>NC_087514.1:2898645-3540830 GCF_963921805.1 Phalacrocorax carbo | reverse complement strand
TGCTGGTAATCTGCCTATGTCTGTACATCAACAACCAATCCTGTTTCACACAGTGTATGTGGTGGGACAGTGTCCCATGCCATGATGCAGTTCTTTCTGCATCTGCTGCCTTCATATAAAACTGGCACGATGGCCTTGCTTCTTCTGCTTTCGTTCTGACACCCGGGTCACAGGATGACTTGCTTTGTATGCTGACAAATGAGTTTGGAGGGGACCACCCACACTTATAAAAAGGTTTGGTAAACAAGATCTGCTACAGATGGAAGGCTCAGGAAAATACTGGAAGAAAATATGGCCTAGGGAGAGAGGTGAGTTTCCTATAAGTACCAAAAAAAAAGTCTGTAAAAAAAGAGACGTTTGTTTTATTAGTTAGTGAAGTCAAACCAAGTAGTATTAGACTAACATCATGGCAGGGAATATTTAATGCTTCACAAAAAAAAACACTCTCAAAAAGCCATTCAAGCAATTGATCAGTCTGCCAGAGAGGAATGAAGAGTAATTTTCACAGTGAGTATATAAAATTCTCATCTTTTTCTCTGAAACATGGAGAGACAAATCAAACTAGCTAAAATGGAAAGAGAATGATATCAACTAATATACTCGGGTACTGCTGAATCATTCCCAGCTCAAGATTACCTGGGGCTTTCCCAGATGTTGATGGGATGGGCGATGGGATTTGCAACACAGTCTTCCTCGATTGGCTGCAGAACAAACAAAACATATATGCATATTTATGAGATGTGACTGATGCCTTTACCTTTCTCAGATCCCAAGGGTGTAATGTGGCCCAACACTTCTGAGCTTTATTTAGTCCCAAGTGACAGATGTGTTAAGAAAACTATATATTGTCTGAATGCCTTTTAAATGCATCTTGACAACAAATCCAATCCAAAGAGTACTGGTTAAGCCTTAATTTTTTTTTTTTTTCTTTTCCCCACAAACTCTCTCAGGAAGTTTGAAATTCAGTGTTTTGAATTATTAGAAGGAAACAGAAAAATGCAATTAAAGTAAGTTTTGGTTTTGGTTAAAAGTGCTGTGTCTTGAGTGCCAGTTATGCCCAGCATGGATGATCCATGGCAACACAGGACCACTATGAACTTCCCACCACCTGCTGCCTTTGGGGTGTAGACATCCATTTATCCATTTCCTCCCGCAGACTGCTGTACCAGCGGACATTGCCAGCAGGGACATCTACACTGGAAACAGTAATGTATTACGCTGCCACAGCTAGATTCAGCAGAGCTTATCGATCTGCAGCTTTTACCAGGTTGACGTTTGATGGTGCTTGCAAGTACTAGTAGAGTGGTACATTTTGTTAGCCTGGTTTCAAGCCAGAGCCAGCTCAACTGCTGCAGGGTGCAACTTACTGCAAGCAAATTTACTTATTGCGTTGGGAAACTTAATGAACCTGCAGTGAGCACTATGCCACAGAGGTTAACGTGCATTGGAGACTCATGCTTAAGCACTTCTACATCGTCTCTTGTAGAGTTAACAGTTGAAGTTACCCAGGTTTTGTACAGCTACTCGGGTTGTTTCCAGATGCTGCTTCACCCCTGACATGTCCCTCCTCATCTTCCAGCTTGCTTCTGGTAGGTTCCACCATGTAAGATGTTGATGATGGCAAGGAATCTGTGGCTATCTAGGCTTTCAGTGGGATGAATCCAGGCTCAGTCAGAACTGATGCTTCAAGGGTTTTGTTGCTCCTCCTCTCCTTCTACGCAGACATAGGAGAGGAAGTGAGGTGACTGCAGCATGTCTTTGAAAATCCCTATCTACAATGTCCAGATGACAATGAGTCCATTATGTGGAGATAAGCAACCCAAAGGGAAATAAAATTGACTCCATTATTAAAATGGTAGGAAGACAGAGGATCAGAGAGCAGAAAGTCATAAATATGTCTTCCCTGCCACCTTCTGGAGATGAGTCCTTCTTTTACTGCTCTGCAGAGGTAGACCTGAAATGATCCTTTTTTGCCTTCTGGATTTACTATGAGGAAAGGCTGCTGACTCCTTATCAGGCCATTACGCATTGGAAATGTGTTTAGAAGATGGACCAGAGAAATCCCAGTCATGAGGCAAAGTTTCGCCCTACAAGTTTATGCTGGTTTCCCACTGAAAAGCCATCTTTGAATGGCTACATGGTGGTCAACGCATTATCCACTTCTGCAAACAAAGCATGTCCACCAGAATTTTATTACGTGTTTGAGAACAGTCATTCAACAACCTCTTTCTATTGTTCAATCCTAATTAGTTTTATATGCTAAAATGCAAGGGAGGCCAGAGTAAAGCAATAAAATCATACCCACGCTGCCTGACACTGAAAGCAATGCTGCTGAAGAAAACTGGGGATATGTTTTGCAGAAGTAATCTAATTCCTGGTAGCCACTGGATGTGTATGGTAATGGTTATTGATGCAGCAGTCTGCTGTGCAACACAGCGTGCCGTAGCCAGCAGACGCTGCAGGCATGTCACTACAGCTTTGTTAAGCAAGGCAAGAGCTTGGGGGGTGAGAAAGCAGAAAGCATCCCTCACCTGGTCCAGAAGCAGAACTATCAGAAGGTAGGACATGTTCTGCTCTCCTTACACCAGATTCATTCTGGCCTAATTCCATGCTGATCCGCCAGATTCATGACAACTAAAGCAACAGCAGAATCTGACTTTGTGGCTCTTTTGCTGCATACTGGAGAGTACTCCAAGTAATTAAACATAAATGTGAATTACAAAAACATGTAGGCCCTAAGCTGCTAGACTTTGCCTCTCACCTCCTCTGCTGCTTTGTATTGCTCTGTGTTCTCATTTCTTACTGCACAGATCAATTCACTGCCTGGTTTTAGCCATGCTGCTCTCATTTCCAAATCGTTGGACTTTCAGGTCTTACTTTATTGCATGCTGCTGATCCTTTGCTATGTTTAATCCCTCTCTAAGTGCAAAATCCAAAATTTAATGCCCTCCCTGCCAAGACAAATTGTCTTTATGCAAGCAGTACCTATATTCAGAATTCTTTTTCTCTCTAAAAGGAATTTCCAGGAAGATATAGAAGTATGACATCTTCCCCTCTTCTGTCTCCAGCATACCTATTCCTAAAAACTGCAAATTCTAGTTGCCATTTCTAGGGGCTTACAGCCAATTAATGACCATCACCTTTATAATCATGGTGGAAAAGATTTGTTTCCATGTGTTATTTGGGATTAGTCTCTATCAGAGCCTAAGGGCCCAAGTAGTGTCTCAGTCACCTCTTCATGCTGACTCTATTATCTCTTTTAAAGCTGCCCCTTCCCCCCTCCCCAGTCTTATCAAATCAAGAATTTATTTAAGGACATGAAAAAGTAACACCGTTAGTAAAACAACTATGTGATATCCTTACTGACCACACTGCAACTATTTCAAAATCTATGGGTCAAAACATGTTCCTTCTGTTTATAAATACCTCCCAAAAAGCAAAATAGAAAAAAAATTTACACTGAATCAAACAAAACCCCAAGGAGCACACAAAGTTCATCTCTGACTGGACCAGCAAGAATAAAATTCAGGTATCTTGTGACTCACAGCACAACTACCCGAGCTGGTGAACTGCACTGATATATTTGCATCCTTGTAAACACTGGGCTCAGCTTTATTAAAAATCATTCCAAGTGCCAATGAAGTTTATGCATCCCCAGGAGAATTTTTATTTTGTTAGAGACCCTTAGGTTGTCAGGGAGCTACAAGGGAGCCACTCTCCTGGGGAGGGCAAGCCAGGAGAGAGGGTGATCTGGGACAGTGCCCTCTCCAACAAGGGCTCAGCCCCACAGCACCCAAGCAAAAGCAAAGCAGGTCTAGAGACAGTAATCAGGGTCAGCCAAGGGGTCAGTGACCTCCAGACACATCTGTAGAAATAAGGCAGATCCAAGGCCAAGCCAGAAAGCCAAGCCAGTGAGTTGAGTCAGGTTTAGGATGGTACCTGGTGAGTCAGGGCAGACCTACAGCATAGCTCAGGCAGGGACCAAGAGTAAGGGACTGAAATTCATTGTATTTCCCAAGCAAAGGGGTGCTGCTCCCGTAGAGGCATCTCACGAATCTTTCTCACAGAAGTGTAATCCAAGGATACAGGGTGGTGTGTATCAGAGCTGGTCTAAATCATCGTCAGCCAAACCCCTGTGGCAAGGGGAAGATAAGCAGACAGTGTTGGTGCGCTCAAGGCCCTGCACAAATTTGGGCATAAAGCAGCTGCCTCTATACTCTTAATTCAAAGAAGAATGAGGCATAGGCACAAATGCTGGCTTTCCATCACCCATGCATGATTTTTGATGCAGCTTTGTCATATTCTCCCAAAGAATGACCCACGCCCAGAGTAGCACATGCCAGTGACCATTCCTAATGGACAATTTGGATGCTGTCACCTTCTTTCTGCATGGGAGATGTCCCTGCTCATTGCAGGGGGGGTGGACTGGATGACTTTTAAAGGTCCCTTCAAATTCAGATTACTCTGTGACTCTATAATTTAACCATGGAGATATGACCAGGCCTTGGATCCACAGGACAGACTCTAGCCTTATTTTGTTCAGTAGTATAGATGCATTCCCTCCTGAATTCTGCCAGCACATTAATTTTCCCTCTTCCTATAAATCCTCCTTATTTCCAGCCCTGATGCTAATCAAACATAACCAGGACTCAGAAATCCAACAGCTTGTTAAAGTGAAATGTGATGATTACCTGTTACTCTTGAAGGAGAGTAACACATACTCTCCCAGCTCCCACATACCTCACCTTCAATGCCTATATGGCTCAACTACCTCATCCAAACCACTACCGAAGGCACACAGTATCATTTTATTGACTCTTCTTTCATAGAAAAGATTTGGAGAATAAATATTAATTGCAAACCATGTCCAGGACATGTGAAAGCCAGGTAGAAAATATTTGGATAAAGCAAAGTGAGTTATGGGATTTGTACCCAACAGCCACTCTAACCAAAGCTGACAGAAAATGCTGAGTCTCATCACCTCTGGTAAATTAAATCAGTGATTTTGGTCCCTAAAGCAGGTGCCTAACAGGAACACATGTTTTTGGGGTTTTTTTTTGAGGTGAGGAGGAGAGGATGGAAATCAAAATCAAAGAATTATTCATGGCACCAACATTATCTGATTAAATAATGATGGTTTGTGATACAATACAAACATGTCCTGTTTGCATCGCACCTTGCAGTGTGATCTGACAGCCAACAGTAAAAGCAATTATACAAACGCCATTCCTGAAATATGTTTCACTAGACACAGCACATATATCCAGTGCTGGAGACTGAAATGACCCCAGAAAGTGTTTCAAGCTCCTTATCATTAGACAGCATTTTTTAATATCTACCCTGATTCTTTCTTGCTGCAATTTAAGTCTGTTACTTCTTGTTCTTCCCACCTGTAGTAAACAAAAAAGCAACGATCTTTCTTTTCCTCTTTGCAGCAGACATTTATGTACCAAGAAACTATTATCTTCACCTCCATCCTCTCTTTTTTAGCTTAACCAACTCTCTTTTTGTAATCTCTCCTCTGCAGTCAGGCTTGCAACCTCTCAGATCATGCCTGCTGCTTTCCCATAAACAGCAACTGGCGTGTGTCTCAAAATGAGTGCCCAACACCAGACAGTGTAGCCTGAAACAGATGATTAAATTGTCCTGGTCTAATGTGATGAAGATGTACACTAAAGCCACATTAAAGAACGATTTTTAAGGAATCTAAAGCATATGTTCTCAACCCAGGCACCACCTATCACTGAAGTAAGAACTCGGACTCAAACAATAATGTGGCGTAATAAACCACCCTGCAATGGCATCTGTCCAGCTAAGTGTGGCTCATAATCCAGCTACCTAAACACAAGTATCTGCATATGAGATGCCCTGGGATATCTGACGCACCCACATGGGCCTGATCAATAAGGCACAGGCCATGTTTGAGACCGAAACAGACCTCACAGCCAGTGGGATCTACAGCATCACTGATGCCGTCATTGAGTAGACATATACATGAATCATAATACTTAGATCTGTAGTAAATATGCAGTGTACCTAGAGAACACACTGAGTGATGCATTCCTACTTGGGATACACCCAAAATTAGTTGAGATGACTCCCATCCCATGCATCAGCTGAGCTATAATGAATTCTATCGTCATGCTCTTTGCCTGTGGCAATGATACGCAGTACTTGGATTTTCGTTTGATAAATATGCAAGGAAGATGTGTGATCCTGCATTGCTGAAAGCTGAGTGCACGGTTGGTGATCATGCTCAGCGCTGACATGCAGTCATTTGCCAAGCAGCAATAGGCCAGTTTTGATTTTCAGTCTTGAACCTTCATTTTTATGCAAATATAACATGAGTAATTGAGCCATGCTCATAGTCACCAAAAATTAACTTCAATCATTACTTCACTAGTTTTAGATATATTTCTATCTGGCATGGAGAGGGAGAAACAGTGCTCAGTATCAGCAGGCTCTCAATTCCTCATATTAGATTGTGTAGAAAACAAGAAGAGAAGAAGAGAAGAGAAGAGAAGAGAAGAGAAGAGAAGAGAAGAGAAGAGAAGAGAAGAGAAGAGAAGAGAAGAGAAGAGAAGAGAAGAGAAGAGAAGAGAAGAGAAGAGAAGAGAAGAGAAGAGAAGAGAAGAGAGAAGAGAAGAGAAGAGAAGAGAAGAAAGAGAAGAGAAGAGAAGAGAAGAGAAGAGAAGAGTGTAAAATAAAATAAAATAAAATAAAATAAAATAATAAAAAAGTTTAACAAAATAAAAGGGTATGCTGAAGAAGAAAGTTGATGTATTAAGAAAAAAATAACAAAAAATACTTGTAATGCATCATATTACAGGATATTATTGAGTTGATTTGGAACAAGAAGCAAGCACAGTTTTTGTTTAATATCTACTTGCACAGTTGCATGTCCATCAATATTACTGAAGAAGAGCTGGAGAGGCCTTTGACCTGAAATGAAAATGACTAGAAGGAACTTCATGGTACTTCATCTTTCTCTGAGGCATTTGTGTTCAGACTTGTCCTACTGAACTTCAGATGTCTAACTCAGGACCTCAAAATAGGCAGCCAGCTATCCTACACTCCCTCCAAAAGCAACAAAGAGAAACAGGCATCTCCAGACAATGGTCATCCCACATAACATCAAGATGAAAGAATGCCTTGGAAACATGGGACTTAAAAATAAAGGCAGGAGGGTTCCATTTGGTCTGTAGTTTCTGAGTCTTGGGGATATACGCACTGCATGCTTTCCCAGTAATAAGGAAGACAGCAAGGTGTATTCAGTTACATGGATACATGGCATTCATATTCCTTTTAGGTCAAAACTAGAAACTGGAACTTAAAGAAAAATGTGATCATGGCATTTTAAAATAATTGATATTACACCCTTATACTCCTAAACATAAAATAATATATCCTTTACTTTTTAAAAACACAACTGGGGAGATGGTCAGGGGAAGTTTGGAGGTTATGAATAGAATTTAAGCCTTTGCTTAGAAAAAAATAAACTTACCTGCATGTTCATGAATTCTGCCCAGTACTATTCAATCAGCAAATATGACCTGTATAGAGGATAGAGCTCTATTCTACTTCCATTAATGGCAGAGAGAAGCATGCCTGTGACATCAGTGAAAGCCTGAAGTTACAGATTATTTCCTTTTCTTTAAACTCTTTAAAAAGATTCAGGAAAAAGAGTAATGTCCATTGGGACAGACTCTAAAGATGAAGATAAATACGAACCAAGTTTATTTTACTTTTTTATATGTTTCAGGTCTATGTAAGAAAAATGCCTTCTACAGTAAAAAGAAATGATGCAAGAATTGTTTCTCATAAATGGACAGCACTGTTGTCTATAAAAAAAGAATGATAGGTTGTCGCTCACTAGGCAAAAAAGCAAGCTATGGAGAATATACAGATGATGGACCCACTCAAAATGGAGGTGCTGCAGTATTTATTGTGACATTAAAAACATAATGAATTTTTGACCCACTATATAAATTGTTTTTTTCTGAAGAGTCATTAATAAAATGTAATAATGAAGTTGTGGTTTATGAAGAGGGCATGGTTCCTTCGGATGTTTCCTAGTCTTCTAAGCTCATTCCACTTAAGACCTTCATCCCAGTCTTCTCCGCAGTCTCCCCAGTACCTATCAGGAAGGCATCTGGACAGCAGTAATGCAGCCTTGCACTGAGACTGTCTCCCTGCACGAGGGCCAGGAATTCACCACCCTCCCCAATGTCAACTCAAGGGACTCTGCATTATTTGTGGCCTTTTCTGTTTCACTGAGTCCTCCAGGATAAGCTTCTGTTGGCCCAAGGAGAGCTCTGATGTTGGTACCAGGAGGATATGAGAGTGCTTAACTGGAGGTGGGCACCTAACACTTGCTTCTCAAACTTGGAGGCATCATGCTTGGGTTACTGGGTAGTTTGGCATGACCACCTCTCAAAGACTGAGTTTGTAAGGACGAAGAGAGGAGGAAGACAAAAGTAGTCTGTGGCACCCCTACCTCCTAACACTTCCATCTCAGCTGGCATAGGCATCACAGTTGTCTTCAAAGGCATCTGTGTGCAAGAAGGCACTTTCTCCTCCTTGCCCACGGCAGGGCATCACAGTAGCAGAACGTGAATTCTCTGTGTTCTAGAATCATGGAATCATTAAGGTTGGAAAAGACCTCTAGGATCATCAGGTCCAACTGTCAATCCAACACTACCGTGTCTCCTAAACTATGCCCGGAAGTGCCACATCTACACATCTTTTAAATACCTCCAGGGATGTTGACTCCACCACCTCTCTAGACAGTCTGTTCCAATGCCTGACCACTCTTTCAGTGAAGAAATTTTCCCTGATACTCAATCTAAACCTCCCCTGATGCAGCTTGAAGCCATTTCCTCGTGTTCTATTACTACTAACTTGGGAGAAGAGACCAACACCCATCTGGCTACAACCTCCTTTCAGGTAGTTGCAGAGAGCGAGAAGGTCTCCCCTCAGCTTCCTCTTCTCCAGGCTAAACCCCCCAGCTCCCTCAACCTCTCCTCATAAGACTTGCTCTCCAGACCCTTCACCAGCTTCGTTGCCCTTCTCCGGACACGCTCCAGCACCTCAAGGTCCTTCTTGTCCCGAGGGGCCCAAACCTGAGCCCAGCATTCGAGGTGGGGCCTCACCAGTGCGAAGTACACAAGAAGTCCCTGGCAGAGAGCACTCAGGGAGCAGTGTTTTCTTTGCCACTGTAGGAAAAGCATTTGAGAGCTTCATTTCTCCTTGGACTTTTTGTGTATACAAATGTCTTTTAATGTTTTATTCTCTGCACTACAGTGCTTTCTTTGCCTTTGGAGCACCTACTTAATTTGACATACTGTGGTGATAAAATCCTGGAGCTTAAAAACTCCTTCCTATCTGTGTATGATTCTCTTTTCCTTTGCAGAACCAGTGCTTTTCAAGTAACTTGGAGAATATATGTAAAAGAAACATCCTTGCCTTATAGAACATCCTGTAATAGACCAGAAGTTGATATTATTGTATGCAATAGTCAGACTGTAACTGTCAGCCATAAGGCTGTTGCTAGTAGTCTAACATTGCATTGGGCAGTTGTCTACCTCCTTTAGAGATTAGTTTAGCAAGAAAAAGTGATCACCTCCCCTTTTTTATGGCCTTTGCTTTACTGCCGATGTGTAGAAGGGACAATTGTGACTGTTCTGGGTCTTTACCTGAGCCAAGCTCCAAAGTTGTAGTTGGGGCACCATTCTAAGCAGCCACATCTTTACCACCACCACTGCCTTCCACTGCTGTCAGCAGGATCTCGATCTCTTTAGTAGCCTCCTTCTGTCCAGCCACACCAATTCTCAGTCTGCATCTGCACAGTATCATCCACTGATCTCCCTGGCAAGCAAATTTCTCCATCAGCTTTTCCTTGTCTGCCTCTTCTTATGGAAAGAGAAACTTTTGACTTCCTGGACGGTTCTCCCCAAGCACTACATCTTCTAGAGAATGTTGCGGAGTCCCTCCACAGGCTTACTCATTCTGTTGAAACTTGCATAGTTTTTATTCACTTCTGACAACAGAATTTTACATTCTGCCAGAGCTAACATTGCTCTTCTCCCTGGCAAGCCACCTACCAATTTAAACGAGTTCCTCTTGTGAACAGATGAAATAGGAAAAGACAGTTTGATGATGGATTCTCACCAGAATCTAGAAATAATGTAATGAAATACATGCAGTTTCCTGATGTTGACAAAAGATTACTTAGAAACAGTACACCGGAATATAGAAGTAGATAGGGTGATGCTGATGTTAATTGCAGATGGTCTCCAGAGACCATAAATAAGAAGATAAGCAATGACAACTGATACTACTAGGCTGTAACTGTAGTAGAAAAAGGGACATTTTTTACCTGGTGTAAAAATCTTAATTCCAGACAACCGCACACATTTATACCAGCTGAGGATCAACTTTAGAGGTTAAAACAAGCCCAGGGTTAGATTTTCTACTTACACTGAAACAATTCAAATAGAAATCAAGATTCACTCTGCTGAAAGTTTGAGCAGAACCAGGCAAAGTGTACTTTCCGGGTTCAGCTTTTCATATGCTCCCAAGCAAAACAACACTTACCGGCAGAAGATTTTCATTTGGAAGAATGTCTTAAAGAAGCTTCCTGCCCTTTACCAAGAATGGTAATGAGACTTTCCAAGTGCAACCTCAATCTCCTACATTTTTAGATTAGTTTAATTGCACTGAGATGACTGATATAATTTTTCATTACATCAGTGTTGACTGTAATGTAGGAACTAGGCCTGCAGAACTTGTTGGCTAGTGATTTGTCTACGAAGAAATGCAAACAGTAATAATAAAGAAACTAGTGGAGGGCCTACTAAGACAAAACTGATATCTGGCTTACTTGACAGGACTGTCTGGATTTATGGCTGCTTAAGAGTATTTGAGTGATATGTTGGACAGGGCTGCTTCCAAAAAAAAGAAAGGTTATTTTGTCCATGAAATAATTTTATCCTCTAGCAAACAGGTGCAACTCTCACAAAAGCACTGGACCTAATGAATACGTAGGACCTATGTCTCGATAATACATTCTCTTAGCCTTAACATAGTGCAAAAATGGAAGCAACTGTTGCAAAACAAATTCAGTATTAATTTCCTATGAAACTACAAGTGCAAGGCCCACTTGAATGTTTTCCAACTTATTCTGTTTTAACAGCCTACAATGATTTGGATCTTTCTCTGTAGCTGCCAGTCTCTTTTGTTGACCAAAGGGTCCACAGAGAGTCTACAACCCAAACTTTCCTCTTCTGTTAGATGACAAAAATCTACAGCAAGATGCCTCTGTGTCAGAAATCTGTCCAAAATACCTGTTTTATCTCAGACAAGAGTACAAATAAAATACATCTAAGTCACTGGTTTTAAGTTATGCCCCAGCTTTGACAAAAAAAAAAAAACAAAAAAAAAAAAACAAAAAAAAGAATTTAAACATTTTAATTTTAAGTTTAACCCACTAGTAAGTCACGTTTGTTGGATTATGATTAATGGCCAAGGGGTAAAATCAGATCTTCTGATGCTTTCTAACTATCAGGCATAATGAAAAGAAAAGGCTTCTTGATATTAGAGTCCAATAAAATTATGATGAATACTATCTAGCATTAATATTTTTATCTTTTTTTTTCCCAGACTTCTGTACCACTATTAGCCCATAATTATGCATTGGGTGTCCACGTCCAGGTGTTGGCTGTGGTGGCTGCAGGACTGGCTTCTGTAGGAAGAGGCTATGGGCAGCCTGTGCCAGACACAGACAGTTCCAGCCCTTTAAGCATAACAGTTCAACCAATTTTCCACCCAAGTTTTTTTCCATTTACTGAGAACATATCTCACCAGTTTGGCTAGATGTGTTCGCCCCCAATGTTCTACACGTGCACACACATGCTTTGATGTCTAAGCTTCTATTACAGTCATGGGAGAACCACTCAGCTTCCCCAACAGAGACTAGGGAGTGAATCAGATAGCTCCAAAGTACACATTTACTGGGAGGTCAGCTGAATCTTCTTGCAGTCTCTATTGACTGCATTGAGTTGGCAATTCAGTTGACCACACACAAGCATCCAGTATCACCTGAGGTGACCTCCAGCTGCCAGCCCAGGAGGCTGTGGGTTTCCTGTGGTTCCTGTCTCATATTTGTCAGCCTTTGGGATTCCCAAGTGCATCTCAAATGGCTCTAGATACCTGTGTTGGGCAACTGAGTTGTACCATCAGTCTCTATCAAATACAAAGGGAATTTAGACACTCAACTCAGATGTGGGTGCCTACAGAGAAGTCAGCTCAAGTCAGGTGCCTTCATTCAAACTAAACCTCAAGAAGATAACTCCTTCAGCTGTTTAGGGAAACACTGATACAAGCTGAACACCACACTTTTAATTCTTAATTTCAAAATATCTTCAAGAGCTTTGTGCACTGTTTAAGTCAGATTTAGTGAGACTATAATTCACATTTTTCTCCTCTTGAACATGGGTTGTACTTAACAATTCCTGTTCTCCAATTCTGGCAATGCCAGGCCATGACCTGATAGCTGTACTACAAATGCCTCCTACCAGGACTGTGATTTCCTTCAGGAATACGGAAAAGACCTTTGATTAAAATGCTTCTAGGTTTTGTCTAAGTAGAAATAAAGGCAATTTCATGTGCTGTAACTTCTTTCTCCTTACATTTAATTTTCCCTTCATGATCAATGTAGTTACTATAACAAAATAGGGGAATAAGAATTTACTTTCTCACCTACTTCTGACCATTTGAGCTGCCCCAGGCTCTCTGTTGCACTTAAACACAGCTGGCAGAGGTGACTTGTGATCTGGGGAGGAACAACAGCCTTCCATAGTGGAAGCCAGAAACACAGCAGGATTCTCTACTCAGCACAAAAGGATACTAAATATTTATTTTTAGGCAAAGAAAACAAACCCTACATGCCTAGTAGAGTGCTTTTTTGAAGGTACTTGTCTATGAGCATGAAGGCAAGATGTTCACCTCTCGGGTTCTATTCATCTTAGACTAAGGTACAATATCCAGGACAAGCAGGATGAACAGTCTTCCAGAGGTATTTGCAAAGGAAACTTAGCTTGTCTTGTACTAGCTGCCTAAATTTTAGGTACCAAGTCAGATGAGATGACACTATACTGTTGATAGGTCCCTACTCAGTACCTATGAAAGAGATGAGATGATAAACTGATGCTTATGAGAACCACGTAAATAATCAAATCATAGAAATCAGAATATAAATCCCCATAGTGGAATTCAACTATTAATTTCACTGTGGCTTTGAAACCCAATGCGGCACCTTTACAGACACTAATTATGAAAACTTGATGAAATACCTCAGGAATAACGGCACTGTTTGGATGGTGTCCCTGTGCCAGAAAGAAGACTCTCAGAAAGTGAACAGAAAACCACTGCTGCCTGCATGTGAAGAATGAACAGTGACCAAGCTCAACCATTTTGCTACTTGATGAGATCTGACAAGCTCACAGCCCAGTGCAATACCGCTTCAGGCTATACAGCTGCGACTCCAGCCAGCATAGTTATTTTCTGCTCCTGGTTTTCATTGGATCCAGGTTAGGTATACATCTCCAGCGCTAATATTCCTAACTTCCTCGTATCCCATGCCCCTTAAGAGGCAAGTTTTATACCATTTCTCAAAGCTTTGAACTTTGGGCAAAGCAATAGATTCTATGTGCTGCCACTGGGCACAAGGATGACTCTAAGTGTGGCTTTCCACACAGTAACCAAGGATTTCCATTCACCACTCAGTTAAATGAGGACATTAAGAGAAATGTAATACACTAGTTTATGTCTGTCAGCGAGCGAAAATTGCTTTTTAACATCTGACCCTTTAAAATGAAATTGTACCCTGGAAAGAGATTTTTGTTAAACAAATGAAATAGAAAAACAAAAGACAGTATGTGATTTCCTTCTGCTGTCTCCAAATTGTCACAGATCAGCTTTCATGTTCAAGGTCCTTCCTTTTGAAATACTGAATGCAGACCACTGTGCATAATGCAATGAATATTCCTATATCTCGACCTGATACAGTCCCAGTGTGGCATACCACCAAGGTGAACGATCAGAAAAGACTACAGCTACCCACTCATCCTCTCACCAGCCAAAGCAGCTTCATCAGCAATGCCTCACCACTACATTCCATCCCAATCATTCCATCATATCCTTCCCTTATCCTCCGCTCTTGCCCTTTCTGTTTCCTCCTCGAGAAAGGATTGATTTGTGCTTAAATAAAAAGTGAGCTCACAGTAGACAATTTTTAATTTATTTTCTTCCAAAAATCCTACTGGGCATGGTTTACAATAAAAGAAAGAAAGATTAAGCTACCACCTGGCTGAGTCAACTCTCTCTTTTTGATGGTACAAATGAAGAGAAGTTCAGCTGTGATTACAAATAGCCTGAAAGATTTTACCTTCACATGCAAGAGCACCCAACTGCATGACATCCAAAAACTAGAAACAAACCCTTTCCCAATAAATATTTGATCACACAGATCCATTATTTACAGAAGAAAAAAGATAGGTTTAAATAAATGTTATGCATTAGACCTCACTGAGGTTAAGTTGCTGCATTCACGCAGCTCATTTATCACTTGGACTGCTGTTGATTTGAACACCGTTTCCTATGGTAAGCAGCTGGGCTGCATTGAAATACTGTAGAAAAACCACACACAAACAGAAGTTGCTTCAAAATAAAACACTTTTAAACCTGAAAACTCAGCCTGTCTTTCACAGGGAGCCAACAGAGCAAGGAAATAAGGAAGCACAAGTTTTATCCCAACCACCTGCTGCTGTTGGCTATTTGTTGAGGTAAGGTAAAGGGCAAAACAATTTAATTGTTCAAAGAACTGCTCCAGACATCCTTGCTCGCTGGCCACAGCACACTGCCAAGACAAAGGGAGCCTGAAAGCAGAGGCAGTATTGTGGTTTAACCCCAGCCTGCAAGTGAGCACCACACCGCCACTCACTCACTGCTCTCCCAGCTGGATGGGGGAGAGAATTGGAAGAGTAAAAGTGAGAAAGCTTATGGGTTGAGATAAGAACAGTTTAATGATTGAAATAAAACAAAATAAAAAAGAAGTAGTAGTAGTAGTAGTAATAATAAGAATAGAATATACAAAGCAAGTGATGAGCAGTGCAATTGTTCACCATCCGCTGAGCGATGCCCAGCGAGTCCCAGAGCAGCAGCCCCCTATTTCAGCTTTCTCCTAGCATATATACTGAGCTTGATGTCATATGGTATGGAATATCCCTTTGGCCAGCTTGGGTCAGCTGTTCTGGCTGTGCCCCCTCCCAAAACCTCCAGCCTTCTCAGTCCGTAGAGCATGAGAAACTGAAAAGTCCTTGATTTAGTGTGAGCGCTACTTAGCAACAACTTAAACATCAGTGTGTTAGCAACATTATTCTCATATTCACTCCAAAACACAGCACTATACCAGCTACTAGGAAGAAAATTAACTCTAACCCAGCTGAAAACAGGACATCAGGCATGCAGCGAGGAGTTGCTTCAGGGTTCCATAGTGGTACAGACCATGTGGGGGCAGATCTGACAGGCGACACAGGCAAACTGATTTTGAGCAATCTGAGGCAAGCAAAATTAGTGGGCTTATTATAAGGGAACGGACTATTTGAAGCAGCAGAGCTGCTGACAGCCATGCATCAACAGGGGAGGACTGAGAGATTGGAGTTGAGAGCGAAAATGAAAAGATATGGTTTAATGGGAGAGGGAAGGGGTGAAAGGAAAACAAGTGCTATGGAGTAGAAATTGCTTTGAAGTTGAAGAAATCAGTTTGAAGTGGGAAGCTCAGGCAAAGGTTTCTGAACTGAGCTGGTGTGAGTGTGTTGCTGTGGACTGAGAAACAGAAAGCAGAAAAGGGCTGCCAGTTCATTGGGGTTTTTGAGAGATTCAGCCAATCTGGGGACGACTTCTTTAATTGACGATCACTGCACAGAATCGTGAGGACTCTGGATGGCGGCAAAGTTTCCTTCTGCTGCTGAAGAGGAGGATTAAGGCTCAGATGCGTAATTACACAGTCACTTCAGTAATGTCTTTTGCTTGGAGTCTTTACAGAGCTCTGAGTTCCTCTTTCAGCTTTAATTTAGCTCCCATCACTTTCACAGGCAGAAACAACCAGAAGAAAGAATAGCTTCATAATCCCCCGAATAAACCTTCCAAGTGCTGATTACCCAAAGAAGCAGCAAACTCAGCCGCACTCACACTGGTGACAGACACAGCCAACAGCAACCTGAGGTTGTATACGCTGCACCTTAGAGTGAGCAGTAGATTGCCGTTACCTCTCCGTCCCAAATCTGCCTTACAAGCATCTAGCTTCTTCTTGTCCTAAGCCATTAAGTAGCTGTGAAGCTGCATTTACATTGAGATATTCCAGCCGTGCCAGTCCACCACAGCTTTGCAGTGCAATCCCATCGTATCGCGGTGCTAACTGGCTGTACGCTGTAGTTTTAATACTACTAGCTTTAAAACAATTTAACCGCAGCGTGAGTCAGGATTTGAGGGCATATCCATAGGGAAAAGGAGAAGACAATCTTCATTATCACAGTATTTATAAGCAGTAAGTGCTTTAAGAGGAAAGCAAGCCAGGAAATTTCAGACTGAGACAGTGAATTTTGAAACTCAAATTTTCTTTCATTTTTAAAATACCAATGAGTTATTTGTGCAGAAGTTGAAGCCAGCCCTTTATTGGTGGTCCCTAGGCAATAAGATCTCTCTGCAAATGTCACAGATTTATGAAGCTTTTTTCCTTAAATCTCCAGCCTTCTAAGTGCCCCTCTGTGTATCCATGAAAGCCAGACCCAGGAATTGCTTCTTTACAGGAAAAAACCTCATTGTTCTTAGACTACACAAGTGGGTCACTGAACTGTTGCTTGCGTTTGCAATGCCAGTGAATCCAAATTAGCTTGACTTCCACAGAGGATATAGGGGAGGAAAGCAACCAGCATTAATCAGAGCAACACAAGCAGCTCTTCCAAAACAAATTAACTTCAACAGTCAGCACACAGAGTCCTTCAGTCAGTGTGGCCAAGCTGAACTTAGGCCAAACTTTGCGTCAAAAAAGAGTAACTGGTTTAATATGTATCCATGGAGTCTGCATTTGCTTCTTTTTCTTCCTCTCAATCCATCTGCAGGAAGCTATGAACAAACTGAGCAAAGTAAAACTGCTCATCTCTCACAGCCAGACCTTCTGTGTGATGTTCAGCCCACCTAAGCTAATCTCAAAGGCAGGTATTGAGATCATCAGGTGTCTAGATATCCCTTTTTTTCCATAAAGGGATAGGCGATATGCATGTGATTAATTTTCCCTTGAAATGTTTGCAATGTAATTGTTATCATCTGGTCTTTACAGAAAAAGGAGGGAACAGACGTCTCCAGGGTGGCAGCCCTCAGACCTATGTTAGACATCTGTAAGATGAGACAAGCCATGTGCTGGAAGCAATTCCTCCTTCCTGTCAGTGTAAAGGGAGTCCAGACACTTAACTCAGACATACATGCCTCCACCACCTGTGTTCAATAAATCGCTATCTTCCACAGAGCAACTTGACCCATGTTAAACTTGGTGTTTTAAGGTAGGTGGGATGAATCATCTCCTCCAGGCGAATGGTCAGTGACATTTCAGGAGACAAATCTGGGCCACCGGTATTAAATAGCAAGGATCCTCATTTCTGCTTTAGGTCCAAGAGGTATGAGACCCCCACATAAAATAAAGGCACTGAAGCAAGTCTATTGCAGGACATTACTTCTTTTCTTCTGCCAGACTTTTTTGCCTTTTAGTTGTTTTTAAACTTGAGTTTTCTAGTGAAAAGTAGGACAACAAAATAAAATGTCAAATTTCTGTGACCAAGAGGGGTTTCATATGGTAAGAGGTCTCTGTTTCTTTACTACTACTATCAATATCCAACATTTATGCTTCAATCTGCGTTTTGACCCTGCATGTTCCTACAGATAATGCAGTGGCCCAGTTTAACTGTTATAATCATATAATCATAGAATGCCCTGAGCTGGAAGGGACCCACAAGGATCATCGAGTCCAACTCCTGTCCCTGCACAGGACAACCCCAAATTCACACCGTGTCTCTGAGGGCGTTGGCCAAGTGCTTCTGGAACATCGCCAGGCTGGTGCCGTGATGCCTCCCTGGGGAGCCTGTGCCAGGGCCCCACCACCCTCTGGGAGAAGAACCTTCTCCTAATGCCCAGCCTAACCCTCCCCTGGCACATCTCCCTGCCATTCCCTCGGGGCCTGGTGTTGGTCACCAGAGAGAAGAGACCAGCCCTGCCCCTCCTCCTGCCCTTGGGAGGGAGCTGCAGACAGTGATGAAGTATCCCTTCAGTTTCCTCTGCTCCAGCTGAACAAACCAAGGGACTTCAGCCACTCCTCATACGGTGAATAAAGTGAATATGGCATAAAATAAACATTTTTTACATCATAGATAGGCATAGTGAGTATTGCTATTTTTCTGTATGATCCATAGAGTCTCTGTAATATCTGACACCACAGAGGCCTTAGTGAATTTACTTGGCGAGGCAGGGAAGTGTTACTGTCAGGAGGTGAAGTCTGCAGCTGCGAAGAGGGACTACAGGCAGTAATGTGGCTGCCAATTACGGTCCCCAGCATGGACTCAGGGACTTCCTGTGGCATCTAAGATCAGGAGAGTAAGGATAAATTGAGGCCATTTACTTTCCTGAGCTGTCTGATCCTGCCTTTCATAACAACAGTGCCCAACCCTTTTGCTGAGACAAGCTGCCTCATGTCAGACGGGGACACACAAGGGCTGCACTTTGGTATCTCACCTCTGTATGGTGACCAGCAAAGAGTTACACCTACGTCATGATGCAGCCTGCATATAGACATCCATTGAAAAGGGGGAAGATGTGCAGGCCCATGGGGTAGGAGATGGCAGGGAACAGTGAGGAGGGAAGCAGAACCATTTGCACAGCCACCTACTGCTCCCTTCCCTGGGCTGAGAGCAGGGGCTGGCTGTGGGCTCCACTGAGCCACCCCGCAGCCTTGTCCAGCCTGAAAGTTGGCCACCACAACCTTACTTACCGCATATTTCCCACATATGTTCTTTGTTATTGTTTTACAGGTTGGGGGTGGGGGTTGTCAGTGTTTTTTTGTGGGTGGGTGAAGATTTTAGATGGGGGATATGCAAATTTGAATTCACACACAGTAATAAAACACTACTGTTAGCAAGCACATCTCAAGGTGAAGGAGCACCTTACGAAATTTAAAATACAGAGAAAGGACCTCAGCAGGAAGATATTTACATTTGTTTAAACATTTCTATCATTTCAGGGAACCTAAATGCCCTATTTTGTACTAGTTAAAGAAAAGCTATTTACTGATGCTTTGTTATGTTAATGTACAGGTTGGGACTGGTGCTCCAAGTTGTATTGTTGAAGTGATTGCATTCCATTATATGCAAACATTATGTTAAATAACCAGTCACTTAATCTTTATTCCTGACAGAAATCCATTCATTAAAGCCTACAGTAGGTCTTAAGCTTGAATGTTTCAGTGATGCTGACATTTCTGATTTCTCAATTTATGTATACAGCTGTCAATATACTCATAAAAATACTACAGTCACACACACACACATTTATATACTTATATACATATAAATAGGAATAAATAACAAATGCATGTAAACCAGTCTGCGTTTACAGGACAATCACACTGTACTGGAGGTCACAGGTAACAGCCAAATACATTAATGAGTTGGCAGTTTAACAAAAGAAGGAAAACTACTTGGTAAGATTTAAAAAAAGCAGTCTGTGCCTTTGGTCTCTGAGCAGCACAGAAGAGAGCAGTACAGAGGGAATTTAAAGTGTGT
Source organism: Phalacrocorax carbo (assembly GCF_963921805.1). Taxonomy (NCBI): domain Eukaryota; kingdom Metazoa; phylum Chordata; class Aves; order Suliformes; family Phalacrocoracidae; genus Phalacrocorax; species Phalacrocorax carbo. The sequence goes on along the minus strand of NC_087514.1, from coordinate 3,520,944 downwards.
AAAACTACGGCAGTTCCCTGAAAGCAGTTCACCTACAAAGCCATCTGGTTGATCATTCTCCAAAATCCATCCTAGGTGTTTCTAAAGCAGCCAAAACCACACATACAGCCTGGAAGGATGACCCACACTCGCACTGCATTATCCATATGTATACAAGTGGCACCAACATTGCTTCCTACAAAAGCCCCTGAGGGCTGTGTGACAGGGACCCTTCTTGTTCCATTATGGAAACAACAGATGAGCAGATATCACAGCACATGACAAGAGGCGTCATATGCCATTTTACAAACCCCGGACAGCAGGCCAGCAATCAGAGTCATGAAACCTTCACCTCATTTTCTGTCCATATCTGAGGGAACCTCATGAAAGAGGTGACAGAGAGCAAATTGGGGTTGCACGCATTTGTCTAGTGATCCTCATCCAGTAGTGTACAGGAGACCTACCTGCCCTCTACAGGAGGTCTGGGCTGCACATTTTCTTTGGCAGCAGAATTTTTCTAAGTAATATTTGTCTATACAGGCTTTTTTCAAGGGCAAGGGAGACTCTCAAGTGTTTTCCCATAAATACCAGTCAGTACACATTTATGCCCTCAACAGCGGTTGACTTGCTAACACTATATCTTCACCTTGATCAACATATTTGAGGAATAAAGGACCTCCTAACTGGGCAGGCTATATCAGCAGCTCCTACTGGCTGAAGAAAGTAATTCCTTTACACTGTGCTGCATTAATTTGCTGCCTGACCACTCTTTGACCTTCTTAGCCAAAACCGTCATTAACTCGTTTGCAGCTTTGTGACCGGCTCCACTGTTAAGTATTACATTTATTCTTGCCTCATTGTAGACTTCATGCAGTAAAAATGCAACAGGCTATTTTGAAGGCAAATGCAGGATTGAAAGCAAGGTAACACATATTATCTTGAGTATATATGCCTTTAAAACCAAAACACGGCGAAGACCACACAGTTACCTCAATATAAAAGTTCTACAAAAGTTATTACCCACATTTGGTAAAGCATGTTTCACCAGAAAGTTAACTGTAGAAAACTAAAATCACATTACTCCTTTTCAGTGGAGTAAAATGCCTGTAGCTCTTATTCCTTTGGTCTGGAGGTTTGCCCTAGACCTTCACAATTCATTGTGTCCAAGGACCAACAAGGAGGCACTACATACCCTCATGGACTTGGCTGCATTTTGTCGTAACAGGACTCCAGATACATGAAACTCATTTTTTACTTTAACAAACCAATTCATGATTGAGGAAAAAAAGGAAACTAACAGCTTTTTCTTCTGTCAATCCAGTGCAAGCAATAACAATTTTTTCTTTGTTCACTTCTTTCCCACCCTTTTCATCCCTAGAAAGTACTAACTATAACCATCAAACAGTTCTTTCTGGTCAAGCTGTTTTCAAAAAGATTAATGTTTTTGTGTGTGTGTGTTTTATTCTTGCTCCAGTGAAGAAAAAGAAAAAAAAGAGAAAACCAAACCAAAACCCCTACCCTCAAATTGCCTTTAAAAAGTGCTGAACACCATTCCCATAGCCATTATTCACCAACCACATCATGTCTTTTGACAACTGAGTTGTTTTTGAAAAGCACTTTTGCCTGATTATAGGGAAACACTCCAATAAGAAGCACATATACATTTAAATGATACAATTTTTTATGAAGTCTTTCCAAGAACAACAGTAGCTAATTGTTGAGTTTCCTACTGGGAAATATCTCTTTAATACGCAGATCTCTTAATGACTACTGCAATGCAAATCGTTCATGTTACAGTAGTTTAATCATATATATAAGAAAAAATAAAGTTTAGCTCTTACTTAGAGTACGCTTCATCACCTTTCCAGGTAGCACAAACCCAGTGCAAGCCCATGTGCCATGTGGTTCACAGCCGCCATGTGTTCTCTTTATTTTAAATACTACTACAGAATGTATCCGTGGGGTTTTTTAGTTCCACTTACTTGGTGCTGACTGGCTTTTGCCAACTGTTCATTGGCTGATTCTACATTAGAAGATGCAGTCTCAATGTTGGCTTCAATACTATCTGCAAATTAAGATAATAGAAGGTAATTACAGGGTACAAACCTAAAACAAACACTTTACACCAACAGCAATTCAGCAGTTTACTCATGGGCATAAAGAGATCAGCAGCCTCTTGTTAGCAAGCTGTAGTACTACAGGGAAATAAGAACACTACCCATTTTGATGAACACTTAACCCGTCAGTCAGAGGCAGTATGACTGACAGCTCTCCATGTGTTCCTAGACAGGATGGAGGTTAGCCCATTCCCACTGAAACCAATGGGGAACTGATAGGGAATCCAAAGGAAATCAGCTCAAGGGTGGCAGATTTACTAGAGTAAATGAGAGAGTTAAATTACAGAAGGGACATGGCAGATTTTATCTAAAATTATCTTAAGAGCTCAGGGATAAGATTCATGTAAGTACATGTGGGTTGTTGACCAGTTGTCTGTACTTGAGCAAGTCACCTCAAACACTACCACAGTCAACAGAGAGCAATTCTGTTCTGTGCAATTCATCCCATTCGACAGCAGCTGCCTGCTGCTGATCAGATCAGACAAACCACAACCTAAACTCCTGGATCGCATTTTGATGCTGCAAGCGGGGGTCTGTACAGATGGCTCAGATTGAGAGACGTTGCCAGCACCTACAATTAAGGGAGAAGACTCTTACCCTGGATTGCTAGGTCTGACATTGGGGGAAGCTGAAGAAACCACGAGGAATCAAAATGAGACTAGAAAAGAGAGATTACCAGCTACACATCACAGCTGGCAGCTCCCCACTTCCACCAAAGACAAGTATCAACTCTGACTCCAGAGCTGTGCTTAGAAAGCAAGACACCTATAGTATAAAACCTGCAAAGAAGTGTTTGTTTCCAGCAGAAATCTTAGAAATCTTGACTGGCTTGTCCCCTAAGAGATGTGCAGCCAGTAATTTCTGGCCACAATGGAAGACTATGTGCACTTGGTCTGCTGCTGTGTGTTTTCGAGCAGACATTGCACCATGGAGTATATGAAAATGGCCAGGAGGAATTCAACCACCTGTAGAAATTTGAAAATAAGGTTCCAGGGATTTCTCTAATCCTTAATAAAATTAATGGAAAGTCTTCAGTTGATGGTATTAGGAGTGGATTAAGGCATACCACAGAAGATTTTAGTAATTTATTCTTTTATTTTTGAAGGAAACAGCATTTATCACACTGGCCACTTTTGTGATGGGCAACGACATGAAAGTTTGCAGATAAAATGTGGAAAGTGGTTGTGTTAAGGTTTTGCCATTTTAAAGTGAAACAGTGTCACAAGTCTGTTAACATAGTTATGGATTTCTGATAACTCAATTTAAAAACAAAACAAAAGAGAAAAAAACCCACAAACCAACAAAACCATGGAATAAACAAACTTCAGTTTAACACTTGGAAACCTGCTAAAAGTCTAGTATTGCACCTGGGAGAGATGGTTTTCCATTGCTTTTATTTTAGATTATGCATGCTGAAAAGAGAAAGAAAAGAAAAAATAAAACCTACATGGCCAGCACTTTTATAGATCGAGATACGATAATTTTACTCTTCATATCCAATGCTTCTCAAACTATTTTTATTAAGACACTAACACTGTGGACCATGGTTGGCATCGCTGACCTTTGCCAAATGCTTTCCTTGCATTCAGGACTCAGCAGGAAGAAATCAAAAGGCTTCTGAGGAACTCAACTACTATGAAGAAATATCAAATTTTCTTCTACACAGCCTTAGAAGAGTTGCATCCACACACATGCACATATCAGTGTGACAGCCTTGAAGAGTTTACTCCCAGTTTTGCATTGATTTGAAGGTATTTCTGGGAAAGTGTTAGATTTTTCTTTTCAGTACCAGTAGAAAAAGATTATAGAATGTCCTGAGTTGGAAGGTACCCACAAAGATCATCAAGTCCAACTCCTGTCCCAGCAAAATGGTGCTGAATTACCCAAAATGATGAATAGAAACATGAATGGCACGACAGCACGCTGCAGTGAGCAGCATTTTTGCCATGCGAGCGGATCTACCCAGGGTCTGCCTCACAAAGGTGTGCCTAAGGAACAAAGTGTTTGGTGTGAGTGAAACATGGTAGACAGATTTCAACCCATCCCTTGATAATAACGAGGTTCTAGACAAGTTTACAAGGAAAACCCTGCTACCACGTATCCACAAGTGCTACGACTGTCAATTGGTATCACGGTTCCTTTTAAAAAGAACAAATGTCCCAACTCCAGGGCTGGCCCTGATGTCTTTCCAGCCATTGAGGCTGACCCACAAATCAGTAACTGGTCATTCTACATATTTTATAGGAGTAGCAGTAGAGGGACATTTGATGTTTTCTGGTTAGAATTGAGAAGTAGCTGAAAAGTGGTAGATCGATGGGCTAGATTGGCTCTGTAGGACAGGGCAGCGTTTCGTTTCCTATCTCTGTTTGCATGTTAGGACAGCGATGCGTAATTGGTAACTACAAGCCCTGATCCAGTTTCCAGCACCGTGTATATGAACCTCTCTGCATATGGAAACAAGAGGGCACAAAGCAGAGAAACCAAGAGTTAATATGTCATTAACCCAGACAGGGTGCATCAGACAGAGTAACTTGTCACTTACCCAAGGTGACAAATTCTTAGTCGCCTAGCCGTTGACAAGTATTTACTTCTGTGGTTATGCAAGACAACATGGTGCATAGTTAAGCAGATCTGTTTTGCCTAAAATATTTTTTATACGTTTTGTGGAAGTCCATAAGAACTAGCCACTGGGACAACACCAGTTCGCGTCAGTTGAAATTCAGCCCCTCACCACTCAAAGCTCCAACATGCCATAGCCTTCCTACAGCTGAACTGTGACACATGTTAGGATCAGGAGAAAAGGAAAAATCAGGTAAGAAATTGAACCAAAACTAAGAATATATCCTGCTGGGACACCTATTAATTTTAGAAGCACAAAGTCTGACCATGTTTCGGTGTTACAAAACACAATTTACATAGGAAAACACCTCCATGTATCAAGCTACTTTGTGATGGGATTTGGAAGGGGTGGAGGGAGTGTGCTGAACACCTTGACAATCACTTAATCAAGATAACAGAACAACTTGCTCATGTATCAGATGTTTCTCGGGATCTTAGTGCAGACACCCTTCACTAACACCTCTTCAAGGCTGATTGTCCTCAGAAAATTAATCATTTAGACACAGAAGAGCTACAGAGGAGAAAATTATGAAAAATATCCTACTAAATCAAGAGTAATCTCTCCGTGCTCCTCTTGGGGCAGGGGAAAATCACAGCAGGAGCTTAATTTAACTTCCTTAAATGGCCCTCCGAAGGAAGCTAGCACTTTCTGCTGCCTGCAGGGGGGCCTAAGGAGATTTGCTTTCCTTAGATAAAATTAAACACTGTGAACGCCCCCTTAGCGCTGCATGGAATGGGCTAATCATATGTTATGCACCATGTTTTGCAAACACCATCTACTTTTTTCCCAGCGCAGCTTTCACAAGTGGATGGACGTGTGCTACATGTCCTATATGAGTTGATGTGACGTTACAGGAGGCTAGACCCTGGTGGCACTGTTTCTGCTAACATATTCTCCTAGCAGGGGGAATTCCAGCCTTGGAATAATCAAACTACCTATTTAAATTTATTTTTTTTTTTTTGTAGCAACTTGTAATCCTGAGACACAGGGGAAAAACTAAAACAAACAAAATACCTCCAAAACTCTATAAAAATGAGACATAAATATGTAGCAATTTAACTAGATATTTCTGTTTATTAACACAGGAAAGCAGGGAAGGAAAGAGAATTTGGGTCAAATCACAAGGAAGTGAGTAATAAGTCAATGATGTTAATAAGTCAATTATGAATGTGTCATTCACACATACAGATATTTCAGTGCATGTTTGCTGAATGCTAGGAGGGTTCACAGCTTCACCTCATTCGCCTTCAGGCTCCTTGCCAAGGTACCTTATTTGGGCATGGAAAGGCAAGTATTTCCAGAGAGGTGATAGGATCCTAGGTAGACTGAAAAAACCTGCTGGAGAGGTCTGCCTTTTCCTTTCTCCTTTGGCTTTGGTATGAGGGAACCATGACACTGTTCCCAAATAAGTGACATAACCTAGCCTTGGGTCTGAGATTTTCCAAGGAGCCTGAATCCCACAACAATTTTCTGTCCTCAGTCTGTGATAACCGTACAGTCAGAAAACAAACAAAAACCTTAAGGTGATGTTACCACCCTTTTATTAAGCTGAGGGACAGGACTGCACCAAAGCAGATGGTGGTTGCAAACAAATGCACCAAGGAATTAGGAAAAGATTTCTAATTTTCTGGCTAAAGCACATCCTTTCAGTAGGAGCAGTCAAGGTGGCAGAACTAACCAGCTTTTAGATGCAATTTGATATGATTTTATGGCACACTTGTCACACAGAGACAAAAATCATGATGACCCTAAGAGGTGTCTTTCAACCCTATTTATTTACCTGTCTTCTGAAATCAAGCCCTGCTAATGACCAACAGGAGTCTTATATGTGAAATTACTGGGGTGACAGTGGCTGGAGTGGGGTTTTTGTCCTAACGTATCAAGGAATCATCCATACGACCTGAGTCTTTACAGCTGCAACAATGGAATGGTTTCACAAGGCAGCATTTTCAGTAAAACCGCTCGAAAGATGGGAAAGTAAGCTTGTGAATGAGAATTTTAAAAAACTCCCGCTTGGCAGTAACCAAAATGGGCCTCTTTAGGTTTCACAGTATGCTTTTATTTTTAGCACTTTAATAAGCTTAACCCTCTTTTATCACTATAACTTCTGACTAAAAATAATCAATACAACATACTGACAAGCACACACACACAAAAATTAGTATTTTGGTATTGTATAGAAGTTTATTTCCTAATTAAAAGCCAAATTTTGTGTGAAATTGCTTTCAGTATGAAAGATAATTTTGCTTATTCTAATTGCCGTGTACTTGGAGAGTTTTAAGTGAGTCTCATTCCACTAACAAAAGACCCTCAGGCTCTCTATAGGCACAACTGTGGATGTTAAGGGAAAGGAAAACTACGGCAGTTCTTCCAGAGTGAAGTTTAAAATAGCTTAGGGTTGGTCATTTGCACACTTCAATGTAAACTCAAGTTATAAATTCCACACACAAAAGGATTTATAAAATAATCTTGCCCGTATGCTAAACTAAGGCTAAATGGGTCACATTGGCTTAGATTGGTGCAATGAAATACAACTCGCAGCTCCATGAGTCATCAGGAGTCATGGTTATTGCTTCCCACAAAAGGCAGATGGCACCTAGAATTCTATTTGTTTTTAGCAGGGCTCTAATTCTTCCACACAGTAACACACCGTGGCCCTCAGAGGTAAGGACTGAGGCACTGAACAACCACTAACCCTAATTTTCCAGGCAAGCCTGGAAAGACTATTTAAACCACCCTAAAATGTCATAACCAGCTCTTCCTGCTGGTTTTCTTCGGCCAACAGCCCGAAGCCCTAGTCCGTATGAATAAAAGTGGCTATAAGGCAATGGCCGAACACCAGCATAAATTTACAACACTTCAGCTCCTGACTGATTTACACTGTCCTTGAAATGCATCTTGGAAATGTCAAGTATCTGCTACATATGTATGCACTGAAGAATGGTATCACCCTGCCAGAGGTTTACCGTGCCTGCCAGGATACATCTTCCGGGGATTTAAAATTCAAATGTTCTACGTATATTTATTGGAAAATAGAACATCCTATCAGAGAATAAGGTAGCTCAGCTCTGTGCTAAACGGAAAAGTGCAGAAATATTACCACTTTAGCAGATGCAAAGCAATTTACCTTTCTTTCTTACAGAGACAAGTGGCCCCAAATTACAGATACTTAGCACAGGAGAAGAGTCAGCATATGAGGAGCTTCCTGAGGGTGCATGGTATGGCCTCTGCCCTCGTTGTCTGGTGCACATTTTCACCTATCCATTTCAGGTAACCACAGTTCCCATACGATGCTCTCATATGGCTCTGGGTAATCCAAGACTCTATTTTTAATCCCACAAAATTTGCACATGGGAGGATATTATATCATGGCAACAGACACGATTCACTTTTTTTCCTGCTCCATTTCCTTCTTTTTCTGATGAAAAAAGATATTTCAACAAGACAAATTTTTTTGTGCAGAAATTTATGGGCATATCAGATTTTCTTTTTTTTTTCCAAAATAATCTCTGACAGTAATTTAAAGAGAAAAACAGCACTCAATCTAGCTTTGATTGGGAAATTCCAGCCGCTTGTCTGTAGCACGCTCTTTCTTTTTCCTTGTGATGTAAACTCAACACTTTTTTTTAAATTTTTTAAGACATCCAAGTTAAAGAAAATATTTTTTCAAACTGCAGTAAAATATGCTTCCTTAAAATGACAAAAAAGTAAGAAAAGATCAAACTAATTCTACTTTTTTTTCCAAATCCGGCTCATGAACTGACAGCTTGGATAAATACCTTAGTTTCACTTGCATGCGGCATTTTTCAGAAGACCACTTTTGTCTACAATTAACACAACACTCACCCTCCATCACACAGCTGAGGCATAAACCGTCGAGTCCTATAGCTCAGTCAACTGATGAAAGAAGTGTCAGTCTGACTTTGTCACAAGAATAAATGAGGGTGATGGGGGCGTTGATTCACAGAAATAAATATACTTTATTTCTGCTTACTCTCTTGGAAAGATCATATATTTTACCTACAAAGCAAAGCCACTGATATTTACAACTGTCTTGACCTCTTTTGCTTTACATGGCTCGTTTGATTTACTTAACCTACTCAAGCCATGGCCTTCCAAACAAAGTCTGTCTGTGGCAGAGTTTAACACCTCCCAGCAGAAATAAACCAACCACCTGGGCAGCTTCTGACATTAACCGCTTAATTGCAGCATTACTAGAAATGGAGAGCACGGTAGTTCTGACTTCCCAAAAATTACTTTGGATAAAACGGTGTGAGAAGAACCCTACTGGTGGCAATAAGCCTCATAAAAGGAACAGCCTTGTTCCTTGTTAAAAATTAGCTGGCTCATTAACTGCAAGTATACCAGCTTAATCACATTAGGAGGGTCAAACACAGAACAGCAGACAAATCTTCAGGCGTTGGTAAATTTGCAAGTGTAGTCACCCATTATTCTTTTCCTTATAAACCAGCATGTGCTGTCTTACCAGCACTATCAGCACTAGAGCTAAATGTAAAAGTCCACATACAACAAAGGAACACTCAAAAAACCACACTCACAGAGAACAGAACCAGGAAAGAAGCACAAAAGCTCTTTCATTTCTTGTGCTGTGTATCATCTTGAATAAAATGAGTTGGTCAGAGACGATGGTATCCCACACCTGACTCCAACAATTCAGCTGTAGCAGTGGTCATGAACCTGTGCCTAACATGAAACCCAGCACCCTGCAGACTCTTCAGTGCTGTCCGAAGCCAAGGACGTGTGACAAGTGACAATGAAGGCCACCACTGCTGCAGTCCAGACAAATAAGGAGAGCAAGGGCAGCAGTATACATGTATACATGTATATAGCAGTATACCATGACCTTAAAATTGTTGCCTGCAAGGCAATTAAGGGTAGTAATACTATACAATTCCAGCAGCTGGCTTGGTTTAAAATAAAGCTTCATTACACTTAGATAACAGCACAACAAACTGATGCAGGATATACACCTAGGATGAACAAAGAAATTGGAGGTTTCTTGAGAAGTGAATGGGAAGTGCAATAGATCATCACTAATTCAGAAATACCCCAGTACCCTTCCTGCATGGGCTGTGCTCTGTACTGACGTGTAACTCCATGTCTCAACAAGTGGATGAAAGCAAGAGAGCCAAGAGAAGATTTCCCAATTCATCAGGAACCAATAAGAACATAAATGTACCCATTCACATAATAGCCTCCTCTGAGATCACTTAGGAAACAACCAAATGAGAGACATTGCAGACCACATTCAGCTGAACGTAGATATTAAAGCTGTTACATTCAGGTATTCAGGGACCACTCTCAAGATGTGTTCATTTTCTGTAGATGTCCCAACTGAGACACATAACTCAGGAGAGTTTAGTTAAGGATCTAGCTGAATGATTTCCCAGCTTGGTTCGCATTAGCGTATCTGACAACAGACTCTTGGCTGTGCCATTCAGGCAGTCAGACTGGAGGAGGACGTGCGGAAGGGTGCTAATGGGCCTTCTTGGCTCTTGACAGTGTCTATATGTTAAACCAGCCTTCAGGTCAGAAAGGCAACAAGTGATAAAACAGGCAACAAAACTGAGCTGATTTCACAGGCAAAACAACCCAACCAAAAAACCCCAAACCTAGAAAAACCTCTCCACATACAAAAGCTTCTAAAATAAGCAATGCATTTACATTAATGCAAATATAGTTTACTTTGAAGGATGTTTATTATTATTATTATTATTATCATTAGGCAATAAGTGATAACGTGGTAAGTCAGTGAATATTAGCATTACTCGAGGACTGAATACATTGACACCATCAGGAAGTTGTTCTGAGATGGAGGAAAGCACCAGCTGCCATGTTTATATTTATCTTGGCAGGTCTGTGGGGTCTAGCTTGACAGATACCATGTAGTGATGTTTATAAAGTGAGGGAGCATCCACTTTAGAACACGTTATGAAGTTTCTTCAGCCTATTATTTTCAAATATAGAATGCCCAGACTTCAAGAGTGAAGTGGAAGTTTAGCAGCACCAAGATCTAAGCCTGGGTAAGTAATGGAAGAAAGTCAGTCTGAGGAAGTCTTCTGCTTGATGCAGTGGGGTGTTCTTCCAGCAAGTGGGATTTGCTGTGCAAACACAACATTGTATACGTTTGGTCTGCAGTAGAGGACTGTTAAATTAGTTGCTGTGTATCTTCTGCTGTAATCTTAAAATAGGTGGCCTGTATGCGATCTTGGAATTTCTTCCCATTTTAGGGAGTTGGGGAGGTTACAGATACATTGACAGAAGGTTGATTCTAAAACTGTCCAGCAGAGGAAGAAATGTGACTCTTAAACGTGTAAAATGTTTTCAGAACAACGTGGGTCTTTTCTTGCGTCTCTGACAAATGTGATGGAACTGCAAACACTGATATAAATGGTGAAAGTTGAATTAGAGCAGTTTAGTTAAGGGATGTAGATCTTGCATGTTATTTTGGCATAACTAGTAAGGTGACATGCACAGGTGGGATGGTAAAACAGCTCCTCAAGACAAAAACAGAACACCACTTTCTTTTGCCATGGGAGGAAAAAAAAGAAAAAAAAAAAAAAAGCAATTACTCTATTATTTAGGTCATCTTTATTCTCCATTACAAGACTAACAGAAGCCTACAGAGGTGGATAAATATGCACTTGTCCTCATCAGGTACTAATACAAATACTGGCAGCTCTATTGCTGACACTTTCTTCAAAGGAACTGGAGGTTTAAGGATTGTCTTCTTCCTACCACCAGTTATAATACAGATTTCATGGAACTGTGTCTATTTATTCCAGTATGGCCAATGAAAGAAGAAGGTTGCACATGTAAAAGCAATGTTCAGTATGAAATACCAGGAGTGTTTCAAGCTGCTAAGGCACTTGTAGTTCAGTTGAGTGGCCATCTATGGGCATGGAAAGGAGTGACTGTTTCTCTAGCAACGTAGCTTACTTCTTACCGTACCAAGTCCTTACTCCTTGCCTTGGATGCTTTGGCTGAAGAGCCCTTCAGCTACCATGAGAGTAAAGTTTAGCAGTGGAGATGGCCCTCTTCTAGCCATCTTGAGATCTTGCCATTTGTACATCAGATCCCCAAAGTTATCATCAATCCACTCCAGAACCTCCTGGATTATTTATGCCCTGTTGTGTTGCCCCTCCAACAGATATTGGTGTGGTTGAAGTCCCCCATGAAGACCAGAGCCTGCAATCATGAGGCTGTTCCTATCTCTCTGTAGAGGGCCTCATCCACTTTGGCTGTCCACTTTTTAGTCCTAACCTGTAAACTCTCCATGACCAACTCGTCCAACCCCAGGCAGAGCTCCATGCACTCCAGCTGTTTTCTTACATAACGGACAACTCTTCCTCCTCATCTTCTTATCTTGTCCTTCCTGAAGAGCCTGTAACCCTTCAATGCAACACTCATCACAGGAGTCAACCCACTACATCCTTATGATCCCAACAAAATTGTAGCCTGTGACTGCAGGCAGATCTCTAAGTCTTCATGTTTATTCCCCATACTGTATGCATTAATGTACAGGCAATTTAGATGCACCCCAGCTTGTTGAGCTCCTGGAGAGGTTTTGGGGTATTTGTCCACAATGGTGCCTTGTAAGCACCTTGCTCCATACATGCAAGTGCTAGAGGTGACCCTGCCCAGGCCCCACTGTGATGACTTTGTGAACCCTTCCTGCCACACCACCCTCTGCTCAGCAGTCCTGTCCATTGCTCCCTCACAGGACTGCAGGTCGCGCTGTCTCTCTCACATCATTCCTAGTGTAAAGCCCTCCTATGAGGTCAGCCATCCTATTGGCAAGAATAGTTTTGCCCTGCCTAGTGAGTGAACCCTGTCTCTCCAAAGCCCAGGTAAACAGGGTCCCATGGTTATAGAACCCAAAACCAGGTACTGCTAACACCAATTCCACAGCCAGTTCTTGATTTCTCCTATTAGTGCCCTCCTCCCCTCACCCTTTCCCTCTCACGGGCACCCTGTGTGATGAAGCTCCATAGAGGTGCTTTTGCTAGGAGCTCCTGTAAGACTGCGTTGAAAAGACTCTCTGATTATTCAAAGGTAACCTAGGTCACTAGCTTGTTTTGGCTTCGAGGCCTTGGACTCATTGAAACTGTAATGCTTACTAAAATATTCATATCAAAGAGATGCCATGACTAGGAACACAGGCATGGGGCTTATTTGCAGAAGACAAAAAATAACATAGATATGCTGCCCCAAGTCTACATTTCCCCTCACCTATTTCCTCCTTGTGTGACAGAAATTGCTCTCTACCCTAGGCAGTGTTATGGATGTGTTCATTAAGGAACTGGCCCACACGCTAACAAAACTACTTCTAGGTTTCTGTAAGAAGTATGGCTTACTCCGCTTCTGCCGCGCATAGACCAGACAAGCCCTTCCCATTAATTCTCCCCAGCTCAGGTGAACCAGAGAGTGGTTTCCTCTACAGCCCTGGGAGCATTTTGCCGAGTGGCGCATCCCACATTCCCTGGTTATATATTTTCCCTGCATTTTCTAAACAAGCACAAACAGAGCTTTCATTTCATGCATGTAAGAGGAATACATTAAAAAAAATAAAACAAGTGCCAAGAGAACTGTCTCTTATCATCATTGCTTTTGAATTTTCACTGCGGGAGTTTCGACTCCCTTTACTTCCTGATTTGTAATCTCACTTAATTCTGTGTAATATGAATGTCAAAAGATAAACAGTGGGACCTTTCAGCGATTGGTTGGGAAGATACCTTGACTGGCTGCCAGGCTGAATAGATACTCATAAAGAAACTATTAAAAATCTGCTGCAGTGAAACAGGAAGAAGAAAGAACGTGTCAGATATAAAAGCAACAAAAACCTTATGCTGGCTCAAAGACAAAACATCCTACTTAGCCTAACTGTTTCTCACAGGCGAGGTAATAGTGGGGTCGCTTCTATGCATGGGCAATATCTTAAAGTAATAAATATTGCCTTAAGAAATGAGTTACAAGGATCTTGATGCTAGCTGATGTATGTTGTCATGTCCCTCAAGGCATTAACATCTGATGTGCTTTTAGGAGATGAATCAGGCTTCAAAGTTACCCATGTAAAAAAGATGATCTTCCAAAGAAACATAAATACAATTAAAAAAAATTAAAAATAATAACAAAAAGTTGGGTTTAGATATCATCTTGATTTTTTCCTGTGCCTGTGGACCTGAGTGGTGCTTCTCAGTGGGATGCAGCTAGCTCATCTCAGTGTGAAAGCAGTTATCTTATGCTAATGGAAACTTGCAAAGGTATGAGCTTGGCAAAGAAATCCAGAGTGATTAATAAATGGCAGAGAAGAGATTCTTTCACGATCTATATATGGCTGTCTTAGGACTTGATCCAGCTCTCAGGAGCTCCAGAGAATACTCCAGCTGAGCACCGCAGGTTAGAAATATCTCCACAAATCTTGCTTTTCTGGAGTCCCTCAGCGTGGCTTTAGGATCATTAGCTCTCCAATTTGGAAGTAGACAGTTGCTTCTGAAGCACTGCACAGTATTATCATACGTACACAAAATGAGAGATAGAGAAAAAAAAAGTGATTGTTCTCAGCTGCATCATACAACAGCAGTGACGAAGACAAGGGTCAGAGGAAATTTAAAAGGAGCAGATCTACTGTGTCTTATTCCCCTATTCACAAAAAGTGCTGGCTGTCAGTGACAGGCTGCACTTAAAGATAATACTAGGGATTACTTTTATCTCTTTCCCCAAGTTTTCTCCACCCCGCTCCTAGCCACTGGTAGTTGGAGACCAAGAGGAGGTCAGCTAATGGGCAGAAGCTTCAGACTATGCATGTGAGCACATCATGACGTTAGGCTACTGTAAATGCGACCAGACACACCCTGCAATGTGGAAAGAAAATTCCGTTTAGGAGAAGCAAGCTGTTCAATTTTCTCCACCGCCATCAATAATCATAACAATAATTGCTACTGCTATTATTTTTTAATTACTGTTCCAGGTAGAAAGGAAGAACTGGATCCCTTTCCAGTTAATGTTATATATTCTCCAGCTTCCTTTTTACAGTCAAAAGGGAATGGATTAATCTCACTAAGAATTCTATTTTATGACAAATATACCAGCTAACTAACCTCAGTATAAGAACCCTATTGCACAGGGCAGCTTGTCAGACCAAAACATCACTGGATGTACAAAATGCCCCAAACCCAGGCAAAATAATCACAGCATCAACATAGAGCTGCTCATAAGGGAACACACATCATTGGAATGGTGCAGGACGGGAATAAAGCCCACACTTCAACAGTGGTACCTACCTATTGTGTCTCCTTGCTCATGCACCATGGAGGCCAGGTCTTTAATGATCTGGTTCACATCCAGCATGTCACTCTGAAAAGACAGAAAGTCTAATATTAATGGTGAATGGGTGATATGCAGGCATAAAAGGCATGTTCCACATCTGAGCTTTGCAAAGCAAAAAAACAAAGTCAAGAAAACCTCATCTGTGTAGACTTAAAAGAAAAAGTTATAATGTTTCCACAGTAAATAAAAAATCCCCTTAAAAAAACCCATGGTTTTCTGGATCTACATCAGCCAGTTGACTCAAGCCTTCTATAACAAAGAAGTAGAAGAATCAGATCATACGTTTGCTTTTCAGGATTGTGGAGGACTGAGAAAGAAGCAGCAATAAAAACAACACCAGCAAACCCTTTTGTTTCTAAAACTTTATTTTTGATGCAGGCCATTCATCCCAGAGTCCAGATTCTTACATAGACGGCGGCCATCTTGCAGCATAGCATCCGTCTGATAAAATACTATTCATAAACTGATGGATGCATGATCAAAAACTCCCTGAATTTGTAATCTCCTTGGTAAGGGAATAAGGACAGACCTGTCCAATGAATGGATTCATTTATACATTTTCAAGTTTTAAAAAAAAATAAAAAAAGTAACTAGATTCAGAAATTTTCTTAGGTAAAACATAGCAAATTGCCAGTGTGCTTGTTTCCCTCATTTCTGAACACTTGCCCTGTTCAGGAGCAAATGTGAGCACATGCTGACTTCATAAGACACTGGCGCTTATATAAAGAATTAATCTAGCAATATCAGGCACAATAATATAAATACTGCTGAATGTACTACCAGTAAGGCAACATTAGTGGAGCAGAAAAAAAAAAGACTCTCAAAGAAGATGCATTTTGTTAAGCTGTACAAATCACAGAACCATTGAGTCGGGCAGGAACTCCTGGAAATCATTTAGTCCAACACCCTTGCTCAAAGCAGCCGATTAAAGAAGGTTCCTCAGGGCCATGTCCACTTGGTTTGTATATCTCCATGGACGGAGACTCCACAGACTTTCTGACCAGCAGTATGTCCATGTATCCTTGTACTGAGGAAGCCAGCACTGGATGCTTTCTGAAGCGTTGAAAACATTTCCTAAGAACCTGCTTCTCCCGAGGCTAATTGCACAGTAATTCATTCATATGCTTGGGCCCTCTTGCAGCTCTAGTCCATCATGCCAAAAGGTCTGATTGCTTCCACCCTGCTTTTAAAGACCTCAGCTTCCCTACTGGTAAAGTTACAAAATGGTGCAAAATGAATCCACGCCCTTCTACTGAAGTTTGTTAGGAGAATATAAGTGACACAACATGTAATCATATAATGCAATAGAATCGTATTAATTTACAATGAAACCTGGGAGTCCCATTGTGAATTCTAGAGTATACCAAATTGTTGAACAACTGAAGAAGTAGGAGAAACAAAATGTTTAAAAAGCTGTGAAAAATCATAATAAAATGAAACCCAAAACCCCCAACCAAAGACTGGGTAATGCATCGCAAAATGCACTTCATTCAATCACTTGTCAAGCATAATTAAGCTTTAAGTATGTATGGTATTATTCATAACTTGTAAATACTGAAGAATATTTTGTAAAAGCAATGAAGTTTAAGTAACCTGAGATGGCACTTGAGCACTGTGGTAGTAAATCATTGCCAGGAAAAAAGGAAAAATTAGTTGTGATTTTTTGGGGTGGGAATTTTTTGGGGTTTTTTTATAAAAATCTTTGAAAGGAGAAAGCTAAGGTTTAGCAACATTTGAAGAATTGAGAATTAACTTTAATGTGTTTTTCTGCTCTCATTTAACTGCTTGGTAAAAGTTGATTAAGGAAAAATTAAACAAACAAATAATAATACTAAAAGAGCCCAGATTGTTCATTCATCTCCTTTGGCTAAATTGCAACTGACATCAGTCTCTGATTTCTGTTACTTGCAACATAAACAAAATTCTTTCTACCCTTCAGCCAGTCTGTTCTATTTTGTTCTGATTCTTTTACAGCACTTTATGTGAATGCAGTTCAAAATGTATTTGCACGCACATTTGGATAGGTTACTGAAATATATTGAATTGGGCACCACCCCCTCCTCCCTCCCCCCCTCCCCCAAGATTTCCATCGGAATAAAACAAGTGGGCAATTCAGTCTAAGAGAGATAAGAAAGGTCAGATGATATATTGACTCCTCACGGGGTGTTCCTCTGCTAATTTTACCCTAGGAATTGGGCTGTCTGCCTCATGATCCCCAGATATTATGGCAAGAAGGGAAGAATGAGAAAGAAAACTCAATGCTGTATACGAATAGTTTCAGATATATAAGCTTTTTGCCATTTATATCCAGGTACTTGGGATGAAGCAGCCATCTGCTGCTGCAGAGTATAGATCCTTTTCATAACATTGTAACAACACTTGAAATTATTGTTTAGAAAATATGCATTAGTTAAAGCCAGCCGCAGAGTTGTTAGGAAGGAAAAAATGCGACTACTGTATTTAAGGAAAACAAACAGGGGTGAGTTGTAAAGCACAGAGCACAAAGCAATCTGACCTGAAGCAAGGAATCTGTTGAATAATTTAACCTGCCAATGTGAAGTTTCAAAGTCCCTGATATATGTAAGCCAAACAAAAGGAAAAATAGAAGAAAGAAAAATAGCCAGAAGTAAAGAGCTTCCATAATGGAATATACCTAGGAGCTATATTTGTGTTCCTTCTTGCCAGGTTATCTCTATCACGAAGTACCTCTGAACTTGCCTGCCATCAGAGTTTGTTAGTGAAACCAGATTGCCTTTGGTTTCCCATGTTCGCACATACTATGCGGAATTCACAGTGAAATACAGCTCTTCATAAGTCCTTTTGACTCCACAGAAAATGGGAGTACAACAGCCAGCTATCATTCCAAAAATGCTGTCTCCCTGCCAGCTAACAAGGCTGGGGTTTCTTGGGTTTTAATCAACAGCAGCCTCTCCTGTCTGGCAACAATTCACTCTCTACAGTCGGAAGCAAGAGGGAGACAGATTTAAATTGTTTCATCTAAATCCTCTTTTTTTTTTTTTTTTCAAAGAAGAAAACCATCGTACATATTAGTATACAGCATTTAATGTCATCCATGCTGGAGCAAAAAGAATTAAGACTAGTTATCAGTAAAATCAGAGACAGCGAAAAGAAATGGCAATAACTAAAGATGACCAAAAAACAGAGAAGTGCCAGTAAACAAGTCATGCAGATGAGAAAACCAGAGGAATTAAAGAGTTTGGGACCCTAAAGATCTGGAGGATTAACTTTCACTAGAAAAAGTTAGTTTGGAAAATTTTTAACAGAAAGTACTAGGTTAAAATGTCAGGGTTATTTGACTATTTTAACCTGGTTCAGTAAGTGAATGATGTCACTGCAGAGTACTGAGAGTTTGGAAAAAAATCTGAAATTCAAACTCCAGAGCAGAAACTGCTGGAAATATGATTTTGCAGATAAACTAGAAATCTACATTTCCCATTTTTCACTTTCACAAGACCACAATTTCAACATTTTTAAAATTAATGTGGGAGCAGGTCAGGTTTTAAAACCCAGGTGTTGTTACCAAGAGGGGAACAACCTAATCATAAATCCCAGCAGCCCACTTCCCCATGGGATGAGCATTACTGAGGTATTTGCCAAGACAGTAAATAAGTAAACCTCCACTCTCTTCCACTCTCGTGCTCAACGGGGTGAAGATTTATCCTCTTTAGAAACTTCTAAGATAGCCCTGACCTTAATGACATTCTAAGGACACTTCTGTATTCTGTCCATGAGAATGGCATTAAATAAACCAGAGAGGGGAAACATGCTCTCCTCAAAAGGACACAGAACAAGCATGTGCTGTTGATAATTTCCCTCTCACATTTAGCCAGATCCCAGCATCCTTCATCAATGTCAGCTCAGGTCCTCAAGGGAAGAGTCACACTTATTTCTAAGAATGTTTGCTTTAGGTTTGTATAAAAAGTGGGATCAGAAATATCAGTGGTCTATCCTATTTAGCACATGTGCTTTTGTGTGTACTCACAAACCACCCATCCTTTTTTTTTTTTTGAAGAACTACAAATTAACATCTAAATTAATTGCTGACTCAACATTTAGGAGATGCTGAATTCTACAAGCGAGGTCTCATTCAGCCCCACCACCCACTCTGCAATATGCAGCCAGGAGGGCTATAAAACAAACCTGAAGGAGATTCTGAAAGATGTAATATAACATCCATGTGTGTATTTCTGTACATGGAAGCACTCCAAAACAAAATAAAGCAAAGCAAAACAAAACCATAGTGCTTGTTATCTTTGGGGAAAAAAAACAAACAAACAATCAGAAAAGAAAAACAACCCTTTGTGTGTCTGGCATGTTTTACCAAAGGGATGCTGAGGTGCTTCTCCTGTATTGTCCCATCTGCAACACCCTTGGGACATCTACCCTGTGGTCAAGCGTGTGTGAATCACAGATCCAGAGCGCACAGAAAGATTAATGAAAGCATGGTTTTCGTCTATCCCCCTTCTCTTCTGCGAGATAGGGGAAGGAAGGGAAAGGGGAAAAATCGTATAAAAAGTGAGCAAGCTTCTCTGATGTTAGATGGGCAAAAACTAAATCTTGCTGCAACAGCCTCTCAACAAATATTTTTCTCTTGTCTATGGCTGGGGAGAAAAAAAATGACATTCTATAAATCAAACTGATTCAGCCTAAGCAACAACAGACCAGCAGAAAATTGTTTTGAGGGCAGAAGCTATCCAGAACAGCAATTACAGACTGAGTTAGATCTCCTCAGGGACTGAACGACAGCCAGTTTGGGGAGTTTCTCCCTCCCTCTTGCCCGCCTGGGCACGCTTCCTCTCTGTTTTGCTCTCTTCGCAGTCGGTGTCATCTCAGGAAGTGCAGCACTGCACTGCATAACTAAAATAGCTGTGCCGAGCTTCAGCATGCTAATCCAGCATCTACCTGGGGACAGCGGGCTCCAGAAACACAGTGTGAACAGTGTTCCTGGCCACAAAAAGCCAAATGGAGAGGCTGTGGAAAGTGAGATGCTTTGAGCTCATGAGGCAGAGGTGAGGCCATTGCAGAGGGCACCTCAACAGGGATGAATAGAGATATCCTGGAACCAGCCAGCTAGTAATATTATTTATCATGCCCTAGGTGAGAAAAAAACCCAATGACATGTTCAACCTACCATGCCATCTTCAGTGCAAATTTTTGTGTAGTGAAGAGGGCAAGGATAGTGGGTGGGAAGATGAAATTGCTGTGCATATTTAAAGAAGAGGCAAAAACAACTTCTACTGGATGCAGGACTGGCCAGAGTGGGCAAGGTGGTAATGTATTTACTACAGCTCACTTGCCCTTGTCCACTCTAATGGACATCTCAGATCAGATACACACATAGTTACTATTTATTTTAATGACCTACTTGAATGAACTGGACATAAGGCCTCCACTTCACCTCTTCCACCAACCCCAGTGTGTGTCTTCCCACCAGTAGCAATCTGAGTATGAGCATGTATGACAGGCAGTTCCCTTGGAAATACTCTCCTTTTAGCCATCCAACCACATTTGAAGACGTCTTGACAGACCATGTTAATGATACGTATTGTTATCACTGATACGATCTAAAATGTGTGAAAGGCATGCGGGGGCAATAGGACATTATTGTGAGATGTGTAGGAATCTTTTAGCCACCTTTGGCACTACAACCTTTCTCTGCAGCTCCACAACCATACGTCTGGATCAGATTGCCTGCAAACACGCATTGCTATCACTCTCTCCCATGTACTTTATATCCCTTACTGTTTGCCTTTATAGAGATCGAAGACAGTTTAAGGCAGATATTTTCTTTCACGGGAACTTTATCAGTTCCAAGTCTGTGCTGAAGGTCAGAACTGGACTGTAGTCTCAGGGAAATATAAGAATACAAATGATAGAAATAAATACTTTGGGCTTTTCAAACCCTTTAGATCTGGAAACAGGAGATGTGCTAATGGAGGATATCATCAATAGTTCTGTTTTTAAGTATCACAGAATCACAGAATGGCAGGGGTTGGAAGAGACTTCTGAAGATCATCCCGTCCCACCCCCTGCGTGAGCAGGCACACCCAGAGTAGGGGGCACAGGACCCCCCAAGGCGGGGTGTGAATGTCTCCAGGGAAGGGACCCCACAGCCTCTCTGGGCAGCCTGTGCCACTGCTCTGGCACCCACACAGCAAAGGGGTTTCTCCTCATATTTAAGAGGAGCTTCCCGTGTTCCAGCTTGTGCCCGTTGCCCCTTGGCCTGTTGTTGGGCACTATTGAAAAGAGTCCGGCCCCATCATCCTGACACCCACCCTTTAGATACTTATAGGTATTGATGAAATCCCCCCTCAGCCATCTCTTCTCCGGGCTGAACAAACCCACGTCTCTCAGCCTTTCCTCATAAGGGAGATGCTCCAGCCCCTGATCCCCTTGGCAGCTCTGCGCTGGCCTTGCTCCAGCAGTTCCCTGCCCTTCTTGAACTGGGGAGCCCAGAACTGGACACAGCACTACAGGTGTGGTCTCACCAGGGCAGAGCAGAGGAGGAGGATAACCTCTCTCGACCTGCTGGCCACACTCCTTTTAATGCATCCCAGGACACCGTTGACCTTCTTGGCCCCAAGGGCCCGGTGCTGGCTCAGGGTCACCTCGCTGCCCACCAGCATTCCCAGGTCCTTCTTGCTTTATATTTGGGAAATGTGGTGTACAATGAAGTATCAAAGATCACATAAAAACATTCTTGTTAATAACCATGATTTTGAACTTTAAATTAACTTACATCCAAAATTTCATTTAAATTCAGGAGTTTGTAAAGGTATGTGACTTCACATACGCACGTACATGTAAAGTATTTATACATGCACATATACCCAAGTATTCTTGTGTACCACAAACACACACACCTGTATAAATAGTAACTGTATGTATAGATACACTAATAATTTTAAGATCTAACTTGACTCCAACATACATCAGGTATTAAATGAGTATTTGAGGCATATCAGATTGCAGAGATAAAAACACAGCCTATTTCTGTCTACGGTAGCACAAAACAGACCTTAAATCTCAGGCTTTTTTTTTTCCTGGCTAAACACTCCAGTGCAAGATAACCATGAACACTGATAACTTCTGATAATAGGTAAGCAAGCAAGCAAACAAACAAATTTGCTTACCTTGCTTATTTTTGATAAAAAAAGGCGGCACTGATTCCATTTTGCCTTCAAGTTAATGGTGTGACAGTTTGATATCAGGCAAAGCAAGGGCAAGAATGGCTTTCATCAGAAAACCGAGAAGCAACGCTTATATAGGGAACAAAGGAATCATGCAACGATGTCAAGGCGCAGAGTAGATGAAGAAACATTTCAAAAACCATCCATGATGGAGGAGAGCATGTGCATTTCCAAATTCTGCAGCACAGTGCCCTTTCTTCATCCCCACCCCTCTCTTCCCCTAGATACTCATAAAGTCCCTGACAGTGAGTTGCCCACAGAGGGAAAGCTAAGGGAGATCCCTTCCAAGGGATCACATGCCAAGTAAATAAAGAGGGAGGAGACTTCACTGCTCCCACAAGTGCGAGGGAGAACATCAGCTCTGCTCTCCAAGAAGGGCATGCCACAATCTTACTTCCCTTCTCTCGGTGTCTGATGTTACTGCACTTTGTTAAGACAGCTGGTGCAAGTCTCTAGGATGTTATAATGCATATTTGGAAGCAATAACACCAAAAATGCATTAGACTGGTCACACCTAATACTTATTATTTACACTTCTTAGGTTACGCATTTATTTTGTCAACATTACAGAAGAAAATGGCTGAACACACACTACAAATCCAACCTTTTGCTCTCCCACAACCAAGTTTCTAGCTACTTACCACTAAAGAAACATCAATACCCTTGTGTTTCCAACAAACCCATGGGTTGTATATGAAAGAGACTCACAGGTTAGAAATATTCCTTCTGTTTTCTGCTATGCTAGAAAGGTTTTTGTGGGTTTTTTGGCCAACTAATCTGTCCCAGCTTCCTCAAGTTGAATTAAGGAATCTATTCTGAGGTAAATACAATTATGTTTATGAGGTAATCAGATGGCACAACAATAAATGCGTGAAAGACCCAAAAATATTTAATACAAATAAAGATAATGAAATGCCTGACATTGTGGCCTTCATATTCTAGAAATAAAAATGCTCAGTGAAGAAGAAAGTTTCTCCCAATAGAGAATATCCATTAGAAATTAGACACGGGTTGCAGCTTAGGGTGTGTGAAATCTGCTGACCTGACATCCTGAGAGGGAAAATGAAATACAACACAAAATCTAAAAATAAAAGCCACGCCACCCAGAGAAGAAATGTCCACCCACAATTATTATCCATAGCCTTGTCTGAGAAAAGGGTTTTATGAGCAACAGGTCAGTTGGTTCTTTCTGCAAGAGCTGGACAATAAACACACCGATTAGGTGCAATTGCCATGGACTGGTTCATGATGTGGATACCCATCCACCAGGAACTATTAGTCTATATTACACAGTTACTCTGTATCAACTGCCAAACCACTCCAGTGAGCCACAGGTCTCTAGCAACAAAGTGCAAAAAGTAAGATATATGAGTTCTCACACCAACCTCTGAAAAACTTCTTAAATTTTTTTACATATATATATACCCACAATAGGAATGCTTGTTGGGGACACTTAGTCTTCAAAGAAAAAAAAAAAAGAAAGAAATTAAGGTGCTTTTAATATTTACAGATACACTTTTTTTAGCTATTCAGAAGGTCTCCTGAGTACTAAGCCACCAAAGATATGGAAATCCATAAGCAAACTCCAAACTCAGTATCTTACACACTGACTTTTCCTTTAGCATCTCCTGCTTTCTGCCCCAGGCTGCAATGTATAAACTAACACAAGTAGTGAGGGAAGTAGCTGTAATCTATCACACTGACTGATACCAGCCCCAGGAAAGGTAGTTTATTGCAGGCGGTATGTTATCTTCAAAAATAGAAACTGTGCAAAGATTATGACAAAAACTTCGACTCTTTCTACACTTTGTTTGCAGCACTATTAATTCTTCACTCTGGATTTATTTCCATGAGGGTCATGTAACCAGGAAAATACAATAGAGGAATTAATTTTCTTTTTAGGAGTGTTCTGGGAAACCAAGCAATTAGAGCAATCTTAAGCTGTCATGCATTATCAATTGCCACTCAATTATTTTACTTAAATAAAATACTGATTGCAGAGTCTGATCTGCAGCTATCTACAGAGCAATTCATTTAGGCACACTATTTATTGCTGAGAAATTAAAAAAAAACCCACCTAACTTTAACTGAAAGGGGAAAGTCAAAGGGACAAGGGAGAGGAGAAAACTGGAAATACATAGCATCTTTTCACGATTCTCTGCTACGTTGCCAATTCTCAGTTTAGAAATAAGCAAAACTACTGTACTCTGTAGAGTCTGGAGGTAAGTCGATCCTCATTACAAGTGGAGCTCATGGTTCTGGTGAAGAAAGGAAGTTGTAATCTCTTAAAGCAGTCACTGAAGGTCCAAAGCCCTTGTCCTCTCTCTTCAGGATAACAAAGGGGCACAGTCAAAAGAAGGGGTGTGTCTGTCCAGGTCTCCAAGGGCTGCAGATAGAGCCAGCTCCTTGAGTGACTACATATCCTAGGTCTACCCAAGGTTCACGCACCCCTCAGTGGTACAAACAGGAGAAAGAGAAGATACAGGCTCCATACATGTTAAAAAAAAGTTTTTAAAAAATGGCTCTGGCTTATATTCCCCGATGCGTTTCAAAACCAAATTCTATGCTCTTTGTAGGCTATTCCCGACTTTGGCTCTGTGGATTGTTGAGTATGCTGTTGACACTTATCTCATATATTATCAGTCAATAATGCAGAGTACCTAAAAGGCACAAATGCTGAGTAAAGGTATCTGAGGGACAATTAATTACAACTACAGCTTAAAGGCTTATAAAAGAAAGCTTTGATGGCTATCACCTCCTCTAAAAATCAGACTTGCTGGAGCTGACTCTCCATAACAACCCTCACGTGGGTTTAGTCTCCATTCTCTGCATGAGAGAGCTTATTTAAAAAAAAAAATCCATTATATCCAAAATGATTAATCTCATTGTTCAAGGATTTTTTCTTAATGTTTAATTTATACCTATCTGTCCTTAGTTACTACTTGGTAATTTGTTACTACCTTCAACCTTAATATTTTAAATTATTCTCCCCTTTTTTTCAATGCTATTACACGTCAAGTGTTTCCACCTAGTCATCATGGCTCAACTAATCACTGCTGCACTTTCTGAGCCTGCAGTTGGTAAATTCCTGTAATCTCTCTTCATAAATTATACTTAATACTTCTTCCTCATTTCTTTCCTTCTGGATCACCTCCAAATTTCTAATAGAAAAAGCAGGCCAAAAAGCTCTCATTTCTTACATGCCTTTCTATCAGATAGAAGGTGCCAATGTCTAAGACAGACACTAAAGACTGTATGACAGTGTGCTTCACTTTCCAACTGTCTGTATTTACTTTCCAGTTTAAAATTTCCAATTACTGATTAAAACTACAGCATTGTCTCACAATGAATCCTGGTCTTCCTATATCTCAGAGGTAGCAGAAATCCTTTGGTGGGTGGCACAGTCTGAATGGTCTAGAAAAGTTGTTCTAGGTCAACTTTTACAACAGGCTTTGAGATTCTCATGGCAAGACCTTGGTGAGTGTCTTCATATGGAGATTAGAAAGGTGCAAACCCTTAGGTCCCACAATTTCAGAGCCACCCAAAAGAAAAGGTTCTCTAGGCTTTCTTGATAAGCACAAGGGGGAGGCAGGCACCTTCAGAAAGTAGTTCACATCTTTGGTATTTAAATGGAAGTGGGATGAGTCTGAGGCATTGTAGGTAGCACTGCAAAGGGAGAAAGAGTCCTCTGAGTCCTTTTTCCCCAGAGTGAAAAATGTGGTTAGAAAATGCATTTTGATCACCCAACCCTACAAACAACATAGCTGTGTTTGCACACATGAGCAAAACTGTACTGGATATCATGAGCTAGGCTATGATCCTGTGCCAATCTGAAATGACATGCAATTTATTCCACAGTTTCTCATTAAGGTATGCTTTAGTACTCATAATGCCCTGCGCTGTCCAAGATGTCATTTATTTTCTGTATCTCAACCAGTTCCTGACCAACTCTTTTGATCTTCCTTAAATAAGCTTTCCAGAGGGACCAGGGCAGTCTGGAGAAATGGACCAACAGGAATTCCATAAAGTCCAAGAAAGGCAAATGACAAGTCCTGCACAAGGGGAGGGATCGCCCCATGTACAGGTTGGGGATTGATTGGCTAGAAAGAAGATAACAGAGAAGAACCTGGGGGTCCTGGTGGCCAACCATTTGCACATGAGCCAGCAATGTGGCAAAAAAGGCTAACAGCCTCCTGAGATACATTAGAGTGTAGCCAACAGGCCCATTGAGGTAACCCCTCCCCTCTATCTGGCGTTTGTGAGACCACATCTGGAGTACTGTCAAGTTTGGGGCTCACCAGTACAAGAAAGACATTGACTTTACTGGATTGAATCAACAAGAGCACCATCATATTCAGGGTTCTGGAGCACATGACATATTTCAAGAGGATAAGAAAAGCCGAGAAAAGCTGGGTTTGTTCAGATAGGGGAAAAGGCAGATCAAGGGAGATGTTACTGCTGTGTGCAACACCTGCAGTGGAAGGCTAAGCAGTCATGGGCACAAGTTGGAACACAAGAAATTCCAACTAAATATAAGAAAAAAAATGTTCCCTTGAGGGTATCCAAACACAGGAATAGTGATCCAATGCATTTGCCCTCCAAAAATAGATTTAGTTGTTATTTAATATTAACTTGGTTCTTTTTCACTTGAAGGTCTCTTGATGTTGACTTCTTCTCAAAGTGGAGAGGAAAATATCCATTCTAATCCCATCATTACCCATACATATCTTGATCAATTGTACTTTGTAACCTAGATCACAACCAAGATCTTAAGAATCTCGTTGTAATAACCTGCCCCATTTTGCAGAATCGTGACTTGCAGATTATCAACAGATACAGGTAAAAGCAAGTGTCTCGCCTACAAAGAAACTAAATGCAAGGAGAGCCTTCAAGGGTTAGAGAGCTGCTGCTAGTCCTTGCAGAGTGGCACTGCTAGCCTTGGAGAGAGAAAACATTTAATCTTAATTCTGTGCAAAGTCTGCATCATAAGTCTTAAGCTGGGCACAGCCAGGAGCTGTGGACCCCAGACCAGACTGTGGACTGTCACAGCAGGGCCACTCCCCAGGAAGTTAATCACTCCACAATATTCCTAGAAAAAAAAATCTATTTTTTTTTTCCTTTTGAACACTAAGATAGCTTCCAAAGACAGCACCACAAGTGTAGGGAAAATAAATATGTGTTCTATTCCCTAGAGAAGCAAAGGGAACAATGTTTACAGACTTTTGAATGATACTTCTCATTTACAACGTAGACAGTAAAAGAAAAAGTTACTTTTATATACACATTGCTTTAGACAATGAGAATCCTGATGTCTTATAGATAAAGTCTCAGGCAATGACAGAGGTAAGTCAGACAATGATTAAGTCCCCCACATTGTTTCATCTAGAATTTTTTAGAAGGTAGGAAAGCAGACTGGACTGTGGTACTACGAAGTCCCACAGAGACTGTTTCTGTTGAATTATTCAATGCCTGCATGACGATGTTTGGATCTACGCTGTCAGTATGGGAACTGTAAGGACAACTCACTTTGCATTTTCTAATGCCCCAGTGCCTTGAAAGAGAGGAGGCATGTTTGAAAGCTGGTGGCTTTAGGCCCTTTGAAGGACTTATAGGGATAATGCTCCCTAGTGCATTGAAGATCTGGGGTAAAATACAAGAAATTGTAAGGGTATTTGCAACATGATCATTTGTAATATCACTGTTACAGTCCAGCTACACAAATTTCTTAATGCATGTTAAAATATATGGCATAAGTTCTCCTTCTGTCCTGGGCTGGCCAGGGAATCTCCCTTTAGAGAAAAGAGGAAACAGATACTGTCTATTATTTATAGAGGGAGGCAAAAAGCCCAAATAGACCAGCACATATATTTTTCCCTATGTATCTCTTTATGCTTTACTCTGAAATGCCTTAGATTTCTCAGATTTTATTTTTCAGAGAATCACAGAATGATTTAGCTTGGAAAAGAACTATAAGATCATTGAGTCCAACTGTTAACCTAACACCTCCAAGTCCACCACTAAACCATGTACCTAAGCACCACATCTACATGTCTTTTAAATATCTCCAGGGATGGTGACTCCACCACTTCTCTGGGCAGCCTGTTCCAATGTTTTACAATGCTTTCAGTGAAGAAGTTTTCCATAATATCCAACCTAAACCTCCCCTGGCACAACCTAAGGCCGTTTCCTCTTGTCCTCTTACCTCCTACTTGGGAGAAGAGACCGACACCCACTTCACTACGGCCCTTCAGGCAGTTGCAGAGAGCGATAAGGTCTCCCCTCAGCTTCCTCTTCTCCAGGCTAAACAACCCCAGCTCCCTCAGCCGCTCCTCATAAGACTTGTTCTGCAGACCCTGCCCCAGCCCCGCTGCCCTTCTCTGGACACGCTCCAGCACCTCAAGGTCCTTCTTGCCCGAGGGGCCCAAACCTGAGCCCAGCATTCGAGGTGGGGCCTCACCAGTGCCAGGTACAGGGACATGTTCACTGCTCTGCTCCTGCTGGTCACACTATTCCTGACAAAAACCAGGATGCTGTTGGCCTTCTTGGCCACCATGGCAGATTGACGGTTCATATTCAGCTGGTTGTTGACCAACACCCCCAGGTTTTTCCACCAGGCAGCTCTCCAGCCACTCTGTCCCAAGCCTGTAGCGTTGCATGGGGTTGTTGTGACCCAAGGGCAGGACCCGGAACTTGGCGTTGTTGAACCTCATACAGTTGGTCTCGGCCCATTGATTCAGCCAGTCCTGATCCCTCTGCAGAGACTTCTTTCCCTGAAGTAGACCAACACTCCCACCCAGTTTGGTGTAATCTGCAACCTTACTGAGCTGCACTCGATCCCCTCGTCCAGATCATGAATAAAGATATTAAACAGAACTGGCCCCAATACTGAGTCCTGGGGAACACCCCTCGTGACCAGCCACCAACTGGATTTAACTCCATTCACCGCAACTCTCTGGGCCCCACTGTCCAGCCAGTTTTTTACGCAGGCAAGAATATGCCTCTCCATGCTATGAGCAGACAGTTTGCCCAGGAGAGTGTTGTGGGAAACAGTGTCAAGGGCTTTACTGAAGTCCAGGTCAACAACATTCACAGCCTTTCCCTCATCCACTAAGGTGGTCACCTTGTCAGAGAAGGAGATCAGGTTAGTCAAGCAGGACCTGCCTTTCATAAACCCATGCTGAACTGGGCCTCATCACCTGGTTGTCCTGTACATGCCACCTGATGGCACTCAAGATGATCTGCTCCATTAACTTCCCTGGAACTGAGGTCAGACTGAGAGGCCTATAGTTCCCCAGATCCTCCTTCAAGCCCTTCTTGTAGATGGGCATCACACTGGCAAGGCTCCAGTCAGCTGGGACCTCCCCAGTGAGCCAGGACTGCTGATAAAGGATGGAAAGTGTCTTGGTGAGCACTTCTGCCGGCTCCCTCAGTACCCTTAGGTGGATCCCATCCAGCCCCATAGAGTTGTGTATAAGTGGTGTAGCAAGCCTCTAACCACTTCCCCTTGGTTTATGGGGGCTTAATTCTGCTCCCTGTCCCTGTCTTCCACAGGGCTGCATTCCTGGAGAATAACTGGTTTTACTACTAAAGACAGAGGCAAACGTGGCATTAAGTAGCTCATCTTTTTCTTCATCCTTTGTCACTATGTTTCCCCCCATATCCAATGAGGGATGGAGACTCTCCTTAGCCCTTCTTTTGTTGCTAATGTATTCATAGAAACATTTTTATTGTCTTTTACAGCTGTAGCCAGGTTAAGTTCTAGTTGGGCTTTGGCCCTTCTGATTTTTGCCCTGCATAACCTCATGACATCCTTGTGGTCCTCCAGAGATCCCTGCCCCTTCTTCCAAAGGTCATCAACTCTCCTTTTTTCCTGACTTCCAGCCAAAGCTCTCTGTTCAGCCAGGACAGTCTTCTTCCCTGCTGGCTCGCTTTCAGCACATGGGGACGGCCTGTTCCTGCGCCTTTCAGATTTCCTTCTTGAAGAATGCCCAGCCTTCCTGTGCTCCTTTGCCCGTAGGACTGCCTCCCAAGGGACTCTCAAGCAGTTTCCTAAATAGGCCAACGTCTGCCCTCTAGATGTCCAAGGTAGCAGGTCTGCTGGCCCCCCTCCTTATTTCTCTAAGAATCAAAACCTCTATCATTTCATGGTCACTATGCCCAAGACAGCCTCCAGCCATCACATCACCCACAAATCCTTCTCTGTTCACAAACAACAGGTCCGCCAGGGCACCTTCCCTAGTTATGGCTCACTCACCACCTGTGTCAGGAAGTTTTCTTCCACACACTCCAGGAAACTCCTAGACTGCTTCCTCTCTGCTCTATCATATTTCCAGCAGAGAGCTGGTAAGTTGAAGTCCCCCATGAGAGCAAGGACTAATGATTGTCTTTCCCCAGCTGCTTATAGAATATTTTGTCTGCCTCTTCACCCTGGTTGGGTGGTCTGTAACAGACTCCCACCATGACATCTGCCTTGTTGGCCTTCTCCCTGATTCTTACCCATAAACACTTAGCCCTATCATGACCATCATGAAACTCTAGACAGTCAAAACACTTCCTATCACACAGGGCTACCCCACCACCTCTCCTTCCTTGCCTATCCCTTCTGAAGAGTTTATAGCCATCCATTGCAGCACTCCAGTTGTGCAAGTTATTCCACCAGGTTTCCATGATGGCAACCATATCATAGTTTTCCTGCTGCTCAATGGCTTCCAGCTCCTCCTGTTTGTTGCCCATGCTGCATGCACTGGAGCTGTACTGCAGATTACTGGTACAATATTAGATGGTGTCTGACATCCTAAATCCAGAAATCTTATGTTCCTCTCAGATCAGCACTGTAAAATTACAATACTATCCAGTAATTAAAATTACAGTTATGAACAACAAGCAGCTCACTTTCTGACCAAAGCATCTACCATTCAAGCGATTAATCGTTCATTTTTCTTCATCAGTCTTATGTCTCATTAGCAGATTGGGGAGATAGTATCACAGAAAAAAGTCCAGGTCATTTAAGTCTCTAACGAGCTATTATTTATAGGGCAAAGTTGGTGTATTACATGATAACATGTTGATGTCTGCTACACCTACGTTTATTGCTCAGTGAATTGCCCTGGGATCTCTTCAGAGTCAGTGGAGAGCCAACAGTGGGCTTGAGGAGTTTAGATTAAGGGTTAGATATTTTCAAACTGTCTGGGAGTCATAAATACTAATGTGAATTTTTAGAGATCTATGTGAAACAACCTTAGAGGTCTTAAATCTGAAAATTCAGGGTTATCAGGTGAGTATACAGAAGACCAGAAGAGAGAGTGTACAGTCTGAACAGAGCAAAACCCAAAAGTCTGGGAACTAGATGCCAGTCAGCTTAATGCCATCCCTGTTCAGCCCCCAATGGTACAGATGATGGGACAAATAATCAAATGTATGATTTGCAGTTGCATCAAACTCTGCAAGAGAATGAGCAGCAACAAATAGGCACCTAACAGCTTTCTAGGGCAGGGCATACACCTGAGGAAGGGGAGAAGCAGCAGGTGACAAATACACAATTAGGGCAAACAGTTGAGATGAAAGAATTGTAAAATGGTCTGGGATCCCGTATTTAAAAACTAATTCTCCATTAGTAATTCTCTTAGGTACTAGCTGGAAGGATGCACTGAGAGGAGTTCAACCCCATGAAGTTCAACAAGGCCAAGTGCAAGGTCACCCACCTGGGCTGGGGCAATCCCCAGGATGAGTACAGACTGGGAGATGGATTGAGAGCAGCCCTTTGGAGAAGAACTTGGGGGTAGTGGTAGATGAAAAATTGGACATGACCCAGCAATGTGCACTGGCAGCCCAGAAGACCAATCATATTCTGGGCCACATAAAAAGAAGTGTGGTTAGAAGTTCAAGGGAGGTGATTTTCCCTCTCTGCTCTGCTCTGGTGAGACCCCACCTGGACCACTGAATCCAGCTCTCAGGTCCCCAGCAGAAGAATGACATGGACCTGTTAGAGTGGGTCCAGAGGAGGGCCATGAAAATGGTCAGAGGGCTGGAACACCTCTGCTATGAAGAAAGGCTGAGAGAGTTGGGGTTTCCAGCCTGGAGAAGAGGACGCTCAGGGGAAACCTTATTTTGGCCTTTCAATATATAAAGGGGGTTTCTAGGAAAGACAGAGAGAGACTTTTTACTGAGGCCTGAAGTGACAGAACAAGGGGTAACTGTTTTCACGTAAAAGAGGATAGATTCAGATTGGACATAAAGAAGACATTTTTTACAATGAAGGTGGTGAGACACTGAGACCGGAACAAAAAGACAGTGAGGGCTTCTGGGGACAAAGATGGCACTTGTGACATGAAGTATTTTGTCCAATTTTGAGCAATAAATCTCAGGCGGACCGCCTGGAGAAAGTTCATAGGAATGCCATGAGAATGATCAAAGTGTCAGAAACACACCCCGAAACTCAGTAACGTGTTTTCCAGTGTAGAAAAGGGTGGGACACACACACACACACACACACACACACACACACACACACGATAATGCTCTTTAAATAAGTGAATCTGTTGCAAATAGGAAGGGAATAAGCTGTTCTCCATATCCATCATCCATAGGACAGAAAATCATAGACTTAAACTGCAACAGAAGACGTTCATACAAGAATTTAATGATTTGGGTAGTTGATCCTGTCTTAGAGCTGAGAGAGAGATTTGATGATGTTTAAAGATTGCTCTTAACTCCGTTTGTCTAATATTCAATGCAATCAATACAAACACTCAAAATCAGACAGAGATGGACTCTTTCAGACAGCAGCCACAAACTTCTTATCAACTTGAGACACTAAACTGATTAAAGCATGCACCTCTCCCTCAGCTCTTACGTGCTAAGACAAATTCAGCAAATCACTGCTCTGCTAAACATCCCTGTCCACAAAAACAAAAGGCAAAACTCAATAAGCTTTAACCAACATATTAATAGCAATGAAGATATTTTCTGTCATTAAATATCAATAGATATCAATCGGATATTAATAGATAACAATCAGACAGCAGAGTCTCTCCTCTTTAGCATGGAACAATAGCATCTGTAGGCAGGGAATCCTTACAACAGTGTGCCATCTATCAGCTGTGTGTAAAAACAAACCACAACCAACCCCTGTCCCAAAGGCTGCATTTAGAAACCATCAAGCATGTCTGCAGTGACAGAGCAGATACTCCTGTGCTTATAAAACCACTAGTCACTCAGGAGAGAAGTTATCTTGCCTTCATTCCCACCTGCACTGGCCTCCCAGGTAAATGCTAATTTAGAAGAATTTGTAATAATCTCTCCGGTTTATTATAAAGGTTTAAGCATTTATATTCAGTCATGTTCAGCTTGTGCTCCCTGAATTCAGATCAGCTTTCAATGGACTGTTTTAAATTGTTTTTAATTTGCAAATGAGGCCAGTGAGTGTCTAGGGTTGAATGGGGGCTGGCTCAGCTTGCTCCCAGCGGCACACAGGTGCATCTGGCTCAAAGAGTGAAGCATTGGGAAAGCTGGGTGGGCTTAGGGGTGTGGGGTGAGAAGTGAAGGGACTGGGGGGTTTCTTTCAGACTGAAGGTACCTTTAAAAGGTTACTGTTAAGACTGTGGCTCTTTTTTTTTCTTCGTTCAAGGTAGATTGGCAAAATGAATAATTATCCAGTACAGAGAACTTTAAGTACTATACCCATCATACAACATATTATGATATTTCACAGACTATGATATAGATACATATATATTTGACTTTTGATTAATACTAAGTAATAACAACATACTTATATCAGGCCTTGGTGAACAACATCAAAGAGCCACAGAAGTAGTTCAAACACTTCTGAAGGAGAGAGGAAACAGCGTAATTGGGTTGCTTTTTAGCTGGTGACTGCCAATAAGTTCTCACTGTTTGATGACTATTTGGCATAAATCGATTTAGCTCTCTGTCTAGTCCTTACCAACCACCAGTTGTCTGTCAGCAGGACCGGTGCGGTACATTCACAGTCAAACACAACTGCAGCATTTCCTTACTTGCTAACAGGAGGAGGCAGTTTAGAACAAAACCAGAACGAAACTTTAGTTTCCTTAAGCAAAACCAAAAACCATAAATGGCATATGTTTGTTGTTACACGGATAGTTATAGATACTGACAGCAGACTCATTTATCTCATGAAATCTCTTACAGAGACCCTTATCCTGCAAGACCTAACACATGCCTTCCTCAAGAAACACTGGCTCATTGCCTTTCACTAGGAGGCCTTGACTCTTGGTGAACATTGATGAACACATTGTCTTTGCTGTCCCACAGGTCTCGGCTGTGCTTCTCTACTTTTCTGCAGCTAGGCTGACCTCTGAAAACACCGGCAATGTGCTCTGCTTCACTGGCTTTGACCTCCAGCCCTAAAGCGTTCCCCACCTAAATCTGGCTGAACTTTTCTCGCTTGCACCCACACCAGCTTTTCCCTGTGACATGGGGATAAGAAGGTGGTGTAGACACCTTGCCCATCGCAGCTTATCCTCCCCAAGTGCCAGAGGCCATGAAAGTACTCAGAAACCTTTAGTAGTGGGTGCACATACAGTCTTTCAGCTCCTCACCCAAAGGATCCTTTAAATTTGGGCTGTCTCCATGAGCAGCTACTGTCCAGCCAGCCTCAGCAAAACAGAAAATCAAACTAATATCCCTTCGCATATTTTGACTCTGAAAGACCATGAGTCATGCCTGTAGAGTGGCTCCTGCCTTTGCGAAGCATACAGAGTCAGGAACTAGCCCCCCTTTCTCAGCATCATTACGCAGTGCCACATTTCGATTTATTGGATGCTCAAAATGGTTTATTACAGGAGAGTGTTTCCGCCCTGATTCCCACCCTTACATGTGCACTGAACCTGCACCTCTGTCTGAAGCCTCTTTGGGTTTGGTTTTGTATCTTTTCATTGTATTTTTATTTTTTTAAAACGGAAAATAGATTGCCATAAATTTTGCCCTTTCAAGTGTTTAGTGACAGAATGGAGTTGCCCTCAGTCACATCTGTTTATCCCGGTAAGCACATTTATAAAGTGATTTCCCATCCTCGTTATTCTGTCAATGGCATTTCACACTGTAGCTACTTTAATGTAGCATTTTATCACTTGTCCTGAGGGCTGCTGACAGCTGCCAATTCCAAGGCTTCCTTACAATCTTAATTTTCTTCTTTTCCTTTTAATTTTTTGTCCCCCACCCCCATCTTTTCCTTTATTTCCAAGGTCTGTGGGGTTGTGGGAAGAAAGGGGAGTTAGATGAGTGCAATGAGCAATGATGATTCCCTCTCCCTTTTAACGTAGAGACATTATAATCCCATAATGTGAAGTTGCATTACCGAGGAAAAGTTAAACTCCAGCTGCATTTCAGTTGGCTATTAGACTTTTCACTTTCCTCTGATAAATTCTCTATTAATGCTACTGAGTTTAAATTTCCCTGCTCCCTTGCTGTGCAGAAATTGGATTGTTCATCTCCCAGGGAAGGTACTTTGCATTCTCACTTGCTGTGATCTTCCTGCTGCCCAGAATTACCTAAATCAAACCAGAATAGGCTACAATACGGCCCAAGCCATAGGAGAACAGGAATTTTACCCACAGAATTATACACACATATTAGCCCGTCTTGAGACAGTTCCCTTCTTGTCACAAGTCTTATATTTCCATCCAAGAAAAACACCACCAACACGAGGGAAGAAAAATGAAAGATTTTGTTTTCACTAAAAGAATGTGAACCCAGACTTGATCCTGTTGAAGTTAATAGTCACATTTCAATTAATTTCAGAAAGCTTCTCCCCGTACTACTTCTCTCCCCCAAAATAGACGTGTCCAGGCATAAGCTTGCTTTTCAGCGGCCATAAAGAGATATTTCACTGTTACAGCAGTAATCTTTTGCAGCCTTCCAAGCAGCAAGCAAGAACTATAGCATGTAAGAAGCCATAGGGTTAAACCCTTCACTGAGGCTAAATATTTTTTGTTATTGTCTCAGACTGAGCTTTGCTGATGCCTTACTGGTAACTCCTGGTTTGCTCAATGGCCCAGCAAAGAGGCTTGTAAGTAGCAAGACAGCATCACCACTGGGAGCCTTCATAAGGTTTAGAAGATTATAAAACCTTGATCCTTTGGGGAGATAGGACCAGAGCCTGCATCCAGGGTTAGTGTAAATGTGCTGCACACTATGCAAGGGAACGAGGCTCAGAGGCTGCACTTTGAACAACGTCGTAGGCATTATTCATATAGGCTGGCTTGCGGACACTGTTCCAAAATAGTTCTTCCAAAGCCAGGTGTAAGGGCAGGATCAGGGGTGCTACCTTTGTATATGCGTTTCCCTGCCTGACACTCCACTTGGAAATTATATACAGGTCTCTCCTGTGTGTCTCCCAGACTTTGGATATACATACATTCTTCAGAAGTACAAGTGGACAGATTGATCTTTTGTTTGCAGATGTGAGCGCTGCAAATCCTTCAGGTTGCAAGTCTTTCAGATGCCAAAGCCACACTAGGAAAACATGTTTTGTCGACTGTAGAAACCTTAGCCTGATTCAAGATGTTGCCGCTAGTTTGCAAGGTCATATCAAAGGACGTGTTGCATCATTCTCCAACAAAGAACAAGAGACGAATTTAATCCTGAGGTGAGCCAACCTTTCTGTTGCTCACATTTTCACTTAGATTTTCTAAGTTATAAAAATAAATTTCTTCTTCTGATATGCAATTAACATTATATTCAATTATTGTTTTTTTCAATAAAATTGATTTTTTTCCTATTTTATTGCTGGAACATACTGTCATGTTGGTGAAAGGGCAACTTGCCAGAATATTACTTAGATAACCCTGCCATGCCTAAATGGAAAGCTTTTCATTTGTTCAATAAAAAGTGAGCATCAAAATCAGGACACTGTTTTTCTTTAATTTCATTATCACAGACTGACGGTTTATAAATGCATTTACTCATGCAGTCATCAGCCTATGATTATCAAGAGAATAATATTCCCCTTCTCTGTAGCTACAGAAGATGCATCATGACCAAAATGAGGGGGTAAATCAAACAATGCTGATATTAAAACACTATGCCACACTCTTAAAAGTAAGAAGAAAATGAAAAGGATAAGATAGGTCTGTGAAAAACAAATACGTAAAGATGTGAGATTAAATTATAAAAGTTTCAGGTCACAAAAGCCTCTTAACTTACACCCCAGGTGAGAAGGTGATCTAAGAGATGGGCATGACAGAAGCAGGGATGCAGCACTGCCATTCAAAAAGAAAAGAAAAAACTCCATGGAAATAGTGTGGTCAAGAAGAAATCCATAGTTATCAGTGATTATGGATGCATGTCTGAGCTTGTGAGATAAACAGCACTTCTAGGAAATGAGGAGAAACAGGCTGATCACGGGTCAGCTCGTGGCAGAACAGATGTCAAAAATCACATTGGAGGAACTATGTCCTAAAAGTATCTTCTCATTGATTATTTCAAGACCTTAAAGTCAGGCAGGGACACCTACATCCTGGAAACCTATGGCTAGGGAAGAGGCACATCGCTCCGGGTGACAAGAATTCCTAACAAGCTGCAGCATCCAACAGCTGACTTGCTAACAGGAACTTCTAATCTCTGTTTAAGAACAACCCCTGCTACAGATTGCTGGTTACAAATAACTGAACTTTACAGAAAATCTTGGCTGTTTAAATGATGAATAGAGCAATAAAGCTTACACATCATGGTAAAATGGCTGAAACAGAACAAAACAACAAAACACATGCAAGGCTGTGATAGCCTTGTCCTTGTAAGGAAGATCACAGTTCACTTATCCCTTGCAATTCTTTTAATGAGTCAATAGCTCAGGGGAAGTGAAAAAGAAACTGTAAAACAGTTGGTTTAATTCTTTTTCAGATTGTAAAGGTCTGTGATGTTGTCACTCCCGAGGTGACTACAGAAGGTAACTACCATGGACTGAGGTACAAAGCAATGCAAGTGCAAAAGCAGGTCAGGAGAAAGAAGAAGGGAAAAAAACCAATCCAAACCTAAAAGTAGGTCAGTTTTCATCACGACAAAAGATTAACAGTCAGCTGCGTTCAGGCTTTCTTCTGGATGTCATGTTGTTAAATATATTTATTAGTGCTCAAGGAAGGGAAATCAGCAGTGGAGGGGGAAGATAAGAAATCCTAAAAATCAAGACTAAAAAATCTCAATCTCATGATGATCCTGCAAATTCCATGTTAACATGAAATCTCTATTCAGGTGCAGAAGATACTAACCTTTGGTCATCTCTCTTAGGGCAGAAATCTGATATAGAACTGTCCACAAACCCAGGACCACTTGAACAGCCGTGTCTGGAGAACACATAGATGGAGTAGGCGTAACTACCCAAGCACACATAGCACTACATGGGTTACAGGCTGAGCCACTGAGCCCTCTGCCAAAATCTTCAGGCAGGCCTTGAGACGAGAGGATGGAAAAACTTGCCAAGAAAAATGAAACAAAATGAAACCAGTGTCAGTAACTGGCTGTCTAGTGAGAAGCAGCGTGTCTTCAGACCCCGGGGAGGACCTGGGTAATCATAACCATGTCTGAAAATAACCTAAGACATGTCCAGGTCCAACAAGACTGAATTTGGGCAGCTCAGCACGGACCTTGTAGGACAGGCCAGCTGGATGGTAAAGTCAGATTGCACCCAGAGTGTAATAATGCCCAATGTGTAGGGCAGCGAGGGGACAGTTGTCTAGAAAAGATGGAATAATGAATAACATAGGCCTGGTACACAAAAGATGTAGAAATCAACCACTGAGGGCAAAGCACTGGGCAGAAACAGACGGTACTTCTGTAGTCAGGCTTGCCAAGGCTGGAAAAGGCTGTTACAAACATCAGAGAGACCTAAGCACTTTCAGTAATATGACAGTGAATGATGTTCAACACTGATGAACGCAAGCGTAAGAGGGGAAAATTAAAATGGCTC
Organism: Phalacrocorax carbo; assembly: GCF_963921805.1. Taxonomy (NCBI): domain Eukaryota; kingdom Metazoa; phylum Chordata; class Aves; order Suliformes; family Phalacrocoracidae; genus Phalacrocorax; species Phalacrocorax carbo. Next base: position 3,481,722 of record NC_087514.1, on the reverse strand, counting down.
GTACAGCTCACGTGACTCTACATTTGGCACGCAAGTTCAGCAGGCAGACTCAAGCAGCCCGAGGAAAACCGCTGCTTAATGCATTGATGCCTTCCAAAACAGAAAACAAGATATTAGGAAGCACAATGAACCAGGCAATAAATAACACAAGGTTGCCAGTCTGGCACCACTTACCAGCTCCAGCCTCACTTAGAAGGAAAGGACTAATTTATCTCTGTGCTAATGCAATATGGTCAGTGAGTGCCAGCGCCTTTGTTGTAGACGGGAACAATGTGGCAGAGGCAGGTGGCACTTTAGTGGCACTCCTGCCCCCAAATCTCAGAGGACAGGGTCCTGCCTCACCTTGTTTGAAGGTCACCAAGCATCAGAGAGCCTGCAGTACAAAGCCATCTGCTCAGCCACCCTCTCGGCTCAACCTGCCGCAACGCAGCGCCGACCTGACACCCACAGAGCAAACCCACCTGTGAAACAAAGCACTGGCTTCTCATAGCACTTCCAAAGCTATTGTGGCAGTCTTTTTGATGGCACACAACAATAGATGCTCTAACTCCACGGGCATCAGGAGAAAAAGATTGGCAAGAGGTATTAATATAATAGTGTTTAACCCAGACTTCACCACACCCACAGAGTGTGCTGCAAAATTAATTTCTAGTGCTGTTTCAGGGTGAATGGAGGGATGGAGAAAAGAAAAGAAAGCTCAGGCAGAGTTGGATTTGAAGCCAAGACTGTTCACCATGGTATAAAAACAGCATGTCTTGTGGGGATGCACTTGTGCCCTGGTGACATCAGGACTATAAAAATGCATGATATGGCACTGTCCCCAATCACAGAATCACAGAATCACAGAATGGTGGGGGTTGGAAGGGCCCTCTGGAGATCATCCTGTCCCACCCCTGCTTGAGCAGGCACCCCCAGAGCAGGGGCACAGGGCCGCGTCCAGGCGGGGGGTGAATGTCTCCAGGGAAGGGACCCCACAGCCTCTCTGGGCAGCCTGTGCCCCTACTCTGGCACCCGCACAGGGAAGGAGCTTTTTCTCATATTGAGGTGGAGCTTCCCATGTTCCAGCTTGTGCCCATTGACCCATGTGCTGTCGTTGGGCACCACTGAAGAGAGCCCAGTCCCATCGTCCAGACACCCACCCTTTAGATATTTGTAAGCATTGGTGAGATCCCCCCTCAGCCTTCTCTTCTCCAGGCTGAACAAACCCAGGTCCCTCAGCCTTTCCTCATAAGGGAGATGCTCCAGCCCCCTGATCATCTTGGTAGCTCTCTGCTGCACATTAGGAGGTGATGATGCTACCATGATATTAGAGATATCCTTCTTGTCCCTCAGCCCGGTCCAGACCTCCTCTGTGTTGCACAGCTTCCAGCCCCCAAATCCTCTGGGCTGCCCTCTGCCTGCAGCAAGGACTGCAGTCCCGTGAGGTCTCCCCAGCCCCAGCAGCACACAGCAGGAAGGAGCCAGAAAGATGGTCCATCTGACAGTTTTTCTTCCCCCTGCAAAGTGCCAGGATAATGTGCCAGTGTCACAGACATGGGACTGGGACAACAGGGAAGGACCTCTGCACCCTGATAGAGGGGGATAACATTGTACCTTGCAGGAGGGACAAGGAGAGAAAAATGTTGAAAGATGCTCTAGCATGGCAGGATCTGTTTGAGTGTGGTTGTAAAATACCTTGTGCTTCTGCAAAAACACCCAGGGGAAAGGAAAGCTGTGCATGAAAGAAATGCTGTTCACGCTTTTCTTTGGAGGTGTTTGAAAGTCATTCAAAACGAGACACCAGTTCATTTACAGCACTTAGAAATCAGTATTGAAGTCAGTTGAGTATCTATCCTCTAAGCAAATTAGCTCACTCATCAAATTTCTGTAGTGTGTTTGGGGGAAGACTACTTATATTTAAAAACTAATGATTTACGACACACCCTCTTTGGATCTCTTTCCTAGGAGGTGATATCTCAGAAGAAGTGATAACCTTTCTACTGTGGTCCACATAAAAGGAAGGGAGTTCCTCTAAATCTTAATAGGCAAGTTGTAAAAAGTTGTGACATTCAGCAGCACCTGGAGTTAAACGGGAAGACTCAAGACTAAAAGACGCAGAGTCCTTAATCCTCAGATAGGGAGACAGGTGACTGGTAGAGAAATGCGCAGCTAGTTCCCGGTTTGCATTTAAAGCTCTTTATTCACTGGCTCAGCAATTCTGCTGTGGCATTTATTTTTAATGCTTCATTTTTGCAATTTGACTTTCTAATGGCAGCACCTGGAGTCACCTTCCTTAACCCTTCACAGCAATACAAATTAGAAAGAACAACAGAGGAAACAACTGAAGGAACATGACTTATCCCTCTCAGACCTCAGTCGGAGATGAATCCCTCTTAAGTAATCAGCACCAACGTGCAAAGGTGCAGGATTTCTTTTTATTTCCTCCACATACACCCAGGATGGGAGGACCTAATCCCAAAAGTCCCTGCAGCACAGTGCTGAGACCCATATTGATAAGAATGAGCTGAAATCAGAGAGGCAGACAAGTCATAGGGGTTGCTGTTAATTTTTTTCAGCCCTTTTTATTGTTCCTCTGCAGTTAGCAAGGAACAAAGCGGAAGGAGAGAAATGCCTCCTGTGACAAGTGAAATGCTCCAGAGAGTTCATCTTTAGAGCTTTTTTAAAGGATAAAGCCAAATACAGGGACCGATGTTAACTGAGTGACGTTTGGGTCCTGGCTGCTAGCTGTACCTGCTAATTAAATCACACTGAAGAGCTGAAATTTGCATGGCACTACACTTATAGGGACCGTTGAAATGAGAGTAAATATCACATTCTGCTGAATCATTGTGGATCTAGACAGCCTTCACTTTGCCTCCTTAATAATCTCCCACCCTCCCTTCAATGTGACTCCCCACTGCCCCCACCCCATGCCAAGAAGGACATGAACAAAGAGGCACTTCTGCTTTCAACTGAGTTTCATCAAGAAAGACACAAACCTATGAAAACCACAGGGATGAAGACTCAGCAGAAGCAGTTGTGTGTGTTTTGGGCAATGAGGGTGAGCACATGGGTTAATTCGCGCAAGCCCCTTCTGCTGCAGTGAGCGGGTACAGCCAATTTCTTGGCTGAGACTGAGCCACCAAATTAATTTCATGCCTGACAAATTGAAGCTTGCCAAAGGCACTTTGGTTCACCAGAAACCTAGTCAGCAGAGAGATTTTTGGCCAGTCCCTAAAACCAGCCAGGCAGAGACAGTAACTGTTTTCCTCAAAAACTTGTCTTGCACATTAAGATGATTTTTTTCTTACATGAGAAAATAGCAGTCTTCTTCCTAAAGAGAATGCAACAGCTCTCAGTGCTGTATGAGATTTAAAGTTGTTCCTCCTCGCCATTGCCAGATATCCAGGCTCCCATCATTTCCAGGGGAGAAAGGCAGATGCTGAGAAGCTTGACAGGAGCAAAATGCCCTTGTACATAGGAATGCTTTGAACACAGATCCCTTTTGTGAATGCAGCCAGCAGCAAACCGTCATTCATAAGATCAGCATATGCTAATCAAAGTCTCCAGCACTCAGCTCTGAGCACTGTACCTGCATTCCCTGTGGACATCTGCCTGTCAGCCCCACAGCACTTAGGAGATCACTCATCTTTTAAAAGCTTAAGAGCATGTTGCCTGACACAGCCAACACTCCTGTAAGTTTTCCCCCAGGGGTGTTTTATGTGTACAAGTATCGGAGCAGCTCTTTTCCTCCCCGCCCTCCCTCCTTAGCCTCATCTTCATATCTCGAGATTTTTCAGAGGGCAAGAAGTTATCTCTCTCTTTGACAGTGCAATCTGCTATGCACTCTCAGAGAGACGGGCTGCTATTTAGCTTCTCTTGATAAAGTCATGATATCATGGGTAAAACTTCAGAGCACAGCAAGCTCCCCCTGTAGGGGAGATCTGCCTTCAGTTAGAAATGATGATTAGCATTTTCCTTGAGCTTCATCCAAGCTGGATAGATGACAGTGTGTTTTGTTAACAGGAGCATGTTCCATCTGCGTAGCAATTCAAATAAGGGGAGAAAAATTAAAAGCCCAATATGCCAGATCTTGTATTTGGATCTCTCATTGCAGCACATTCTGAAGGGAATTTGGTGCGGAAGTACAGAACAAGCAGCATTTTAATCCTGGCACTGATACTGACTCTTTCCCAGGTCTTAGACAAGGCATTTACATATCTATTGAGCTCCACTGGCAGAGAAACAATCCATAATGTCTCGGTTTCCCCAGCTGTGAAATGGGGATAGGAGCACGGTAAGAAATCTGCAGCAGCTTTGATCCCTTGTGTGCTGCATGGGCAAGAACTGACAAGGAAAGATGGGACTCAGGAACTTTTGCTCCGAAAACCGCCAGCACCAAAGGCAGAGTTAAAGGTGAGCCGTTGTTTATTGCTGTAGCAGCACTGCCTGCTACGGGTACATGGAAAGAAGGAAGTCTTACACATTCATATGAATGCTTATGGTGATCCAGAAAAGTCCTTTTAGTCCCTGACAGCTCAGTAGAATATGTTGAGACTAAATTTACAAAAAACTGGCTGGATATGTTTTGATCTTTGAACCAAAACCCTTCCATTTCCCATCATTCAACAGCAATCCCTCACGCTGAAATCAGAAGATAGTTCAACTTTGTTCTTTATATCAGCAGGAGGCCACATTTTCAAAAACTGTGGTTTTTGATGCCTACATGAGCAAATGGATGTTTTTAAGCCATAGTCTCCAGTTACCTACCTAAATAAAGCACCTAAACTTTCGCTACATAGTTGACCCCACCACATCTACGTTCCACTTGCTGTTGGAGAAGACAGATCTGAATTCTTCTGAAATTGTGACCTTGGTTGTAAGTGCTTAAACTCTCTGCATCGAAGTAGTCCCCTCCTTCACCCATAATGAACTTCCAATGCATATTGATAATACAGAGGGTAGGACGCTGCATCAACCCAGGTGCTTGTATGTTTACTACATTTCCAGTAAAGGAAGGAATATTTAAAAGCTATTGTGTTTTGATGTTTGAGGTCTTACATTTCAGGCTAAACCCTGCTCTTCTACAAGTTTTATGAGACTAGCAACACCCTACTGAGAACTAGAAATATTTTTATGAGGCCTTGACTTATCCACGCTTCTCAGGCAACTTTTATGCTATCTATTCTTTGTTTCTTTCCTCTACTTGACTAATGAATTAATAAACATGGTAGGAAAGCAATGATTCCAACATACTCTGTTGAGGTCTATTCCTCAAAAAGGAGTAGCGCTCAGGAAAAAATGTGCTTAAAGTGCTCAGAAAGGTTGCATCTATTTGGGCTAATCCAGCCAGTTCAGTAGTGATAGCACCATACTAGCAGTCTGCTGAGTCTTGGTTAATACATCTCCCCCCTTAGTAAGTAAGGACTCATGCTGCTAATGGCTACAGGACTGAGAATCATAGAATAATAGAATTGTTAAGGTTGGAAAAGACCCTTAAGATCATCGAGTCCAACCACTAACCTATCACTGCCAAGTCCACCACTAAACCATATCCTCAAGCACCACATCTACCCTTCTTTTAAATACATCCAGGGATGGAGACTCCACCACTTCCCTCGGCAGCCTGTTCCAAAGTTTGACAACCCTTTCGGTGAAGAAGTTTTTCCTAATGTCCAACCTAAACTTCCCCTGGCGCAGCTTGAGGCCATTTCCTCTCATCCTATCACTAAACTTCTGGTGAGCTTCATGTATAGAAGTGTGATTTTGTGTCAGCTGAGGGCACAGAAAGAGCAAGGTCATGCTGGTCTGTGAAGGACTCACAAGACATGCTTGCAGGAGCATGGGGGAGAAAGTTGTGCAATAGGCACAGAGTCTGTTACAACTAAGAGTTGGCAAAAGCAGTAAAAATGGAAAGAATACACTTATTTTAGGAAAGAAGGACAATCTGGCAGAGTGTTTTAGTGTCCTTTGAAAGCACACAGAGATCCACAATCAACAAACATCAGCTTAGAAAAGCCCAACTTCTGGTCTTGCATTCAGAACATTCCCAGAGCCTAATCTAACCCTATTTCTATTCACCCCTAATCCCTATTTCCCTCCCTTGAGTATAAACAGACCCTAAGAAACAGTGTGTGCAGAAACACCTACTCTTAAGATCTCTGCATTTGGTGAGGTGAATGCCACCATGGGGCACCTGCTATATTCCTTCCACAGCCACACTTTCAGATATGTCTTTAATGGTCTATAGACCAGACAGCTCTGTTTGCACGACCAGCAATGGGCAGCTCCAACAGTTACTTGTAAGATCAGCATTGTTTTTCACACTCGTAGCAAACATGACAGTGCAGACTCGGGACCAGCCAGAGCATATGGACACATGGTCCTTGGGATGTCCACAGAGTAACTCCACTGATGGGACACACACCCACTGGGCACAGGGCCACCTCAGAAAGCTACTCTTCCATGGAGGTACAGACATAGGCATGGGGACTGTCCTGCACACCAGCCTTTGCTGATTTCTGCTGATCCACCTAATGCAGAAAAGGATGCTGACATCCTAATATCTTAACTATTCTCCCAAATAAATGACAAATGTGGTGTGAAAAGGGAAGAAAAGCATGAACCTCTGCCTGCAGTGGCAACAAATGGAAGAGGAGGGAGAATGTGAATGACTCGGGACCTCACACAGTCAGGGAAATAGAGATGTCTTGGCTTTAGATTGAAGCAAGATTAACACATGAACTTTTGGTAGCCCTCAGTGGTGCAGTCAGAGGAGAAGGAGAGATAATGGGATCACAGTATCACAGGATAATTCATGTTTGAAGGGGCCACAGGAGAGCCCTAGTGCAGCCTCTCATTCACAGCAGGACCAACTACGAGGTCAGACCAGCTTGCTGAGGGGTCTAGCTAAAAATTTGCATTGAAAAAAATACGTTAAAATTTTTACATTAAAATCTGCATTTCTCCATAACACCCAGGTGAGTCTGAACAGCCTTTCTGCCTCAAGTGTGCTGTCTGGTAGCCTCAATACAAAGGGGGACAGGAGACTTCAACACAGGGAAGGAAATGACAGCCAGAGGAGACACAGTGGCTAGATAGATGATGAACAGGGTGGTGGGGAAATACAGTTCTGTAACATCCTCTTTTATAAAAGAGCAATTAAAATTATTAAAGAATACCTGAAGAAGGTAAGCCTGCATAGTGCAAAGGCATAAACTAATACTGTCTTTGGCATCGGTCTCTAAAATTTGACATCCATTGCTCATACTGTTAACATTGTCTGTGATTTTCAGTCTAATTTCTGTGAGGATATGGGAGAATATTACTGACAATAATAATTTATAAAGAAACAGGCACCTTTTGGTAAATAGGAGGGAACATGAACTGGTCTTGCTGCGAAATGTGGATTTCAATCACCTTCTCAGTGATTTCTTCCCTTATTATCTCTGTAGGGTCTTTTCAATACACTTGGTTCACCCTCCTGTGTCTTGAGCTCCTTCTCCAACCAGCAGGGTCTCGGTGGGATGCTCCAGGACTTTGCCACATGAGCTTTTATCTATTCATGACATAAGACTATCCTGTTGTTATTATCTCTATCTGGATTGGGGGTAAGTTTGATTTCCCCACCAAAAAGAAATAAAATGGAAAGCAGGGCACTCAATACAAGAAGGCAAGAAGTCAAATCTGCAGTAGCAGCTCTTGAGAGCACTGCTAGGGGATCTTGGCCGGCTGATGGGCTATTGATCTACATTGTTATTAATTAGCACCAGAGAACTAGAGAGCGAACTGCTCTAACCTAAGGAATAGGTGAGAGTGGTAATTCCCCTTTGGGGCAGCAAATCACATCCACAAAAATAGCTGTATCGATGAGGCATGTGATATTTGTACTGTCTGTGCTAAGAGAAATAGGAGCAAGATATTACCTTTATTGAGACAGTCACCACCTGGCAACAAAAAAATAGGCAAGAGTGCAGTAAACGGAGGTGGAAAGTAACACATCCTTTTAACAAAGGAAATATTAACACTTAAGTGAGAGGATTTGCAGAAGCAAAACACTATTTCATCACAAGCACTAGAGATCTCTCTCCAGATCTCTACCTTATCAATGTACATTGACAGTCAGTATACAAGTCTTTAACTCAGCTCCATTTCTGTGGGGTTATATATGCAGATGTGTCTGCCTAAAATTCAGATTATTAGCAAATAATGTGTGTGTCAGCACTATTTTCTCCTTCTGCAGAGGAAATACTTCACTTTTAGTAGGTACTAAAGTCCATCCCTATTCAGTAAAGCTCTTAAGACAGGTGTAAGTGATTTGCTGAATCAAGGCTTTCATTACCAGCTTCTTCATGCAAACTCGCTGAAAGGAAGAGTGCATGAAGAAAAAGGTTTAGGGCAAGACTCTGTGCCACTAACAGTCTTTGGATAAGGCACTGGGAATCTAAGTCAGAAAAGGAAAATTATCTCTAGCACACAGTGGAAACCTCTCCAATTTAGTTAAAAGCACTTCACTACTCACGGTATCATCATAGGGTTACACCTGAGACATAAGAAATGTCTAGGGCTCAAAATAAACGTTATGTATTCCCGAACCCTCCCTGTCTTGCAAAGTGAGATTCTAGGTTGTACACATATCCCTGAGAAAATACTGATTGCAAAAATATACAAGCTCTAATCATTTTCATGAGGAGAGGAAGAAATACAGTTTTAGCCAGCCAATAAGAAAAAGCTTGGACTTTTGCAAGTAGTCCTAGAAAAAATGATGTGTGAGCAGAAAGGAGATGATGAGAGAATTTTCACAACGTATTACCCAGTCATATTTCATCTCTTGCCTCTTTGTCTGGATATATTGAGTTTATGGGCTAGATGGATGTATACCAATATACCAGTGGCATTCAATAAACAGTGGAAATTGAAAGAGAAGGAAATACAGCAAGAAGTCTCCGTAGGTGCATGTGATTTTTGTGTTTGCTATTTTAGCATGTAACTGCCACCTGTATGGTCCTCCAGGTTGTTACTGAGTTGTCATACTCCGTGGGCTGCAGCAAGGAAAGGATCCCGACTCCTCAGCCATTTCATATGGATTGGTTGAAGGCCATACTGTGCGAGGCTAGCAGAACTGACTGGCTATGCTCACACTGCAGAGCACTTCACTTGGATCTCCTCTGGGTCCCAGGTGGTTCCCCTTCAGCCCTGAAATGTAATCGTGTATTTTTTTTCACTGTGCAAGGTGGTAGGTGTCATGGGAGACTTCTGTCACAGCTTGTTGGAGCAATTTTCTTCTAGCATGACAGTGAAATTCCTCTAGCATGATGATGTTCTGGACTCGAGGACATGATAAGAAAAGTATATGGCACCTCCATGCAGCACTGGGAACTGTACTGGATGGAAGAAGACAAACTTAAGGTAATACGTAATCACACAGGCTTTCTGGTGAAGACCAGGAATCATATTATCTCTCAGTTGCTCTAGAAAGAACTAAGTCTGTACCTGCACTGGCAAGTACTGCAGAGCAGCTGGTGCTGGGGACCTAATATCCAAACTATCCATGAAATTTTACTTTACACTAGCTCCAGCCTTTTCCTATGGACTGAATGTCTATTATTGGGCAAAGTCCATGAGGTGGATGCTTGCAACACATCTTTTAATGGAGTCTCATCCCACATGAATTTAATTTGTGACCTCTGACAGTGCTCTCAGAAGTGAACTAAAACAAAATATATGAGCGCAAGTGTATTATTCCCATCAAAATATGACCCAGGAATTGTGCCCAGGTGGCCAAGGAGGCCACCAGCCCCCGGGCTTGTGTCAGCCCTGGTGTGGCCAGCAGGAGCCGGGCAGGGATGGGGCCCCTGTGCTCGGCCCTGGGGAGGCCCCACCTCGAATGCTGGGCTCAGGTTTGGGCCCCTCGGGACAAGAAGGCCCTGGAGGGGCTGGAGCGTGTCCAGAGAAGGGCAGCGGGGCTGGGGCAGGGTCTGGAGCACAAGTGTGCTGGGGGGCAGCTGAGGGGGCTGGGGGGGTTTATCCTGGAGAAGAGGAGGCTGAGGGGAGACCTTATTGCTCTCTACAACTCTCTGAAAGGAGGTTCCAGTGAGGTGGGTGTTAGTCTTTTCTCCCAAGTCACTAGTGATAGGACGAGAGGAGATGGTTTCAAGCTGCATCAGGGAAGGTTTAGATTGGATATTATGAAGAATTTTTTTACTGAAAGTGTTGTCAAGCATTGGAACAGGCTGCCCAGGGAAGTGGTTGAGTGACCATCATTGGAGGTATTTAAAAGACACTTAGGGACATGGTTTAGTGGTGGACTTGAAGGTGTTAGGTTAATGGTTGGACTCAATGATCTTAAGGGCCTTTTCCTACCTAAATTATTCTATGATTCTATTCTATGATTCTAATCCTTGCTTCCTCACAGAAGCCAAAACATTTGAATAGACATACCCTAAGCAGACTTGCTCTACAAAGAAGCTTGGAAGTTAACTAGCACATGTTTAATGACGATGCTTGAGAGAGCACCATCTGGAGTGAACCAGGGAGAGAGTCAAAATGACACTGAAAACACAAAAACAGCACTGGCCCATCAGGGCAGAGCCTCTGAAACTCCAATTAATAAAACTTTTCAGTGCTGACTGGCACGACACTGGCAGTTTGAAGGCAATATGTTAAGGATGTGGTGATTGCCTATGAAGGGTTTTGATGTGAAGGCAAGTAATTGCAGTTTGGAGCAATGCATAAGTCGAAGAGGCCACAAGGGGACCAAGAGAGGAGGCATGGGCAAATCAATATGCAATGAAAACAGTCACTGCATGAGTCTGCTGGGATAGACTGCTTTTTGTTCTCAATACTTGCTAAGGCTTCTCCACATTTTCAAAGAGGCCAGCTGTTATTTTCACATAGCTCTTATTTTGCCCTCAGGCTTGCACAGTTTCCCACGGAATTTACCCTTAATTTACCTTACTCCTCTTCTTCCCTAAGTGTCAGTGAAGGCTAAAGGAAATTTTTGTGATCAAATCATCAAATCAATAGGACTGCAGGTATATAAGGACAAGGAAGATGCCTGTTCTCAGGCTCTGAAACTGCAGGTATGCACTTCATTGTATCCACATCATTAAGTCCCCTTACCCTCTGAACAGGGTGGCTGCCTCGAAACTGGTTATGCACAAAATGTTAACTCTCAGACTGTGTCAATATTTGGGCAAGCACAGGCTAATGTGGGTCAAAAGTGTGCCAGGATATGCTCTAACAATTTAGAAGTATAATGAGTCAGTTCTAGTGTCCTTGGTGCTATTTAGTTTACTAGCATAGAAATTATCTAGAAATTTTCCATCAGCACTTGTAACCTCTGAACTGGATCCATGGGGGTTTTTTACACATTTCTTCTGTTCAGCTTTGGTGCAATACCAAGATCCTATACACAGTCTGCTGCTGTAGGAGAAAGGAGCTAACAAATGGGAAATAATTGAGAATAGAGCACTTAAGTGACTGACAAGCAAGGGAGACTGACTTGTGAAGAGGAAGATAACTGCTAGCATTTGAGGAGTTTAAAAGCCAAAGGGAAAGAAGAATTATTTGCAGGGTCCAGTAGAGTTTTACTAGGTATAAAGAGATGAGAATGAGAAAGGGATCTTTAGCAAGAACAGAGGGAAGCATTTCATCAACACTGAAGCCTGCTGGACCGTGAAATAGTCTCCTGAAATAAATGGTGGCAGCCCTACAGCTTGGGTCATTTTAAATTAGACTGGCCAAAACACTCAAGTGTATTCTTTAGGGAACAACTCAATACCAAGTCCCAGGGATGGCCATGTCAACCTTGCAGGCAGCTCTGCTGCTCATGATAATTAGGTTCCACTGTGCTGCCATGAAAAGAGTGCTGTTTGACACTCAGGCGGCACCAGATCTTTCACTTATGGTGCTTGTCATGATATTGTGTTATTTATACATTACTCTAAGTTGAAAAGTCTCTGTGAAGAGGCAGGCAGAGCCCTCATAAGTCAAAACCCTGGACTATCGAAACTGATGAAAGATATAAAGTAGCTTGCATTAAACCTTCTAAACTGCTAGCATCAGTGAGAGATTTTACTGAAAATACCCCTCAGCAAGAAATGACATGTAGTAATGAGTGAACAAGGAACATGTCTGAACTAACAAACACACTCTGACAGCCTCTGTGGGGCTTTTTTTGTTTTATTTTTATTGTATCTCATTTTCTGTCTGTTTACAAGTGTTTGACTGACAGGCATGGAGGCTGGCATCTATCACTTCTCTTCAAAACAGATAGGAAATGAGCATCAACATTTCTCAACACCGACCCAGAAGTAACAACCTTTCTTAAAAATAAAGGCTTTTCTCTCACACCTGTTGCCACACCCTGTCCAACTCTCCTCCTCTTTTGCCAAGACACACGTCAACTAAAATGAAGCTTTCCTGAGGATATCCTCAGCTGATGATTAGAAACTGGATGGAGATATTCTCACCTTATACTCACTTGCCAGAGGTTAGCAAAGCATCACCAGACAGCATTGGCTCTTATGTTCTGATGATCATATATTACTGGAGAAAACTGCCCGCCTTCTCACATCAGCCAAGTTAAAGTCTGAGTTCTGCATTAAATACAAAAAGAAATAAATGGAAACCTGTGGAAATACCCCAGGGAGCAGAGGTGATTTTTCTTGTTATTTACTGTCTTCTGACCAAAGTGAGGAAGGAACATGCTGAACAACTTATTCTCCCAATTGCTCTGAGAGACAGGGTGACACTTTCAGGCTCGTTTTATAGGTAAGTGATTTAAGATCAGTATGATCAGTGCCCAGGGCACATGAGGAGTTGATGGCAGAGTTGATACTCAAACTAATTTCTCCAAATGCTTTCCTAGCACCTTTCCACTGGGGGACTCTTCATGGCTGCAGAGTCATCTGCAACAGATGTTCTTCAGTTTGCAATGTCTGACCATCCAGTAGTGATTAATAATTAAACTGTTTCAGCTTCAGACATACCTTGTATTCATTTGATCTGAATCACTGACTTCTTGTCTCCTAAGTAATGTAGTAACTACAATTATCTGTATAAACTGACTGGCAGCTGCTGGTTTTCAGGGCTGAGAATTGATGTGGTTAGTCCTGGTAGTGTCAGATTTGGTAGCTGATAAAATGGGCAGCTTCCTGCCTCCATGGACTGAGCTCTTATTGCTGCTGCTCCTCCTGTGGGGGCGGAGAGAAAAAGAGGTGTAGGGAAGTCAGGATAGATGACGTGAACCTTGCCATTTTAGGGACAGCTGTTCCCAATACCAGGAGCAAGCCCTGTTCTCCATATCTGCCCTTTCCCTGGTGTAGTTCTGTCTCAGCTATTGCCCACTCTTCGTGGTAGGAGAGTGCCCACTGCTGTGCTAGCAGCCTGGGAACCACAGGAGTGGGACAGGAGACTGCTCTGAGAAAGGAAAGCAGGTTGTGCAGAAGGCGGGATCACCTGGTGGTGACTCCAAGGAAATGTTGGTGGGACCTGCGAGAGGTTCATCTCATCTTCCTTCTTCATCACCTCTGGAGAAGCTGCCTGCATGGGGAGGATCACTCGAGGCTTTCTGAATCAATACATCATTTAGCATCTTTTTTTATAGGTCTTTCCAGTCACCAGATAAAATTCTGAAGTTCTCCTTTCAATGGTTATCCACTTCTTCTCAAAGTTTTATTTCATTCCATTTTTCACATGACCACAGGTGCTAGTGAGAGGCATGGGACGCTAAATTATATATATTTGCTATGACAGAGCTTGTGCCAGCACCGAGCACTGACAATGCACATTACAGTTCAGCTCATGTATTTCTGATGGCACATTTTACAGTGCTATATATAAAGTTGTTATGGCATCTATTATTCACTGCCAATACAGTTCAAGTTAAAATAGGTTTTATATAACAGTTCAGAGCAATATTTTAAGAAATAACACTTGTGTCAAGGCTGCTGTGTCCTACCAGATTTTGACATTTCCAAGCAATAAAGATCTTTATCCAAAATGTAAGGTTTTGGCGAGACATCTCCTTTGCAGACTTCTCTATTTTTAATCTGCAAGCAATAGCAAAAGAGGCACATTTAAATAAAATGAACAGCCAGCTGAACTTTTGACATGGCTGTTATCTTTCTAGGTGGAAACTGTGAATGCTAAAAGTGCCTCAAGGGATGTTCATGGCAGAGAACAATGTCCCATTAACCTGAACCTCTGAAGAGATTCTGGAGATGTGGAAAACACACAAGTGGGAAAGAGTCATTGGAACATTAAGAAGATGTCTATTATGGGCACAGTTTTATATCTGTTTTTCAGGACACAAGGCAGGAACAGAATTTATTTCCTCATTTCTTCAGCAATGAAAATGGTTTTATATCTGTTCTTGCAAAAAGGGCAAATTCAATGTCTCTTAAAAAAAAAAAAAAGGCCCATTACTGGTACCAGAACCATGAGCTTTTCCAAAGTTGTGTGCTAATCTCCATGGCCCAGAAGATTTGATGTTCTAGCAATGCTCTGTGACCTCTTCTGTGCTGCTTAAGATCTACTTGTTTCTGGTGCTAGATATCAGGAAAAGTAAAAATCCCAGCAACACCAATCTACTTGCATAAGATGTTTTGCACAGCTCTGTTCTCCATTCTGGTCCCCAAAGAGCGAAGGAGAACAAAAGCTATACATCAATTTGGCAATAAATTCAGTTTATTAGCTGTGTTTGACAGTTAGGAATAATGTTTCCTTTTAAAAGTCTTGGCTACTTACTGGATTTGAAAACATATTGGAAAAAAAACTTGTCGGGGTAACTATGAGCTCAGTGAGTCCCTTCTCTGTACACCCGAAACTTCTAATGAATTCAGGGAAGTTTTAATGTGCAAGATGAGCTCTTTCACAAGAAATACATTTGTGTGGGTCAACAAACAGTAAAACAAAATCCAGTGGAAATTATTTAAAAGCACCATCTGCTTATTTAAATACAGCTGGGGAGAGGTATGATGCAGTCCAAAACTCCATTTCATTTTCAATATATTTTTTTCACAAGAGGTGTTAAATAAAGTACTATTGGTTCTAAATATTTTCCTCCTGAGGAGAAGTGCTTAAGCTACGTTTGAAATAATCCATGTGGAATGCAGTCCTCCTTATAGGAGGGATATGGAGCTTGGATAGCAAAGCAAAATTAATGTGGTTGTGATGGAGATAGGGAAAAAAACAGGTAAAATGGAAGTACACACATTCTTAGGAAGCAGAAGGATAAACAACATTAACAGCTTAAATTGAATAAGTTATTAACGACGTAAGTTGAATAAGTTATTCAGCGGTAAATTCATGTTAGGCAGAAAGGTATACAGGACCTACCAAATCAACAGACACGCAACTTGCCCAATACATGAGTGTTGCATTTATTTTGAAGTTATGTAGCGCTGGGACTGGATTCACTCAACTCGCCCAAAGTACCCCACCGGAGTCCAGTGCAGCCCCATGCAGAGATACCAGCTTCTGACAGAGAAATGGGATTTAACCAGCAAAATCAGGTTCTCCCTAAAGAGGCACGTCTGTACCTCTTGATTTTCCAAAGTTGGTGCACTTGAGGCTGGCTTGGGGTTTGTCATTCTCCACTGCCTAATGGGCAAACACTAAATGTGGTTCGTTGGTTGTTTTTTTTTCTGGGGAGGATAGGGGGCAACATAAAGACAGGAAAAAAAAAGGGCAGTGACTATATTTCAAACAAAAGGATCACAACAATATCCTTTGTGTCCACAACACCATTTCAGAAATACCTTTGTATCCATCCTTCTTGAATATCAAAGTTCAGGAACATTCAAAAACATGCATTTTCTTGCAACAAAGTTCCCTAGAGTTTGTCCTGGTGGATGCAAAGAGATCCCTCAAGTATGAAAGGACAATTCACATCCAAAGACACTCAGTATGAGATTATTCTTTACGAATTTCATCCCTAGTAATGCAACAAGTCCACAAAGCTCAATCATGTCTATTCAGCAAACCATAATAGAAATTAGACATACACTAACCTCAACCCATTCCTGGAAAACTATCAAAATTTCTTACTTACAGTGCTGAATCATATGTAGCTATCACTGTTTGCAAACCGAGGTCAAAGCCTCAAAGCACCAGTCTACAGAAGGAACGTCTGTCCCCTTTTTGCACTGTTAACTTAATCACAATTCCTGCTATACCACAACCAAAATCTATTCTGATAAAATTAGCTCAATGCAATTAAAGGACAAAGTATAGTCCTTAATTAAATGTTCTGATTATTCTGAAGCCCTCTTTTTTTGGTTCATCCTGAGTTTAGGCCTGTAAAAGCATACAAATTAGAAAGATTTAACATGTTCTGGTTTTACTCAATTATTGCTTAAATTTGAGTAACAAGAGTTTCCCAAAAGCATAAAAAAGAGAAGAATAAAAAGAAAAAAAAAGTGGGATGTTTAACTTCTCCAGACCTCTTTTTATTCCTTTTCCTTTTTCATACATTTATAGCACTTCCAAAAAAAAAGAGGGAATAAAAATAGTATGTCTTCTTTTAACTACATCAAGACCATCCAAATACTTGGATAAAGCAAAAACATTGAATTATTTGAAAAAGTTAACAAGTTATTTCTTTTTGTCTACCTATTATTCTCTCCAATGGTAAAGCTGAATATTCTCTGTCTGTAACAAATTCCAGTTTCAAGTTTGCATGCATCAAGTAAATTGTTTTGCTGCAGAACCACGCTCAAGCAAACTACCTCACTATAGACTCTGTTATGGAAGACCAACTGGAAAAAAATGCATTATCCCTTGAACATTAATAAATTCTTGTCATTTTCATTAGAGGTCATAGGGATTTCAAATTCTTCCTCCTGCCACTGATCTCCATTTTTAGAAAAACTTGATAATCTCTCCCATTTTTAGTGTTAATCTACTGGCAGCAATGTAAATCAGCAGTTCTTTCATCATGTTGAGCAATGAACACACAAGGAATCGGCACTTCCAGCTTGAAGCCCATGACTGGAGAAGGTTACTGACCTCAATCTGCTGAATAGCCTCTTCCCGCTGACGGATGGCCTCCAGATCCTCTTCTGTGATTTCCGAGAGCAAGGCTTGATCCTGGCTCTGGTTCTGCCATGTGCCATCTCCTCCGTTAAAGATCTTCTCATCATCAGGTAGGTCAGAGAAGGGGGTCCTAGGGCTCTGCTGAGATGGGATAATGGAAAGAAAGCAAAGGAAGTGTAAATGTTTGTTTTTACACAGCCTTCTTATGGGAAAAGAAAATAGTAACATAACAGATCACATAAACAGGGATGAAAAGGTAAAGAGGAGAAGAGCGAGTTACATGAGAGGAAACATATCAGGTCTTGAAGGAAGTGTTAGGACCTGAAGCCAGATCTCCTGAGCTACATCTGCGCCCCAGCAGCCAGCTTCAATTTTCCAACAGCTATGACAGAACAAAACATTTATGTTCATCTGAAAAATGACACATTTACCTTGTTGATTTTCCTGCACATTTTTCTGGAATTAGATACTTTCTCAGGCAGACATAAAGCCTATGCACTTGCCTTGAAGACTTTATGATCCAACTTGCAACATTCAACATAACAAAGGATGTTATCTCATCTATTAATGAGATAAACTAAATGCAGCTAAAAAAAGGGGGGGAAATCATTATATTAATGTGACTGCATCATCATCATCTGTTTTAGCCACTCAGCTTCATGGTGTTCACTCTATAGGATTGACTTGATTTTGTTGACACATCAGATGCCTTTTTCTAGGTAGTTACATGCTCATATTGCCTTTGGGAGCTGTGCTTGTATTCAGACCCAGATTGAAAGAGTCTATTCATGATCCAGCTACATCGACACTGCAGGTAGGGACAGAGCTTGAACAAGGTCTTCTCCTCCTCCAAGCCTTTACCTTCTATGTCTACAGATACGTTAGGTTCAGTCTAGACTGGACTTGGAGAACAAACTGACACAAGGTTGGTTTGGAGGATCAGGTGGCTCAGCTCAAGTTCTGAACTAATAGGCACTGCTGAGGACTTCAATCCTACAAAAGCATAAGTATTTCACTTCAAACAATGCACATGGTCCTTTAAACTGGCCTTGAGCTGAGCTTTGACTCCTCATCAAAAGTTGCAATAAAAAAAGCAATCCAAGTGGTTCTGATGCTTTGAAGATGAAAGAAGAAATGGCAGTCACTGCAGCATATTCTTGTCCTCTATGTCCCCAAAGTCTCTGAAAGCTACAGGAGAAAACAAGCACAAGAATTCAGGAAGATGTTCAGTTCTCCGAATTTGGGCTTAACTGAAGCAAAAACACAAGGGTTTTTCAATGAGTTGTGCCTGAGAAATAAAGGCATTTGCTGTCTTGCTGTGGCTAAGTTTTCAAAGACATTAAATGCCCTCAATTCCCACAGAGTGAATAGGAAGCAAGGCCGTCAGGCAGCTTGCTGGAAGGGCACAGAAGGACAGCAGAACTGGAAGGACTGAGAGGACTTGAAGTAAGTTGCAGTGGAAACAATGCCAAATCACCACAGCAAGAATGAGAAACCTAACCAAGCCTGCATGAGGGAGGCAGGGGAATCAGAAAAAAAAAGTAACTTATAATGTGTTTCACTTCTTGCTTGATGCTTAGAGATCTGCCTTGGAGGAATTGTGAAGGAGGGAGAGAAAACATGGGTAATATTTAACTCGCATTGCATTAGCATTTAGACACCCTGGTTGGTAAGACTTTGAAGACCTGGGAGTGCTGGTGGTCAACAAGTTGACCCTGAGCCAGCACTGTGCCCTTGTGGCCAAGAAGGCCAATGATATCCTGGGATGCATTAAAAGGAGTGTGGCCAGCAGGGTGAGGGAGGTTATCCTACCCCTCTGCTCTGCCCTGGTGAGACCACATCTGCAGTGCTGTGTCCAGTTCTGGCCCCCCCAGTTCAAGAAAGACAGGGAACTGCTTGAGCAAGTCCAGTGCAGAGCTGCTAAGGTGATCAGGGGCTGGAGCATCTCCCTTATGAGGAAAGGCTGAGAGACGTGGGTTTGTTCAGTCTGGAGAAGAGAAGGCTGAGGGGGGATCACATCAATACCTATAAACATCTGAAAGGTGGGTGTCAGGACGATGGGACTGGACTCTTTTCAGTGGTGCCCAACAACAGGCCAAGGGGCAACGGACACAAGCTGGAACACGGGAAGTTCCACCTGAACATGAGGACAAACCCCTTCCCTGTGCGGGTGCCAGAGCAGGGGCACAGGCTGCCCAGAGAGGCTGTGGGGTCCCTTCCCTGGAGACATTCACCCCCCGCCTGGACGCGGCCCTGTGCCCCCTGCTCTGGGTGTGCCTGCTCAAGCAGGGGGTGGGACAAGATGATCTCCAGAGGTCCCTTCCAACCCCTACCATTCTGTGATTCTGTGAATTTCAGGCACACGGAAACGCTTATTTAGCTCTTTAACTCTTTTTTAATTCTTTAAACAGGGTATAATTCCTGCATTTAGAAACTGAAGAAGTTTTGCAGTTGCCTAATCCTAGACTTTGCCTTACAAAATTAATTTATTATTATTATTATCGCCATGACCTAGATGCAGACAAGGAAAATTATACAATGCGATGAAGGAACTGGGGTGATGGAAGAAGTAGAGGCATACAGAAAAATCAAAAGCAAATGGCCAAGTATCTTTCAAAAATATAAACAGAAGATTAAAATCTTTGACATTAATGTCTTACTCTCCTTCACCTTCTGCTTCCCTGGGATCTGTTATCTACAGAGAAAGTGTGTGTTATGGGAAGAAAATCATCATTTAAAATTAGATTAGAAATTCATTTACACTTTAAAAGACACATTTTAATAGGATTAAGATACTCTGGGGGTGTTTTATTCACTAATTATTACGTGCCTTGGACACCAACTTATCTGGTAGAGTGTTTCAGTGCCAAAAGCATGTATTAATGAACTCAAGAAAAAAAGCCCTTGGGGTATTCTAATGCTTCATTTATAGTGACAGAGGTGTCTTCTCATCTTCACCAGTGGGCTAACTAGGACATGCAGAGTCAGTTATACTGCACAACGCCAAGCAGGCTGGGAGAGCCCAAGTGTCTACCCTCTGGAGACACAGGAAAACAGTGATCCAATGAAATTCTTCTACTACGGTCACAGCAAGGACACTGTGCCATAGACTTAAATGCACATGAATGGACAGTTAAAGCCATGCTTTCCTATGCATATATGCATTTCAGTGGAAGGTAACAAATTTACAAGTTTTCAAAGGTTTCCTGTTCTGTCCTGATTTGGGAGCACAGGATTAACAGGAGAGACAGCAATACAGCAACCAACTCTTCAAATTGTATTAATCCATGTAATACTACAGTTGTATCACAAATATGTTTGATCTTGTCCTCTGTCAACTCTATTAGTCATCCCCACTTGTTAGTCCTGGTATCTGTAAATAAAACGCCTCCTCCAAATAATCCAGATAGTGCAATGCAAGTGATGCTGCTCAGTCATCCCTTACAAAAGCCAGCTATTCAGGTTTTTAAATAGATAATGGTCCAGACACAGATGTTTTTATCTAAACAAAGTAGTGGCTTAAGTTAATTTCAGAGCTGCTGAAGGCAATTACGGGAGTTTGTATCCTTAACATCTTTTGAGAAAATGCAACCACGGCTGCTGAATGAGTGAGTAAATCAGGAAACAACAGGACGCAGGGGGGCTGAAATTTCCTTCCAGACATAAAGATGGCTCCATAGTAACATTAAATATAGTCATCATGACCTGCTGTCGGGGTATGTATGGTGGCTGGCTGTGCTAACAAATTAAAAGTGATTTTGTGTTTAGTGATGGTACAGAGCCCCTCATTTCTCTGATAAAGTGAATAAATCCTAGATTTGAAAGTGTGAAGAAATCTAATGACTTTTAATACTTCTGACTGAAAGTTGCATATAGCTTGGTTTATCAGTGGTCTTCATTCCCTTTTGAGTTGTGCTCATTGCCATGTCTGACAAAATATTTTATTTAGAGCAAGAAAAGATATGATGGAGGGCACTCACTCAGCCTCCACAGATAAAGTTCCTTTTGACAGTGCACTGGAAGTGGCCATAACTCCCTATACAGGCATTTCCAGATTAAATTTTATTTACTGCCAAATTTTATGCCCTGTGAATCTCTGTGTAATTTTCTGTTGGATTTCCTTTCATAAATTGTTAATTGGATGTGTTTGAAGTTGTTCTTTTGTTGGAATTTGCCTGTGGCAGATTTTTGTCAAGATCTATCTATAAACCAAACTCTGCCTGTGAAAAAAATGACAGGAGAGAAAAAGTTGACTATATCTGATATGCTCAATAGTTCTTTTACAATTAAGTTCCTATGACTGAGGGTCATACTATGCTGTTATTCATCATATCTGAAAAATTACGCGGAGCCACAACATTTTTTCTGTTGGATAAAATCTTTTCACTAGGATAAAATCATTGTTGCTTACAACTACATTTTAAAATCAAATTTATTCTACCAGTGGGGAGATGCTGTATGCAGCTGCTGATAGAGAATAAAAAAAAATATTTTTTTAAAGTTTTTATCTGGATGGTGACAGCTTCTGCAGTATCTGCACTTTACCAGCACTAAAATCATTGCATCAGAAGCTGCATGTCTGAGACCCCTCCAAAGATGACCCCTCCCAGCTCTGTGCCTGCCTCACTCCACATTTGTGTATTAGAAGGTACAGAAAAGGAGTGCTAACACACACAATTTCCTCTCCTTGTACACAGCAATATCAAAAGTTTTACAACCCATGTCACATAAAATCACCAAGCAAGGGACTGAAATGGCATCTTTTCTAGTTCCCATATGGTCTTTACTCCACCCAGAAGCAGAAATGTAACACGAACCTCACCTAACATAACATCAACCAACCTTCACGGTTCGTCTTCAGAGAGTTACAGAATCTCCTGTATCAGTAAGATGCGTGCTGGTACTGACTGCACTCCTGTAGCTCCTTTTTACATCTCTAACTTTATCACTGCCATTTCTGATTGCTCATTACAAGATTGTGCCCTTATCAGAAACTAATGACACAAAATGTTGACTGGAGGTGGATGAGAAATGGCTCTTACTGCCAGTGAAATATTTGGTAATTTCAAAGGAAAATTTCTTTTCCACACCTGATCAAAACCCGAAGAGAGAGACAAAAACTTTAAGACAGAAAGAAGGAGGCATACACTCCCTCCAGCTCAGGTTAGTTACAAGTCAGATATTTAAGGCGCCCAATATCAGCTGCAATAATATGGTCCTCTCACAGTCTTCCCAAAAAGAATTGCAAAAGTTGTTGCAAGTAGTTAAGATTTACTGGAGCTGGATTTACAGTCTGTGTCCACCAGATGACTGACACGCTACAGGGACAGGAGGATGAAGGGCTGAGGAAGACATTCACATAGTTCTACTTTCAACTTTGGCGTGAAGGCAGTTGAAGAGGAGACTTAATTGAGCTCAGTGCCTGGAATTAGGTAACTTGAACCCATTTCTACACCATCTCCATTCCCCAATAACTTCAACCAGTAGTTGTGTCCTGGAGAGGAGGGTTTAGTTTCTGACTGTGTGTGAAAACATGGGAGGAGGATACTAATGCAGTACCTCAGGACAGATGAGACAGAGCTGTTGGTACCGTCAAAGCGGGGAAAGCGAGTCTCCTAACTGGAATGAAAACCTAATTCTGGAGAATAAGAAGGAACACAAGTAAATTTTTCTGACTACCTCCCCACTCATGTTCACATTTCAAGCAGTAGAGCCGTCCTCATCATCACCTGATTGCTAGACACTTGCGACTGAAAGCCATCTCCATTATCCTAGATCAACCTGCAGGGTCTTGGAGTCAGTCTGGCAACTGGCTCTACTACACAGCACCATTCCTCTCACCTCAAAACTAGCCCAAACCAGAAAATAATCTGCCTTTGATATGCACAGCACAGCTCACAAATTCACTGGTCACCTCCAAGTTTATATGAGCACAGGTAAAAGAAGTCTCACTCACACAAGCTAATTTTATACTACATATGCAGGTTGTTCTAAGGAAATCTTTTGCAGCCTTGAAAATAGAGTATTTTAGAGGTCTTACATGACTCAGGCAGTAAACCAAGGAAGGGTGCTCCATCTTTTCCGATCTCAAGAAGCCTCCTGCACCTCTAGCAGGGATATGGCCAGCTCAAGCAGTAATCAACACGCCTCCCACACCTCCTGCAAACTATCACATCTCCTTGGGTAACATTTTGGCTCTGGCTTTCACACAAAATGCAAATGCAGAGATGTTTATCTCCTGCTTTATAGTATGTATAGACATATAAACAGCCAGGCTACACTTTATGAGGATATCCTATTCTCACTAGCATCCAGGCTTAGAAATTCACGTTTTATTGCATGTAGAATAATGAGGCCGTAGTGCCTGCATTAAAGATCAATAAAATACTTTACATGGAGGGCCACTGTGCAGAATACTGCTGTAGTTACGCTGCCTGCCTGTGCCTGACACACTTTTAATAGCACGTTGGCACTGCAAGCTGTCTGGGACAAAAATGGCACGGAGCAGCCAGTGTGGCCTGCCTATCTACAACGCACAGCTAGGTTAAGAAGACAGATAAATCAGATTAGATGATCTTTCTCAAACCATCCTTCCAAAACAACTAACCTTGCAGACTCAATGAGATTTAGAGCTGTATCTCGCCAAGCAAAAGCCCAGAGCAATTACAGGTAGAAGGCCTCAGGCAGGCACAGAACAAGCAGCCTGGGACTTCTAAATCTTTTAGAGGAGTGAAATAATAATATTACAACCTTGCATTTTCTTTCACACAGAAGATCACAGCAGTGATTGGTAATCTGAGCTCTGTTATCTTACAAGAGGAGCTTCCCACAACAAGGGAGGAAGAAATACAATCACAAAGTAAGCATTGCTTGCTCTTCCTTTTCACTCAAACATGGGCACATTCAAAACTACCATAGAAGGGACAACATTTAAGTGGGATATTTTCAATCCTTCCTGCATGCATCACTAACATGGGCAAATACAGAAATGCGTTCAGCATTTTCTTCAAGTTATGTAAATTTTATTACTTTGCACCAATATAACATGAGAAAAAAACAGCATGGGGAGATTAGCATAAAGGGAAGGGTTGAAGTGCATTTTTATTTAAATTAACTAGAATCTCTTATGTGTTTCTGCCTTCACTCTTGATCAAATTGTTTACTTTTGAATGATGTGAACCTGAAATTGAGCAAGAAAATCACCATTTCTACCAGCTTCTTACTACGGAATGTGCAAGAAATTACTAAGTTTAGGGAAAACGCAACAGCAGAAACTATTTTGCTAGTTCACTCTTCAGCATTTATAAATTTAACCATTCAAGCCTCTGCAGTCATGAAGACTAAGAAAATCCATTTAGTTTTCTGGAACTAGAAGAGACTTAGTAAAAGAGTACCTAGTTCATACCTCCTGCTGTTTTCTTCCTCTTTATTTTTCCTTCAAGACTTTATTGCTTCACCAAATTCATTCTGAGCAATCCTGACCTCATCACCTACGGCTGCTCTAGTTCAGAGTCGATCTTACTGTACTCAGAGTGAGAGAATTAAATGACATGTCTGTGGTAGATGAAGAAAAAGAAAATAAGCCAGGGGCCTGAGGTTTAGCTCTCTGATAACCAATGTGCTTTTAAGAAGCACAGCATTTTTTCACCTCAAGGTGAAGAACAAATTTAGGAGGAATGCCCTTCCTGCCAGGCTTAGGTGGTGGGGCTGGCGCTGATATTTTGCTCATGGAGATCATCAGCTTTTAGGGCAAACTTCATCTGATCACAAGGGCTACATTTTGTCATGTATTTTCACCCTGAATATTTCTTACAGATGCCCCATAAGGGAAGGAAGGGCAGTTTGTCCTGTTCCTATTTCTAATCCTTCTCCTTTTTTTCCTCTTGATTTGGTAACTTTATCTACCATGCAAATAGATGGTCCCATGGCAATATGGGTGAAACGAAACAGCGGCAGTGGAGAGACGTATAAATTTCCCCTCTTTGTAATCTAACATCCTTTTCTTTTCAAACCCATTTAGTTGAATGACTTAAGTCTGATCGCACATGTCTAAACTCATCCTTCTCAAAGCCAACTGCCTGTGCTACCATTAACTTCAGGTGGCATCTCTATACGTGCAAAGCAAGTGGATAAACGCTCCTTTAAGATTGTCACAAAGAAGAGCACTCACCAGTATTTTTACAGCATCACATCACATTCCTAAAGCTGTTCCTGCCCTTTCCTAGCTGTCTGAATTTTATTCTCATAATTCTCCATCTCTGCACAACTCTGCTGATGGCAATGGTTTTTTGGCTGGCACTGCTGGCTGAGAGCTGTACTGTATGTCGTCCCTGGATCCTGATGCTGGGCAGAAAACTCCCCTGCTTGCAGTTCCCTCACTGAACATCAGAAGCATCCAGCATTTGTGTAAATGGACCACACTTGGAAGAGCTCACAGACACATCAAGACTGTCTAGAAAGGACCGTGTTGTCTCTGCCTCCCTATGTATGTGCCACACAGCTGGCGAGCAGGTCCCTGCGAGAAAGGCAAACAAGGAGAATGAATCACTGGTTTACTTGTTAACACCGTCTAGTGCAAAAAAAAAAAAATGTGAGAAATCTTTTTCCTGGGTTCACATGGAGGCAACAGCCAAATTCAGCTTGATTTCCTGCAGAAGAGACAACCCCTAGCATGGGCATGGTTCCACTCTGTATTGTGGAACAGTGGGAAAGTAGGAAGACACTGGAAGTAAAAAGGATATCTTTTTTCTTTCAAGAAATTGACTGCCTTTGTACTACATAGAAGGTATGAAAATGGGCAAAGTTACTGAACCCTAATAGCTGCTATGCAGAATGGAGCATTTGAATTTGCATGTTAGTGGCAAAACCAGGGTATATTTTTATGCCATGCACTTTGGAGGAGAGTGACTCTTGTTAATCCTCATCTCCCCATCATGTTTTTTTGGAGTGCTCAGACACTTTTTTTCAGAAACATGGCTGACTCCCACAAAACCTCTTTGGCAGCAGTTTTTTAATCTCTTTTTGTTACTGGCCTTTGGCGGGGTTTCAGTGGACTGCTCAGTGTCCAAGTAAATGTTCACAGCCTGGTATTGAGGAACACTCTCATTTAGTCGCTGCTCTACAAAACATCTGCCCATTTCACAGCCCCTGCACTGTCTGTGTTCACAGTACTTCAGCTACTGCCCAAAAGCCTGATCCCAAATGAGGACAAAAATCAGATGCAGCTTTTCACCACCCATCCGGAGGAACATTGCTGAACCTTATGAGGGTAGGTGGCCAGTTGATGAGATGAGACAAGACAAGGGTCCTGCCTCTTTGTGACAGTGGGGTCCACCTCTGTGGAAGAGAAGGAAGAAAGGGGGGCTGAGCTTGGAGTGGCAGAATGGGACAACACCTGTTCAGCCCACCACAGCTTCTGGTGCCACCATGGAAGAGTCCCGGCTTGAATAATGCCAACACTGTACTG
The DNA here is from genome assembly GCF_963921805.1 of Phalacrocorax carbo. Classification (NCBI taxonomy): domain Eukaryota; kingdom Metazoa; phylum Chordata; class Aves; order Suliformes; family Phalacrocoracidae; genus Phalacrocorax; species Phalacrocorax carbo. Next base: position 3,455,237 of record NC_087514.1, on the reverse strand, counting down.
AGAAAACAGCAAGACGCTACAGCACAGAAATGACTGTTTCTGCACTGGGACAACAGCAATGCCTCTGCGGGCAAGCACAACGTATTTTCACTTACAGGCTTTTCTCGGCAGCCTTCTAGTATCCATCAGATTTCACATAAGGGATCAAGACATAAATGGCCTGTCTTTGGACACAAAGGTTGCTCAGCCTTTTGGGCCAGTTCACAGCAATTTTTTTCAGCACTAAGTCAGAACAGAACAGGGAGGTTACCACAGGCTGGTAACCTGAAAACATAGAGTCGAAGTAATTTACTCCAAATGATCAACCAAAAGAGTCACAGCCAGGCAGAGTCCATCTGAATAATTAATTGGTGTCTCCCATGTGACATCTCCACCTGAGAAAGCAACCTCTCAATAAAGAGAAAATCAAGTCACAGAATCACAGAATCACAGAATCCCAGGTTGGAAGGGACCTCAGGGATCATCTAGTCCAACCTTTCTAGGAAGAGCACAGTCTAGACAAGATGGCCCAGCACCCTGTCCAGATGACTCTTAAAGGTGTCCAATGTGGCCGAGTCAACCACTTCCCTGGGGAGATTATTCCAGTGGTGACCGTCCTCGCTGTGAAAAATTTCCCTCTGGTGTCCAATCGGAATCTCCCCAAGAGCAACTAGTGTCCATTCCCCCTTGTCCTCTCCATGGGACTCCATGTAAAAAGGGACTCTCCATCTTCTTTGTAACTGCCCCTTAAGTACTGGTACATGGTGATGAGATCCCCTCTGAGCCTCCTTTTCTCAAGGCTGAACAAACCCAGCTCTCCCAGCCTATCCTCATATGGCAGCTTCCCAGTCCTCTGATCATCCTGGTGGCCCTTCTCTGGACCCCTTCCAGCCTGGCCACATCCTTTTTGTACAGCGGGGACCAGAACTGTACACAGGACTCCAGGTGTGGCCTGACAAGTGCTGAGTAGAGCGGGATGATGACTCCTTTATCTCTGCTGGTGATGCCCTTTTTGATGCAACCCAGCACCCTGTTGGCCTTCTTGGCCGCAGCAGCCACTCTTTGCTCATGTTGAGCTTTCTGTCCACCAGGACCCCCAGGTCCCTTTCCACAGAGCTGCTCTCCAGCCAGGTGGATCCCAGTCTGTGCTGCACTCCCAGATTATGGTTTCCCAAGTGCAAGACCTTATGCTTGTCCTTGTTGAACTTCATAAGGTTCTTGCTGGCCCACTCCTCCAGCCTATCCAGATCTCCCTGCAGAGCAGCTCTCCCTTCTGGAGTGTCTGCTTCCCCACTCAACTTGGTGTCATCAGCAAACTTCATCAGGCTACACTTGATGCCAGTATCCAGATCACATATAAAGATGTTGAATAACATTGAGCCCAATATCGACCCCTGGGGGACTCCACCAGTGACAGGTTGCCACTTGGAAAAGGAGCTATTTATCCCCACCCTTTGGGAGCGGCCTGTCAGCCAGTCTGTGGGGTCTAGGGCAGGATTTGTGCTGTCCCAAATTGCCACTCCAAGCAAGCGTGAAGTCAGCAGCACATGCTGCATGGCATGGTGTCAGTGGAGAAACCAAACAGATCAAAACCAGAAGCTGTAAATTTCAACAAGAAAGTGTCTTTGACAGATTCTTCATATGTGCACAGCAGTGATGGGAGAAGAGGGAACAAAAGTTCACGTTTCCTCAATGCCATGTAAACCTTTTTTTTTTTTATTAATTTACCTGTAAATTTGCTACAATAAAGTCTATTGATCCGGGTCTGATTGCAGGCAGTTGGTTGTAAGGTATTACTATATTAGGTAATACTATACACAAATCCTTAATTGTTTTTCTTCAGGATATTTTTGGTTTTAATTAAAATACCGACAAAGGTAATAAAAATGTTAAAAAGATACAAAATGACAGACACCTGCAGTGAAACCAGAGACACCAACTGAATCGAAATGAAAATATTGAAAATCTAATTTGGGACCATCTAGCAGCACTGCTATACAGCAGGCTGTCATGGATCGGTGACATGATCCGTGGTCCACCTCTGGTGAACCCATTCACAACGGCCACATGGCATGTAAAGGCCTCACTGTGGCTTCTCTTTTCAAGAGGTTCAATGAAAACTTTCTATCTCTAGGGAGATCTAAAGAGACTTAGCTTTTTGACCAGAACTGTCCAGAATTGAAGGTGTCATAAGCATCTCAAATAAAAGGAGATTTAGGAAAGCAAAGACACCGTGAAGATAATGGAGGAAGTAACAGTTAACAAAGGCTAGATAATTACGTCAGGCTACTTCCCAACACAGGTAGTGTTGCAGATTTGCCTGCCTTTTTTCTAGGGCTCCTTTTTAGATTATTTAACAAAGGATAAATCCAGGCAAGTGATCCTGGCATGTAGTTTTTGTGAAAGCCCCTTATCCCACATCAGCTACACATGCAGGTAAGCTTAAAAACAGGTGGATGGATATTTCTCCACTGTCCTTGCTAGAGATGGACTTGGGAGAAATCACAAGCCCCATCCTGTTAGGAAAGCCATAAAGACAATCCCAACACAGTTTGAGTGGGTTGTGTTTTCAGCCAGCTCAGCTGGATCAGGAAGAGCACATCTGTCTATGCTTATTATAGAGGTTCTGCTGTTCCTCTTGGGTCAAGAAAATAACCAAGGCCAGGAAAGCACAGTCTTTATGGGCTTTTCCTCAAACTTAGAAAACAAAATAGGGCTTTAGCAAGACCAAGCAGCTTTTTTTCCAATGTTACTTGCTGTTTCTGTGTGCTGCAATCAAGAATTGCTTAGGGAGCAAGCTCCTTGGTCTCCTTTAAGTGACATACCTGCTCAAGCTAACAAGGTGTGTATAGTAAGAGTATAACCTAACAAATAGAAATTCCTTTTATTGACTCCCATGGGAGGAAAGGAGGATACTTGGAAATCACAATTTGATTCTAGTAGTGTATTCTTAAGCTTAAAATTATGGTACAGCACTGCTCAGCAGAGCCTATTTAGGCAGGGACTTTTGCAATCAAAAGGTCTGTGCCATTTGTTCCTAAAGAAATAGATTCAGTGAAATAAAGATCACATTTTCAACTAAATTGGTGAAACAGTTGCTATCCCTCTAAGAGTGTTTCCTCTAAAGTCCAGAAACATCAGTGGGGACTTTTCCCTATTCCACCTACTTGTCCTAGACGCTTTCAGGCAGGAGGGGATAAGTCTGGTTCTTCCTCCTGACCAGTGTTAGTCCCTGTCTACCATAGTCTAACATCCCAACCCATAAATAACCTTAAAAAAATTAAGTTCAACTGAAAGGATTTCATTGCTTGCCATGATTTTTTTGTGCTGTGACATCAAGGAGCGACATGGATCTGAGGGCACTAGTTTACTGGAAATATTTAACAACCAGTCAACTCAAGGAGAATGAAGAGTGACAACTTGAATTTCAAGCCAAACAAAGTCAAAGTATTTAATGGTTTAAAGAAAAACATGAGAACAACAGCAAGAAAATTATATTTTTCCTCAAGAATCATGATTTAGTTATTACAGATGTAGACAATGTCTTGAGAAAGAGAAAATAAAGATATTAATAAATTTAGTCACAGATGCATATTTGTGACCAAAATGCCTGCAAAGTGAAATAATGAAAATGGGAAGTATAAACATTGCCAAAGGGAATAAAATCTTGTTTCTGAATTAGTTTGTCCAGGAAGAATTAAATAGGAAGAATCCGGCAGTTTGCTAATTTATTGTGTATGAATTCTTTATAGGGCAAGATGAAGTGAATTTAACCTTCCAAAGAGTGACAAGAAATAGGAAGTACCAGCAAAGGCAAGTAATGCAGACCAGCTTTATTATCCTCACGTGCTCCATGCTGCCTCTGTGATATACGTTGACAGAGATGCTAACCTTTCTTTAGCTGAAGCGTTCAGTCTCACACCACACGATTAGCATACAGGCTTGATGAAGGCTTTCAGGAGAATTGAAAAGCTACCTAAAATGTTTGCAGAATAAAACATTCAGGGAAAGGCTTAAGATAAAAAATGCTGAAAGGTTTTCAGCTGAGCACCTCCGGAACGTGACATATAAGAAAATTGTCCAAAATCCATGCATTTTTCCAGTGAACATCAGGACAATATCTTAACTGTGTCAGAGGCAGGAGAGGCCACAGATAAATATTAAAATAATTTCTACAACACACTTTTATTGGACCATTATTATTATTTATTTTACTTATGTTTTAACTGTGCTATTGACTTTCAAAACTGATGGGGCATTAACCATCTACACAACTGTTCTTTATTAGCTTTAGCACTTAACCTACGTGTTTCTTTCCTAACATCAGGCCATTCTAACTTCTATCATTGCACTTCGTGAATAATTCACCTGATCTCCATTTATATTTTCACCTTGAAAGTATTTATAGACTATAATCATGTCTCTATTGATACTTTCTTCTAGACTACTTAATTTAGCTCCCTCATTTTCTCATCTGATGTTTATAGACTATACCTCATTATTTTACTTGCCCTGTTTGTATTCTTTTTTATTCTCCCTGTGTATACCAATACCCTTCCCAAGCCATTAACTCCAAGACTTCATTGCTTGTGCCATAAAAATACATTCCTGTTGGGAACTTTCACCCAAACGCAGGAGAAATTTTGTCACATGTTAAAGTCTACTCTGAAAACTGCTGTATGGGGCTTTGGCTGGTTGTTTGATTGGTTGCCTCTTGGTAATTTTCCTAACTATTCGACCTAGTCTCAAAGGGCTCAAGTCTGGATACTTTCCATTCCTACAGTAATAAAGGAGAAATGAACAGATTCTGCAAGGCTAGGACATACTCACTGAATTAAAACCATATTTCACTCCCCAAAATAGACCTCTGGCTCCAAAATCACACTGGAATAGGATCCTCTCAGTAGAAAGACAACAGTTTTCTGCTATTTCTTTGAAGACCAGATTATACCTCAAGCTTCATAATGCCTTATGAAATAACTACCGATTACTCAAAATGTTCTCTTTTTCTTAATTACTCTTTTTGCAAATCAGGACCTACAGCCTCAGCAATGAGCTGCTCCAGGTCATACAGCACATGTGTGTATGCAGTGGTGCACGGAATATAGTATATAGTATAGTATAGTATATAACATATTTTTCCTCAGTGCTCCTTGGTGCGTGTGGAGATGAGCTTTTTATCACTGCACCGGAAGCTCCTCACTAACACATATGGGTGTGCACATGGCACGGGTCCAAAGAGCCACAAATGTTTGAGGGAGAAAGGGAACACAGCGAACCACAGGAAGGGTGTTTGCAAGGAATTTATTTTCTTCTGCTCCCCTGTCTACTCAAAACAGTGAAGAGAGTTTCTCCAGTAGGCAATTCAACCCAATAAAGTTATGCCCTTGCTTCATTATTTTGCCTTTTCTGCACTGACTCTCTCTAAGGAGCTACAAACTGTTAACAGAGCCAAGGAGCTACATGCTGTTAACAGTTACCTAAAGTTAGACGCCAGCTTGTCCCATCAGACATCAAGTGTCCCATTCAGAGGAAGGGGGATAAATTAGGCGGATGCTGGTTCAGGACTGGAGGTATAGACATGTAAGTGGGATCCTTTTTAACATTAATTTGAGATGTTTGCACAGTAGATATCTTTCTTTGAATTCACCAGCCAAACTGAACTGCCAGAAATCTACCTCGCCAAGCTTTACATAACCATACTGGAAGCACTGACCTCCAAGCTCCTTATTAAGACTCCCATTATATTCAGTGGAGACATGGTCAATAAAGTCAATGGAGATAAGAGCCCTATTCTCCAGATTAAAAAGATTGACAGCTACTTAACATGAGATTCTGTCCTAGAGTACAAAGGGAGCCTTGAATGTCAGGCTCAGAAGCGGAGACCTACACTTTCCTTGACATGTGTACTCTTTCTAATGCATGTGATATGATCAGTTGCATTTCTGCAACTTCTTGTTTCATTTGTTCTTTTTTCCCATAGTCTCCCTTGGCCACAAAATAAAACAATAAGAAAACGTAAATCAAAACCCACAAAAACCCCCACAGACTATACATATATATTTTTTTTTTATTTTATTTTTTTTTCCTAGAGAACATGTCATCCTACTTAGCTCAGATGAGTACACAAAGATGTGTCTATTTGTTTCAACTGACCATAGAAAGAGTCAGGTCTGGGGTGGTGCCCTAAAACCTGCCTGGATTCCCTCTTCATGGAGAAATCCTGTCTTCTCCCACATGCCACATCGAAGAGTAGAAAACGTTTGCAATTATCTGGTCAGTGTAACCAAGACGTGACAAAAAAACCCCACAACTGTTTTACTGATGTGCAGTTTGTTAATTCATGTTTCACACGGAATGACCTTCTATCTCACCACACAGAAGCCTGATCCATATGAAATGCTGAATTTCTTTTGACGAGTTTCCTTCAGCTTGTGAGATCTGGAGGCAACCAGCATCTCCCCCATACACCAGGTCCTTAATAGACTTCATAATACCATGAGGATATGAAGTGATCTAAGCTATATATTCACACTGTATGAGATCACACTGCATCAAAACTTTGGTAGCTGCCTCTGCTATTTGCTCATCTTTAAGGAGCAATGACCCGAACATTAGCATGTCTAGTAAATTGTTCTAATGTGTGGTGAAAGGGGACTAATGGATACAGTAATTGATTGTTTGATGGATAGCTGGGGAGATCTTTGATTATGAGTTTTTGCTACGGTCCAAGACATTTTCATTCTCCAGTTAACCCAGAGCTGATTGCTCGCATGAATTATCTCCTTCTCTGTCTGCAAATATCATCCTCTTAATAAATATTTCATTAGAAACAAACCAGTGGTGGGGAGGGAGGAGAAAGCAGATGCTTGGTGTTGTCTTTTGAAGATGTTATAGAGTCTACAGAACAGACACAGAGATTATCCATGAAATGTGCTCAGGTCATACAAGCGGTCTTTGCTTCTCCAGGATTTAGTGCTCAGAACAATGCAAGAGGCAGGAAGAAGCCTGAAGGTCAATTTAAATCCATCAGGGGAGACCCAGTATGGACCAGGAAGGATGTACTGCAGTGGAGAAGCCTCTCTGTTATAGCTGGGAGGAGCTGTTGACAATCTCAAGGGCAGAGAGGCCCTGCAGAGCGATGTGCACAAATTAGAGAGCTGGGCAATCACCAGCCGTATGAAGTTTAACAAGGGCAAGTGCCGGATTTTGCCCCTGGGGCAGGGCAGCCCTGGCTGTACAGACAGACCAGGGAATGAGGGGCTGGGGAGCAGCTCTGCAGAGGGACCTGGGGGCTCTGGTCGATGGCAGGCTGAACACGAGCCCCCAGCGTGCCCTGGCAGCCCAGGGGGCCAGCCGTGCCCTGGGGGGCACCGAGCCCTGCATCGCAGCTGGGCGAGGGGGGGGATTGTCCCGCTCTGCCCCGCGCTGGGGCGGCCTCACCCCGAGCGCTGTGGGCAGTGTTGGGCGCCGCAGGACATTGAGGGTATAAAGCTACTGGAGAGTGTCCAGAGGAGGCCACAGAGTTGGGGAAGGGTTTAGAGGGGAAACCGTACGAGGAGCGGCTGGAGTCCCTGGGTTGTTCAGCTGGAGCAGAGGAGGCCGAGGGCAGCCCTCATGGCGCTCTGCAGCTCCCTCCCGAGGGGAGGAGGAGGGGCAGGGCTGGTCTCTGCTCTCTGGTGACCAACGCCAGGCCCCGAGGGGATGGCAGGGAGATGGGCCAGGGGAGGGTTAGGCTGGGCATTAGGAGAAGGTTCTTCCCCCAGAGGGTGGTGAAGCCCTGGAACAGGCTCCCCAGGGAGGCATCACAGCACCAGCCTGGTGATATTCCAGAAGCACTTGGACAATGCCCTCAGAGATATGGTGTGAATTTGGGGCTGTCCTGTGCAGGGACAGGTGTTGGACTCAATGACTCTTTTAGGTCCCTTCCAACTCAGGACAGTCTATGTCCTCTCTACAAATTCCATCTTTCTCTCCCCCAAGCTCAGGCTGAGCTTTCATGTAACAACAAGGAGAGGCCCTAACCAATAAAAAGAATATCAGCAAGAAAAAAGAGTTCTAATTCCTGGGATTTATTTTCTGAGGGTTGAATTTTGATCCTAGTGAAGCTTATGGCAAAAATCTCATGGATATCAATGGGGTCTTTGTTGATTCTTTATCTTGCCATGACAACTCTTCAAAAGTTATTTACCACCTCTGTTTAGCTTTACGATATTTAACTATTTCTTTGAAACACCTGGATTGGACCTGTTTCATTTCAGCTGGTTGCTTTTTGGCAGTACATACTTTTGAGTTACAAAGGTTGCTACTCCTACTCCTCTCTGAAAATGTTCTAAAGGTGTTCTAAAGGACAGTGTAGAAACCCAGCAGAGGTAGAATGAATGGAGAACAGAGTCTGTTTTGTCATTCAAACTCCCAATCCCTGATCAACCCCATTTCACATCCCTTCAAATGTTCAAATATGAAGACAGTGATATTTGCAGAGGACACTTTGGACCCCAGCAGGCTCCACTGAGGAGAGGAACCTCATAAACTAAGTTTGAGTCATTAGTTTGCTACAACACAGAAAGGAGTCACTACAAAAATTAATCCCAATTCACTTCAGTGCCACACACTTAATATGCTGAAAACTGCTGCAGTTTTAAAATCCTTTTTTACTGAAAAATTGTTGATGAGCAAAACACATAATGTGCCCTATTACTCTCCACCCTGTGTATGTCCCCTGGGAATTTAGACACTCTTATCTTGTTTTCCTAGCTGTTTCTCGAGCACATTTATATTGTTAGTCTCACAATAGGTATCATTATGTCAATAAGTACAATTTAAACATTAATAGTGTGGTTATGGACAGAAATGCAACTGATCATATCACATGCTATAAAAATTTTGGGTACACATGTCAAGGAAATGGCTTCAATGCTCCTCGCTCTCAGTTCTTTGCCAGAACTCCTACAGAGGCAAAAGGCATGCTCAAAAGATGGGTGAGAAGGAGAGGCAGTGACGAGGAAGAGGCACAACTAACCAAAAAGAGAGCAGGGACTAGCAAGAATGAATGAAGAACACAGAAGATACTCAGCAAGGGGGAGAGTGGGGCAAGTAGGAAAGCAAGCATGAAAGTGAATTGAAAGGACAGGTAAGATGCGATCTGAGATAGGACCATTCCTCAAAGGGAATGAAACCTTCACCAGTGCTGACATATTTCAGAAGCAAGGGTGGGAGAAGGAAGGCAGTGAATCTTTCCAAAACCGGTGTAGCCATTAGGGGAGCCTATTGATTACTATTGCGGCTCATTAGTTACCACATGCGAGCCAAATATTTGGAAGTAAAGCCCACAGTGGTTGAGCAGAAAACTCCATTTATAGGTAGAAATTTCTGTCTTCTCCCGGAGATTCATTTGCCACTAATTTCTGAAGCTAAACCAACATCCCGCCCACCTTTTGGAAAGGAAATTTTCTTGCTACAGGGATCTTTTAGTAATAGAGATAAAAAATGGGTAAAAGACTGGAAAAAAACCCCCTTTCTTTCCAGGTAAATACTAAACTCTTTATTGATATGAGATTAGACTGAGTGAGGAAATTGTTGACACAGTTAATGTGGGACATATATTTTCCATACCAAATTATGGAAGCTGACTGAGTCCATAATACAACTACATATTTTATTGTCAGCTGCACACTGACTTTCTCCATGGAAAGCGCTCTACGAACCACTGACACTGCCTGCTGAGGGAGGTGACACTTTCTGTCTGTAAAGGAGCATCGATCTGGCTCAGCATTTTAAAATCCCTGACGGGTTTACATTACCTTTGCGCTGGAGTCTTTCTATTTGCTTCCACCACCCATGATTTTACCCCTGCTGCTGCTTAGCTCAAACACAGCTGTGCTAATATGCCAAAGCCACATATCTAATCCATACCTTTTTTGTCTATTTTCTGGTCTCATTTGGCAAAGGGAAGGGGATGAGACCAGTCTGATCACAAATAAGAGACAAGCCCTTGAGGTATGTCCTGGGTCAGTCACCCAAGGATGTTGACATATGCTTTAATTCTGTAGGAAATGACATCTGGCTGAATTTTACAAAAGGCTTTGAGCATTGGGCACCACCCAAAGTCCCAGGAATTTTTCCCAAGAGGATTCACGTTAGTTCAGTTCTCCTGGATAAGCATCATCATTGATAATTCCATCCTGCTAACCAAAACATGTCTACTGGATTGTAGTGATGATGGTGGTATTCTTCTCCTCCAGTCTCATCCTGTCGTGCAGTGGCAGTGTCCAGTCTGGGACTCCTCAAAAAATGTTGACATTCTCAGAGAGATATTTGAGCCCTTTCACCCTGACTTATTCTAAATATGCCTGGTCGGTCTCATGAGTAATGTACCTACAAAAAAAACCTCAGAAAACGTACAGATTGTGAAGGAACTTAAAGTTTGACTGAACAAGTGATGAATAAAATGCAGAGCAACATCCTCAGATTTTGGGCAAAGACTATATAATCATTCAGTGGTGTTTGTGAAACATGTCAGGCTCTGTCAGGAAGAAGGGTTATAAATAAATGTGAGGTAGATACTTTAATAATGCTCTTTCATATACATGCAATAATGAACTTTAATTATTTCTTTGAGTTTCTTTCTTCTTTTCCTGTAACAGATGAGTCAAGCCCAGATGTGTAATGAAACTGATACTGGCATCACAGCATTTTCTTTAGAGGTGGCTGAAAGAGCTCTATGGATCAGCTGCCAAATCATTTCTTCTCCTGTGGGGTTTCCTTCATGCATCTCACCCAGAATTTAATTCCCCCACATATGGCATGAATGAATCACAGTGCAAGGAATTTTCCTGATGGAAAAGATTTTGCAGACAAGCGGTCTTCTCACATCACTTGTCCTGCAATAAAGCCAAAGTAATCTTTACCATGCTCCATGGAGCAACCTGCCAAGAGGAACCAGTTGCTATGATATATAAGGAAGTTCGTGTATAACTTTGCATTCAGAACCAATGAAAGCTAATTCGGAGCTTATCAGTAACCTTATCACCAAATATTTGCACCAGGAAACAAAATTGATTTGTTTCCTGCTGTGATGTTGGGAATTAACAGAGGATATCAAAAGGAAAGCTCAGAGGTGTTCAGTGTAATGATGTTGGATAAATATGAAATACCTCACTCATTCCTTGACTCTTCAGTAGAAACTCAGGGAAATAAAGAGAGCAATGCGGCACATCACTCCTTTCGCAAAATGCCTTCCTCACAATGCCTACAATGACTACAAGATTTTCATGAAGAAGTAGTCATATGAGATGAATCTCACTGAAATGCTTTCATTCTCCCTTCCATCTTTCCTGCTTTGTAAGCAAGATCAATGACAATACAACTGTCCTGAAAGCAACAAAATATGTTCCTCAAATCCCCATACCATGAAGACACCATGGCCCAGTTCCTCTGCTTTCACAGGAGCTTTCAAACTCACTTAGGGGCTACCCAAAAGTATCTGACTTAACTTGTCAGGTCTATTCTCAGTCCCATACCTAATACGCCAATGTTAAACAGTGGATAAAGAAACCCGTGAAACATATAAATGCTGCAGACTCCTTGCCTGTCAAAAGCCCTTGCATTTGACAGCTACTCAACCTATTCTTCTTCGTACACAACGCCAGATCCCTCAATCTCCATTTCCTTATAAGCATCATGAAAAGCAAACCAAAGCAAGCGAACAAACAAACCCCAAGACATATCAAAGCAGATAACCCATGGCATGGGTTATGCGGGAGCAAACACTTCGTGTTTGCAACAGCGACAAAGTCAAATCTGCCGAGCTCAGTATAAGTTGCTGCACAGCCTACGATCTCCATCCTACCTCTGCCTTTTCTGTAAAATGGTGATGGGTTCTTCCAGCTATAGTGTTGAAATATCTTAATTTCCAAAATGTTTCAGATCTTCAGGCATATCTACTAAACTTCAGCGTTCGAAGAGGTTCCCCAGCTCATCTCCCCCTATTTCATACCAAGTCTTAAATACAATCACCTGTTCATAAAGAAAGAAGCCTAATAAAACATTAAAAAAACCCCAAAACCAAACAGAAACAAAACCCAAAGCAACCACAAACCACCATACCACACATCTTTGAACCTGCCTTTTTATTTTGGTGACCGTTTTTCACTCTGCAATGTTTTCCAGACTGTTACAGCTGGGAAAGGGAAGAAGCACCACTGGCGAGCTGTAAGATTCAAGAGGGCTGAAGCAGAGCCAAGAAGGCAAAAGGGTGATTAAAGGGATTCTGCGTGAACTCAGGCCTCTACAGGGGGACAATGCCTGTAGGCTTGGAAGAAACAAGCAGTGCTGGGAAGAGAAAAATATTTTGTAACATCAGATATCATCAGGCTCAAAATAAAATACATCTCAAAAATAAGCAGATTGGTGTAGGACAAGAACAGAAGTGACGTCTCAAAAGCAAAGAAAGCACGTTTGTTAACTGAGAGATATGATGGACAAAACATAGAAAAGCAAAAGAAAAAATGCAAAGCCCAGACTCAGCATTTCTGAACAAATATGTGGTTCTCTGCAACAAAAAAGTCCTTTCCTCCCTTGACTTTTCCACAAAACCCTTCCTCTTGACCTGCTTTTTCCCAGCCTAAGACTGCCTGGCAGCTCTGACCAGGCATGTGTCCAACATGTGAACACAACTTGGTATCGCTATCACCTGTACTCGCACAGATGAGTTGAGTTTTCTTATTAAGGTCAATAATTCTGAACCTGTTAAACTCACAGATAGCAGATTAGAGCTACCCCATTCTGCACCCAGTGATATGTCACCATGCCTTGTATGTCACCTTTGCCATCTGTTAGAGAGATGCTCATGGCCCACACCAGACCCTACTGGGGCCTAAGCAAGATGCACTGATGGGCAAGGCCTACTCCAATCCTTGGGGTGCCCAAACGATGTGAACTGGGGAGAGGGAGAACCTGCCCAGGCCTCTGGACTCCACCGCAGATGAGCACCAGACTAGCTGAGACTAAATACCAGCGAACTACCTGATGCTTCCCAGCAGGTGACCTAAAGCTAAAATTTATCCTCCTTAGGAACCTGAAAAATTACATATATACACACACAAATGCATTAATATTATATTATGTTCTACCTGGTACAGGGAACATGTAGCAGGTGGTTACTGCTTTTTTCCACCATCTAGTAAGCAGGGACTCTGCCTTCAACAGGAGCATAAACCATCCTATTCCACCCCAGCCCTGTACAGATTTTATCCTCATCTCAATTATATTAATTGACAAGCATCGATGGTTCATCAAGCCTTCTCCACCACTGTCCTCAGCTGAGCTCTATAAAACAAGGCTCCTGTATTCAGATTGAGTCCTATGCCAGCAGATGGCACTCCAAAGTGTGCAACATCCACAGCTTCCCTCATCCCATCCCCAGCAAGTGCTGGTAAAGGCTATTTTCTGTGCCTGGCTCTTCAGTGGAACTTTTAATCATGCTTGAATATAGGGGTCAACGAAGTAGGTCACACAATAGGGCCATCAAACTTCCCAGTCCTCAGCTTCCAGAAGAGGTCAGTATGTTCTGCTGCACAAAAAAGCCACATTCTCACTCCCTTTCCTTAAATCATCCAACCAATTACAAAGTGCTCGGCACAGAAAGGGAGAAAACACCTTCCTCGGACACCAGAAATCAGTTGTGCTTGCAGGCAGATGCTTCGATTTATTTTTGTTTGCTGAGAGTTTTTTTAGAGCAATCATCTCTGTTTCTCAGCATGCCACTAGTAAGCTCTTCATGCAAACATATGCCCTTATAGAAAATAAAAAAGGGGAAGGGGAAGGGGGAAAAGGGAAGGGGAAAGGGAAGGGAAGGGAAGGGAAGGGAAGGGAAGGGAAGGGAAGGGAAGGGAAGGGAAGGGAAGGGAAGGGAAGGGAAGGGAAGGGAAGGGAAGGGAAGGGAAGGGAAGGGAAGGGAAGGGAAGGGAAGGGAAGGGAAGGGAAGGGAAGGGAAGGGAAGGGAAGGGAAGGGAAGGGAAGGGAAGGGAAGGGAAGGGAAGGGAAGGGAAGGGAAGGGAAGGGAAGGGAAGGGAAGGGAAGGGAAGGGAAGGGAAGGGAAGGGAAGGGAAGGGAAGGGAAGGGAAGGGAAGGGAAGGGAAGGGAAGGGAAGGGAAGGGAAGGGAAGGGAAGGGAAGGGAAGGGAAGGGAAGGGAAGGGAAGGGAAAATCCTTCCTAATGCGAGGAACGTTGCAGATCAAGAGATTTGGTTGTATCAATTATAATACTGAGTTAAGGTTCTAGGAAACATCTCAATAGTTTTATTTCATTCAGGAGCTTACAGGCTGAGCAAATTCAGAAAATAAAATAATGAAGCTTTTCATTTTATGCAAGTGAGGTAGGCAAACCACAACTCACAGCAGATCCATGGGTTGCACAGATTGGAAGCAGGATCTTCAGCTTTGCCCCACAGAAAACCGGGTACGTGGAAATAAGCTTTTTTTTTTTTTTTTTTTTTTAATTACTTATTTCCAGCCAGTTTCTCCATGCAGAATCATAACCTGTACAGGCTTTCCCAAGCCTTGGTCTCTGTGCCGAGGAGCACTTTGGGAAACTCCTGTCCATGGTGTGACTTTTGCTTTTGGAAGTTGCACAAACAGGGGCAAAAGGTTGGCTTTCCTTCACTCGGTGCCTCTTGGCAGTGCTGCACTGACCACAGCACAACCGTCTGTTTCCACAAGGTTCTGATCCACCACATGAAAATTAATAAATAAATTTAAAATGTAATTACCTGTTTGGTGTTTTTGTTTGTTTGTTTGTTTGTTTGTTTTGTTTGTTTGTTTGTTTGTTTGTGAAACCCTGTATTTGTGTAAGATACCAGAATGATCCATAGAGGAAAATGACCCATGAGGGAAAACCTTCCTTGCTCTACCTTTCCCAGCATCTGGAGAAGACAAGCACTCAAGTTGAGTACAGAGAGACAAGAGATGAGACTGAAGCCTTATCTGATGCAAAGAGCAAGGTAAAAGTCCTCTGGCACCAAGCCCCTTTGATGCAAGGCTTGACAGAGCGACTGACCGCCTAATGCTCATCCCAATGCACGGCATGGTAACACAGCTTTAAAGCAAAGCGGGATTAATGAAGGGGATGCTGCAAAGTGCTACTGTGTTTTACTGCAGGGGAAACAGTAAAATGCATTCTTATCGTCTTGCTGCTGAAATGACAAGTTGCCCATTTGAACACCCGCCAAAGGAGAATACCCGTGATAGCCTGACTGCATCACTCCCCTTGGGATTTATCCACAGGTTACAGGCACGAAGAGGCACACAGGCAATGCTAAGCAGGTACCAGCCACGCAACACTGATTTGCTCCCGACAGTAGCAATGATGAGCCACACTCATGGGTCAGTCTTTTCATTCATAGAAATCATAAAGTACCTTGAGTTGGAAGGGACCCATAAGGATCACTGAGTCTAATTCCTATTTCATTCCTATCTACGCACATGGAAGCACACTCTGGCAATTTTATTTTTCAGCAGGGTTCTCCATGGCACATGTTGCGAACCCCTCCTCATTTGAGATTTGGGACAGATGGAGGTAGCTGAAGAAGTCTCTTAAACTTAAGGGAATTATTCGCTACACGGGAGCCTTCTCAGACTGAGAAGTTTGTGAGATTTACAAGGGAGAACCACAGTCTATGTTTAGGTGAACACATATTTATTTTATTTATGAAAAAGACTATTGCTATCAGCTTAAAACTATTTGAAACATAATCTGCAGCACGTGCCTTATCTCACAGATCCTGGTATACTTTATAAAGAAACTACACAGATTATCTCTGGTATATGTCTAGCTTTATGGTTTAACTCTAAAGGTGTTTGGAGCATCCTGGGTTATCATTAAAAGTGAGGATGAAACTCCATAACAAACCAAAACATCAGTGGAAGCTTAACTTGGCAAAATAACACAAACTTGGATGACAGTTTTCAGCTGGGCACCAGAACTAAGTAACAGAACAAAGAATCCAAATTATAAGCCTGGTCCTGTGTTTCCTTTCGTTTGCAGTAAATCAGGAATAATTGTGATCAGTTGGAAGAGTCTGAAATAGCAAGTCTGTCTTACTATGCCAGTAAGAGGCTGGAGCATGATATGTCATTGAATGGATGATATACAGTACAGGGGCAGTAGCAGCACCGCCCTCTACATAGGCATGAAAGGGGTTAAATACCTTTGAATTATATGGTATATATAACATTGGTCATTGAGACCGTGAAAATAAATCAGGCAGAGCCCTAGAAATGTCACTAAATACCATTTTTTTCTTCACCCTGGTGAAGCAAGAGTTAACCTATTTCCAAATACATTTTTTTTCATGGGAAAATACCATTGCTGTTCACATTTAATCATGTGATAAATGCAACCATCAAAGTGGGTTTAGAAGAATACAATTTCCTTCCTTTCAATAATCCATCTCCAGAGCAGGGTTTAAATGTATTAAATAACACTGCATTCACTTTGGAGCAAGGTGACACACTCACTAAGGTTCCACATTTGTTTCTCCAGTTATTGCGTGATCTTTTCCAGGGCAAAAGTCAATTTAGACTCTTGCAGTGCAACTCCTGCAAGGTGGGGTTGCAGGAGAGGAGATGGATGAGGTCATACGAGCATCCCCATCACACCAGCAGGAACCACTTTCATTTGCAGCGGGCAAAACCGCCCACTTACTATATCATCAGGCTCCTGCACAGAAAACCAAGGAAAACATAGGGAAGACAAGCCACTGACCTAGAGTGAGCAAAATCCAAGCTCATAAACTGATGCAGAGGCTTGATTTTTATAATTGTGATACTGCCATTGCTGCCACACATGTCCTACAGACCCAGCCTCTGTTTCATCAGCTCTGGGATCCTGGCCTGAATTTGCTCTCCCCTTATGCTGCTGTCAGCACAGATCTGACAGTGCTGCCAAAGGCGACCCTCACGGCCCAGAAATGCTGCGTGCAAGGACAAAGCTCTCCACCCAAGGTGAGTATCCATCCAACTAGCCACACCTGTCACTATATCTATTTCTATTAACATTTATAGTAATATTTATAGCAATATTAATATCTAGATCTAGATCTATATTTATGCAGATGCAGATGTAGATGTAGACATAGATGTAGATATGCACGCATATCTATATCACAGAATCACAGAATGGTGGGGGTTGGAAGAGACCTCTGAACCTCATCCCGTCCCACCCCTGCTGGAGCAGGCACACCCAGAGCAGGGGCACAGGGCCGCGTCCAGGCGGGGGGTGAATGTCGCCAGGGAAGGGACCCCACAGCCTCTCTGGGCAGCCTGTGCCCCTGCTCCGGCACCCGCACAGGGAAGGGGTTTGTCCTCATGTTCAGGTGGGACTTCCCATGTTCCAGCTTGTGCCCATTGCCCCTTGGCCTGGCGTTGGGCACTATTGAAAGGAGTCCAGTCCCATCGTCCTGACACCCACCCTTTAGACATTTATAGGTATTGATATCTATAGATATACACAGCCATGTCAGCAGCGCTGGCAGATATCATGCAGCAAAGCGTTGCCCGCACTCACTGTGCAAAAAGCAGTGCTCATGAGAACCCAGGAGCCAGCACCCCTTGAGGCCGTGTCTGGATCTGATGCAACAGGTGAGAAAAGTTTTTCCTATCTTTACGAGCACAGCGATCACCTCTGCAAATGACCCTGATTTGGCTCGAAAGAAGGTATGGGTATTTGCAATATCCTTTAAATTTAGCAGCTGGGAGGAGAAAGAGCACTGCAACTGCCCAGGCAGCTACTATAAGCAATGGGGAAAAATATTTTCAGAGCTGTCGCTGACTATGGAAGAATAATAATGTGGATACCAGTTGAATTATGTGTCCAAGCCTCTGGCACAATACAGACTTGCTCTCTGCAAAAAGCACTCTCTCCAGCAAGACACGTTCATGCCAGCATTTCATCCCATGACCTCGAACGCCTCCACGCAACTCCAACATCACCATTTCCCACACACGGCCCTCCCGGCAGGGTCCTCGCCAGCGTGGAGTGAGGAACAGTGGCCCCAGGATTTGGGAGCATAAAAGCAAGTGCTTGCAGAGCTGGGCGGTGAGGTTGGCTCATTCCAGACAAAACAGCCCTTCGGTTTGTGAGACAGCTCCGGCAGTGACTCAGAGCTGGGGTAGAGGAGAGCGGCATCAGCACGGCGTGTGAAGCCAGCGAGCTGCTGTGGAGGTGGCTTCATACAAAAGAAACCCTTCCCCTGCCTTCATCCCCTGCCCACGCAAAAACCTCTGTCCTTTGTCACTCAAACAAAAGGAAAAATAAAAATGAAAACCCCCCCAATAAACAAACAAACAAACAAACAAAGCCCCCAACCAACCAGAAAACCCAGCTAATGAATACAAACCCTTTGCTCGGGTGCTGACAGAGGCAGCTGCAGTTTCTAGCTACATCAGCAGACACGGACAGGCAAAGCAGGCTTATCCCATGACATGCACTTGATAGGGGATTGCTAAGGAAAACCCACAATGCTGAAGTTGTTTGGGCAATTTAGGAAATGGCAGGTTTTGGGGGGGATTTGGTCTTTTTATTTTTCTCCTTTTGTAGACTAAGGGGCTGTATGTTATTGGACGCTCAAGCCTCTAGCCTTTGCAGATTTCCTCCTTTACAGATAGAGCAGGATTTGGGGGTTTTCTTACATGTTTTTCCATGCAACCTTGAAGTCCTGAGGACTCCTGCTGCCCCACAAAACCTGTGCACAGCCACAAGCAGCCCAAGGAATATGGGTGTTTTCCCAAAGGCTGCGGTACAGGTTTTATTGCCCTTAAGGATGGAGGATTCCTCATTTTAACTCTTACAGTTGCCAAGTGCTCCATCCCTGAAATATCAGAGGTGGAGTTTAATGGTTAGTTAGTGAAGTACCGTGTCTATAAAACCCACTGGCATTTTTTTTGCAAGACCATGGGCACGCTGAGCAGAAAAGCAGGCCCACTAGAAGCAGTGCAAGGGCGCTAGTTTGGGCCATTCAGAATAGATTCCACCTCCCTTGGGAATACAGGGAGCAAATAAAGAAAAGCAGGTATGAATCTATTTCCATCCACTTATTAAATCCCTGTATCACAATCTATTTCCTGACCCCCAAACAGGCAGAAAAAGAATAAAAATTGTCTTAGGAAAACTGCTTTAATGACTGCCTTAAAAAAAAAAAAACTAAAAAAACCAAACAAAAACCCACACTTAAATAAAGTCAAGAAAAAATAGCTGTGTGATTTAAATGCTCCATATTGACAGCCCTAGGAACAGAGGAGTGGGTTGATTAGAATACAGCTTTTATTGGATGCATAGTCATTTAAAATAAAGTTGACATTATTGAAATAACGCTTTTTACAGAAGTAGCCGCATACCAGATGACCTTGAAAAGACATAGCAATTACTACCACACATGCAAGATACATTATTGCCAAAGCTAAGGCTTGATTTACGAAGATACACCAGCCAGGCTGGAACATTAGGAACTGGGATGAGTTCTAAGATAAGATGTTAGAGTCAATAAGATAAATGCTTAAATAAAAAGCTCCATTTGCTGGGGCAAAAGCCATTATTTTGACTGTGAGAAATTCCATTTTGCATTTAAGAAAAATACACACCACAACCTCTCCCAGATGTTGAAGCCAGTTTCCAACTGAGCTTTGGATGTTCAGCACAAAGAGCACCTACTGCATCAAAAACTCACTGTTAATTTTTGTTCAAAATAGCCTGTTGGCATTTGCTTAGACTGTGAGATCCTCAGGGTGGCACAATCTAATAGCTGTGCTTATATAGCATCTACAATGATAAGGACCCTGTAAAAATAGAAACCCGACTAACTAGAGCCATTACACACACACATACATATATGCAGTTTATGCAGATATTATTGCCAAGAAATTATTCTCCCATAAAGACAAGGATTGGATCTCGCTGTCCCAAAATGAGAATTTTACTCTAATCACATAAAAAGAACAACTTCATAAACACAGGAAGAAAGAGAGAGATGATGCTTCCTGTGAGAAGGAAGTCCATTTAAAGCATGAATAAATTGATGCAGTCAGGAGAAAGAAGCTTGTATATGCAAATAGAGGTTTATTACCCATTTTTGTGCTCCTAAGAAACATAATTCACTGACCTTTGAGAGAAGGTTCAAGTAGGCTTACAGAATAAGAAACAAAGGCATCTCTTTTGGCAACTGCCATGCTCCAGAGCAATAATTATCCTTCCCTCTCCCCGTGAGCAGCAGGAAATGAAGAGGGGTGCGATTACACTATGGCAATTACTGTAATTTTAATTTCTAAAAATTGTCAGGAAAGTTTCCTCTTAAAAAAAAAAAAAAAAAAAAAGTCTATTCAGATTTTTGGTGTAGTTTTAGTTTAAAACTCATTCCTCAGCTAAAACAGAGCTGTGCTTCCCCCTCTCCCACTCCTTCTGGGGAACTGCCCACAAAGTCTCAAAGTCTCCATGGTGAGAAAGCCCACTTTCCTCCTCATTAGCTGAGAAAATATACAGCAAAGCACGGTCAATGAGGATCCAGAAAAGATGGAGGTGGCCCGAAGGCATGTCACAGATGCAGTAAGGATGTACAAACCGGGCTGTCCCTGCTAGGCATTGCCAGAAATTGATCCTTAGGAGCCCTCAGCTTTTCAGCCCAGTCTGCTGTTGGGTTTAATATCACTCGAACTTATTCAGACATGGGAACAATAACATAGTCATCTTTCTATGGGAAGCAGATGACGTTAGGTGCACAATAATTAAAAAGAATTAAAAAAGGATTATTTTAATCTCCTATGCTTAGAGGGATTATTGGCTATTTTTTTGGATTTTCTGCAGGCTATTGTTTATTATTTTAATATTACAGATAATCTATTATATGCTAGTAGAACAGTATCATATTTTATTATAGCCAACTGTTGCACTGTGGGGTGGACTTAGCTCGAGAGGACAGGTCTACCCAGCTGTCCAACCTCCCCTACCACTGACCACATCGTCCCAGGCTCAGCACCTGAAATACTCCCTCTCATCCAGGGGACTCTCTGCCTGGAAGGACGAACAACTGCTTTGCACCAAGGTGTGTCTGTGCAGGGGAAGAAGATGGGATTCAAGGCACATCTGCCCCGTATGTAGGCAGGAACCAGAGGTGACTGTACCCTGAAATACATTACCATCTTTGCTGTATGCCACCACAGCATTTTTCATAAATGGAAATTTGCTTTCCAGGATTCCCCTGTGCACTCCCTTAATGAGACTTCTGAAGTCTTATTTTGGCCTCTGAATGAATATCTGAAATTGTTTTCACAGGTCCGAGAGAAACGACTTTTTTCAAATAGTTGCCACAACTCAAGTTCAACAGTGATCATTGAGCATAGTAAAAATTTGTGCAGTAACACCTATAGAACTATATCTATTTGTCTACACACAAACGCATTCCTACAAACGCATATTTGATTAAGAATTTATATAACCTCAGGCTGTAAGGAATTTTGGATCAATGCCTTTATTTTGCTTTTATAAATAAATAAACTCAATTAAAAGGTACTTACAGCAATGGGCAGGAGAATAATTTTCCTGAAGCTTCACTTTCCAATTTTTACCTGTTATGTGGGTCTAGGGAATCAGTTACTCCCTAAAGGGAACTTATCAGAGTTTGGATTGCCAAACATCTTACCTTTCCCACCCACCAATGGAACAGAAGAATTATTGGGACAGACGTATAGAAAAACTAGAATTCTTCAAACCTCTTACAATTTGCTGTAATAAATTAAAACATAAATAAAATAAAACAAAGCCCTGCAGACAAGCAGCATTTGAATCAAGTCTGGATCTGCAGCAGGTCGAGAAGTTCACCTTGCTGTCTCACAAGACTTATAAATCAGGTCCCCTGAACATATGTAGTATTTTGCATTACTGTATAGGGTGTTAACTTTAATGCCTTAATATATGCACATAGTGGTCAGGTGACGGTTGCTTTGGGAACTATAATTTTACATGTCCTGACCAATCTGTAGCTAGAAAAATAATAATAAGTAAAAAACAATCACATGACTGCATTCCCTTTAGCAGGTTTTACAGATTTAATTTCTGCCTTTTTATATTTGATGGAGGGAGAAAAGAAGACATGTGAAGCTGGAAACGTACAGGGAAGCTGAAACAGATGTGAATTAACTTTCATCTTTTTCAAGCAGTTCTCATGAAACCTCATGTGTCCCCAGCCCAAGCAAGTGTCTGAACTGCATGAAAACTGCATGAAAAGTGTTTGCTCTTGGGCATGATCGAGCCTATTTCTGAGTCAGAAGCATCTCACCAAGGATTTTCTACAACCCCCTTCTTTTTCATAATGCACCAAAGCCAGGAACCAGCATTCACTTGCAAGTGACAGTTACAAGGAGAAACAATCTGCAGCTGATTCACTTTAACACAATTTCTGCTGATGTTGCCTGACTTACATCGAATTGTTACTGCTACAGACTTCTAACAGGTAGGATTCTTACCTGTTTTAAAGCAAAGGGGTTTGTCTCTATCCCGTTCTTCCTCCAGCCTCCCTTTACCTCCAACCCCACCATCACTTGTCTCCAAGAGCTCACTTCTTTTACGTGATATCTTGGTTTTTCCCTCTATGAAAACTCTGCTCCCTTCCAGAGAGGGCTGTTTTTGGAGTCATCAACCATTTTTAACATACCAGAAAAGTGTACTGTGTTCAGTCTCACGCCAGGTGCAGGGATGCAATACAGCTTTGCAATAATTAGACCTTTTCGTCCTATTAGCACTGGTTAATGGCCAGCAGTGTTCCACAACATATGCAACAGCCATGGCCATGCAACCAGGTGGTGGTCCAGGCAAGACCAGAGTTGTTCCCACATCTGCAATCCACTCCACTGACAATAAACTAACAAAGTTGGTTAAAAGCACAAGAAGTAATATAATATAGACAACATGAAAACAAGTCATGGCTAATTT
Source organism: Phalacrocorax carbo (assembly GCF_963921805.1). NCBI lineage: Eukaryota > Metazoa > Chordata > Aves > Suliformes > Phalacrocoracidae > Phalacrocorax > Phalacrocorax carbo. Next base: position 3,432,281 of record NC_087514.1, on the reverse strand, counting down.
GCGCAAAATAAACCCCCTTATTTCTGAGCTCAACCATCAAACCCAATAAATGTTTGATGTCTGGTGTATTTGACTACCATTCAAGAATATACTAGTTGTGACCATGCACAATGTCCATGTTTAAAACAGGTCACCAGTTGGTGGACAAAAATAAGCTCTAACATTTCTATAAACACACAGCTGAAAAGCAACATCTGTGCACAATCACTCCAAAGGAGGTGATGGGAACTCGCAATAAGGGTAAAGGAATGTGTTAGCCCTTTGGCACACAAAGGCCTTAGTTTCATTGCCCCTGCCACCTAAAACCAACTAAGTGACAGGAAGGTATAATGCAGAATAGTAATCACTTGAAACCTATCTAATATTAAAGCTCTGGTCCATTGACTTCCCCTAATGGTAGGGTCTTCGGTGGCATCATTTCACCCTTCTTCACAGAGAAGCTTTAATGTTACAGTGAACAACTATTTCTTATATATACATTAAGGAGGATATAGAAAACTGGGCGGCACCACAAGGTAGGGAATGAAGGTTCATTACGAAAGCAGAAAATCTACTGACTGCCCCTTAAAAGAAGAGTATCAAGAATATCAGAAATAGTCACTGAAATTAGGCATAGAGTTCTGCTTTTTGGTGGCACGATATCAGCTGCAAATACCTACAAGCTTTTTAGTGTGTAGGACTTGAAAGACCAACCTAATCTCTGCCAGACTCACACTAAAGCTAACTGATCTCCTGGCATCAAACTTCTCTTCGAAATCTGTGGAGTTTTCTTGTACACACACACACACAATCACATAAACGGTATTTTGAATTACCACTTGTGAAAGACCACATGCATATGCATATATATACATATATATACACATACATATCTTTACACTCTTAATCATGTTACATATGTGCAGACATGCATACATTTAGTTATATTTTATATATACACACATATTCATGTACCTATGAAGGTAAATATATGCACAAAGCTATAATGTATATACTCTGATTACCTATAGTATTTATTCATTGGCAAAGTTCCTAATATGGGTAAAAAGAGGAAAAAAAGGCTCTATTTGTATATGTAATAGTCAACCACAATATAATGTAGCTGAAGAACACAGAATACACGATCCCTCTTAAAACTGAGGACAGAGATTTGATAAAAACCCTTCCTCCTTCCTTCTATGAAATTGCACTTGGGAGTGTGATTTCACTTAGCCTAAGAGCCCAGCTCCCAAGGAAGGGGGCACAGGGTGCTCTTTCATATAGCTCAGAGTAGACAAAACTTCTATCAAGAATGGAAAACACCCCCATGAAGAACAGAAAAGCAGAGAATAATTAAACAGGTCATATATATGTCTTTTTCTCCTGTGTCCTGTATCTTTCACCTCCAAAGATGTCATACATTTCTATTTGAAAACCACCTCACTGGCTTCAGTGTAGGTAGGGGGGGAGCACCATGCTCTTCAGCATCATTCGTGGAGTCAGAAAACAACCCGTTTTAGCAATATACTTACTGTTAAACGCAGAGACACATGAACTTACCTGTTTGGTACTTCTCTGCCCAGTAGGAAGCAAAGCTTTGGATTTCTCTGCTATTTTCTGTAAAAAAGGGGAAAACAAAAAAGGAAAATGGATGAGAAAAACAGAGTCCAAATATTTACAGCTGGAATCATATGAAGATTCACATGAAGATTCCTCTGCTTTTTAAAGAGAAGGACATAGAAAAAAGTCTTATTATTTAGAAAAAGAAAAGGAGAATAAACACATTGAAAAGTTTGAACTTGCAGGAATTAAAAGTCTTCAAAGCTTCCAGAATGACAAGGTTATCAAAACTGAAACGCGCATTTCAGAAATGACAGCTAGGACGTGGATAAGTAGCAATTTACCACTCAGATTGGTTTCCTGACGTAACCGGGCATTCACAAACTGCCGCGGCTAATTTTGGTACATCTGAATTGACGACAGGTTTTTTTAAAAAAAACAAACCTACATGTACAGTTCAGATGGATTGTATTCATGAACATTAAAATAAAAAGCGTAAAAAAGGTCTGTGTATATGGGGGTGGAGCCTGAATCCTTCCAGCTTCTCATTTAATGAGATAAAGTTATTTTGTTTAAAGACCTGGCACTTGGCGTTTTGAATAGGATGGAGAAATAATTAAAAATACGAGATAGCACTAGAGATAATGTAATGCTGTTAAATAATATACATGCCGCTGAGCACAATTTTATGTGCTTTTATTTATTTATTTTCAAACTGTAGGTAGCAAGTGTTGCGAGATCAATCAGTACAGAATGTTTCTAATAGAGATACGTTATTAAGTGCATGTTGCCAGCCAAATTTCATTGCAGCTGTATAACTACAATGTATTCTCTCTACGTCTTGCAGATACGGGTCAGACTCATTAAAGTAGTACAAGAAAGCAACCAGAGTTTGTCCAGGTTGCGTTTTCATAGGATTCAATTATTCCAGATGTATGTTCAAACCTGTTACTGCAGGGGAGAGAAGCAGTTTGAGGATGGTAAATTTAAATCATTACTACGGTGTTTAAAAGCGAAGCAAATCTGCCCCTCAGTAGAGCCTCCCCAGGGTAAAGCGGGAGAGTGAGAAGCAAATGAAAGAGCTGGAGTTCGTGTTTTGTTTGTTTTATTAAACAGCTTGGTCTTGGTGACAGGTCCAAACCACAAGATGTATTCAGAAACTTTCTGGCAAAGCCATATAACACAGCAGAGCCATAAAGTGGGTTAACATTTAAATAAGCAATGTTGTCCACACTTCTTCTGCAAGCAGAAAAGGTGAAAGGGGCGCTGTGCAATCACCTCCCTTCTCCCCTGAAAGTGGGGGCACACCAAAATAATGTCATGGCTAAGCCACGGGAACCATTGAAGGTCCTACCAGACACACAACTGGCAAAAGCACACTTTTTTTTCTTTTCCATTGCTGCTGAATTGTTCTGCAGTGGCTTCCGTGCGCATATTCCAACGTAACGACACACTGCTTGACTGATAAAGAGAAGAGGGAGAAAACGACATGTGAGCAGCTCTGTGGAGATGCTCCATGCTCCTGCAAGCCACGCTCGCTCCCATGTAACGCATTCCCAAGCTCACCTACAGAAGAGTAGAAGCAAGAGAGACCCTCACCTTCTGCATAGCTCCATATCTCTGGATGGCATCAGACAGCTGGTTCTTCAGCCTGTCCAGCTGAAGTCGCTCTTGCTGTTTTGGAAAAACAGAGGCCTGGTTAGCAGATCTGTCGAGATAAATCAAGTAGTAGACTCTGTCTGTGACCATGGGAAACAGTCCTGATGGGAGACACCAAGTAAACAAAGTGGGCATAAATAGTATTCTAAAAATTCAATTTCACTGGGGCTAGCAGGATGCTACGAGGTTTTATTTTAGGAAGGGAGCACAAGATACTTTGATCTTTTGGGCCAAAAGCAATTAAAACCATGTCACCTTGGATATTCTAGGTAGCACTGAAGTCATACTACTGTGTGGGCTGCTATCAGAGTGGATACCTTCTTTGGCAGGGATATATAGTGGGACATTTTCCTATCCTGCTTACTGCATGAAGGGGGCCTCACTCCAATACCAGTCCTTGAAGACTGTGAAATGCAAGCAAATAAATACCTTACTGCCATCAAAAGAACAGAATGGCTGTGGCATGGTGTTCTGTGTCTACTTACTAAAATCCAGCCTCAGATAACACAAGGGAAACTCCTATAAAAAGACATTTATTTGGATGATACCCCATGACAGGGGTCATCACCTCATTTGATGGCAATGGGTGATTTACTGGACTTGAGAGGTTGTCGTGGTTTAGCCCCACACAGCAACTAAGGCGCCCAATGTGGGGCACAAAGGGTTTGAGATAATAACAGCTGCTGGTCACAGCCTTGATTCATCTGTCCTCAGTGTTAGTTTATCTGACCTGCACCATGCTCTTTTTTTTTGCTGTACATAATAAAGATTGGTGTTGGGTTTCTTAGTTTGCGGTGCTCTGCAGTGATTAGCGATGTTTTAGTGGGGAGATTTGTTATTAAAACAGTGGCCTTGAGCTTTATCTGGTGTTTGGGTTTTGTACTGAAGCCATTACTGTGCGTTGAGTACCACCTCATGGAGACAATTAGCAATTATACCTCTTCCTCTGAGAGGTTTTTTTTATGGAGGAAATACAGAATGGCACCTTCTCTACCTTATTCTGTGACATCTCCTCCTTCATTAAAATAACTTTTCAGTATCTTGAACATCCTTGGGGAGTTAAGAAACATCTATTGGTATTTCTTGGGAATATTGTTTCGGTTTTGTCTAAGGTTAATAAGCAATTTAAGGCTTGATAGTTATGAGTGGCAGGGTATGTGGGATAGTATAGGCAAATACCATGGGCAATGGGGACCCCCAGTGTTTTGTAACTTCAACCCTGAACAAGAGCAGAATCCTGAAAAACTAGTAGAGTATTTGGAGAAAGTATGTTGCACCCTTGCAACTCCAGAGAGACACAAAGCACTACAACATCCTGGGGCCTGGCCCATGCCTACCAAGCCCTGTTCAACACTATTCAGTACCCACAAGGGGAAGAGAAGGTCTCTGGATCTGAAGACAAAATGACAGGCACTTAGGCCACTCAAACCCCCACGACAGGCACTGCAGCCAAACCAGAGAACCAACCTGTGCTGGTATCAGTCACCTCTATACACAAGAAGAAGTCTTGGAAGCAAAAGTCAATTCATTTAGAAAGAGATAATGGAAGAGCAGGGCCATCAGAACAGGATGAGGAAGAGGCAGAACTCATGAACAAGGTGGAAATTACTCAGTCCCTATGCTTGATTGAATTGCAAGATATACAAAAAGAATTTGGCTTTCATCTAGGTGAGTACATTGGCATCTGGCTGCTCTGATGCCGGGATAACAGGGCCAGTAGCCAGGGGAAGGAAGCCAAACAATAGAGACCCCTTCTTGAGGAAGGGGGCATTGACAAAGCAATTGGAAAAGCCTCTGGAGGCAACTTCTGTCCGGATTGAGAGGAAGGTACCCCTTCAAGGAAGGTGTGATATATCACCTAGGAAAATGGACCACCACAGAGAAGGGTATCCAGTACCTGAGGCAATTAGCCATGCTTGAGGTGATTTATGGTGACCTGGCTCTTCATTCAAAGACCCAGATAAAGCCCAGTGCACACAACCCATGCGGCAGAAGCTTGTACAGAGTGCGCCATCCTCACATGCAAACTCATTGGTAGTACTGGCCTGGAAAGATGAAGAGGTACCAATGCTGGGGATGTGGCTAACAGACTCTGGGTTTACAAAGCACATACCTCTTCATCCCTTGTCATGGCTGTGGAGAAACTGATCTGGGAGGTCCAGCAACTCCACAAGAGGATATGTCCTACTCCCCACCGGTACGGACACTGTCTCAGCCATTAGGAGTAAGAGTCTCTTTGCTCAAGAGAGAGGGTACACAGACAGGCCACCCTATGGTTTTATCTGTGTGACCACGGAGAGGACATGAGGAAGTGGGAATGGAAAAACTACCTCGACCCTACAGGCACGGGTACGTGAGCTGAAAGGGAGAACACTCACTCAGGGAGGTTCTTCCAGGAAAGCTGCTGCTCCAGTTTCCAGTGAGCAATTCCCCAGACAGAGGAGTAGAAGCACTGATTTTATTTCTGAGCTTAACAGGGACACTTGTGCTTCGCATTTAAAAGAAGTGAGTTGTGACTGCCATGATCAGGACTAGAGGGGCCCTGCCTCCAGCCAGGTGGAGCAAAGGGATAACCGGGCTTACTGGACTGTGTGGATCCGATGGCCTGGCACGTCCGACCCACAGGAGTATAAAGCTTTAGTGGACACCGGCGCACAGTGCACCTTAATGCCATCAAACTATATAGGGGCAGAATCGATCAGCATTGCTGGAGTGACAGGGGGATCCCAAGAGCTAACTGTATTGGAGGCCAAAGTGAGCCTAACTGGGAATGAGCGGCAGAAGCACCCCATTGTGCCTGGCCCAGAAGCTCTGTGCATCCTTGGCATAGACTGCCTCAGGAGAGGGTATTTCAAGGACCCAAAAGGGTACTGGTGGGCTTTTGGTGTAGCTGCCTTGGAGACGGAGGGAATTAAACTATTTTCTTCCTTGCCTTGTCTCTCGAAGGCAAAGGCAAACCCATTCATGGAATTGCTTTTACTTGAGGACCTGGGTGCACTTGGTGGGTGATGCAGGATGATGGGAATTTGATTTTGGGTGAAAAAAGCCAATGAACTGAATGATATGATGTTAATTGCTATATAATACTCTATGTCATCACTACTGTGGTTGCTATATGCCATATCAATGGTATCACAGTAGGAATCCTCCAAATTAATGAAGAATGAACTTTGATTAAACCAAGCAAAGTGCAGCAGTGATGCAACAAGAACTGACTTCAGCATGCAACAATCCAACACCACATGCACACCGTGAAAGACTGCTGCCCTGAAAGACTGTTATGATAGTTAGAGCCTAAAGGCATGGACTAAATGAACTCAACAGACATTTTAGAGGGATGGTCCATAGACTAAGGGAATGATACCTCTGTCTGTATGTGTGTGTGCGTGTATGTATATATATATATAGGTACCAAAAGACAGGAGAAAGTGGTGGTGATTAATTGGAATGTATGGGAAGGTTAGGACCTGGCCATGACATAAATGGCATAGAATAAGGGCTGGATACTGTCCTGAGTTCAGCTGGGACAGAGATAATTTTCTTCCTTGTAGCTGGTATAGTGCTGTGTTTTGGATTTGCTGTTAGAATAATGTTAATAACACACTGATGTTTCAGCTGTTGCTAAGCAGTGCTTACACAAGTCAAGGACTTTTCAGCTTCCCATGTTCTGCCGGGTGCACAAGAATCTGGGTGGAGGGGGGGCACAGCCAGGACAGATGGCACCAACTGGCCAAAGGGATATTCCATACCATATGATGTCATGCTCAGTATAGTAACTGAAGGGAGTTGGCTGGGGGCAGTGATCGCTGCTTGGGGACCGGCAGCATCAGTTGATGGGTAGCGAGCATTTGCAGCGCTTGTTTCTTTTTCCCCTGGGTTTCGCCTCTCTCTCTTTCTTTTGTTGTTTTCCTTTTCATTACATCATCATCATCATCATCATCATCATCATCATCATCATCATCATCACCACCACCATCATCATCATCATCATAATTATTTTTATTATTATATTTTAATTATTAAACTGTTCTTATCTCAATCCATGAGTTTTCTTACTTTTGTCCTTTGGATTCTCTCCCCCACCCAACCTGGGTGGGGGCAGTGAGCGATCGGCTGCGTGTTGCTCGGTTGCTGGCTGGGGCTAAACCACAACAGCAGTCCATCAGCCACAACCTTCCTTCTGCCTCGCCTAGGGCGGCTTATCAGAAAACAACTTATCTCCACGTCTTCCAAAACATGTACCCAAATGTCACCACCTTTCTGTCTGGAGCTTGCCTCAGCAAGATACCTATCCATGTTTTAAACAAAACTGTTCTCCAAAGGAAGACACCAGTCTAGCCTGACGTTACTACCCAACATGCTGCAAAATCGCTGCTCTCAGAGGGAGTGTCCAAACCCAAACAGCGTTAGGCAATGGAAATTCTCCTAGAACTATTCTACTCCCTGCATCTCAGATTTCCAGTGTGCAGGAGTTTCTGTGTCCAGGTTTTACAGAGGGGAGTGAGCTGCAAGGAAGTGGGGCGCCACGTTAAAAACCAAGTAGCAAACAAAACCCTATCTACACTAAAGCTACTAAGTAGAAACATTCACTTCACAGCAATTTCAGCTGTTTCAGACGACTGCTTAAGAATACAAAAGTAAATTTTATAAAGGATGGGATAAACATTTTAAATTTTTAATGGTAGTATTTTCATACACAAAGATATCCCGGTCTTACAGTTCTTCATCCAAAGACTTAAAACCATTTTTAGAACAAGGCAAGTATCATTATTCCCATTCTAGAGATAAAGGTCTATAAACCTTATGTTTGTTATACATGCAAAATCAGATAAAGATTGCCACCCTGGAGAGCTGATCTAATGGTCCAGCACTCATCCTACAAAAGCCTGGAATTCAAGATAGGGCTCTCTACTTAAGTCCTTTGAGGTTAGTTTGAAAAGAAGCCATAAAATAGCCATGTGCTCTTTTACACCCGTCCCCTGCCTTGTATCACACTGATCCACTTACATCAGTATCTTTGCTCCTGAAATACTATTAATTTGCTCAGTTGGGCATCCTGACTCGAATAGCTCCAGCAGTACGTGGAGCTTCAATGGAAGCCAGAGAATTCCCACAGTGCACCTTGATGGCAGTGCATTAATGGTGGAATATAAGGAAGAAAGAAAAAAAATATATTTTTGTCTGTGTGTGCATGCAAAGCAATACACAGAATAATGGATCGGAAAGGACTGACTACAAAGCTCTAAATTAATGGAAGGCTTTTCATGCTGTGAGAAACTTTATGGGAGGACAGTCTGCAGTGCTACCCAGATCCCCAAGAGGGACTTACCGACCAGCACCCAATACCCACCACAACTATTGATTCTATATAAGGGACGAGGGCTACAGGCTTTATATCAAAATTTGTAGGTTTAATTACTTAAACTACACTCTGTTAGAAAAGAAGAGTTTAAAAAAAAATCCGTTAAATTAATTGACTTGGGTGCAGAAAAAATTATTAAGTGATGCCAATAGAGAGCAGGAAGTTTATTCCTCCTTGTATGACTATAATTGTTTGTGTGTCTATTTCCTTCAGCTCTTCAATATTCTCCCTTTAACTTAGCAATTTTTCTCCCCATGACAGTAAAAGCTATTCTCCTGAGAGTCCCCAGTGGACACCACATGGTCTTCAAGGGTAAATAATGACATTCTTGTGTGGCACTCTAACTGGGTTTAATGTGACCTTGTGTGATTCCTCTTTGGGTCCAATTTACATCACAAAGTGGAGCCAGGAGATCAGCACAAAAAAGCCCAGATCCCCATATCTCCAAGAAAGCATCTTCTGTTTCATCAAGCTCTAATGTAATTATTCTCAGAGCATGCAAGAAAAAGGAAAAAAATAACAGTCCTTGTAGACTAATCAAAGCAACACGTTTAAAAAGATCAGAGTATTAAGGTTGATGCCTGCCTAAGGTCGATATCTATGTATAAAGAACAGTCATTCCAGGCTTCCCTCCCTGTCCTCTGGAGTGGACCATCACCCATTCATTTTTTTTCAGGTGGGCTGAATTGCACATGGTCCTCCACGGGTTACAAAGGTAGCCTGGGGTGACTGAGCAATTAAATCCTTATCTCATCTGCCTTTTGACAAGTGGCATAAATCCAGGCTGTAAAAAACACCTGGACAGAGATGAGTTGTGTGTTTAGAGCAGTGTTTTTTCTAGGTGGAAGGACAGTGAGAACAGAGTTAAAGTAATACAGGAGTTTTGAAAATGGCAACAAGTGAGGATAAAACACCAACTCAGGGAGGTTCCTGACGCAGAAACCATATGAATACTGGAAGCAAGAACGTAACAGAAAGCTGCTAGGCAGAATCAAGTAGGAAAGAATTGTTCTTATTCTCATTTCAGGTACTGAATCACCTGTTATATGGGTGAAACTTCTCCTCAACTCTCGCCAGCTGAAGTTTGCCCCCCACAGTATGCTTCTCTTCTTCCGCATGATTCATACCACAGGCCAAAATCAGCAGGAACATACGGAGTATAAAGCTCTTTGTGGAAAGGTCAGAAACCTTCTGTTTGTCCAATTGTTGCACTGGGGACCAGGGAATATAGATCATTCATACCCCTGTGACGATGATGTTCATATGAATTGAACCTACTGATGACAGAAGTCGTCTGTCCGTACAATAGATGGGGTTGCTGTGGGTTAAACTGTAACTCAAAGTCCTGCTCTGATCTAGACACAGCCTCAGATTATCTATTCCCCACCACTGCTTTGCCACTAGGATAAAGCACTAAATGAATTTTGTATCGAGACACATTCCATTGCTTTGCCCTTTCCGTACACTTCAACACATTTCCAAACTCACCTGCACCCGGTGCACCCACTACACAGCTGAGTCTTTGACCAACACCAAACTCATGTGGAGCCAGGTGATTCCTGTAGTACTTTCACCCAAGCTGAGTGAGACCCTGGGGTAAGTGTGAGCTAGTCAAGGCTCTGTTGATGAGTTCTTGATTTCCAGTTCCACATGATCCAGTTTTGGGAGAAGAACTGGTTTCTGCAGCTGTTTTCCCATTGGTCATTTATAAATGCTTATTTTGTAACATGAAAGGAAGTTATAACAAGACATGGAGCTCAACAGCTTTACAGCACTCACTACCACTTATTTTTTCATTATTCCACCCTCCATAAGACACAGAAGTCTCCCACAACAGCATCTTGAACAACACGTACCCTGGATGAGCCTCTGACAACTTCAGACAACTGCTTGATGGCTTTGGTGCTAGTCGTGATAGTTTTATTAGTCTCCTGCTGGATTGCATGCCTGCAGAAGAGATGATGGGAATTGCAATTGAAATTAATTGCATAATGAGACACTTACAGAAATTTATCAAGCTACAGAGCAATTGAGACAGCACAACACACAGCACATGGAGCCACAGTAGAACTACGCAAGTCCAGGGTCTTGACGAGCAATGGCAGCCAGAACGCTGTAGAAAATACTAGCAAGGAGCTGCCCAAAATCTTCTTTCCATGATCAGCACAAAGACAATGGCTGTGGACCTGCAAAGTCAATGAGGGAAGATAAGGTGAAAATAGGGGGTGGGCAGGTGATGAGGACGTCACAGATGGTTGGTATTGCAATTAAAATTTTCAAAAGAAGGGTTGTATAGCAAAGAAACATGGGACTGGGGAGTTACTGGATGGTTTGCCCAGGAAAATTTTGTACTCAGAACAGAAACTTGAAGAGACAGAAGTTGAGCAGGAAAATTTTTCTCACCATGATCATCTACCTGCTAATCACAGAATCATAGATTTGTTAAGGTTGGAAAAGACCCTTAAGATCATCAAGTCCAACCGCTAACCTATCACTGCCAAGTCCACCAATAAACCATATCCTCAAGCACCACGTCTACCCTTCTTTTAAATACCTCCAGGGATGGAGACTCCACCACCTCCCTGGGCAGCCTGTTCCAATGCCTGACAACCCTTTCGGTGAAGAAGTTTTTACTGATGTCCAACCTAAACTTCCCCTGGTGCAGCTATGACATAGTATCTCTAGGAAAGCACTGTGGACGCGAAGGTGTAGTGCTGCTTTACGAGCACTGAAACAGGCAGGCAGGGAGCCAAACCAGTACCATCTCCAATCATGGTTGTCTCTCTCCTTTACACCCCAATTTGCAGTACCATTATTTCTTGTAAGCACTGGTTGCTGGCTTTGCTCTTTGAGACCATACAAAGTCGGGGGAAGAGACATAAATGCTGCCCAAAGGTGTTTATTAGCTCAATCCAGTAATTCTCAAGCTTTATAAGGTCATAGGGCATTTTCAGCATCTAAGCTTCCTCAGAGAGCACTTCACAACTTTTTGTAAGAAAGGTTTTCCATAATGCTTCAGTAAAAAACTCTATAAAGATGTGGAGAAAATGATCTTTTCTTCTCCCTTAAAGGACACATTTGAGCTCTTTTATCAGGCTGGGCGGGATGTGAATGGCCCCTATGTCCTGAAGACCCATGGGCCATCCTGGCTCTTCAGCTCCTTCCAGCTTCTCTGCCAGCAGTGATGGAGACCAGCTCTTTCAAGTCTTATGACAACCCTTTTGGCATCTCCTTTGAGGAACAAGGCCAGCCCCCAAACAGTCTTTACCAAATGCAACCTTAGCTACAAATAAATTGAGAGCTCTCAATGAGTGCTCCACTGTCATTTCCATCGAGGCAGGGAAGATGGACATAGGCACCACAAACTGAGATATTCACTTCCATAGCAAAGTCTGGCAGGTTTTTTTCCACTTAAGCAAGAGCTTTGTGCAGACAGTCCAGGTGGGAAAGCTGTCTAGGATAAAAGTACACTTAATTTTATGCATTGTACCTACCAGGTATACAAACGAAAGCTTAGCATACCATGAAGATAGTATCTCTTAGCTACAGAGTAGTGATTCAGATGTAACTTAAGGTTTGAACAAGCACACAGAAGGCATGGAATGCTTTGGCACCATACAGGAAAGAGAAATAATTTCACATGGAGACAAGAGTGGATCTGATAACCAGTCATTATGAGTTAAATTATTTCTATATCCATTCATGAAAATGCACTTTACTTATTTATGATGCCAGGACCCACTGCACCAGCTGACTAATTACATCACTTGTAATACGAGATGGAAGAGGTCATATCTACCACAGACATTTATTCTATGCTGTCATTGCAAGACAGGGAGCTGGGAATTGAATTCTGTCATATTGCCTACCTCGAGCAGTACACAGTTAGCCTGATCCCCAATCTTTCAATCAAGTAAATCTTGCCACCAAGTGCACGAATTTCACAAGCAGCAGTTTCAAGACTGAGACTTCCACAACTAATTCCTCTTAAAGGCACTGGAGTTGACGTCCAGTCATTTTGCAGACCTCATTAAATTATCAGCCCACAGAACCAGTCAGGGATTAACATACCAGCAGTTCCCCATCCCCAAAGTAAAATGGCTTGTTAGGCTCATGCATTTGATCCTTCACAACCTCTGAAGTTAAATAAAGTCTCCTTCATTTGCATTCTAATGTAAATTTTATGTTAGATAACTTATGTAATAAATCCACTCCACGCACAAACTTTGCACTGAGCTGCTGCGAATTAACTGGGAACGCGAGTAAAAAGAATAAAAGTTCCGCCTTCCACCTCTTAATTCAAAATGCACTTTAACTGATGTGCTGGTGCTTGATTTTGGCACTTCCCACTATGTTGTCAGCACAATTAACTTCTTATTCTTCAGCCACAGAGATATGCTCAGGAATCAGAGAGTGATTATATTTAATTTACATTAAATGCTATTAAGTTCTTCATTAAAAAAAAGGCCTTGAAACTCCACTCCCTGCAGAATTTTATTTTAATATGTAATGGTAACAAGATATGTCACTATTATTAGTAGTAGTATTATTAGTATTAGTATTATTAGTACTATTAGTATTAGTATTATTAGTATTATTACCTTGCTTTATATTCCCCTGCCCGTGGAAGTGTGGAAGTTAAGTAAAGGGGGGTCTCTAATGAATAAAATTCACTTCAGAAAAAGTTCTCCACACAACAGTAAGTTAAATACTCAGCCTGTGGAGATACCAAGAACCTAAGATTTAAACGTTGTAAAAGACTTATCTGTCTGCAGCTCTACTCTGAAAATAAGCACTCTAAGAGTAAAAACAAAAAGGGCGTCTCTTAGGAAGAATAACATCCCTTGCTGTGCGTTTCTGTATGCACAAAGATTGCAAAGACAATGCACTAAATAATACACGAGACGCCACGCTGCTGCCTAAGAGTTTCCTATGGCTGCTGTTTTCTTTACCAGAGAAGTACGGTCCACCGAATTCATAATCTCCAGAGCTCAGCTGCTTACAGTTTGTTCTTTGAACGATTGTATCTCTAATTTATTTATCCAGTTTCAAAATGAGCATAGCAAAGAGGCAGATGCAATGACGGCTGCTTCCCTCCTCCGCAGGGACAGAATGAAGGAGCTTAACTACTGTTTGCGCTGTTTCTTTGAGACGCTTGATGAATGACCAAGTCAACAAAAAGTAATCAAACCCCACATGCAACAGCAAAGACCGACAAGGGAAAGACTTCTCTCTGCCTTACTGTGCCTCCTGCCACTCACAATAATCCCAAAGAGCTTTGTTTTCTAGTTCCAGCAGGAGAAAGGCATTTTCATTTATAATACAAGATATGGCTTATTTTACTTTCATCTAATCCCTAATAAAAGAGAAATAATAAGTTTTTCAGGTATAGATCAAGGATACTTTTACTGTACTGGCTTAAACTTCACTAGATTTAGTATCCCCTTTGGCAGAGTGCAACTGCATAGCAATGGTGTACTTTAATGCATTTAAGAGTTGGGTGGTCAAGTAGGTTTAGCTACAGTTAAGCCAGGTCGTGCAGCATAACTTAAACTGTATAATTGTCTCTTGCATAGCAGCTGTAATGTTTACCACTCACTGCAGTTTTCTTGTAGAAAAAGAGGTAAAAATTCTAGTTTGGGGAGCAAAGCACTGAGCTGCATGATCTCTGGCTTAAGGAGAAATAGGATGAGTATATGCATTTACACATATTCCATAGTTGTTGGAGACATAAATATGTAGAAGTGCATCAAGCATGCATCAGGAAATTGTTTGTAAGACTTTAGTCAATCTCTTCCCTGCCTTACAGCTGGATTTTGTGAAGGACTGGTGTCTGTGGGAGCTGCTGATAGGCCTCAGCAAACTCTAAATGCATGTATACAAAATTTTATGTATTGACCATAGGCACAGCCATGCGTAGCAAGGCGTAACTAGTCTCTGAGGCTCCCATTCATCTTTCTTGACCTAATCAAGGCACTTAACTTCAGAGCAAAGCCAACGGAGGTCCTTCATGGTCTGCGGAGAGGGGGACCTCCAAAGGCACTGCAGAGAAGTCCACCCTTCAGCAGTAACCCACCACATTTGGATATCTCCTACACAGCCAGGATGATCCTACGGCAGAACTAAGGATATTTCCAGAAAAGGGTGGTCAGGGTGGATGTGTTTGACAGTTGTATTAGCAAACGCTTATCTACAGGATGGAAACTTGTGCTGCCTTAGATCACTGTAACTTACTGCTCATCTTCTAGGGCTGCTGGTCTGTTTCCACATGCAGGGAGGGATCAACACAGTGGGCATCTCTCATCTCTAAGTATTTATTGCAGATGTAAACAAAGCAGAAAGATGAGCTAGGAGGAAAGGTTGTTTCACAAAGCCCTAAAGTATCTTTACTGTATCATTACAGTCACCAAAGAAAGAAAGGCTAAATCTACTTGTTCTGGCTCCAAACTGACACTCACAGCTCTTTTTTTTTCCCCCTTTCTCCTTTAGGACCTGATTGGGCATGTTGAGAAATCACTTACAACAGAGCAAAATAAGAACTCTAATTCTGGTCTGTCAGCAAACCCCTTTGCATAGGTGTAAATCATCCAGCAGAGTAAAAGTCGGGAGACAAACGGACTGCTACTTCCAAGTTTCAAGCCACACAATATTCTATAATAAAAGTATCATAGATTTCCGATTTGCCTGTCACTTGAAAGTATTAGGAGACCTGGTGCTATTTTTCTTTAGGGAGCTGAGGGGATGGTCTGTGGCTATGTGGGAAGAGAAGGGGAGGTATTTTAAATCCACCTGGCATGGGTGCTGTGTCATCTCTGGAGATGAACACGGCTATAGGCTAGCAGCTATTTTGTTCAGCAGTTCTGGATTAAAACATATCAATTGTAGTCAGAAAGCAGTCCTCACAAATTTCATCAAAGAAATGCAACCATTTTGGCAATATACAACAATGCAAACCCCAGCAAAATTATCCACAGTCTTTTCAATACCTATCAGGCACTTTTTTTTTTTTTTTGCATTACTTCTTAAAAATAAATAATAAAAAATGAAGCAGTTATTACTAAAATAAGGTGGATGCTTGCTCCGCTACAGAATTTGACCAGTCTTTGCAAGCAGCTAGTTATACACTGACCTGCTACCAGAAATTCAGGTTTGTGTTTTTCAACAGAATTATCTCCAGGACAGTATATAAGACCTCCCTCTTAACCCCGCATCACCTACAGATTAGTTCAGCAACGCCTCAGACTCCATCTGTCAAGTCGTTACTGACAGCTCAGAAAGCACTCAAAACAGGACCCCATGGGAAGCAGCTTAACAATGTCACTGCCATTAGTCACCTCTCCAGTTATTTTTCCTTCTCCCACCCATGCTATTCCCAAGTAAGTTTTAATTTTACATGTTTCACTTTATTTCATAATAAAAGAGCCCCTTGGATCCTTTGTAAACGCCTTGCTAGCACTGAGCTATATTACACCTCCCTCTCTCTCATTATCCAGTAAGCCTCTTAGCTTATCAGAGACAGAAATTAATTTAATTCACCATAATTTCATTTTGATGAACCCTGGTGCCTACTGATCATGATAGTAGTTTTTTTTCCCCTCCAGGTGCTGATAAACTGCTTATTTCTTTTTACTATTCTTGCAACTTAGGTTGTACAGATGTAGACCATCCTCCTGCACCACATTTCTGCAAAAAGCAAGCAGGTCCCTCCCTTTCCACACCGAGGACCTCAGCTGCCCTCCGTGAGCTCTTAACATTCACCAGCATTTACACCATTTCCCCGATAATCCTTTTGATGCCCTAAGATAAATGGCATCAAACCACGACTATTCTGATTGCTTTACCTGTGCTTTCTAATTCTGTTGTGCCTTTTGTATTTCTGCATTAATGAGTGGACCATGGCTTAGCATCTGTCACAGAAAGGTTACTGGGATGTATTCCTGCAGTAATTCTCAGCAGTATACCCGGAGGTGCCTGTAACAACACTAGAAAACAACTAAGCGACATAAAACCTACATACAGCTGTTACCACGCCTTTCTTCCAGTAATTTATTGTAGCTCTTTGCTGAAGCTTGGACCAGAGCCATCTTTCCAGGGTTTTCAGAAGCATTACGCCCATCTAAGGCTCGGGGGTGCTGCATTTAGGACTCTGTAGCAGGAGTTAATGGGGCCAGTCAACGTGCAGGGAGAGGCAGGGAGAACACCACACTATATATAAATATATATATATAAATATATATATATTTTATATACCATAAAAGATTGTTAGAAACTGTCCCCTTCTCTGAAATTTGCAGAGATATGGACATGTCTTATGTTTCGAACCTCAAAATCTTTTTTTGGGAACACTGTGTATGTGGACGCCAATATAAGCAAGCATCTTCTTACAAGGTGCCTGTTGCAGACCACAGCTATGGACACAAAATGCAGTAAAAAATATCTCAAACCCAAAGAACTTCATGCAGATAAAAAAGCCAACTGATGCATCTGCTCTAATAGGTTTTCTTATAATATACACACCTATAAACATTAGCTCTTGCATTTCAGAGCAGCACCAGAAACAAAAGAAGCCCATGTCTCCCTATTTAGGAATTTCCCAGCCATAAAACTGTCTGTGGCAGGAGCTGACTGAGTGCAGGGCCCAGCCAGGGACATGCACAGGCTCTGCATGCCACTGCAGGAGATGGCAGTCCTATCTATTGTGGTTTAATGTTAATCCCAGTGGCCATATCCCCATGTCTAGCTAGCAGTCCTATGGAGTTTTAGGGTCATGGATGGTTTTAGGGGCACCACTTCACACTACATCAGTTTTTCTGTCATTGCTGGATGTGTTTTTATATAATATGACACGATGCCATGTTATCAATGATACGGCAAAGCATCCCCCTCGCTATATGCACCAATGCTAACCAATGAATAAATCTGGATAGACTGGATGAGTGAGTGTGGGACCACAAGTGTGCAAGAACATCTCCTGCACACACACGTATGTAGAAAAGCCAGGGATAAATGGACAGGGGATAAATTGCACTGCAGATTAATTTAGGCTATTATCCTTCCCACACTCGCCCTCTTGGTTTCAGCATTTAACGTGGGTTAATACTTGGTATGGTGCTGTGAAAAGTAAAGATGAAGGGCACTTTACTGACGTGAATGAGTGATCGATTGCTTTAGCTCTCCTTGAGAAACTATGCTGAAACGATCATTAATAAAAGAGCCAGCGCTTTGTACCTTGGAGTATGAAAAGTTTTAGTGAACAGAGATGTAGATCTTTTAAGGCTTTATTCTGATTTTAAAAGTTGCTTTCGTTGGCAAGAACATCCAGAGCAAACATATGCAAAAAGGGACTAAATCACACAAATTTCCGAGATGTAGGCATTTTCACTCCAGAAAATACATGTTTCATTTTAAAAAAAAAAAGCCAACTTTGCTTAAAACCAGGCAATTTTAATTGAAAAATGAATCCATTTCACTCAAACGACTGCAAGGCTTTTTTGTTATTTTGTGAAGTGAGCAAGAAATCAAAGGCAAACAAACAGCTCAAGACACCTTTCAGCTTTCTGTTATTATTTGTGTATTTCTAGTTAGAGGTATTAAAGCACAAGCACTCCTATGTGTATACTTAAATTAAGTGATATGCCTAAACCCAGTTCCTTGATCAGGATTTAGGTGAGAAAGAAAAGGCATTGGCAGTGA
Organism: Phalacrocorax carbo; assembly: GCF_963921805.1. Classification (NCBI taxonomy): domain Eukaryota; kingdom Metazoa; phylum Chordata; class Aves; order Suliformes; family Phalacrocoracidae; genus Phalacrocorax; species Phalacrocorax carbo. Next base: position 3,414,028 of record NC_087514.1, on the reverse strand, counting down.
TTGTGCCACTGAAATTGTCAATGTGTAGCAAAAAGGCTGTCTTATAAACCTATGAAAAATGTCTACCCTTTGACTAGCAAGAAATCTAAAAAGAAAGGCAATGACCAACCAATTATTTTTCAGTCTAAAGTGCAAAAACAGGTGGTTTATCGTCTCCAAGAAGCTCAGCTCTAAGAATCAACAGAGAAACATGCAAGAAGCATTGCAGCAGTGCACAGACTTTAAGGCTTTGTGTTCAACCATGGCAGGAATCAAGTGCTATGGGTTTCAGAAGGAAGCAGCTCGTGGTGGGTTCACCATAGCTGGACACCAAGAAATTCCCACCAAAGCTGCTCTGTAACTTCCCCTCCTCAACTGGACAGGGGAGAGAAAATATAACAAAAGGCTTGTGGGTCGAGATAAGGAGAGGACAGGAAAAGATCACTCAGCAGTTACTGTCATGGGCAAAAAAGACCTGACTTGGGGAAAATGAATTTAATTTACTACCAATCAAATCAAAATAAGATCATGAGAAATAAAAACTGAATCTTAAAACACCTTCCTCCCACCCCTCCCTTCTTCCTGGGCTCAACTTCACTCCCGATTTTCTCTTCCTCCTCCCCTCCAGCAGTGCAGGGGGATGGGGAATGTACGTTGCGGTCAGTTCATCACACGTTGGTTCTGCTGCTCCTTCCTCCTCAGGGGGAGGGCTCCTCACACTCTTCCACTGCTCCAGCGTGGGGTCCCTCCCACAGGAGACAGTCCTCCATGAACTTCTCCAGTGTAGGTCCTTCCAATGGGTTATGGCTCTTTATTAACTGCTCCAGCATGGGTCCCCCACGGGGTCACAAGCCCTGCCAGCAAACCTGCTCCAGCGTGGGCTCCTCTTTCCACAGGTCCTGCCAGGAGCCTGCTCCAGCACGGGCTTACCATGGGGTCACAGCCCCCTTTGGGCATCCACCTGCTCAGCGTGGGGCCCTCCACGGGCTGCAGGTAGATATCTGCCCCACTGCTAACCTCCATGGGCTGCAGGGGCACAGCCTGCCTCACCATGGTCTTCACCACAGGCTGCAGGGGAATCTCTGCTCCGGCACCTGGAGCACCTCCTCCCCCTCCTTCTTCACTGACCTTGGTGTCTGCAGGGTTGTGTCTCTCACATGTTCTCACTCCTCTCTCCAGCTGCAGTTGCACAGGTTTATTTTTTTTCCCCTTCTTAAATACGTTAGCCCAGAAGCAATACCACCATGGGCTCGGGCTTGGCCAGTGGCGTGGCCATCTTGGAGCCAGCTGGTGTCAGCTCTATCGGAATGGGGGAAACTTCTAGGAGCTTCTTACAGAAGCCATCCCTGTAGCCCCCCTCGCCAAGACTTTGCCATCCAAACCCAATACACAGGTCAGCAAAGGAAACACATCTGACGAAGTTACGCTGACCCCCCACACCGTCCCAGATGACAAATGAAGGAAATGTCACCATAAAGCTTGTAGAACAGCTTGGAGGAAAATTTGACACACGTTGATTTCCTTAATGGGTAACGTGAAGACACTATTTCAAAAGAACAGCACTGAAAGTCAGTGGGACATCAGGTTTGGTAGAAATCCACCTTTTAGGCACTGAAGAAAGCCCTCATAAACTGTCATACTGAAGTTAATAAATGTTGCACTGTAAATATCTATTAGTTAAGCTGTCTGGGCAATGAAAATGGATTCACATTTGCAACAGCTGTTGAAGACAGATGCATAATCCACTACAGTGAAGTATCACAGAAAGGAACTGAGCATTTAGCAAACTCCTGATGTATTTAACTTATTTCAGTATCATCACAGGCAGAGGCAGAGGCATAGCTTCTGGCTTCCAAGACAGATGTGTACAGATCCCACAGCCTGTGTTTCTCTTGACATCTCTTTCTCTCCTGGAAACTCCATTCAGAAGAGACACAATGATTTTAGGTTTAGTTACCTGGGATTTCAGTACATCTTCCCAGACAAACCCACTTCAAACACAGCTGATCTGTAGAGTCTGTATGCAGTGAGACCATATCCTTCTAAATAGATAAGCATCTTCTGGACTTCTCCTGTATCACACAGTACACACTCACCCCTTTCTGTCCATAAAAATCATGATCTTAATATTGCTCTTTTATGTGCTCAAACATGCTCATATTCCCAAACCAGACCCTCCAACACCTGCCCCGGTGCCCCACATCTCACCTCCGTGGTCTCAACCATCACTCCTACAAGTCCTACAGAGAAGCAACTACATTTTCTGTTCCTACCATTTCCACACACCCAACAATACCCACTTAACCAAAAACAAACACCACCCCCATTTTCTCTAATTCCTAAAACAAAACCCAGCTTCACATTGTGCTGGTTTTGGCTGGGATAGAGTTCATTTTCTTCACAGTAGCTAGTATGGGGCTGTGTTTTGGATTTGTGCTGAAAACAGTGCTGATAACACAGGGATGTTGTCGTTACTGCTGAGCAGGGCTTGCACACAGTCAAGGCCTTTTCTGCTTCTCACCCCACTCCACCAGCGAGTGGGCTGGGGGTGCACGAGGGGTTGGGAGGGGGCACAGCCAGGACAGCTGACCCCAACTGACCAACGGGATGTCCCACACCATATGATGTCATGCTCAGCATATGAAGATGGGGGAAGAAAAGGGAAGGGGGTAGGGTGGGGGGACATTTGGAGTGATGGCGTTTGTCTTCCCAAGTAACCATTACACATGATGGAGTCCTGCTTTCCTGGAGATGGCTGAACACCTGCCTGCCCGTGGGAAGGAGTGAATTAATTCCTTGTTTTGCTCTTCTTGTGTGTGCGGCTTTTGCTTTACCTATTAAACCGTCTTTATCTCAACTCATGAGTTTTCTCACTTTTATTCTTCTGATTCTCTCCCCCACCCCACCAGGGGGAGTGAGTGAGTGGCTGGGTGGTGCTGAGTTGCTACCTGAGGTTAAACCACAACAATACCAACAGTTTACTATTATATTTCTACCATGTATCCATCTCTCTAAACTCTTATGCCTTATCACAAATCCATGTATTCCCAAAACATAATCCCAATCCCACCCCCTGAGCTAGGACGTGATCTCTTGCCCCATTACATAAAGCATGGCCACTCACACCCTTCACCTGCACAACCCCAGCAACCAAGACCAAGATTTCAGGACTTCTCACTCTGGTCCTCTGATTGCATCTCCTCTGATATGGGGTGCCCACACCACCGCCCCACCCACCTAAAATTCATCCCACTTTTACAAACCGTTCCCGTGTCCTCAGCCAGAAGTGTGGCTCTCAGACTGCCTGGGACAATTGTACTGGGATCAGAATGGGAAGCTGCAAACAACGTTACCTTCACAGCTCCTTTCCAAGGTGATCGCTCCCACTGCTCCAGAATATGACATCCAACTGCTTACCATGGGTTGGAAAAGTCTGCTCTAATGGCATTTTTGCTAATACTGGGTATGCTTTACTTATGACGACCAGCTCCATCAGCTCCCCCACAGGAGCAAACAAGTGGCCTTAAGTGCTGCACAGCTTGGTCTTGTTTTCTCTCTCTCCTCCTGTTCCTGCCCTAGAAGGGGTTTGGGAGTACAGCGGTAAGCAGATAGGGAAGCCAGCTGGAGGAAGGAGCGGTTTTAAAGTACAAAGTGAAGCGTAAAAGTTGAAGTTGGTAACAGTGCTGGCGCTTTCTGAACACCTTCCCTTGAGGCACTTACGCCAAGATCTATTTTTTCCTGATTTTTTTTAAGCAGGAGAGAGGAGAAAAGAAAAAAGTGAAAATAATATATAACAGAAAACAGCTTTAAAATATGTTTGCTCGAGAGAAGGGTTTTTTTGTTACGGCTTTATTTGTTTTCATATTGCACTTCGCTCTCAAAAAGCACAGAGGTGACTAAAAGGAATTGTGCTGGGAAGAGAAATGGATCTCAGCAGCCTACTTACCACCTATTGCTCTATCCCATATACTTCATATGCCTCTTTAAATCTGACATCTCTGCAACTTTCTGAACATAAGGGCAAGCTGTGAAGTGCAAGGAAAATTAATATATTTATCCTGCACAGAATGCAATACTCTCAAAATATAGAGTTCTTGATCTCTAAATACTTTTCTTCCTATCTCCTTCATTGTCCTTTCCATTCAACTTAGGTTTCACTCTGCCTTGCATCGCCTTACTAGCAACACTTTAATTTAGCAGGCAGAAAGATGTCTCTGTCTTTTTTTAGGAATGATTAGGTTTCCAAAAAAAAGAGACAAAATCTTAAAAGAAACGCTACTGGTGAGGCTTCTCTGCTCATCAGCGCCACATTTCATCAGTTTAAAGATCCTTCGGACTCTCAGGTGACAATAACGCATAATTCCCAATGTACCACAAGTCGCTCCTCCCCACCACCCTCCAGCTCACATCAGATCATAAACCAGCCTAGCAGTTAGATTACAAAAACACAAGGCACTTTATTGGCCAATAAAACACCTGCAAGAGCAGCCATGTGAATGAAGACCCCATTTTGTGGGGCAATAAATTTTGCACTAGGACCCTAAAGGCACTGCTATTACTGGAATTGTGCAAATCACCATCCACGGTCCATGACAAAGCGTCTTAGGCTGTGGCCAGAAGGACGAGTACTTCCAGAGGGAGGGCAACAATTAAAATGCACTGCCAGTGGTCCAAAAAAATTGAACTTCAAGGAGATACTTCCCTAATAAGAATGGGGCACAAATATACAATAGACGGATAAACAAACAAAATAAAAGATCTGAGGAAGTTCATTAAATCAACAGGCTCTGAGGTTTGTTTCAGGTGAGGCAAGACTATCTATTTCTGCTGGCAGGAGGCAATGAAGCAAACACATAATGAACTCAGATAGAGCAACTCGCTGTTTACAGTGAGGGACAATAGAAATATCCAATTGTTCCAATCCATTCAAATGTGAAAACTGTAAGTCCCGTTATCAGAAACCTCTGCTGCCGATAGCAAATTTGTTCTCTAGGGGAAAAACGGATTCAGCTTAAGAACTGCTGTTAAGAGTCCCATGCAGATGCTTGAAAGCAGAAAATTACCTGATGAAAGATCAATAATATTTCTCCTCTTCCTGAATTGAGGCTTATGTGCAGAATAAAATATTTCAGGGACTGATTCTTTGTTGCCTTGCTTCAACGCAGGCTATTGCAAATGTAACTAAGCTAGGAAATCACATATTTACGATCATGTTGTGAAAATCACATTGCATTTGTGCAGGTAGGGACACAAAAAGAAAACCGAGGAAGTCACACTCAGTGCACCGTTCAAGCAAGCATATCAGCCCAAACATGTTTCCTTGCAGTCTTAGCGCTTAAAATCAGACTTGCATAGAAAATGGTAACTATGCTAGGTTTATGCAACAGCTGCCAAAAGGTTGTGCACATGGATCCAGCTGACAAGTTACTGAAATGGATACAGCAGCAATCTCCATTAAAGGCCCGATGCACCACAGGAGAGGTGTTACTGACCTTTCCTTTTAAAATAAAAGGGTCTTACATCAAAACAGGGTCAGGCTGATGTGCAAGAAGCTAAGAGGAGAGATCCTAGATATATTTTTTTCTCTGTCTTTCCCAAATGAACAGAAGAGTTTGTTCAGCTGAAAACTGTCTGGAGTACAAAGGGAGAACAAGTGGAGTACTTCTGGAGGACTTCAGGGACATGAGATCATGGGTAAATGATGATGGCTTGGCTCATAAGGAGCAGAAAGAGGTTTTTTCCCCTCCTACTTGTTTCCCAGCTAACTCAAATCTATCAGGTGGTGAGTGCTGTGGTAGCACCAGGAGGCACATGCCAACTCGAAACTCCTGGACTGTTTTTGAGCTATCTCAATTAATAATTCCATAGTTGCCTAATTAAACCCATTAAAATTAAACAGTAAGGATAATATATTAGATTAGGAAGCAGATTCTCTCATGCTGAAAAGAAACATGTCTCCTGTCCTTGTACCTTTAATCCTGGACTGGCTATCAGATGGTACTGCCACATTCATTAAATCCCTTGGCTTTTTAGGGACTGAGCACCTCTGATATACTGGATTCTAGATAATTTTGGTATTATCCCGAATGGGACTTACTACCATCCAGTGTTAATTCTTTCACTAACGTCAAATCGGCCACATATCCCAAGCCATTCTTGGGTCTGTTTTCAGGACTCTGACTAATTGTACAATATACAAATGCTAAATGACATCCAGATTCTTAACTACTAATGTATGTGATGTCCAAGCCAGCCATCTAATCACCTGTCACCCAGGACTGTGTCACCCTGTAGGTACCAAAATACAGAGTGTGGCTCTCTATTTACTTAAAGGCCTGTAGGAACTTACTGTCTGTTCCTTCCACGGGTTTAGAAATACCTGCGCAATGGAGACAGGCAGATCTCCTGCTCTTAAAGCTCTTTTGCTATCCACACTGATGGGTTCCTGCCCGGAGAACCCTCAAAAACAATTCTGCTACTGCCAACCATTGTACCATGTCTTCTGGCTGGAGCATTCGCCTGGATCTCTTCCCCTTATCCCGAAGTTGTGGATAAGATGTGAAGATAAGCCAGCTGAAGGCATGAAGTCAGCATGGGTTAGTTATAAGACATTAATGAACCCCACCATTTTCCTTAACTGAGGCCTATGCAGCACAACAAGGTCCCCAGAAGCCTGCTCAGAGCTGGCCTTGCTCTTGAGCAGGGCTTGGACCAGAAGACTATTCCAACCAACACTATCTTGTAACTTGAGCACTGCTCAGCTCACTGCATTGATGCTTTTCCCAGAAGTTATCAGCTTTTTCCCAACCGCTTCAGTCCAAGGGCTCTCTGTAGGCTGTCTCTGGTCAGTCAACAGAATTTATCAAGATGTTTGGAAAGCCCTGAAGCAATCATGCAAATTAAAAAAATAATAATAAAATCACTACTTCCTGATTATCTACTTTCCCGTATTAATGACAAAAGAAAAAAATAGATTAAGTCATTGCTCCATGGAGCAGCTAAGAGAGCTGGTGATAATTTTTAGCAGCACTTGCCAATATTCTGCCCATACACTTCATCCCATTAGCCTAACATTAGCTGGATATTCCGTGGTTTAGGCACCTCTAAGCAACTCCTTCAGACCATGGGCTTATGCTTTATTAGATCAAATGCCTTGCCAGACCCAAGCCTTTATGCCCACCTTACGCTCCTGCACTAAAGGTGGTCCTGATCACAGCTGCAGCCATTCACAGCCCAGCATGTTAGCGTGACTTTGCTGTCACAGGCAATCTCAATTTCAGTTCAGCAAGATTTTGGCAAACCTTACATCCTTGGTGAGATAAAATTTTCTGTCTTAGAGGTGCCTCATAATCTGTGCTCCTACTTGTCACCCAGATGGGTCCTTATCACCTGCTTCTCACCCATCTGCAGACATGGTGCAGGATGATGCTGTATCTCCTCTTCCTCTTCTCTCCAGCAATAAGGACACTTTTTCTTTGGTGGCTGTTGAAAAGAGAACTTAGCCAACAGCTCGAAGGAGCCTGATGCAACTAGTGTCATCTAACTCACAGTATGATGGTTGGATGTGCCTCTCTGACACAGCATCTCCTCTGTCACACTGGCAGGTTCTCATTTTTAGTTCTAAAACACATTCCCTACCAGAAAGACTTAAAGAAAGGGACCCTTTTACTATCTCTTACAGAAGATAAAAAATTTCTATCAGTGAGGGTTCTTATCTGCCCTAAAAACTCCCATAAAAGGAACTTGCTGAATCAGATGTATTAATTTGATTACTCCATATCAATTTCTTACATGAATGTATTAAAATAATGTCACTTAGGAAGCATGCTTTATTTTTATTATTTTGGAGGTTGAAAGACGTCAGAGATAACTACAAAGAAAGGTCTTTGGGACTGTATCCCTCAGGACAGAAAATAAAACCAACAATCCACAGCAGCAGCTTTTGAGTAATGATACAAAATCAACTTGTCAGTTGTCTGAATGTGCAGCAGGGAACCTGATGGGGAAGGAGATTTTAATCTCAACTTCTCAACCAGTCATCGTGTCATTTTAGGGACTTTTATTTTTAATTGAGAGAAAAGTATTGCAGAAATATTCCTTTTCCCTTCTGCCTCCCTGGATAGCCGCCTTTTTAACACTCTCAGTGTTGGCGTTGTAGCTCTCCAAATGCAAAGTGGTTGAAAAACAGCCAGTGATATTACTTGAAAAGAAAAAGATCAGTTAATCTACCAGTCAAATCACCTACTGTCTCTCCCATGGACCAAAATAGAATCAATCTTTAAAACAGACAATCCCGTAATTTATCAACTCCCTTTTTAATATCAAAGACAGCATGTCTTCAACTCCCCTTGGCTCACAATTCCAGCTCCATCACCTGGCACGGCAGGCTGAGACTTGCCCAAAATTTCATTTATTCAGCTACACCTACTATTCCTCACCATTAGGCTTTAGTCCAAGCTGTAAGAGTTGCTACCTCTATGTAGTTGGGAATTAGACATCAAGAAACAGTCACACAGCGCTAAGGGAAGTCCATAGTTTAATTATTAAATCAGACTGAAATATCACGTTATGATTCCTACCTCACATTGAGTGTCCAGAAAGTCATTTAAATCAAAACACCTCCTTTACTATTCCCCAACCAGCCTCATACTCTCCAGAATAGTAAATTAGAGATAAAAAGTTTACAAGAGTTTATACAGCACCCTCTGTTAAGGAGAGCCTAACAGCTCAGTAGCAGCTGTCGCCGACTCTTGAGAAAATCTGTTTGCAGATGGGATGGTTAGGGGAAATTTAAGGTATTTCAGTTCATTGTCAGAAACGCAGAGCATCTTAGTGTTCCTCAGAAACCACACAGATGTTAAGTAATAATAATAAAAAAGTAATAAAACTGTGGGTTCAGGAGAAAGCACTGACCATAACAAAACTTCTTTCATAGATGTTGGCTTTTTCCATGTTCCCTATTCAGCAAAATCAATTTCTTCTGTTAAAGAAAATAACTATTCTGTACCTGCAGGACAAGATGAAATTTAACACTGTAAGTGTACTAGATGATATAAATATTCCTTCAGGTGTTGACTGGAGGAACAGAATTATTTTTTAAAAGCATGAGGAATAACCTTAAAAAGGAGATGTTTTTATACCCTGCATTTTCTGCCGTTCTCTTCTTTACAGAAAGACCAAAAAACTCAGGTCACCAAAACCTGTTGCCTTTCAGACACACATCCAAACGTTCTGCGTCAGATGCCCCTTTCTACACTCTTTTTTTTTTTTGTTTTCTATGACATAACTCACTCCAAGGGCAAGCTTTCCTCCACACTGATAGCGCTGTCCAGGTGCACGCTGTTCCCACACAGAGCAGGGCGCTTGTTCTTGCTTTTAAAATATTACTTTAAAAAATGCAATTAATGAGCCAAGTTACTTCTGTATTATCATTTTTGTTTCTTTTCTGCCTCAGTTTGCCATTCTGTTATATGCAGAACCAATTCCTGCTTCTTTTCTCTTCCTTTGCGTACCTTGTCTGGACTGGAGGTTCTTGGGAGCATCACCCAGTACAGCACAACAATGTTCCCATTTGGGCTCTCACTGCAGTACAAACACTAACAAACAATATCGAAATCTCATTTCAGGACCAAGATGTAATTGGGTCTGAACTTACCTCCGGTCTTACACTGACGTAATTCCATTAGATTTAATGGAATTACTCTCGATTTGCACTGGTGTCTTGAATTGAGCTTTTGCTTTTCAGGATTTATATATTTTGTTTTCCTACCATTAAACCAAGAAACTAGCCAAAGCAATTTCCAACTCTTTTTTTTTTTTTTCCCAAGAAATTCAAGCATTATTTTAGTTTATCTGCATGACCTCCACTTGCTCTTGTACATCAGCCATCTAATTATTCACAGCTCCTGCAGGACGCTGCATTCCATTATCTGCTATTTATAATCCAAGATGTCTGAGAACAAAAGGGGACAGGGCTCTCCAGTATATGCCTTTCTGGCCTTGTTACAATTTTTCTTACTCATTTCCAGGTGCTCTCTGCGTATAGCCTCTCCTTTAACCTCCTGAAATTTGTGTTTTATCTTTTAATTACAGCTTCCCATGACCCACCTTGTGGCTATTCAAAGGAAGATTCAAAGAGACATCGCAGAAAATTTGTGGCTTAACAGAAACATAAGGAGCCTTTTTATATCATCCAGTTTAGTTCAGTCCAGGTGTGAAACCATAACTGGTGATGTGGCGGGTGATCAGAAAGCAAGAGGTGGGAGATGGGCTTCCAGCTAGGTTCACTAGTGCAAACCATTAGCTAACCCACACGCTGTAAATGATACTAAATTATTTACTTCTTGGCAATACAGCGGTGGATTAATTTTGTAAATTAAAAAGAAAGGGGAGGAATAAAATAAAGGGCTGAACATGCCTGGATAAAGTCACCATATGGGAATAATCCAATCAAAATCAGGCAACTATATGTCATGGAAGCGTCTATTTCTCTTGGTTGACTAAAGAGCATTTATGTGTGACCAGCTCAGTGAAAACATCTCTGCTGAAACGTGTGAATCCCTCCCAGCGTGAGGAGACACCTGCTCACCTCCAGCATCTGCCCGTCTTTGCAGGGTTGGAGCATTCCCTTCTGTTCTGCGAACATCTCCCCAGAAAAAGCAGTTCAAATGCCTTTCTGATACCTGCTCAGCCTCTCCTTCATTTCACAAGTGGAGTCAAATTAGCATACCAAAGCCTTGGTGGCCAGTTTCCCTGGTTAAGCACACTCAAGACTATTTTTAATTGCATTTTTTTCTTTTAATTTTTCTGGTGTCGACTTCTTATCATCATTTTTTTATCACTCCTTTTCCTGCTAGATTTAAGAGCTCTTTAGATGCCACTACCTTTCCCCCTTGAAGGTGCTTCCACTCTGTAATCAAGTCACTTCTCAGTCTCATTTCTGATAAACTAAACAGACTGTGCTACAAGGCTCGCTGAGAAACACCTTTTTTTTCCTAGATCTCAATTATTTCTTGTATTTCCTTTGGATCCCTTTTTTCAGTTTTGCCACAATCCTTTAAAATTGCAAACAATGAAAATATTCCACTGTGTCCCAATGCACAATTCCTTAGTTATACAGAGAGACAAAAAGAAACCATCTTCCTGCTTCAAACTCACTATTTAACTGCTCATACACCTGCGAATGCTGTCTGTGGGAATTTCTACTGAGTTCCTTGACCCACTTCAGGTCACTGCTTTGCAACACGTGTCCCTGTTTTATAAGCAGAGTTCATATTGCTTTCTTTTAGCAATAACTCTGTGTTTGGCTATACAGAAACGTGCTGCTAGAAAGAGCTCAGCCTAACACCACTACAGCTCCTCCAGCCTCCTCAGTAGCTTCACTGACCTTTGTGCCAGCTCTGAACTTTAGTAGAAATATTTTTACAGGCACTTAGTGCTGACTAGTGAAATCACTGATTAGGATCAGGCCTGATAGCAAACACAGAGAAAACCCATTAGAAATGCTCAGTTTTGATTCCCATTAACTTTTCAGAGAGCTGTCACAGTCCTTATCCTGCCTTTCAAACTCAGTAGACCGTGTAGGAAAACTCCTCTTGGGTGTATATGTCTGTGTGTGGACTGCGGGAGAAGAGGCAGAGAGATTTGGGAAATACCGATGATGTTTTCAGGTGACAAGGGAGCATTTAGTTCTTCATCGGAGTGAGATCTGGGCATTTCTCGTTCTCCCTTGAGTCCCCTCTTCCATGAAAAGGGGAGCAGTCTGTATAAGCCAGAGGAGACACAGTATACAGCCAGATCCAACCTGGACACTGTATGGCAGCAACGCCTCCCGAGTGGTCTCTATATAAGAGATGGACCCTTGATAAGACCCTCACCCAGCCCCACAGTGCTCTCCATCAATGAAGTTCACCTGGGCTTCCCAGCAGGACTTCAGGAGGGAAACAGGTGCTCTTCGGAGAGGAAGAGAAACGCAGAGGAACCTTCAGCACACATGAGCAGCCACGTACCTGCCAGTACTGAAGGAAATAGCCCACACCTTCCCTGTTGCTCTCTGAAAGACAAACCCCTCAATTCATTTGGCTTTTTAAAAAAAAAAACCCAACACTTTCCTAACTTTCAGCCCTGAAGGATACAATTACTTACAAATTACTTACTAAACATTACACTTACAAACAAGTACCATGAAATTCAGTTAAGAGCTAATTCTCCCTGAATGTGAGAGGAATACACCAGGATGCTACGCTTGTTGTACAAGCCACACCGGACTGCTGATGCATGCTCACACAGAGCTTGCACCACGAGGGCCAAATGCCCTCACAGACCCTAAATGGCTCTTCCCGGGTGTGCGAGCAGCTGCACATCTTCCACGAGCGCTCATTTCATATCTTCTGCCTCCAACGGCGTCAGGGACTTGACACCTTGGTAGCATGTCTTTACCTGCAGCAGGCAGAGAGGAACATACGGCACTTTTGTCCCCTCCACACACAGGTATCGTTCCTGGTATTAATGAGATAAGTGGAAGCATCTGCTATTGGCAGCAACAGGACATGAGAAAACAACACATCTTGTGTGCAGCACGCTGTTAAAAAGCACTATTTTTACGGGCCACCAGCACAACCCACAGATACAGCTTAATTAAAGGAATTTAAGAGTCTTAAAGTCACTCACAAACTTAAGTATTAAAATCTGTTTGCAGAACAAGGGGTGGAAATTCCTATTTATTTTGTGTTTCTTACTAAATGTATCTGAGCTCAGCTTCCTGTTAGCTGAGAGCATCGATCCTTGCCAACTTTGTTATGCTTCTTCACCAATCTCAGCCTAAACTGGAGTGACCTGCCACAAAAACCCCAAAACCTTCAATATGCATGTTTCCCTGGAGTTTGCAGGGACAGAGAGAGGTTTTCCTCTTTCTGCCTACTGAAAATAAATTGTTTTAAGAGCTGGTATACTGCTGATGCAATCCTGGTTTGGGGTTTTTTTTTGGGGGGGGGGTTTGTTTGGTTTTTTTTTAGAAAGAACATGCACAAAGACATGTTCCTTAATTTCAATAAAACGAGAAAAAAACCACCTCACTAAACTAGCCATCGGTTTCTTTTCAAGCTGCCTCTCTGGCAAGCTCTGTGGACCAAAGCCTCCTGTCCGTCTGAGTGCTTCCACGGCAACCCCTCCACTTGCTTTTCTTTTGCATTCTGCAGGGCGAGAGTTTTTATCATCTGCATAATGGAGCTTAACCGTTCCTTCTGGTTAGCCTGAAGAAAAGGCAGCCTGCATACCCATCAGCTTTGGGAAAGGGAGGTTATCGCTGAGCAGTTATACTTATGGGAGCCAGCCAGCAGATCTCTAAATACTGTAGAAAATAAAGATTATTAGCCCTGAAACCTTTGCTGGCTCTTTGTTGCTGCAATTACTGACTGCAGGAATAAAGGTGTTGCTAACACTGGGGTAAAGTGTGATTCCACTTCTCATTGACTTCACATTTCTGTCTTGTCTTTTTTTTTTTTTTTTTAATGATCTCCCTTATGCAAGACCTTGAGTATTTATTTTGACAGCTTACATTATTCAGCAAGCAATTAAACTTTCAAATGTATTGTGTTCTCATAGCTTAAAATAGCTTTGGCAACATCAGTAGGGTTTCTCAGTCCCCCACAGAATGAAGATAAAGAACATCTCTGTTGGATTTTTTTGGTGCGTTGTTTTTTTTTTAAGCAAATACAGTATTTTAGAGAGTCTTCATGTTTTGATGTCCTTACACAAACCAAGCAAATACTACCCATGGAGTTTCCCAAAAAGTTAAAGTGGCAGCAGGTAAACAGAATATGATATAGGGTAATGGAAGGGAGCAGAGGGAGCCTGATGAACAAACTAGGCTCACCGGCTCCACAAGTTCGCAGTGTTCATGGCCCTACCTGTCCCCTGCACACTCCTGTGGCGGGAGAGGGAAAAGTATCTTCAGGATTCAGTTAAAAGACAGAATTAAACTAATTGTGTTCATGCTAAAAAGCCACGTGGCAAACTGCAACCACGGCAAAAACATTCTCCTCTGCCAGCTTTGACCCCAGCATGGGACAAAGGGGACACAAAGCAGTGATAGCTCCAGGGCCACAGCTGGCTGGAAGTAAATGCAGAAGAGAGCCCTGAACCAAAAGCTTGCAGTTTTCCACATTTCCAAATGCAACTCCAATGCTGTTTTCCGTCTTCCACCGCCTCCCTAAGCCTCCAAGTTTTGCTAGATGCAAAATGAGCTCTTGTGTCATCTACTATTCCTTTTATGCTGGCAATCACCACCCACGTAAGTGCCACCTCTGCTCACTGCTGGGGCCGGGTGTGCAGATGCACATTAGTGCTAATGTTACTGACCTGCTAATCCACAGGAAGAGCCTTTAGCCAGCAATTTGCTGTTCAATTTGAGGACAATGTTAAGGTTACTAATTTGCTTCCCCCATCAGATGATGTTTAAGGAGAGCTAGGACAGCTTTTAGACATTTCTGCTAGTTTTCAAATGAGATGGAAAACATCAGAACAAGCCTTATACCAGAAGCTTTGGGTTTGTTTTCAGCTCCACGGTGTTGGCAGGAGAGGGGAAGGAGAAGGGGAGGGGAAGGGGAGGGGAGGGGAGAGGAGGGAAGGGAAGGGAAGGGAAGGGGAAAGGAAGGGAAGGGAAGGGAAGGGAAGGGAAGGGAAGGGAAGGGAAGGGAAGGGAAGGGAAGGGAAGGGAAGGGAAGGGAAGGGAAGGGAAGGGAAGGGAAGGGAAGGGAAGGGAAGGGAAGGGAAGGGAAGGGAAGGGAAGGGAAGGGAAGGGAAGGGAAGGGAAGGGAAGGGAAGGGAAGGCGCAGTGGAAAGTGCTGTATGAGATTCACATGATGACGTCCTATAGTTATTGTTATTTCTTTTAGCATTTAATATCCCAGCGACGTTAGACAGGGAGACTCATACCTGGGAGTGTGCTGTAACTCGTTATTATACTTGTCACCCCTCCCTGTAAACACACCTTAGCTGTCTATGCTCAATAGAGCAAGGATTAGATGTTATTTTTTCCCTCTGCCATTTAACACGAGACAACCTCCTTTCCTCCCTCAGTTAATCTATGCCCCCCAAATAATTTACTATCCTACTCCTCCTCTTGGTTTCAACCACCCAGTCCTAGAGAAGAGAGGCAAGCAATACTTCAGCTGACAGCCTTAAAATCTAAAAATTGCTTTAGGTTTTCCATCATATAAGTTAAATATCATATGAAGGATGTATTTTCAGAGCACTTTGCAAGCAGTTTCTCAAAGGGATCTTCTGCAACCCCGGTGGCACTGAAATACCATCTCACCCAGGAAACACAACAGCCCCAACCACCTGCAGAAAAAGAAGGTTTTAATCCGATAATACCCAGGACAATTTCCCTCCTTTCCCAAGGTAACAAGTAGAAATTTGCTGTAGTTGTGACAGTCTGAGAAAATATGTAAGACATCATTTTTAGGCAGAGGTGATATTTTTTTATCAAAACGAGTGACAGAGTTGGAAGAAGCTTTAGGCCTACAAGGTAGTTCTTGTACATCTGAGGAAAGCTCATCTATTTTTCCAGCTCTAACACTTCGTCTAATAAAAGATGCTAACTCTACCTACAAGCCCAGTGAAAGCAACATGAGCTCTTTAATACCCCATCTGAGCTAGACCAGGTCCTGCTGAAAACCACAGTACTGAAATACCTGCCTTTAGAAGGCAAAGCCGAAGCTTGGTTTGCTACCACAGGAAGCTCATCTGCAAATCTGGCAGGTACCCCTCACTGCCTTCTCCCCTGTTCAACCTGCACAGGAGGTGGCAAGGCGAGGAGCATGGACACCAACACGGTTCATCCATGCATGAAGGGGAGGAAGGGGTACGGCATGCTGAGGACCTCAGATTTGGTCTCTGAAAAGCAGCCAAGGTCACAAAACCTTGGTGTTTCAGATGAGCCATGAAATTTCTGTCTGTCCATGCTGGCTTGTCACAACCTTTGAGGAAGCGGAAGATGGTGAGAGATGTTGGATGAGGGAGCATGGAAATCTCTAGTAGTGCAGGCAGGCATGGTTGATTTTTTTAGCCCTGTTGATTTTTCTTTGCTGTATTCAACACTCTGAACACATTAAATCCTCAGCACTGCCTCCCAAATCAAACTTTACTCCATGAAGAGCTGCATTCAGTCTACAGGGCTTGTTTCAGGTGCAACTCAACATTCACATGGCTTTTATCCACCTGTGATTTCAGTAGGAGACATTTCTTCATGTAAAAAGCCACAATGACTAATTGCATCGCAGAAGTGACCCTCTTCCTTCCTCTTCAGAGATCAACACCATCCTATATGTCTTTTGTGAATACACACTAGGGCTCTCAGTGTGGCATCATATTAACTCGCACTTTGCTTTCAAGTAGGCCCTGGAGAGGAAAAGCTCTCCCATAACCCTCAAAGACTGGATTATGGAGGTCAGTCATCAGAAACCCATTTGCATCCCAAAGTGATTGATCGCCTTCCGGACTGTCCTCTGCTGAGTAATGAGCCACAAGCACTAGTCTAATGTACATGACAGTGAAAGTCTAATTAACAAATTATATTTTTACACGAAGTTTAAGTTTCAGTGTGTGCAGATGATTATACTGAGTTTGAATACCACCCTACCAGGAAGAGAAAGGCAAAATATTTTAACTCCCATTAGTTTAATATCTTCCTAATAGTTTAGTTCAGTGCCAGGGCAATCAAAATGCCCAGGGGAGGACACTAAAAGATCCTTTGGAGTAAATCAAGAAATACAGGAAGAACTGGAAAAAACATCAAAAAATGAAGGCATATCCAGAAGTCTCCCAGCAGGAAAAAAAGCCCCAAAACCTCTCCAAACAAGCATCAGCTGGTGGTGTCAGCAGAGGCCAAGGACAGCCTCTTCTTTTTCTTCTTGGGGCTGCTGTTTGGAAGAAGCAACTGAGTCAGATGCTGAATTAAAACAGGGATGAATGAGAAGCTGTGTGAAAGAGATAGGAGCAAACCCCAAACATCCCCATCAATCATCTTACGTCTACTTGCCATTTCTGAAAGCAAAAGCAAAACCCAGTGGGGGAAGGTGGGGCAAAACACACAAAAGCACAACACTGAATCCACAACAAAAAGGTGGGGATAAAACAGATAAAAACTGTAGTAGTGTGAGTTGCACATGACAACCTTTCCAAGTATGCTTTAACTACTCCACCTTCAAGCACTTTGCACCCAAAGCTCACCATATGCATTATTAAAACTTTAGAAAATTCCTCTAAAGGTCACCTTTGTCCCCATCTATGCATAAGAAAAAAAATGGCCAAAGCATTTTAAGACCCATCCTAGCCATATAATCTAGGTAAATCTGGAGCAAAATTTGTCATTGAAACCAACACAACCCGTGTACCTCTTCAGGGTGCTTCAATAACCTTCCCAATCCTCATTTGCACATTATGAGAATTTTAACAAGGGGTAGACAGCACGGTGATGAGGCATATAAACTTATCCAGGAGGACTGGATAAATTTGCAAAGATTAAAATGAAAAGTGCCAAATAATCTCTAATCGCCCACAAAACTCTGGCTGCAGCTTCACTTGCATACCTCAGACATGACAGATCAGAATAACCCTTTGTTTAAGAAAATCTTTTATTAAGGTGGCCTCATCAGAATCCATGTGACAGAGCTTCTCTGCAACATAGTTGTCCATGTGTATGGGCAACAGTGATGAGACCTCACAGGAAAATACCATTATTTGATACTTTCTTTTAGGATCATGGAAAAATTTAGGTTGGATGGGACCTCTGATGGTCATTTCATCCAGTTCTCAGCTTGATGTAAGGCCACCTTCAAAGACACACAAGGTTCTTTAGGGCTTTGCAACCACCCCTATGCGTCATTCACAGGAGCAGGTGGGGCTGGCTCCAGCTTTCGATATCCTGGTGCAACGCATTCGTGAGCACCCGGCTCCCATGCAGGAAAATCGTCACACAGCATCGACCTCCTGCCCTCTCTTCTCCCTCCCCACTTCCTTCCCCCCTCTGCCTTCAGACCACCTTCTAGTTGCATAGTTTAAGTTACCTACATATAAACAGAACATAGATAAGTCAAGTTCAAGCCAGGCTTTGTAACCACAAGTATACACTGGGGTTTATATCGCATCTTTCCTTCATCACTGTGCCAGACTGAGGCCATATCTAGACTCAGCTGATACAGAGAAAAGAGAAGAACAGGCAGGATCAGGGGAATCCTAGTATGGAAAAACTACAGACCTGGAATTTTCTGTTTCCTTTTGAGAGATTTATTTTTAATGGGAATAATTTGAAATTGATCAGGCATGCAAAAATGGTGACCATTGCCTCCACCCCAAATAAAAAAATCCAGCCTTAATCAAACAACACAAGTCATCAATATTTTTTCTCTAGCGGTCACCCTTCTTTTTGCTCAGGGGTACATACATGTGCCAATATCACTTACACCCACTTGAAGAGGAAGAGTTTTTGACAATAAAGGAAGCTATAGAAGACATTTTGGTTGCTTGTGCCACATATTGAATAGCAAGTACCATTTGTTTCTTGCCCTAGGATTTGATGAATAACCCTGGAAAAACAGACTACGCTCCAGATGTGCCAACAGGATTACACCTTAGAAGAACTATAATGCCTGGTTCTCACAAGTCATTTCTAATTAGGGCCTATTGGTCACTCATTCATTCCCTATTTGAAAATCAGTTCCCAAATGAGGAAGGACTGGGCATAACACAGTGCCATTTATTATACAGACCTTAACTCTTTAACACAGCCTCAAAATTAGCCTCAATCCTGTTTTCTGGCATAATCTTGGTTATTGTAATTTGCACACTAGCTTTTAGCAAACAAATCACATTTTTTTATTAGTCACACCAGCATTTGTTGTTTCTGCTTGCTGGCCTGACTAGAAAGGCAGTCAGTAAATATGATTTTGCCGTTATTTAGTAAAAAGCCACAGGCTTTGGCCTGACCTGACAGTGCAGGTTCTCAAGGACTTGTCTGAGCTTGTCTTGACCTGAGCTCATATGAGCTTATTTTAGCGGCAATAACAATTATCTGGACAATTGCAACTGCCCAAATTTGTTCTAGTTTAGCATCATTTTTAGTAATAACAAGTAGCTATTCTGTCGATGACTCTAGAGTAAAACGAGGTATAGATGAGTGCAAACATGACATGGTACCAGACATCCTAGTCTCTAAACACAAATCATCATGGTTCATCAAAGGTCATGACAGCAGTGCTACCTTGTGAACCAGGTAAAACCAACTTTAGAGGGACAAAAGAGAACAGAAAACCTGCATAACCAGGAACCAACAAGACAAAAGTACCAGTAATAACAATTATAACTGTATTATTAATGAACCTTTGTGTAGTAATTAGGTAACTTGGAGATTCAGACTGTTAAAACTAACAATAAAACCATGGCTCCATATTGCTGGTGTTCTCCCTTTTGCCCCAACAAGGTTTGAGGGAGTAACAAAACAAACAGTGTCATGGCGTTGCAAGGTGGGGGTCACTGGAAGATGTTTGGGATAAATGCAAATTGATGGGCTTGATGTATTCTGCTACATCCTTCAGTCCCTGGACTACTGCTATATTGCTGACCTGAGAGACACAGCCCTGTTTTGAAAGTGAAATACTGATTCTGACAGTGACTAAAATACCTCCCAGCAATCTTTCTCATTCTTATTACTATTACAACTGCTTCTAGCACAGCTGCTGTCCCAGTGAAGTAAACATTGCAGGAGTTTTACATACCTTATTTTGATATTCAAAGGACTGCTTACTAAAACCGTAATAAATACTGGGAGCTTGCACATCACCGCAACGAAGGTAGGACAGAGATAAATTTAGGTATGTGCCAAAACCAAGTGCTCAGGCCACAGTGAATTATTTTAGGCTTGGAACGTCACTTGCAATATTTCACCTGGAAACATTGGCTTTAGCCAAGGACTCAAGTCAAAGACCAAATTTAAGTCCAGCTACTTCACCAGGCTGAAGGGTAGACCCAATCCATTTTTATAGAACATTTGCTGCCATGTTATTATATAATTTATCTCAATCTAAGTGTTCTTTTTGTTTTGTTTTGTTTTAAATACACATTTACACAACAACCTATTTGTCAATAACACAGTTTTTTATCTGAAGAATAACAGAGACCTTTGATGGGACACCCCAGAGGGACTGCAGCCATACAGGCTTTTGCTGTGCACATTTTCAAATTACTCAGGTTATTTGTCTAAACAAACACATGAATAAAGTCCCAAAATAAGCAAGCAAATAAATGACAGCCTGCTTTTTGTAGTGTGTTTAAATCAGGCATCCCCTAATTACCACATTAAGGAGTGCTGCACACCCACCACGCACATCGCTGCTGGACTGTATAGCAACACGCACCAAACTCCCTCCTGCGGCACCTCTGCCTGTGCAAAATCTGGCAGACCAGGGCAAAAGAGGCTTTTCTTAGCTAACTTACAATAATACTATTGAAAGCATGGTAATGCTTTCTGGTCAGAAGGCAAACAGCTCAAATTGGAGGTTGAGGATGAGCAGAGAGAGGGACAACAGGTTTCACATGTCCACCTCTACCCATCCATTCCTGCTTTCCCCTTATGAAGGTGCTTGGAGAGTGAATGTCTAAAATAACAAATGTACCTGCATTTTTGAAACATGACATTTCAAAGTAATCTAAACGCCTAAAACCTGAATCAGTGTTGGTGTCACGTGCTCTGTTAGGGGCATGGGGATTTCAGGGGTCCTCTGCTTCTCCCTGAAACTCAAGAGCAAGAAGGAAGGTGGTGACACACTGAATTAGCCATTTTCCACTGCTGCATTTTTTAAGACATTGTTACAAATTGTTTAATCACAGACTAACAGACTGGTGGGGTTTGGAAGGGACCTCTGGAGATCACCTCGTCCCACCCCCTGCTGGAGCAGGCACCCCCAGAGCAGGGGCACAGAGCCGCGTCCAGGCGGGGGGTGAATGTCTCCAGGGAAGGGACCCCACAGCCTCTCTGGGCAGCCTGTGCCCCTGCTCTGGCACCCGCACAGGGAAGGGGTTTGTCCTCACGTTCAGGTGGAGCTTCCCGTGTTCCAGCTTGTGCCCGTGGCCCCTTGGCCTGGCGTTGGGCACCGCTGAAAAGAGCCCGGCCCCATCCTCCTGACACCCACCCTTTAGATATTTATAGGTATTTATGAAATCCCCCCTCAGCCTTCTGTTCTCCAGGCTGAACAAACCCAAGTCTTTCAGCCTTTCCTCATATTCCTCATTCTTAATAATAAGACTAATTTGAAATATACACAAAAATGCAGTAAAGCATAAGGTTAAAAGATTTCAGAGAGGAATTGCTTTGGTACCTTCCAGTACCACAGAGGTACAGAACATTTTTTTTTCTTAATACCTCTCCCATTTTAACGGGTTTTGGCGTGGTCTTGAGGCCAGTTTGCAGGCGGCATAGATAAACAGCAAGGATTGCATGGCTTTTTGTTAGTTTGTCCTTATTCTCACCTATCTAGATTTCAAAAGTCAGAGTTAAATGTTCTGCAATACACACAGCTCAGACTCTGCAGCCATGTATTAACAGTGCAAAACTAAATAAGGGAAAATGATTAAAAAAGGATTAAAAATAATCTGTTCGTTGTTGTTTCCCATATTGAGTAATCACAGCTGTGACAAGTAAATTGGATTTAAAATTACTCCAGTCCTAAAAAAAACTTAACCCACAACCAAAGAAAAACACAACTCATTACAAATAGCGTATATCTTTCCCAAGCCCTCTGACATTTATAGGCTAAGGAGCACCCCTTTAAATACAGAACCACCTTACTTATCTATCCAAGCGGCTGCATACAAACCCCAGGTGAGCAGACACCTACCTATATGCATATGCTTTGATCAGATCTTAAAGCTTTATTTAAGTGAACCATTTATAAATCTAGTCATCAGTGGTGATAAGGAACTAATGTGCCTGTGAACTCAGCGTTTAATTAAGAAATCCTTACCACATGACTATACTAAATCTTTGGGTGAGAAAACCATCAAAAAAGGTGTGCAAGAAAATAAAGCAAATTCACAATTGTAATAAATAATGATGCACAGGATGTAAATGATAAGGCAGGTAGGGCAGAGTACAGATATGCTACTGCATCCACCAAGGTGGAAGGCATTGGGCCATAAAAGCTGTGCAGACATATTTGCGTAAGGCAAGGAAGTTCATGAAGAAAGGGAGCAATTTTCGTTAAGCCAAGTGATGAGGGAGGGAAGAAGGGCATGAAAAAAGCAAAATGAATGCTTATGGGAACATATGAAAGGACAGAGTCAGCTTTCTGTATTTTATTCAACTTTATTATGTAGAGCATTCTTCTGAAGACAATCCTGTTCTTCATTTCACCCAGGAATTTGTTTCAGAGTTCGTGTTTTCTAGACATCTTTGCAATTTTACAATCATCTTACACTGTGCTAAGGGTAGTTTAAAATGTAATATGAGGTTCTTTACTTATGTTATTTATTTTTCCTGGTTGCTCTGAAGAGTGTTTTGTTCTTGCCTAGGCAAACTTTGATTTCAGCTCTATTCCTCCATGAAAACAGGAGGCAATGGGGAAAACAGTGAGCCGTTCACAAGCTCATCATAAATCTCTCCTCTCTCACAATAAACAGTCCATCATGTTCCAGCTCCCCCTCATGCTGATGATTTTCCCACTCTACAAATGCCAGATTTAATGCCTCCTTCAGCTCCTACTCCTGTCTTTTTGCCTCCATCCACACCATCATTTATGAATAAAATGCTGCCTGTATCATCATTTATTAAGCTACCACATTTTCTTGATAGGTCCAACAGCTCATACTACTGTTAATAAGACACTGCCTGTACAGAGAAACCTCAGAGAGGAATGTCACATGAGAAGGTGCGGAGCCTGTCAGGGGAGACTCAAGTGAAGTTCCCTTTCTAGGGCAATATTCATGTATAAGGCACCTCAAAGCTGGTAAGACTGCCGCCTTGTCTTCCCATTCTATTTTTTGCAGGGGGTGGGGGGAACAAGTTGCGGTACCCTAATGGAATTAGAGTCTATTCTGGCTCCCATTGAGATCCAGCTGACTCCATAAGTACTCCTAATCAGGTGTTAATCAACATGCAAAAGCAGCAGGTTTGACCACAACACAGCAAGGACTGCTTCTGGTGAACTAGGCAGAGCATCCTGCATTATACAACAGAGGAACCAGCTCTTTGGACCACATCTATATTCTCATTGCTTTTTTCTCTACCTCTAATTGGCACTCAATAATTTCTTAATGCTTTAGAAAAATTAAGAGCCAACAGAGACTTACACCTTGAACTTGACCACCCCCAAAAAAAAGTCTAGGAGAAAGATGAACTTGAACATAGTCCAAGACAAAATTTCCCATGAGCAGCAAACCTCTAACAACAGAAGTACTCTCCATGCAATTACACAGCAATAAATTACTTTGCACAGGGGAACTTGTCGTTCACCTTGAGTCCTGCAAAACACCAAGGGAAGAGACTAGAGAGGCAGGCCACCAAGGTGCACTTTTCAGTAACACTGCTCATCTGCACAGGAATAATCTCCTTTTGCTGAGCAGGCAGAGCAGCTCATGCATAAACCACATCTTCCCAGAAGTCTCTGTCGTGCAGCCCCCGCTGAGTGCAGTGAGGGAAGAGATGCATATATGGTTTTACGTATATTATTTGGATGGGTAGATCGGAAAAATTGCTCAGGCCAGTCTAGGGAATATGTGCTTTCTCTGAAAAGGAAATCTGGACAACTGCAATAAGGGATGCTCTGGCTTTCTAAGAGCTGCAAAATCACTCTCTGATCTTCTAGCAGCTGGATTAAGGAATATCTTCACAAGCAAATATAATGTGTTTTGCTTTTAGCAGGATAGAAGCATCACTGACAAGCATGAGTATCTCTTTTCTCCTCTTTATCTGTCATCTTGCAAGTTGACAAGTGTGAGAAGAGTACTGCACATGCTCATTTCATTTCTAAACAATAAAGAAAAAAAAGAGGGTCAGCAGTTTTGAATGAGGGAAGACCCTAAAACAAAAATATTATAATTTTAATGAATTTTACACATTTAAAAGGGAAGAGGAAGTATCTAATTCACAGAATCACAGACTAACAGAATGGTAGGGTTTGGAAGGGACCTCTGGAGCTCATCCTGTCCCACCCCCTTGTGCTTGAGCAGGCACACCCAGAGCAGGGGCACAGGAACGTGTCCAGGCGGGGTGTGAATGTCTCCAGGGAAGGGACCCCACAGCCTCTCTGGGCAGCCTGTGCCCCTGCTCTGGCACCCGCACAGGGAAGGGTTTTTTTCCCATGTTCAAGTGGAACTTCCTGTGTTCCAACTTGTACCCATTGTTCCTTGGGTGACTCTGAAAAGAGCCTAGTCCCATCATCCTGACACCCACCCTTTAGATACTTACAGGTATTTATGAAATCCCTCCTCAGCCTTCTCTTCTCCGGGCTGAACAAACCCAGGTCTCTCAGCCTTTCCTCACAAGGGAGATGCTCCAGCCCCTGATCCCCTTGGCAGCTCTGCGCTGGCCTTGCTCAAGCAGTTCTGTGTCCTTCTTGAACTGGGGAGCCCAAAACTGGACACAGCACCCCAGATGTGCTCTCACTGGGGCAGAGCAGAGGGGGAGGATAACCTCCCTCGCCCTGCTGGCCACCCTCCTTTTAATGCATCCCAGGACACCGTTGGCCTTCTTGGCCACAAGGGCACAGTGGTGGCTCAGGGTTACCTTGTTGTCCACCAGCACTGCCAGGTCCTTCTCAGCAGAGCTGCTTTCCAGTAGTTCAGCCCCCATACTGGGGGCTATGACTCTATTCTGACTCTATATCCTGGCTATCCACATAAAGTGATCTCTGCTTTTATTCTTATATATGTTACCTGTATGTTGCAAGATGGAGCAGGAGGAAACCTTCTCACTGGCAGAAGAAACTATTGCAGCAGGAACAGGCACTGTCACTGTTCCATTAGCTGCAAAACTGTGTCCCTTAAATAACAGCTGCTGAATGGAGGTTTAGATAAATAAAAATCCCAAATCACAATTTTATATTTTTTCATCTCCTTCCATGCCTCAATTCATGTGTCTGTCTGGCAGACAGAAACTCCTCATGCCAGCACACAAGACATTTGGAAACACAACACAAAATTATTATTATATATATATCTAATAAAGAGTTTTACATATTTATGGAAGGGTGCCCACACAGTGTACATAGACATATAGATACAATTTCACTCACAATTTTTGTATAGTTATGTACTTGGAAAAAAATCAGTTAAATGCTAAAATAAGGCTTGTTGGTTACACTGCTTGAGCAGAAAGAAACTGACTCCAGTGGCTTCATAAAAATTAGGATGAAATACAGCTGACATTTCCTTGGATGTGACTGACAAGCACCAAACAGCACATATGACATGTACTTGGAGCACTTCTCTCTAAGGCAACGGCCACGGCTCTGTGAGTGTGTCTGGAATTACTGGGTGGCAACATTATACCCCATCTCCCAAATTCTCCTGGCTTAGTGTGCAAGTGAGCTTATATTTTGGAGGAGGTGTGATCCAAAAGCCCACAGATGCCTATACAGAAGAAACCACAGCAGGAAGAGCTGTATTATAGGAAACAGGTGGGTTTGGCCACGACTTTTGCTTAGAGTCCATTGTCAAAGCTGAGATCAGACAGGAGAGCTGGGCAATCACCAGCCGTATGAAGTTTAACAAGGGCAAGTGCTGGGTTTTGCCCCTGGGGCAGGGCAGCCCTGGCTGTACAGACAGACCAGGGAACGGGGGGCTGGGGAGCAGCTCTGCAGGGACCTGGGGGCTCTGGCCGACGGCAGGTTGAACATGAGCCACCAGCGTGCCCTGGCAGCCAAGAGGGCCAGCCGTGCCCTGGGGGGCACCGAGCCCTGCATCGCAGCCGGGCGAGGGGGGGGATTGTCCCGCTCTGCCCCGCGCTGGGGCGGCCTCACCCCGAGTGCTGTGGGCAGTGTTGGGCGATGCAGGACATTGAGGGTATAAAGGTACTGGAGAGTGTCCAGAGGAGGCCATGGAGTTGGGGAAGGGTTTAGAGGGGAAACCGTTCAGCCTGGAGGAGGCCGAGGGCAGCCCTCATGGCGCTCTGCAGCTCCCTCCCGAGGGCAGGAGGAGGGGCAGGGCTGGTCTCTGCTCTCTGGTGACCAACGCCAGGACCCGAGGGAATGGCAGGGAGATGTGCCAGGGGAGGGTTAGGCTGGGCATTAGGAAAAGGTCCTTCCCCCAGAGGGTGGTGGAGCCCTGGAACAGGCTCCCCAGGGAGGCATCACGGCACCAGCCTGGTGATATTCCAGAAGCACTTGGACAAGGCCCTCAGAGACATGGTGTGAATTTGGGGTTGTCCTGTGCAGGGACAGGTGTTGGACTCAATGACTCTTGTAGGTCCTTTCCAACTCAAGACATTTTATGATTCTATTCTATGATTCAATGACTAGATACAGTTCCTGGCATTAAGTTAGCTCATGTGCCAGGCCCCCAATCTAAGAAGATTAGGTATGTGAAAATACATGACAAATATTGCCCTACATCTTTGGCTTATGTCTCCTCCTGTAGCACTGGGCCATGTGACATTTCCTTCAAGGCAGAATAGGGAAAAGCCAGTCCTGAAGTCAATCACATCCACCTAAAGCATCCATCTATCCCTTGTTTTGCCAGAGCAGGAATGGGCAGAAGCATCCTGACTCTTCTTAAAGGCTGTGTGCCTTTTGGGGGAACTGTGTTGGGTGACACATGCCCAGGCAGACGTCCAAAGGCGTTTCCAGCACTGCAACCCAATCTCTTATCCCGAGAGCATCAGCAGCAAATGGCGGAGACCAGCTTCCCATCAATCCTGTTGTCAATCCATTTGTCAAATGTTTTGCTGTGTAAACATCTGCCAGGCAGCTCAGGAGGAACACACAGAGCCAACAGCTTTTAGAAGCCCATCTTCCAAGTTTTCTTCTTTTTCATTTTTTTGCTTCCTTATGACCCCATTTTCCCTCCCTCATCTTCCTTCCTATGTCGAAAACCACTATGGCAAGTAAAATGCCAGAGGCAGCAGTGCTCTTGATGTAAAAACAGATGTTTTTTTAATTGTCCATCTCTCGGGCATAATTGGTTGAATGAAGACACACATAAAATAGACTGCAGCACATGTGTCAAGGGAGGGAGCTTTCCCTGGCTGATGCGAGGGGAAAAAATTCTCCCTCTGCCAGATTGAGAAATGCAATAATTTAGCTGGATCCACTCAAGTTCACTTTTCAGTGCCATAATTAGCATGGTCTGGTCATCTAATGTAGTAACCTTTACCCTGTGGCCCAGCTTTCTCCTTTTATGGCTTGTTAGTAGAGTAGTCATTCAGGCATAGCCAAGAAAAAGAAGGCATTTATAGAGCTAAGGGATGGCTGCCATCCATGGTAAAGGCAGCACCTGGGTAACACACACAGGCATCTCATCACTTACTTCAAACCAACTTTTCTTGTCCTGTTCCAGTCATATCTATACAGAAGAAAAAAGGTTATTCCTTTTTCTGGTCATTTCCTCATTGCTGGTAACTGTTTTTCTTGTCATCCCAGTCGACTCTAGATTTAACCAGGATGTGAAGACCCTGCGCTCCCAGCTCAGTGTGAAATCATATTCAATAACAAAGATTAACATCCAGAATGCTGGTAAAAAGGATAAATGTGGCTTCTTTTTGATTAAACTTGGTTTGCTATTGGACTGAACCTTTCATACAACATTGCCTCCCAACTTTGTAATTAATTCGCTGGAAAACCTTAAAAAAATTCACAGGGCTTATTTTGCCCATCTGCAAAATGAAGAAATAAAACTAGGACCTAGATTTTCAACATTTCAACTGAGGCTTTTAAAATGCCTGTTGCTATAGTACTGTGAAATCTTTTTACAAATGAGTCTGAAATATTATCAGCATTCCAAAAGGTAATTACAAAAGAAAAAAAAATGAAATCACTATTTTTCCCTGTGTCCTTTACAACCTTTAAACCTAGATTTGTAATTGAAGTGCAAACTGACCTTTATAAACTGTACAGCATTGCTAAAATACATTATTCTACAGGGCTTGGGGGAATTTGCCATGCTCAGCAATTCAATAATCTTACTGTCTTTCATTTATGTTCTTCAGACAATGTGACATAGCTGGATTTTCCCCCTACTTCAGATGCAAATCAAGCCGGAGAGGTTGCAGGGCTTTATCAGCGCTAAAATCTAAATCTCCTGTCAACTTGCTGCTGTAACCTCCTTTTTGGCAAATAGATGTTTTGGCCACCTTTTAAACATCTCAACAGCTAATACTAACCCATATTAAATCCTATTTGCAATCTGCTAGCTCAGATGGTTAAATGGTCCACGTACAGAAATGATCCATCATCACCAGCCGAACTAACTGAGATGGTTTTATCTCCAACCTTGCCTTATAATAACACAATTGCATTTGTGCAGTACCATAAACACACAACAAAAATGTCACCCATCAGACTTTGTTACTGGGTAATTACACTGAAAGTAATCACACTACAAGTGCATTTAGAGATTCACATGGGAAAACCCCTGCAATCCTGCACATAAGCAGGAAACCCTCAAAGTATTGATTTCATGAACTTATTTCAGTTCTTGGGAGTCCAGCTACAGATAATGGTTTTAACAGCGCAAAGCCCGCATCAGCACCACTCCCTGCCAACACAGCCCAACTTCCCCTGGTTCAGCTGAGCCTGCACTGCCATAGAACCACAGAATCACGGAACCATTTAGGTTGGAAAAGACACTTAAGATCATCAAGTCCAACTGCTAATCTATCACTGCCAAGTCCCTGAGCACCACATCTACATACCTTTCATGTCAAGCACTTCCCTGTTCCACTGTTTGACAACCCTTTGGGGAAGAAATTTTTCCTAATAGACAATATAAACCTCCACGAGCACAACATGAAGTTGTTTCTTCTTCTCCTATCACTTGCTACTTGGGAGAAGAGACTGACATCCACCTCACTACAACCTCCTTTCAGGTACTTGCACAGAGCGAGAAGGTCTCCCCTCAGCCTCCTCTTCTCCAGGCTAAACCCCCCCCAGCTCCCTCAGCCGCGCCACACAAGAGTTGCGCTCCAGACCCTTCACCAGCTCCATTGCTCTTCTCTGGACACATTCCAGCACCTCAGTGTCCTTCTTGTAGTGAGGGGCCCAAAAGTGAAGACAGTATTCAAGGTGAGGGATCTGCACCTGCACCTGCATCTGCAATGCAAGGCTGTCCTGCTCTCATCTCCTTCCTTCCACCAGGGGCAGATTCACCTGAATGAGTGACACTCATTTACCTCCCCCCATTCCACAGGCAGCATCGTTTGTGCTGATCAAACTTACGGCAACCTGTATCTCCCTTCTCCTTTTACATCTTTGCTTATTTGTCTCAACCAGTTTCCTCTGAAGTCCTGCATAAAGCTCTGCTCAAAGAGGCATCTAGAAGTAGCATTTTGGATCAAGGGTGGTATAAGCTTACTAGACAGCACTGATGAGCTACATGCTATTTTTGGCCAAACTCAAGATTTTTCAGTTTGCACCTGTTGGGAGTCAGCACCAGACACAAAAGCTGCTGCTCCTTCCTCTCCCGCTATGTTTGTATTTCTCCTCCGCCCCAAGTTTTGTCTCCAAGAAGCAAGACTGGACTCCAGCCACAATCACCTCCTCTCAAGGCAACAGATTTCTCAATTTTTTCACCCAAAATGGAGGATATTATAATTTTAACACCAGTTAAAAGGGTGTTAGACAAGACTTTGGCACACTTTGGGTTACCATTTCTTGCAGCTTAAGAGAAAGAAAAGGAGAAATACAGCTGAAACAAAACACTCATTCAATGCTGCACCTTTTGAATGCTTCAGGTTTGCTTTCTTTGTCTGCACCTTTCGTAACGTGGTTGTTTCCATGGGACCAACTGCACAGGACTTGCGGTACTCAAACACCGAAACTTCATTGAACTGTTTACTGTTGCGAAGCGCACGGTGTCACGCGTACAGTCTTAACCTTCTGGAATTATTTACTGCATTAATATTAATAAAATAACTTTTAAAGAAGGATGAGAATTCCTCCCCAGCTAGTTTAACCCCTGTGATTCTGTGATTCTGTGAATGTGTACGGGGGAACTAAGAGGGTTTGGCTCTTTTTTTTCTCATTATCTTAAATCTAGAAAGAAAATTCCCGTTCTGTGACATTGCAATCTAGGAAAGAGGCTGACAGGACTTGTTCATTATTCTGCAAGACTGAATGCATGAAGATCACAGGATGTGAACAGGCAAGCTCTCCCTGTACAAATTACATCTGTATTTTGTGAACACTGGGAGAGAGAATATAAGGAGACAGCAATATAAAATGTCCTGGTAAACACATATAATCCCTCTGAGGTTTGAATTTCTTCAAAATAAAACATGCATGTTTGTCAAACACTTGACCTTCAGCTTGATTATTCAAGAGGAGGTCGTGGACCTATGGATGATCACAAGCATTTTCTGGAATAAATCTGCTAAGTCACATGCTAAATTCCAAACGCTGTGACATTACTAACAAACAATCAATGCTGTTAAAATTATCATTTCTTTAAAGCAGCCTTGACTTCTCTTTTCTTTTATTTGTAGTTTTCATCTGACATTCATTTTTCCTCCAAGACATTTTCCCAAAGAGCATCCTCATCTGGCTTACCTAGTTCCACTTCAAAAAAGTTAGTGAAAGGGGTTTAAGCCCAGCCCCCCATGAGATTTCCTCCTGATCTCCCATTACCGCTGTGTGGAAGCGTTACTTGCTGAAAACCATCGACTGGCTCACTTAAAACCTCTTATGTCCACATACATTGCCTAAAGACCTGATTAACCCCTAGTAGTACCTCCTGTGGTGGGAAGACAAGTGGGAAGACAGAGGGTTTGCTATATCCTTGATCGAGCATGGTGCAAAAGACCCATCCATTAGAGCACTGCAGTGAAACAACGCAGTGATATTAGCAAGCCAGAGTGATTTCTCCAGCAAGCAACGGCTCGGCAGACACTCATACTCTTCTCTGAGATTGGACTTTACTTTTTCTCTGTCTTTTTTTCCCTCCTCAAACCCAGCAAGCCTTCCAGAAGATGCTAATTGCTTCCACAGATAGCCTGAAGAAATGCGACTGAATGGATCAGCTGAAGCCACCGATCACAAGAAACATCATTCTCGTTGACGGGGCCGCTGCTCCTGGCTTTCTGGCCAGCCTAAGACTCAGGGAATAAACAAGACCTTAAACAAAGCCAATAGAAGTATTCCAATAAGCATTAGCATGTTTGGATTAGTGTGTCAGGCCCCTGAAGGACACCATGGCAGAAGGGATGCTCAGCCCTGACAAGCACACACTCCATGCCTGCATACATGAATTATTAAACAAACTTCACCTCACAGGTCCCTCCAGTCAATCAATATGAACTGCATTACTGAATGTGTAACTATGGGCATAAAAACTTACTGTAAACACACAGCTGTCCTGTCCCCCCTCCAGGATTTTTCTTCCCTCTCCAAAAGTTTAGGAAACTTGTGCTTATAAATCCAGAGGCAAGATGCTCCAATCAGGATCTCAAGTCATAAGATAAACTTCATGCCTGTGGATATTTCAACCCAAATAAAAAATTATTTGCCCTCTGCAGGCTATGCTAACAGAATGTGAACTCGTCTTTCACTATCTCCAACTCTGCGGGAGGAAAGAGGCAAAATCATTGGTTTGTGTTTTGGGGGGAGGGAGGATGAATTTTGCTCTGTTGACTCAAAATGCCAATCTTTAACCTATTCAAATACCACATTTCATTTCCAATACGCGACAATGGCAAAAGAAGTAAAAACAAAATTAAAAAGCTAATTTTATGGCTAATATTAAGAGCGGAGATCTGCATATTTTTCATTGATTAAACTCAGAAAGGCTTCTGAAAAATTGGTAAAAGTACTGCTGTAATCATGGTGGTCCAAGAGCTGAAAAGGGAAGGATCACTTTATTCTATTTAGTTATTCCTCCTGCTGTCACCCACAAAAGAAAAAAAAAACACATCAGTGTGAGTTCAGCATCTCCCAGATAAGCATCTTAGAATAAATTTATTAAAAGACCAAGCATGACTGTATTTTTACACACTGCAATAACGAGCTACACTTCTGCTAGTGTAAAGTTTTGCTGCAAATAGAGTGCTGGAGGATGCAGTTGGCTTCCAAAATGGGAGCGTGCACTTTTCACCTGAGGCACCAAATTAAAAGGGGTGTATGGGGTGGGGAGAAGCCTTATCTTTACAATATCAAGACATTGGCAGAAGACAACAGTCATATCTCTCTTCACTCAGATCTGTGCTCTGAATGGCATAAAGACTGTGGGATGTTGCTGCAGACCCTGTTTCCTTGGAGTGAGCATGCAAGGATCTGTGTTCACGCTGTGGTAAATAACTTCTGTCAGTCTCACTTCTGTGCCTGGCAAAATTATGGAGAAGATTATTCTGGGAGTTACTGAAAAACACCTGAAAGACAACACAGTCATTGGTCCCACCCAGCACGGGCTCACAAGGGGAAAGTCCTGCCTAACAAATTTGATTTCCTTCTACGACAAGGTCACCCACCCAGCTGACCAAGGGAAGCCAGTCGACGTGATGGGTTTGGATTTCAGTAAAGCTTTCGATACCTTCTCTCACAGTCTCCTCCTGGACAAATGCCCAGCACACAGCTGGCAAACACGTAATTCAGGGGGTGAGCGATGGGCTGATGGGTCGGGCTCAAAGGGTCACAGTAAATGGGGTTACATCGGGCTGGCGGCCAGTCACTGGCGGGGTTCTGCAGGGATCCGTCTTGGGGCTGGTGCTCTTTAATCTCTTCATAAATGACTTGGATGCAGGACTGGAAGGAACATTGGTTCAGTTTGCTCATGACACAAAACTGGGAGGAGCTGTTGACACTTTTGAGGGCAGAGAGGCCCTGCAGAGCGGTCTGGACAGGCTGGAGAGCTGGGCTGTCACCAACTGTGTGAAGTTTAACAAGGGCAAGCGCTGGGTTTTGCCCCTGGGGCTCAGCAGCCCTGGCTGTACCAAGGAACCAGGAACCAGGGAATGAGATGCTGGGGAGCAGCTCTGCAGGGACCTGGGGGCTCTGGCCGACGGCAGGTTGAACACGAGCCACCAGCGTGCCCTGGCAGCCAAGAGGGCCAGCCGTGCCCTGGGGGGCACCGAGCCCTGCATCGCAGCCGGGCGAGGGGGGGGATTGTCCCGCTCTGCCCCGCGCTGGGGCGGCCTCACCCCGAGCGCTGTGGGCAGCGTTGGGCGCCGCAGGACATGAAGGGTATAAAGGTACTGGAGAGTGTCCAGAGGAGGCCACGGGGCTGGGGAAGGGTTTAGAGGGGAAACCGTACGGGGAGCGGCTGGAGTCCCTGGGTGTGTTCAGCTGGAGCAGAGGGGGCCGAGGGCAGCCTCATGGCGCTCTGCAGCTCCCTCCCGAGGGCAGGAGGAGGGGCAGGGCTGGTCTCTGCTCTCTGGTGACCAACGCCAGGCCCCGAGGGAATGGCAGGGAGATGGGCCAGGGGAGGGTTAGGCTGGGCATTAGGGAAAGGTCCTTCCCCCAGAGGGTGGTGGAGCCCTGGAACAGGCTCCCCAGGGAGGCATCACAGCACCAGCCTGGTGATATTCAAGAAGTACTTGGAAAATGTCCTCAGAGATATGGTGTGAATTTGGGGTTGTCCTGTGCAGGGACAGGAGTTGGACTCGATGATCCTTGTGGGTCCTTCCAAATCAGGACATTCTATGATTATATGATGCTGTTCCTCACCTCCCCTGAAGATGTTACAGCCATATTGTTTAACCAGATGGACCTAAAGCTGGTGGACAAATCTGAAAACTGGAGCTGGGGACAAGGATATGTAGGAAGGCTGGAGCTCCCATGCAACCCAGTTTTCACCTGCAGAGACATCAGCAGTGAGTGGGTTCCTATGGTCTTGTTTCCTTGACTCACTATGACACTGAGGAGAGATCAGAAGTTGTGAGCTCATACATGAAAGCATGAAAAAATGACATAAGAAGCAGTAGCAGTAAAAGACCTTCAAGAGGAGAAAGCTGGTTATCCCCCAGATGCCACCTTTCCTTTTTCTCCATGCTTGCATCTCCTGGAGCATCCATCATTTGCCACAAATCATTGCTTCATCACTTCGTGGCCTAAAATTCACAGCCTATTTCCAAAGGCTGATATTTTGAAGTGGGAAGACACTGTTGCTTTGGCCAAGGTTTCTGTCCATCTCAGACCTCTGGCAAGGGCAATCTGGGAGGAAAACACTGAAAAGAAAAACTTCTCTGACAGATTGATTTGTAGTGACCATTAGAAACTCTTCAGGCATGTGAAGGGATACTCCAAGGACCTCTCTAAGCAGGGAAAGTGGTCAAAAGCAGATGAATTTATCATCATTGGAGAGTTCTGCAGTTCATCACCAGCTTCAGTAATTTATCACAGATATGTCATGTATCTGTTGCTCTGGGATTCTTAAGGGTGAGATCTGTCACATAAATATAGTTATTAATGCAGCAAGTGTACTACACAGTTAAATGCAAATGTTGCAATCTGGCAACCCATTTTCGCTGCCAAACCTAGAAAGTTTTTCATGTCAGAAATAGATGCCAGCTGCGATAAATGGAGGATAGATAAAGTTAATCCGACTGCTTTGAGTTGAACAGGGAAGGTATTACTTTGAAGGGTTTAACACATTAACAGAATCAAAATGACATTTCAAAATATTTATGGAAATCTGTTTTTTCTAAGCTTGTACAAGTAGTATAACAAAACCGTATAAAATATTAATAAATCCTACCCCCTAATTAAACATGCTGACAATTAAAACTTGTGTCTGATTTACTTTAAAAAAAATCTTCTTTCAGTAAATTATTACTTTAAAATATCTTTCTGCTCTATATGAATCTGCATTCCAAAGGAATTAAAACCTTTTTAACAGAAGCTTTTTTAAAAAAATAAATTAAGCTCTACCTCCAACTTATCAAAGAAAAGGGTAAGATCAGAAAGGAAAAAAGAAACAATACACATAAATGATAAAAGCCTTTATTGTTTTATGCCAATTTAGAAAAGCTGAGGGGCAGGGATGTCCTAGGGTGCCACCAGGCCTACAGCTGCTGTTTCAGAAGTGACCGAACAGCAAGTCCTGTGCCAAAACTGCCAGCCCCACATATGTATCTCAGATGCCCTGGGGCATTGCCATATCCTCAAGCGTCATCAATCTTAGGATGAGCTGAAGCTTGACAGACACCATAGACTGAGCTCACATAGACACCTACCTTTAGGTGTCTTATCCATAACGAAGGTGTTATGAACACAAGCAAACACCATGGCTGGATCCAATCCATCGCAAACTTAATGACTATGTCCTGAACGCCAATGTGTTTCAAAAGTGCTTCTACAGATCCACCAAACCACCTCAGACTGAGCCTGAGTGGACTGAAGTGCTCATTGCCATTCTTCAGTTGACTTTCACTGTTCAGAGAGGCTTCGAGCTTAGACAGGGATGCTGCTCTTCCCAAGACCACCCCAAATAGGGCACCCCGCATACATGGCATTGGCTGTGCTTTGCCATAGATATGACTTGATTTCAGGGTTGTGTGATGGCAAAATAAACTGATGAAGTGATTTTACTCACCCTCAAAAAAATTCTCTGGTGGTGTCGCAAATTGCCTGGGGAAGGGTCAGGAAGACGGAGTTCCTTCTAATCCCAGCCAAGAATATGTCAAACCTTATATGCATTTTGGCACAGTTTGCATGCTTGGGGAAAACAGGTGCCCTGTGAGGTTACTGTTTGTCCAAAAGCCACGCATGAGCAACAATCCAAAAGCTGCACCTTTGGCCTCTTCCAGGACTGTTGCTTTTGTCTCACCCCAAAGCATCTCAGACCTAAAACTGAGATTTCTGTTTGGAAAATACTTTGGAACTCTTTTGCAGTCCGGCAATGTAATCAGTTCTGCTGCATAGCCCCAGTAAAATCATTAAAGCATTATACATCAAAAACCATGCACTTTGTCCGTGTTTCCCTGACAGTGATCGCTTCATATATATATATATTTTTATACATATTTCATATATATTCACTAATACTGCTCAGGTGTGACACCCAGGCTGTGGCCACAGGAATTCTCTGCCGTGGACCATCTTAACTAGGATTTAAAGACAGGAGGTTCTGTGTCCTTGTGGTTTCTCTGGTAGTGACCTTGCAGTGTCTGGATGTCTGATTTTTCCAAGGCAATGGAAGGGTGTTATGATATAGAGTGCTGACTATTGCCATATTACTTGTATCAGAAAAGGAGATTGATTTGATTCAGAGACTGATTTATTTGGTTGGACGTGATGATCATAGAGGTCTTTTCCAACCTTAATGATTCTATGATTTTCACACACTGTGCAGATGTAGAGCTGATACCTCTACCAGTTGCAGAAAAAAAATCCCTACATATTCTATGATGTGCACATTTTTTAAAAAATATATGTTAATGGGAGAAAGGAGGTGGAAGCTGAAATCTGAGCTTTTCCTCAAATCAGGAGAGATCAAAATATTTTGCAGTATGGACACACTCAAAAAACCTCATCAGTCTAAAAGCCATGAAAATATCCTTCTTATAACTCATCCCTAAACAGGCAAATTCTCTTGCTAGTGACTGGTAAAGGATCCAAAAATGCCACAGAGTGAAGACTCACGGGCTACATGCCAGACACCCTTCAAAAAGGGTGATAAGCTATGACTGCAACCCAATGCAATACTGTTCTTGACCTTGCACCTGCAGTGACTTAAGGCTAAATGTCCAATGAGGAGATATGCTGCTCACTGAGGTGAGCAATACAGGGAGCCTGGTTTGGAGAGCACGGATTGCTGCTGCGGTCAACCAGCCTCCACAGAAAGGGCATCGAGGGCCCTTCTCAATGCTTGCTCTCATGACTTCAAGGTAGCCATCAAATGCACTTGCAGCCTGCACGACCACCTTTCTTTTCTTGAAGTCACAGTAAGATTGGGTCAGGTTGTCAAAAAAACGCAAGACTTTTTTTCCCCTGAAGTTTTTAGAAAACTAAACTAAGTCTAAAACTTCCCTAAAAAAAAAAGTTAGCTTTTTTCTTACTAAATTTTGTTCTCAGGAAAAAAAAAACCCAGCTGGTGGTACAAAGGGAAGCTTTATCTTCACGGTAACATTGAAAGGGTATGCCTCTGGACCCAAGACTCTGTGTTCAGCTGGGCAAAGGAATCCTTCACCCCTGATGTGTTGGGTCAGTGATGAACAAATGTGGGCAAGACTGATATGGGGGCGTGTATCATACTTCTCAGAGAGCATTGCCCAGGTTACAGGAATGCTTTCATTTCCAGCCTGTATTTTGAGGGTATTGGGAGACAAACTAGACATACCCACTTACAAGAATAGAGTCTGGTTTTCACTGTTTCTTAGAGACAGTGATTTATCTGGGCATTTAAGTTTATTTGCCTAAATTAAAAGCTAGTTACCTTCAGTGCCTAATGTCAGAGAAAGCCTTCATCCCAAATCCTCTGGCTAAGGAGGCAGATAAATTCCTTGGGAGCTTGGATTATTAAACCAAAGGTCAGGGAAAAAAAATAAAAACCAGTCGATTTTCCTTGCAACATATCAGTATTTAACAAGCTGTTTGTAGCCATGCATCACTGGAGAAAGCTGTCAGTGTTGCCTGCTGGCCCTAGCTCCTCAGCCCAGCTCCATGCACCTTTTTTCCTTTTGCTCCCATTCCCTTCCCAATTAATCCAGGGCCAGTTGCATCCAGCTGACTCCATCTAAAGCTTCTCAGGGGCATTTGCATTTCACTTGCCAGGACTTACAGGACTTACAGTTCCAAGCACATAGCACAAAACTCTGGGAAGATCTTTGACCAAGATTATTGACTGTAGAGCCTCATATATACACCGTACTCACATCTGCAGCCAAGTCTGTCTCACTGACTAGAGGTGGCACTCCATTTGGGATGAACTCTCCCAAATTCACTTGCCACAGATACAATCCTTATTCTGAATGACTCAGCTATCAAAGGGAGAGAAACCATTTCAGAAAAGGGAGTAGCCCAATTTGACAGTAAGAAGCCTGCCCTCATCTGATGACCTTACAAGTTCTGTGCATAAGAGGCAGAAAATCTGCACGAATTTGAAAAGGAGTCAGGCAACTCTGGGTTGTTTGTGGTTTTTTTCCTGTTTTAGCAGCACCTTGCAGCTAGGTAAGCAAATACTTCTGCAGTATACAGACTGTGGCAGCTAAATGTCCCATGTGGCAGGACCGCTATTCACCATGAACCTCTATTCTCAAATATTCAGCCTCCCCTTGCCTGCCTAACAGTTTTAGGCAGAGTGATAGTCATGTAGTTAGTATGAAAGTAGAAAGTGTGGCAATTTTATTATTTAAATGCCCACAAATACTATTGTTTTTCTAATAGCCAAGGCTATAAACCTGCCAAATGTTCACTTATTGCTGCCCAACCATCTTCCAAGTTAGAGGATGTTCAAGGAGAAACATGCATCAACCTTTGAAGGAAAGGGGTCAAGTGGCAAAGGAGGAAGATTAAGCCATGATTTGCAGGTGGGGAAACAGAAAACGCTGCCCCAGAGGTCTCACCTGAAGAGCTGACCCTCTGCTTGTTCCTGAACATAGAGATATATGCAGCACTGCCAGCTCTTGTGATTCATGGCATACTGCTTTCTGCTGGTGCAGCTCTCACGAGAGACAGGCAGAGATGCTTGTAGAGCATTCAAGGCTGTTTGTCTGCATCTGGTATTGAAATCAGGGGCCGTGCAAAGGACACACCAGCGTTAGGACAGGAGGACAGAACGGGAGGACTGAGGGAAAGACAGCTGTTGGTCCTTCTCTGCTTGGCACCCTGCGACTGTTCTGTCTGGAGGTGCAGCAGGCCAAATGGGAGAAGTCAGGACAGGCCGTCTGCTAGAGCATGGGGAGAGGGGATGGACCAGGAGGGTGGAAAGAGACAGCTGGAGGAATTCTGGGGCTGATGACAGGGGCAGGGAAGCACAGTTAAAATAAAAATAAGCTGTATTTAGCTACCTGGACAATTAATGATAATTCCAAGATCAAAAATAATTATTGCAATTAGTGCATTACGCATCTATTTATGTAACTGCTCAGGAAAGAAGAAAATTATCTAGCCGTGTTTTTGAAGTGCTCTGAAGAGTCAAGGAATTGATTCTTAAATAAATAAAAACAGTTTAGGAGTGCATGTACAATAGCTGCTCTGCGTGACAGAAAGGCTTTCCTGGGTTAAGGATCTCCACCAGTTACTGGGGTGTTTTATGCTACCAATAATTTTGCACATGTAAACATCCTTCCTGATTACATCAGTCTCCACAGGCTGACTTTTTACGCTTACATCCTGTCCAATATCCTAAATTTAGGTCCAAATCTTCTGACTATTATTACTATTACTATTTTTAATCCTCAAGTTTGCAAAACAGAGCATATGTGAATTAGGGCAGATCTGATGCATTGATGAAAGCAATGGATTGGAGAGAGAAGGAGAGAGACTGAAAACCAGTCTGAGAGTTTATATTGCATTGAGAAGGTCAGTCAAGTCCATCAGACAAATTACAGTGTATAAAGCCAACATAAAAAAATAGAAACCAAATTCTCCCCTTTGTTCACAGCTGAATCTCAGCAGGGACCGCAGTCATGTACACGAAACTAGAGCCACATCCTAAGCACTTGATTTTTGCATGCAAGCTGCATTAAGGGAAGCAGCTTTAATAAATTGTGCTACATTTGGAAAAGCCATTTTAATTCTCTAATTAGCATGCGCACAATGAAAACTAACTATGCGTGTTTGTGTATACACACATCTAGAAGAGGGAGTTTAATGAACCGTATCTATTGCATGTGAAACTGAACTCTGTGATGCAGGTTTCAACACCACAACGCGCTTTTCCACCTATAAAATATCTTTTTGCTCCTTCTCTCTTTTTCTTTTTTTTCTCTTGCATCCATGGTCTTTGGCAACGTGGGGCAGGAGGGGGCGGAGAAAGCTACACAAGCATCCCACTCTGGCTTCAAATTAAAAATAAAAATAAATAAATAAAGGAAGAGAGAAAGAAAGAAAGTCTAACAACAAAAAACAACCAGTGAAAAATAACATCACATACACAACTACAGAAAACCCTCTTTCACTGTGGGCTATCATTTTCTGTTATCTACCTACCATTCTCTGCCACCTGAAACCAGCACAAGCAGAGCTTTATATGATCAATACACATCCTACTACCATTAATCACCGACAGAAAGGAACAAAATTAAGTAAGCCTGACAAAAATGTGTCCAGCTATAAAAAAAGGACAGAAGAAAGGGTGAGGATAGATGAGGAAAAAAATGAAAAGGCTGGGACAAAGGGAGATCTGCAGCAATTCAAAACAAACTCACAGTCCATCCTGCAGCTCTTGAGTATTATTTGAGGTCCCCAGAGATCGAAGGCTTCTTTCCAGAGAGGTCACTGTCAGCAGCAGAGAAAGAAAAGATAAAGAA
Source organism: Phalacrocorax carbo (assembly GCF_963921805.1). Lineage (NCBI taxonomy): Eukaryota > Metazoa > Chordata > Aves > Suliformes > Phalacrocoracidae > Phalacrocorax > Phalacrocorax carbo. Next base: position 3,373,443 of record NC_087514.1, on the reverse strand, counting down.
GCAGTACACTTTTTCAGAGAAAAAAAAAATATTCAATTTTTGTTCATTTGTTTGTCTTTTAATTTATTTTCTTTCAACACAACACAATGAAGGAGTGCTGGGGTAGGTATCTCATGAGACAAAGGGGACATCTGGCAATCCCCATTACACCAAAATGGATAAATTGGATGCCTTGAATGCAGAAAATGTGAATCTACTTTGCCATGTGCCATGACATGACAGGGCATGACCACTTGTAACAGCAAGAAAAACCATCATCTCGTGGACCTTGCACAGATCTCTGGCTCTGCCAGCCCCAAACTTTCTAAGTCCTCATGTTACAGCAACTGTATGAAATTCCCAGGGCTGGAGGCATTTGTGCTTTCTGCCAGGAGACCCAGGCGACACTGCTGGGAGTGGGAAACCACTGCTTATCCTCCTCAGGACCATCTCCAGCTGGAAACGTGCCCTCAACGAAGAGGCAAGAAATGGCAAAATAACTATTCATTGCTCTGAATAGTGATTACGAGGCAGACAGACCATTCTGATAGCTTCTATCTCATTGTTCAAGACTTTAATGCTCCAAACCTTTTCTATGTTTTGTCTCAGGTAAAATGGGGTGCTTCTCTGTGATCACCTCCTTTGTTTGAGCTAGAGATCTTCTTGGGTGTTTCCATCAGAGGAGGAGAATACCCTAAGAGCAGTTGGAAGCTGGAAATGTGGTTTGTTTTGCAATACACAGCGACTTCAGAATTAAGAAATATGTTTGCATGTGGATGCATGTATAAAAAAGTGGCAGAAATCTAGGAGTACTGTTGCCTTTTTACACCCTTGAATGTTCACTGGCTCAAATTCACTCTCAAATTAACAGCAGGTCGCTACTTTTGGACTTAGCGTATCAAGTATGCAAAGTACTTCAAGACCTTCCACAATGGAAAATGCTAAATAAATTACAATCCTTATATTTATATGTGGGATTTTCTCAGGACGCTTCCAGTCGTAAAAACTCATAACTCGCTATCAGTCACACTTCATTATTTAAGGAGAGGAAAAAAGAACAGATTAGAAACATGGCTCAATTATTTCCATAGAAATTCAAGAAATCCTCCATTTTAATGACTGCAGATTTGGACTTGGCCTGTAACTTCAAACAAGTCACTTTAATATTTTTCCACTGACAGAAAAAATCTTGTTTTGGACTGCTCTGGGTTGACACCAAAAGCCACCAAATGGCATAAAAAGTAACTAAAGTGCCTGGACAACATGAGTATTCAAAACAAGCTTGAATACCACCATATATTTCTACCCTGCTTCCTAGATCTCATAACATATTTTAATGTAGAGTTTGGCGATTCAGTAAGACAAAGCCTCAAGGAATTGTCTGTAACTGAGCTAATAATTATTATCCTTTGATGGATGTTCAATGTTTTAAAGAATAAATTGAGAGTTTTCACTAATAACCATTTGCTTCTCTAGAACAGCATTGATCCTGCAGAGATCTCACAGATATTATAATTCCCTCTCTTCCCGCCTTTGCTATCCTAAAAAATCAATCTCCCATGCAATCTATATACTGCCTGTTTCAAAGACAAATTCTGCATCATCTAAAAATACTCCTGGGCCCATCAACCCTTCAGGACAAAGCAGAGCATGGTCCTTGGAGAACAGACAGCAAGTCTGAGTAGAGAAAGCACTTGTGCGGATATTGAATTTCTAAGAACGTGTTAATGTCATGTATGCAACTCCAGAAGGGAAAACAGCAGCTACAGCATCCAGGCACTTTTCTAACCTGAGCTGCAAAATCAGAAGAATTCAAAGTGAAAGCTACTCTGCCAGCATCTTCCTAGAAATGAAGATGAGCTTGATAAAAGACAGATCTGATACACACATGGTTCTCTGCAAAAACCATGCAGACCTTTGCTCCTGCCTGGTCTGGAGAAGAACGGAGTAGGAAGCAGTTTTCCTGTTGCACAAAAATGTTCAAGACTTCACTTTTCACACTGAGGCAAATTCAAGAGCTTTCACATCTGTAAAATGTTTTGGGAAAAGACACATACATGCAAAAGAACCTGAGACAGTAATGCAAGAGAAGAGCAAAACATTTGTCAGTCAGTGAGAAAATGACTCAGATTTAAGACCCTACCCTAAAATTTCATGTAATATTTTAATTTGAGCATACTATTTATACACTTACATAAAGGCCAGTTAACCGAAAAGGACAAGATACACGCTCCAGAAGAGCCAAAGGTTGGCATTTGATATGGATCTTAGCTGGGAAACAGCAGAACTGAGACTCACACTTGGAATCTCCTGGATCTTGGGTGGACTGAACTATTTTGAGATGGATCTAACTTGATTTGGCCAAGAATAGCTCTATCAAAATCTGTGCAGTTCCTGTGCTGGATACGGAAAATCCCCCTCAATTTACCAGTTCTGGCCACACAAGCAGTGACTCTGTCAAAGGAGCAACATGTCAAGTTGTGCTGGTGAGATACTGTGAGGCCAGAGTTAAAACGGACATCTTACTTTAAAAGCCTGTGCAGTTAATTTTTAAAAGGCATAGACTAGTCTTCCAGGATGAGGCACATTCAGAAGAGAACACTACTGTTAGAGCTGCACTGATTTACATAAACTGAGAGTTTGGCACCAGTTGTCTATGCCGCTGCAATCCTTAAAATCAATGGGGGATAAGAAACTATCCTGAGATGGCAGTGGAGACTTTAGCACACCTGGGGGATGCTGAAAAATCCTTTGCTCAGCCTCTCAGATCAAGGTAATGGGACTGCGCATGGCACCAACCTGTCACGGGGAGTCATTAATGAGCAAGTAACGGGAATTAGAGAGGGAGGAAACTCATTAGAGCACTCAGGTTCTCCGTCTGGCCAGAACAGGTCTGATTCCTCCAGTATATCCTCCACTGATCCACCCTTTAGACATGATGCACCAAACCAACCCCTTTTACGAGTGTTATTTATTTTACTTATAAATAAGGCATTTACTGAGAGGCAGCTAAAAGCCATACTTTGAAATAAACGCAAAACCTTCATAAAAATCAGTAGGGAAAAAAAGCCATCAATAAGACAAATTCAGCCAGTACTTGATCTTATTTTTGTTGGGTTTTTTTTTTTCCTGAGAGGAAAAAAGAACTAAAAAAAAACCTCATAAAATTCACATAAGTCAAAGCACTATCAGACAAACTTCCCCATGCTCAACAGGGGCTGCGCCCAAAGAATTAGAGAGAAAGAAAGCAGATGCGAAGAATAGGAAAAAGTTCTCTCTACCCCTCAACATTTCTGTAAGAGATGGGATTAAAAAAAAAGAAGTCTGTAAGCTTATGACCTGGCCAGAGAGTGACCCAGCAGCTCATAAACAGAACCAGCTATCCTGGCTAAGATTTTTATTCAACAGATGAGGAAGATTTCCATTTTCATAGCAGAAAAAAAGGAGCAGGAGGCACTTATACGTGAAATCAGCCAAGATTAGCCCAGAACTACAAAGATACCCCTTGGTCAAGAGGCAAGTCCTGAATGGCCCAAGAATTTAAATCACCCCAAAGGCTCAGAGTTCTGCAAAAAGTAAGGAGAGCAAAGAGGGACAAATTATGCAATGTTTATTATTTCTGTAGTGTTACCAATAAAAATCAATGATGCTTTAGAATCCCAGTACAAAGTTGACGTATCGTTTCATTAAAACTAGTCATTCTCCAAAGACAGAAAATATATAGCCAAGACTTCCCACAACCTGTTTTTTTGGGAATTCAGACAACCAGAGGTATGGCATGGGGAGCTCACAACAGCTTTAGCATTCCAAGAAGGAGATGCATAGTTTGGTCTCCAAACACAACAGAGAACCTGTAAAACCCCAAAGGCTCTGAGGTAAGGCAGGAAAAGAAGGAAAAGGGCAGCAGCTGTGATCGGGTTTATGCAACCCTGAAGGACGTTCAACACACCGTGCCCAGCACAACAGGAGTGCAAACCATCATCTGGTGAACATCTGCAATGCAGCTGTTCATTCCTTGCTCGGCCGCCTGTGTGGTGCTACAAAAACAACAGCACTGATTTCTGCTACATGCTCTGAGATGGAGCTTGCTGGGTTTCCTGAAGAGACCATATGGTACAGCTCTACTGGGCAGAAGGGATCATGGGCATCATTTCCCATTTTATAATCCTGCAAAGTTCTTTACCTGCCATGGATTAGGTCTGCAAAATCTTAGCAGTACACTCGGCATCCCTCTCCTGAAAAGCTGTACCCACTTTTGGGGAAAAGGCTATGAAGAAGCCACACACAAAATGAATGAAACTGCCTTTAAGCAGACAAAAAATAATATGGGTGGTGAAGAGAGCAACAACAGTAGAGTATCTTATGGACATTTCTTCAACCTAAAAGCACTTTAAAAAGCATTATAAATTCATAGATTCATAGACTTTAAAGGCCATAGATTTCATAGAACAGATTCATAGATTTTAAAGGCCAGAGAGAGCAATTCTGATTATCCAATCTGATTTCCTATCATAAAATTTTGTCCCATCACTCCTACGTCAAGACCATACACTGTAGCTGGACTAAAGTGTATCTTATAAAAGACATTCGAATCCTGATTTAAAGGTTCAAAGCAATGCTAAATCCATCACATTCCCCTCAATAAGCAGTTCTAATGGCTACTTATCCTCATACAAAAAGATTGAATTTGTCCAGCTTTGACTCCTATCTCCTGATCTCGTTATGTGCAAGAATGTTAGATTAATGAGCCCTATGCTATCTATTTGATGTCTTTCTTCCCAGAGAAAGACAATCAAGTCCTCTTAGATGTCTCAAACAAAAGTTCAGATACCATGTATTTTAAAGTCTGACTTGCAGCCCCAAAACAGTTGTTGTAACTCTTCCCTGTACCCTCTCCAATTTTGCAAAATAGTTTTAAGTACAGGCACTGTCATTACCTGTTTCACAGAGTACTCAATATAGGCAATTCTCAACAGAAAGCACATCATCATGCACTCTATACCATCTCAAGAGGAGAAACAAAGACCACCAGAAATTGCTCAAAACCTAACTGAGTGGATTAATGCAATTCTAACAAAGAATAAGGAGGAGTGGGCCAGCAAGAATCTTATGAAGTTCAACAAGGAAAAGTGTAGGATCATGCACCTGGGAAAACATAATCCAGGAGTGCAGCACAGACTGGGATCCACCTGGCTGGAGAGCAGCTCTGTGGAAAGGGACCTGGGGGTCCTGGTGGGCAGAAAGCTCAACATGAGCGAACAGTGGCTGCTGCGGCCAAGAAGGCCAACAGGGTGCTGGGTTGCATCAAAAAGGGCATCGCCAGCAGAGAGAAAGGAGTCATCATCCTGCTCTACTCAGCGCTTGTCAGGCCACACCTGGAGCACTGTGTACAGTTCTGGTCCCCGCTGTACAAAAAGGGTGTGGACAGGCTGGAAGGGGTCCAGAGAAGGGCCACCAGGATGGTCAGAGGACTGGGAAGCTGCCATATGAGGATAGGCTGGGAGAGCTGGGTTTGTTCAGCCTTGAGAAAAGGAGGCTCAGAGGGGATCTCATAGCCACGTACCAGTACTTGAGGGGCAGCTACAAAGAAGATGGAGAGTCCCTTTTTACATGGAGTCCCATGGAGAGGACAAGGGGGAATGGACACAAATTGCTCTTGGGGAGATTCCGACTGGGCACGAGAGGGAAATTTTTCACAGTGAGGTCAGTCACCGTTGGAATAATCTCCCCAGGGAAGGGGTTGACTCGGCCATGTTGGACACTTTCAGGAGTCGTCTGGACAGGGTGCTGGGCCATTTTGTCTAGACTGGGCTCTTCCTAGAAAGGTTGGACTAGATGCTCCCTGAGGTCCCTTCCAACCTGGGATTCTGTGATTCTGTGATTCTGTAATAAAAATAGAAATTTGATCGTGGCATTTCAAAAAAGATGCACAGCTATCTTCAGGGTTTCTTGGGAGAAACTCCTCTACAGCAGGACTTGTGATTACAGCACAGAAACATATCAAGTCAGCTCTAACCTGGCCAGTTTGGGTATTAATAGCACACACAGACTCGCGAGCAGGTTGCTACGTTTCACACCGATCCCTTGATTCAGTAGCAGAAGTGCTACTACCATTTATCACTAACATTGTCAAGGTAAAACTATTAGCACTGGAGCAACCAAGACTGATGCTAATACAGGTAATTCTGTGTTCTATAACACGGTTATGCACCTATCTGTAAGCAAAGTACCGGTGATCACAGCTCGGGGGGTTTCAAGGTGCCATAGTGACCACAAGCCCAGGTCACAGCATTGGAGTTTTCTCAAGGAAAAGCTCAGGAAAAAGGGCCTGGGAGTCCTGGTGGACACCAGTTTGAACATGAGCCAGCAACGTACCCTTGCTGCAGACAAGGTGAATGGCATCCTCAGCTGCATTAGGTAAAGCATTGCCAGAAGATCAAGGGAGGTGATCCTTCCCGACTACTCAGCACTACTAAGGTCACACCTGAAGTACCGTGTCCAGTTTTGGGCTCCTCTGTACAAACAAGACATGGACACACTGGAGAGAGTCCAGCAAAGGGCCACGAAGATGATTAAGGGTCTGGAGCTTCTTTCCCATGAGGAAAGGCTGAGACGGCTGGGACTGTTGAGCCTGGAGAAGAAAAGGCTGAGGGGGGAGCTTACTAATGGCTATAAATACCTGAAAGGAGGGAACAAAGAGGATGGAGCCAGGCTCTTTTCAGTGGTGCCCAGTGACAGGACCAGATGCAATGGGCATAAACTGAAGTGTGAGAGGTTCCCTCTGAACACCAGGAAACCCTTTTCTACTGTGAAGGTGACTGAGAGCAGTGGCACAGGTTGCCCAGGGAGGTTGTGGAGTCTCCATCCTTGGAGACATTCAGATGCAGTCTGGATGGTCCTGGGCAACCATCTTTAAGTGGCCCTTCATGAGCAAAGGAGTTGGAGCAGATGACCTCCAGAGGTCCATTACAACTTCAACCATTCTCTGATTCTACGAACTTCTCCACCTTCTGCAGCACATGGTTGTCCTTCACCCCAACCACCATCAACCCCACCTCTGCTCTCCAGTATCCCAGTGGACAAGTATCACTGGCAGCCAAAAGGTAACTTCCAATGGCTGAATTTCTCGGATTCTGCTCTGAGAAGAAAACTGTCGAACTTGTGGTATCCAAGCAGTTTGCCAAAAAACGATGAATAACAAGTGCTTTAAACAACTGTTTGTATGCATCTATCAGTTCTGCCTCTAAAAAATAACAAAAAATAAACAAACATGAAATGTGTGTTTCCCATTTTGCTTTTGACCCACTTGGAATCACCTTGTATGTGCAGTAACTGAGGTTCTGACAAACTACTGAAGAATCATAGTCTTGTGCAGGTTGGAGGGGATCTCTGGAGGTCTCTAGCCCAACCTTCTGCTCAGAGGAGGTCCAATTAAGAGCAAGTTGTTCAGGGTCTTGTCCAGCTCTGAAAAAAATCTTTAAGGATGGAGATCCCACAGCCTCCTGGGCTTTTGTTGTACTGGTTGACCACCATGATGGTCAGAACCTTTTTCCTCATATTGAGTTGGAATGTCCTCTGTTTCAGATGCTCTTTGCCTCTTGTCCTTCCACCATGCACATCTGAGAGGCTATGGCTCCACCTACCCTACAGTCTCCCATTAGGTAATTACAGACAAGAATATAATTTCTGTTAATTCATGTTCAACTTGTGGTTGACCAGTACACCCAGGTCTTTTCTTCAACATACCTTTATAGCCAGCCAGGGCCCATCCTGTCCTCTTGCATAGGGTTATTCCATCCCAAGGCACAAAAGAAACCATAAATAATTATTTTCCTTCTGATTTTACAGCAAGCTGGACACTTGAATAACTTCATGGAGCCTACCCAGAGCCTGCATTGGTTTCAGACCTTCACCTTCTGGGATAGTGGAGAGCAGCAACAAGGTTCACAGTGCTTTGGGCAAGGTACATCCATGTTGCAGAGGTCCTAAACTCAAGGTGATAATTATCAAAAGTAAACTCAAACCTACCAATCCCTTGTAGTCATAGAAAAAATAGTGCTTGAATTTTCCTGGCAGATGGAGCATACACAATTCCTCTAAAGAAGAGACAACCGTGTTTTAGAATGTTTACTTCCCATTCTTCTTCTAGCAAGGATTTCTTGCTACAAGGACTGGGGCCTTACCCCTGGGACACATGGGGGAATAATTACAGACATAAGGAGGCACTAAGATCCTTTCTTTACACCTAGGCCAGCCCCCTCTGTCACCCAATCCCCATAGACACAAAACAGTGCAGACAGAGAAGCCTTTCAGATGATTCAGAAGCAATTTCAAGGTCCACCATAAAATCAGCACCCAGTAATTTTAGATCCTTGTCTGACGCTAGTGAATTTTAGAACTGGGATACCACGACATTAACTATCATTCAGCACTGTTAGTTTATATCCATCTGCAAAACACATCCCCCCAGCCCAACTCAACAAAACTGATGAGCCAGAGCACATCTCCAAAGGAGGGAAGCACTCTGATTCTCTAGGTTCTGGGGAGACATGAGCAGGAATAGCATCTCCGCTCCATCTACAGGGTGAAGAAGAACAGAAGAATTTTGGTGTTGGTGTTTTTATACGGGAGATCGATGTTTTGCAAGCTCATATGACAGGCTCTGAACACAGTATTGTTGCAACACATTAGAAAATGAGTCTGGCTTGTTCCACCTTTCTGCGCTCTAACACCCTATTGTAACAGATGACACAATTAAAAATAGAAAAGGATGTGGTCTCAGCAAGGATTGGAATATATCTGTGCCTGTTTAATGGAACATATGGTGGAATATTTTTACATCTTATAAAGAACTGTGTATTGGACATGTGCTGGTGCTCGTGAGATGCAGCAGCAGAAAACCTGCATTAATATTTGCTCCCTGACAACAGGAGCTGCCATACACCGTGTACACACACACACACGAGTCATCAGCAGGACAGCACACAATTGACTAGGAAACCCTTCATTATACGCACCATTAGAGTTAATTCGGAAGACATTGGCTGAAGTCTCCTGAAAAAGTTCCTGTAGTTCACTGGGATCAATCTGCGTGGCTGTGAAGACAAAAAGGGAGAAGATATATTAATACCGGAGACCACCGATCACTTTGAAAGGGGATTACCTCCCAGCAGAAGGGGGATGCAGGTTCCTCCTCACTGCAGAAATTTAACCCAAGTAGGTGGTCTGATGTAGCCTTACACAATGTGTGATCACGCAACTTGCACTGGACAGGCAAATACCAAGCACCGTCAGGACAGTAAAGACGCTGCTTCAACACAGCGGATACGGCCCACGTGGATTGAGACAGCATTTGTGGGGATTAGTAGCAATTGGAATGCAAATGATGTCTCCTCATTTATCAAGTGGGAGTATCAGAGCCACGAATGAATGAGAAATGGCAGGCACAATGGCATGGTTAACCATCACTTTCCAGAGCAGGAGGGCACACGAGCAGGTCTTGCCTTCAGAAAATGGGAGGAAGCAGTGGGCAGAGTGCAACTGCTCCATGGGCTCAAAGCTTTTGGGGCAGGAGGGAGATGGGAGCCCTGATGGGTCCTCCACACATTCATCTTCCATCCCCCAGGAGAGGCTCCCCTTCTGCCTCTTTCTTCCTGATAGTCCAACTGCAAGGGTCAGTGAGCCAGTGCCAAGAATTGCTGTTGCTGCTGCCCAGGCGACTTCTTTCAGCTTCATTCCCAAGGTCCCACTTTGGCCAAGGTACCCAAATCTGCCCTACAAGAACACTGAAGCGAGGGTTTGAATGTTTGGGGGTTGAGGGGTGAGGGGGTGTGTGTTGTTATCTTCATTTCCCAACTTTAAACCCCCTGAAACTATGCCAAGCTCCTCCACAGCTTCAGCATCCCCAGAGAAGGAGCAACATGAGGTTGGACTGGGTTATATTACAGAAAAAGGATACATCATTTAAATAAGGTTTAAACAGGCGTTTGGGTTTTGACTGGTAATAGTCACCAGAGAAACACTCATTTATACCTATGCCTTTGGCACCAGCTTTATGGCAGCAGCTTTACAGCAGTTTTTCCGATGGTTTAGTCCTATTCTGCCTCCCACCTGGGTCGTTTTGCAGGTTTCCCAGAAGCTGCTCTATGTGAAACTTTGGTCAAGTCCAAAAACACTTGCAGGGCTTGTCCACCCGACATACTACAGCGAATTCAAACAGCCACTGCTATTAGCAAGCTGTTCCTCTGAGCCAAAGCATGACAGAAACTTGAACAGGAGCTGAAATTCGTATTCTCAAGTCAGCAGACTGAAACTAACTACACCATATTCTGCATCCCTTAACCACAAAACATCATGTGCCCAACCTACATTTGGAAGAGCAGAAAGTCAGCGATGGAGCAAGGCAAAAACCATGAATATTGAACAAAAGGAGAAGCCTGCTTGATGCACTGCTCAGGTTGGTCCTGAGGATGCACCTTCTGGTGCTTGGGGACAAGATCCACATCCAAACAGTGCAAGCAGGGGATTTTTTCGCTGCTTCTCACACATCTCACCTGCAGCAACACTCACGTGAGACGGTTCAGCACTGTACCAGCCATAAATAAATTCTTGGATCAGGCTGTCAGGCTGACAGAAATCCAGGGCATTAAATGGTGTTTAACCCAAATGCACGGGGGTTCATTGCTAGAATTCTTCCCACTCTTTTCCTGCAGTTCCTCCTAAATCAGCTGTCCCTGACAATCCTTTCCTTTGCTTTATATATGTGGCTATATAACACAAGAAATTAGCTTGGGCTTACCTGTCCCCCAGGAATTTCACTTGTTACTAACAAGATCCAGCTTTCACGAAATCACTGACAAAATAGCAGCACAGCATAAGACATTTAGATCTTTACAGACTACACTGGCCCCAGTTTCAAGAGGTTTTTCTTGGGTTTTCAGCACGCTGACATGCTCTGGGATAGTAATATGGGACGATGGGTCAGCCAGGACATGGCTTCAGCTTGGCTAAATTTCCAATTGCGTGTGCAGAGTGGATGGGTGCGGTTTTTGTTGGGGAGAGAAAGGTTTGTTTACCTGTTTATTTCCTTTCTTTCCATAGAAACACTGACTTTGCCTCAACACATTTTTAGCCTGGCCCAGTGATCCTGAGTGCACACGCACGTCAGTACTTTGCTGAACAAAGCTCCAGATGAACCATGATGGCAACCAAAACAAGGGTTGGAAACGCCTTCAAGTCCTCAATTATAAGCACCCAGCTAGGAACAGGATTGCATTAAACGCCCAAAATAATATGCACTGCAGACTTCAACGTGTTCCGCATGGGGCTACTCCTGCTGATTCACAGCATCCAGCAGGTACCACTGGGGAGTCATTTAAAATGGCAAAATCACCCCAAAAACAAAGATGAAATACCCCAAATATTGCAAAAGGCAGAAGAAGCACCAATTTCATTGCACAGACTGTGCACGCCTGCCTTTTGGAGTCCCTGCAACACCATGAGAAAGAAACACTGAGCATCACTGTGTATACAGAGTTGGTCCGTAAAGTTAAAAAGCTACCCAGAAATCCATGTGCTAATTTAGGAGGGTTGGATTTATCCAACCTCCCCTGCGTGGCCATGGGGAGACCAATTTTCTCACCCTGTACCATGTTTCCCTAATGGAAAAGAAGCAAAATACAACAGGACAACGTGTGAGGATCATACTCTGAAGACATAAAAGTACCTAACTTTTTAAATCTCAGCATATTTATTTTAGCCAAATGCAAGAGGACTGTGAGATGATCAACTCACCCTTGAAGGCCTGAAATCAGAATCCATAAATACCTAACAGAGACACCACAACAACCCCATAGCTCAAACAAGTGCAAACCAAGGAAAAAAAAAAACAAAGGCAGATGCAACCTTGGCCAGAATTTTGCAAACAATTACTTTGAAAATGCAATGCTCAGAGAATGGCTAATCTGAGAGAACTGCATTGAATCTGGCTTGCAGTTTCCTGCCCCTGGGCTTTTATTTCATGTTACAGCATGCTGCCAGTTCTGGTTTTATTTTATTTTTGTTTTAGAAAAGAAAAGAAAATAGTAACAAGGAGCTTGTTTTAACTGCTCCAATTTTGAGCTTCCACACATCAAGCAGAAATGTTGTAACTATTCATGGAGGATTCAGCAGTTCAAGCAGACAAGCAAAACAATTTAAAAACAGCAGCAGAAAGCAAAGCAAAAATGCATCTGTACTGCCAAGCTAAGTGAAGACATACCAAGACTGCAAAAGAAAGTAAATGCAAAGTACATTTGTGTCTAATAAAAAATTAAACGTCTTTGACTACATAAAGCGAGTGCTAAAATATTATGATTCCCCAAGAGGGAATATGAGGTTGCTGATATCCAGTAACTACTTTGCATACCCCACTGCTATCAGAGTTCAGGGCTGCAGCTGGGGAAAGGTGACTCTTACTCTCACTGTCGATCCTGAGAAGGGGCTTTGGTGGATACATTACAGAATCCTACGTGAAAATCACTTCTCCTCCGCTTCCTTAACTAGATATTTCCAAAAGCATTTTTATAGTTTCCAGCTATTTTCCCTGTTTGCTTTCCAGCAGAATCCCCTTGGCAGGAAACAGGACAACCCAACTTCCCCCACTGTCAGCTCAACCTCCTCCCCACCTAGCAAGTGCTGATGACCTGTTATATTTATTGCAACTGCTAAAGCAGCAGCAATCAACACTGGCATTTCTGGTATTTACCTCCTGTTTCTTAATTCTTCTGTCTTTGGCCTGAAAAGCTACAGGTAGGTGCAGCAAATGGAAAGGGTACACATCTGCTAAAGCAAAGTGTGTTTATATGCGCCCTGGCCACATGCAATAGGAGACCTCAGCCGTGAATGTTAACTTAATGTGAATGTGCAGCTTGAGATAGAGCCACTGCCTGGTAATCCACCTTGCTGCATGCCTGGAAATGTATTTATTGGCTTTTCGTTTTGTTGTTGTTGTTGTCTGTGTGCTTATTTATTGCATCAACAATCTCTTTCCTTCGCAAGAAAAATAGTTGCATCTCATTATGTGATAACCGCATGTGCAGAGTACGAGATATTCCTTGTCCAATGATGCTGATGGTGCACTGAGGAGGGACAGAGAGGGAGAAGGAGTGGATGTCATCAAAGCCAAACAGTCCCTTTCACCAGACTTTGCTGCCTTCTCCCTGCTGTTAAGCCTTCCCACCTTGTCATCCCAGCAAACTGCCGCAAACAAACCTTGAAGGGAATATGTCCACTAGTAAATAAAACTGAGCGAGGGAACAAACCATATTTTATTGTTATCTGGCTGCTTGGCTCTGTATTGCCAAGAGAAAAATCAGGAGCTGTTCCAGGCATAGTTTATCCCAGAAATTGCTTCCTCTAGGCAAAAATCAGTGAGAATGCATGAGGTTTAAATCCAGACATGCAACACCATCTCATACCCTTCTGCAGTGCAGAGATGGCTTCCTGACCATGGTGCTACCATAGCACTCTGGACTAGCACCAAAAGAAGAAAAGGAAAAAAAAAAAGGGAAACTGACTCATAGAACCATTTGAGTTCAAAAAGACCCTTAAGATCATCAAGTTCAACCGTAAACCAAACACTGCCAAGTCCACCAGTAAGCGATGTCCCCAAGCACCATGCCTACATATCTTTTAAACACCTCCAGGGCTGGTGACTCAACCACATCCCTGGGCAGCCTGTTCCAGTGCTTGATGACCCTTTCAGTGAAGAAATTTTTCCTAATATCCAGTCTAAACCTCCCCTGGTGCAACTTGAGGCTGTTTCCTCTTGTCCTGTCACTTGTTACTTTGGAGAAGAGACTGACACTCACCCTGTTACAACGTCCTTTCAGGTAGTTGTAGAGAGCAGTTGAGCACATTACAGATCCATACAAGCCTCACACATGATTTTTGCAGCCATTATTCCAGTGGAGACTCAGAGTGCTTTTTTTCCATGTTTCAATACAGTTATAATCTCTAATTCATCACACCTCTGTCTACAGGAGACGCTCAGGATGAGGACTGGCCAGCGGAGGGATGTGGTGTCAGTGCCTGGAGCAAAATATAACCTGGGAGCTCATGGTCTGCTTCCCTCATCCTGCTCAGGAGGCAGACAATGCTGCTGATGCACATGGGCAACCCTGGGGCTCTCAGGCACTATGACAATCAATTATTAGCTCCAACCACCACCGGCAACAGTCACGGTGGGGGAAGGAGAAATCTGAGTGAGCTGGCAAGTAGAAATGTCTTTCAGTTCTTCTTCAAGACAAGCCAAATGTGAAACCTGAGCAGGCTCACAAGGCCTTGTCTTTAGTGATCTGGATATAATTAAAGTCCGAACGGAATAGCTAGAGGTCCAGGACAACAGGCATGGTAAATGTATTTACAGGAATGCCATTTTAGTTAATGTTACTGAAAACTGACTGTGTTCCCCATGTTAATCTTCCTTGCCTATTAATTAGTTCACACTAATTTGAAGCTCCTGATAGCTTTTCTGCAGCCAGGTGAAGTCAATTGCCTCCCTGAACTCAATTTTGTAGCAAACCCAAAATAACTCAAAAGTTGCAGAAAAGCAGAGGCAACAATTGCAATAACTCCAATAAAATGGAAAAGAGGAAGAACAGGAGAAGCATCCAGTCTTTCTATTTACAGTACTTAACGTGGCTGTAGTAAAGCAGCTCAACACCTCGGAATTACATTGCATTTTTCCCCAATGCACCACTGAGAGCAACGTCTGTGCTCTGTAAAAGACAGCCACAGATTTATTTCACCTGCATCTTTGCTCCTTTGGAAGTTTTAACTGATGTTATAACACCATCCTTTGCTGAAAAAACCCTTCCAGCAGAATGTTACTTGGTATCCAAACTCCCCTTTTGCACCCTGAAACTCCTGCAAGCATTAAAGTGCAGGCAGGGAGCAACCTGCTTACTATGATTTCAGATCATCCACCCTAAACCCTCAGTTTACCTCCACCAATAAGGATTAAGCCCAACTGCACTCAAGCCCTGTGGCTTAACCCCTTCACAACCCAGCTGAACAGGTAAGTCCTATCCATCAAGACACTTGTTCTTTCCCCAGGACCAGGGGACCCATTGCAAGGCTTCAAGTCCTCCCTTGAAGACTTTTCACCGAGTTGACCTCAGTTATCTGAGAGAGTAACTCTTCATGAAGACTATGATCCACAATGAGACCCATGTGCCTCTGGCACTGGGAAATCAAACTCAAGGGAGAGAAAAAGATTGATTTATGGCTGCTAGCACAAGAGTAAGAGATTTGCTCTGGGGAAAAATGTTAAATTCATGTCTTTGATTTAGCTTTTCCTCAACAATTGACGTAAAAATGAAGAGGTGGAAGAAGATGATGGAGGTAAAGGGGGAAAAAGTACAGTCAAAGCAGCAACTCTGGGAAAAAGAAAATGCTGCAGAAGACAGACAAGCAATAACTGGTGGATACAGGGACACCTACACCCACCCCAGATGAGTCCTCTGGCAACCAGTACGCAACAGCTTCCCAGGGTGCTCCTCCCTGTGCATTCTCTTGTGTCTGATCCCATGTTTCCTACCAGCCCTAGGTCTCTTCCACAGTGAGAATGCTGCTTTGGTCTTCAGCTACCTTTCCATTTCATATAAACCACATGACCTCTGCTCTTCTGTTCAAACTGGTCAAAAAAGATTCAGCAAATACAAGCATAGAAAGGATTGACCAAGAGCATGTTTGGACAAAGTCCCTTTCCTCTAGGAAAACAGCTTAAAACAGAAAGGGAAATGGAAAGGAATGAAAGAAGCAGCATCGTGTCTAATGTTGCAAAGTTGCTCCTGACATGTAAGCTTAGAAACTTAGGAAATTTTTATTTCTTCCTGTTGAAGTTTGAGTGAAATAAGTGATAAAGGGAAATGTAAGCAAAAGTCACACTCATTAAGCAACATGATTTTCATCAGGATCAGAAAATGTGATGCTCTTTTACGTGGCAATGCTCTGAATCTCTTCACTACAGATTTGTAAAGTGACTTGCAAAAGACCTGGGTCTCCTCGGCATGGCCACAGCACAGAGAGGGCACCAAGGGGATTACAAGTTTAGCTAATGGGATGAAGCTGGTGTTGGCATCAAGCCTTTTCCAACCCCTATTCTCATACAGTAGGGTCAGTGTATTAAAAAACTCAATTACCTATGGGTTAACTTGGGGTCTCTGTTTGCGTTAAGACTCATAAATTCTTGTTCACTCTTTTGAAATCACCTTCCTGGGATGGCGAAGTTCTCCAGAACATACAAAATAAAATTTTCCTAGTTTTAGAAATGAAGCTTGACCTGAAGGCATCTCAGCAGGAAGAACCCATTTTGTCCCACCCATCTGAAAGGTATATGTGTTTAGTACCTGCCTTCTCCTCCTCTCCTCAAGGGAAAACCGAGAAGCATGAGGTCTCTCACCCCACAGCCTTGCCCTGAAGAGGTACCTTACTCCCACCTTACTCTGCCACCAGATACAGTAGCGGAAAAAAATATAGAGCAAATGAGAGAAAAAACACATCTACTTTAATAGAACAGGCTTTTTTCTTTGAGAGACCTACCATAGCTATAGTAAGTCGACCAAAGGAGACAGAGTGCCCACGACCAAGGAGGTAAACAGGCAGGAAGAATAATTTCAGGTTGGTAAGGATTCCCCCCTAGGCATGCATTTTTTTCTTGTGGTCTCTGAGGTAGAGTTTCAATACATTAACCTTTGTAAAGCCTCTGAGATTTGTGCTTTAGTGTCCCAGAGAGGTAACTGCAACACACAGTGTCCATAGCACAAGTGTTCCTGGTAGAGCTAGTAAGTTTTAACTGGAGCTCAGCATGGCAGTTTCTTGCAAGCTCCTAGGAAAAACAAGAGAACCTATAAATACATATAAAATGCATAACTCTGAAAGAAAAAATAAATACAGAAGCCAAGGACAGAGGCTATTCAGGCAAAAGTTTCCCATGTAGGTGAGGTCTATGGCAGTGGGACAAAAACTTTGCAGCTTGGCCAGTGTCTGTGTGCTGGTGGCACAGGAGGCACCACGCGGGACAGCCCAGGCGCAGACATCAAGAGAAGGTAACAGAAATCAAGAGACGGTAACAGGTGAGCATTAACTTGTACTGAAAGTCAACCTCAGGCATTAAAGACGATAGAGAATTAAGACACTATGTCCTGCATGACCTAGCTGGGGAAAAGGGCTGCACACAATCCGTGCACTTCCATTTTAAATCAGCCAAGAGAGTTTTTTCCTAAGCCACCTGGACGGAGCATTATACGCTGGGGTGCTTCGCCATACTCCCATCCTCCTTGCCCCCACTATGAGGGAAATCACCCCCTGCGACTCCAAACACAGCACCAAGTCCACAGCCACTGAAACACAAATCTGCATACCCCCAAGAAGTGGTTCACAGAGAAAAGGAAACATGAGTTATCTTTTACAGTGCAATCACAACTCAATCAGGTTTGCTTTGCATTATTTCTAGTTAATACATCTAGTTAAGATGTTTTTATTCTCTTTTGTTTCCCTCTTTAGCATATATGCTAATAAGCCACTGCTGGAGAAGAAAGCAGCGTGACATTCTAGGTGCACAGCTAGCGCTGGTATCTTCTCAGCCCTGCAGCTCGCCCTGCGTGTCCAGGAGAGCAGACAGTGCCAGCATATCAGCTCACGTATACAGAGCCTGGCCAAGGAGATCTGCAGCCGTGCCAACAATGCATTCTTCAGCTTTCCCGAACCACTTTGGATCCATGTCCCAGAGGGTACATCTCTACCAATCCCATAGCAGTAGTGAACAAGAACAGCCCTCCAAACCCACCCACATAGTATTAAGGCAAGCCAAGTAGTCCACCAAGAGAAGAAGCTGTCTCTAGAGCCAACCCTGAGATGCACAGGTTCATTCCGGCCCCACCGGTTTCTGACTCTTCCCCAAGTGGAGAGGTGTCCTCCTTGGTGAGCACCACTTTACTCCCTGCAGCCAGACGTGAGCCTGTCTGCAGAGCCTGCTGCCTGTTGCAGCCCTGCCCAAATTTGCTCCAGCTCTGAAGGTAGACTTCATGACTGAACAGCGAAGCTGTGATGAAAAGCCTGGAGAGATTGCACGCACAACCTTGAAAAGGAGCAGAGACATCCCAGACAGCATCAGAAACAGCATTAGAGAAAGCTGCTGGCATGAAGTGTCACCCAGAATATGGGGTACAACACACAGTAAAACAAAAGGGGTGAGATGAAGCAGATGCTGGATAGAGACTGCTTCCAGCTTATGCTCCAAGGGGAAATACCCAACAAAACTAAAGCAAACAAATCCCAATCAATCAACAAATGTTAACATATTTTTATCCTAACAGTTTATTTTCATTTATTATTAACAAGTTCCCCACTTTTGCAAGGACATCACCATGTACCAGTACTTAAGGGGCAGCTACAAAGAAGATGGAGAGTCCCTTTTTACATGGAGTCCCATGGAGAGGACAAGGGGGAATGGGCACAAGTTGCTCTTGAGGACATTCCGATTGGACACAAAGGGGAAATTTTTCACACTGAGGACAGTCACCACTGGAATAATCTCCCCAGGGAAGGGGTTGACTCGGCCACATTGGACACTTCCAAGAGTCATCTGGACAGGGTGCTGGGCCATCTTGTCTAGACTGTGCTCTTCCTAGAAAGGTTGGACTAGATGCTCCCTGAGGTCCCTTCCAACCTGTGATTCTGTGACACTAGGAATATATAAGATCTTTTCCATCAGCACGGTATGGTGGTTTCCAGTCTTTTCTTCTCAAGCTTGTTAAAGATGCTAGAAAGCAAACAGTGCAGTACAAAACCTGATATTCTCTACATCTGCATTAAACCATATTACTGTTAGAAAAATCTGTTCTCATCCTATATTCCTTTTAAGGCAGCAGTGAAAAAAAAAAACCAACCCAACCAACTAAACAAAAATAAACCCCACACTGCCTTCTAATTTGTACAAGAAAAACAGCAGCTCTCGTTGATTTAATAGAATGAAACATTCAAGACTCACAAGACCAATACTAGAATATTACTAGAATAAAAAGCCCATCACTTCATGGGGCAACACGATGTCTAAGAGCAGCTTGAAGGTCAGGAGAGCTTGGTAGCCCACAGGAAATGAGTTGGTGGGATTCTCAGTCCTGTTTCACCCACTCAAATTTCTATAAAATTAATTAATTGATTCAGAGAATGATGGCGACTCTCACCACACACATCCCCGTTTGCAGAAGTGCTCTTCTCCGGACAGGAGAATTAGGGAGAACATTGATTTTCCATGGTGGTTAACAGCAAAATAGACTTAAAGTTTTAAGTAAAATTTTAAGAATAATAAATGCAGAGAGGAACTGTGCAATGGATTAAGAAGCTGCTAATTTTGGCTGAGCGTGGAATTTTGGCTTTGGTTGGACAGTTTCACAATTAAGAGTTTTTCTCCATTTTTTAAGCAAAGGGGAGGCAAACTTTAAAAGGTTTTACATAATTCTGATGTATTAGCAAGACACAGTTAAGAAGCTTTTAAACAAAACAAAGCACTTTGATTCATTTATTTTGCTGGGAATGGATTAGGAGAGAGTTAAAAAGACAATTCATTTTTGATTGAAATAAGTCAATGTACTGGAAAATACCAATTCATTTGCAAAATTTCCCTATCAAATCCCATTGCTTCCTGCTTTCCAAGATGGCAAGTCTAATAATGTTCTTTTCTTCATGCTCCAAAGCAATAGCAGAAGCAAGCATTAAGGTGGTGCCTGCCTGTATTTTTAAAAGGATACCCAAGTAATTTAAAAAAAAGAGCAGTTTAAGATGTTTGACAGTTTTGTTTTGTTTGGTTCTTTTTTAATGATGATGTGGTATGAGTATATAAATAAAACCTGAGTGAAAGCAGGTTTTTGTTTGCACTATTATATTCCTAGCATAGTCTGCAGTCCTGTGCTAATGCAAACACAGACGCCAGCACCAACAGTATGTGAAAATGCAAAGGAATTGACTGAAAAACAAAGTGGAAAAGATTAGTCTTACGCTCACTGCCCGAGCTGTTGGAAATGTAACATGAGAACAGCCAACAAAAAAGATGAAGAAACCAAATATTTTTGAAAAGTTGTTATTTAAAGATTTATTGGTGATATACATTATAAAATGCTGTTTTCATTTTTAAACTAGATCTTAATCAGCCTCTGTTCTGTTCTTATTAATGCACTCAACACTAATTGCCTTAGAAAAATATCTTTTAAAAGATCCAGGCTATTAATGACAAAATGGAGATGATTTTTTTTTCTGATTAAGTCCACGTGATACAAGGAAGTGGTATCAGAATATCAGCCATACAAATGAAAGGCAGACACCTTTACAAATATCACCTTAATCCAGCTTTCCAGTTGAAAACATCCGGGTAAATGGGTAGGTTTTTTTCACTCTTTGTAAATTACAGATTCTATAAACAAAACCCTGAAATGTAAACTTCATTACCAAAAAGAACCCCAAAGCATATTGGATAAATGGTTAGTAATAAAAATGAATAAGAATGTGTGATCCCCGCAGATAATATGTATAATTCATGAAATTATCTTTACTACCACCCTACGGGAGAGGTTCCAAGGTTGGGATGAGTCACTAATCTAACAGGAACATGACAGAGGTGAGACTCAGTGCAGCAATAGTGGTGTCACTCAGATGGAGATGAACAGTGAGATGGGAGGAGTGCTCTCCTCATTGCTTTGGCCACTGGCACCAATAAAGTCAACCGGTCTCTCCGCAGCCCCTTGGCATGCATGAGTCCATGGAGAAGAGGAGCTGGAGAGGGACGGGAGAGCACGTCATGAGAGCTCTGCAGGAAAACGTGGTGTTGCAAGACGCAACGCTGGACCTGAGCAGAGCTGCAAGCTTGCTTCAGGGTCAACCACACTTGTTCCAGCACAAGGTTGAAGAAGCTCTAGTGTAGATAATATCTTTTTTTTCCTATCTCCTTCCTCTTCATTGCTTCCTTTGTTGGTCAGGGCTAAAATTTCAGACCATCTCAAGGATATAGAAGACAAAGTGAACCTGCAGTAAGTAAATACAACAATCTTGAGGAGCCCTTGAAGCATCACTGAGATCTGCATGAAGAGTTTTTACAAACCATAAGCCCCAGAGAGATGAAGTGAGATCTGCGATGACAGGATAGCAGAAATTAGTGAAACAGAGCCTAAGTGGATGCAATGGGAAACAGCCACTGAGCAATGTGACAGCTGGCATCTATCAGCAAGGAAAAAAGTGGTTTGTGGACAGACAGTAGTGCAAGTGCTGGAGCAGATTTCCAAGTTCAGAACAAAAGTACCCATTGATGAACCCTCCTCTTCTGGAGAGCTTCAGTTCTCCAGCAGAAAAGGAGCAAGGTAACTTATTAGATGTTCTAAAGAGAAATGAAAAAGTGCAAAACACTCTTCAGTAGTCTTTATGTTTAAATAAGAAAACTATACTGATAATTTATGCACCTTCCCAACATTTACTGAATGTGGGAAGGAAAATTACTTTTGTTTGCCTAAGATTAACCATAATAAAAACCATCTGGCCCAAGGAACTAGATTTTTTGGAAGAAATCATAAAACCTGTACAGGGTTTTATGATCTATACATACAAAACTCCATACACCATTCAGGGAGGAAGAGGAAATATCAACTGCCACAATTCCTGTAATTCTCCTGGGTTTATTTCTGTGGGACATTGTATGCAGATCTGTCCTCCACAGCTTATGGAATCTGCAAGTGGTCAGCAAAGGTTCTAGCAATGGCTGGAACCTCTATTTCTTGTCACAAAGCTACTGCTGTGGTTATTTACTAGAAATGAAAGACCAGTACACAAGGCAAAGGCTCAGCTGTCTCTTCCTGGGATTCACATGGACCAGATTTTGAGTTCTCTGACCCTGAGCAAGTTACTGGCCAGCCCTTGTATTGTTCATCACTAGTGAGGTGGTCAATGTGGGCAAACATTACAGAATTAGTCTAGAATTAGAGGGGAACTACTTCAGCAGTAAGATGATCTTACTGCTATTTGTTGATTAGATAAAAATAGTTTCCTTTAATACTTTCATTTTCTCAAGACAATTTCAGGCATAACCTCATGGCCCTGTTAACCTACAAGGCAACCTCTAACCCATGCAGAACAACGAAGGCTGTGACAGTGCAAAAAAATAAAATAAAAGTTCCTTGGAAGTATATGTAAAAATGTAGTTACTCCACTTGTAATGTGATTTGGACAACGAACTTTATACCCATGCTTGCACAAAAAAAAAAAAAAAAAAGAGGAAAAAAAAAAAAGATTGCACAGAATCACAGAATCATGGAAGGGACCTTCAGAGGCCACCTAGTCCAACCCCCCTGCAGTGAGCAGGGGCATCATCAACTAGATCAGGTTGCTCAGAGCCCCGCCCAACCTGACCTGGAATGTTTCCAGGGATGGGGCATCGACCACCTCTCTGGGCAACCTGTGCCAGCACTTCAACACCCTCACTGTAAAAATTTTTTTCCTTATATCCAGTCTAAATCTACCCTTCTTTAGTTTCAAACCATCACCCTTGTCCTGTCACAGCAGGCCTTGCTAAAGAGGTTGTCCCCATCTTTCCTACAGTCCCCCTTTAAGTACTGAAAGGCCACAATAGGGTCTCCCCGCAGCCTTCTCTTCTCCAGGCTGAACAACCCCAACTCTCTCAGCCTGCCCTCACAGCAGAGGTGCTCCAGCCCTCGGATCATTTTTGTGCCCTCCTCTGGACCCGCTCCAACGGGTCCAAGTCCTTCCTGTGCTGAGGGCCCCAGAGCTGGATGCAGCCCTGCAGGTGGGGTCTCACCAGCACCCCCAAGTCCTTCTCGGCAGGGCTGCTCTCAATCCCTCCATCCCCCAGCCTGTGCTGATACCAGGGCTTTCCCTGACCCAGGTGCAGGACCTTGCACTTGGTCTTGCTGAACTTCAAGAGGTTCTCACAGGCCCACCTCTCCAGCTTGCCCAGTCTCTCTGCATGGATATTAATGTTTAATAGAGATTATTATATCACCCTCTGCACCTTTGTAAAAGCAAGAATATCCCTCCCCTACAGGTAAAATAGCAGCATGTGTAATGCAATGGGGCTTAGCCCTAATGTGCAGGAGGACTGATCCATCCTCAGGCCCATCTGTGCATTTGGTTGCAAGACAAAAACTGGCCTTTTGCTGTTTAATTCAGCAGAATTTTGCTCTCTTTCTCATTCTCAGCATGACTCATTAAATATCTGCAGACCAGATTTTGCTCTTCATCTTAATCGAAAAGACTCTATTATGTACTTGAACACAGACTTTCTCCCTTTCTTCCAAAATAAAACTGAGACATGGGTTGAAGTGTTTGCCTAAAAAAAAATAATCCACGGCGCTGTGATACTGATGAGTATGAGAAAGTGGAAGTGACAGGAAACTGATGAAGAAAAGGCTGAATTAAATTTTTTAGACAACTGCTTTATTAGCTAAAGCATTCTGGTTTAGGTCAACAGGTACAAATGACAAACGCAGTAAGCTGGTTTCAGCTGAAAGTTTTTTTCTTCCTTCCTTTATCGTAGTTCAAGCAGCCCATCGCAAGCTTTCAAAGGGAGATGTTTCAACAATTTGAACCAAAATACTGTGTAGTCTCAAAATTTTCCCACATTTAAACCCCCAATAGAATAGACAATCTGGAAAAAAAGAGGATTTTTCCCCAAATATATTAGTCAGTGCAACTTCTCATTCTTTTTCCCATTTTCAGATAAATTCTACACATATTTATCAGCCGTAAGGAGGAAATACTTTTTATTTGTAAATAAAGATCAATTATTTACATCACCCCACTGAGTACCAGTACCACTGCTCATGCAGAGAGGAATCCACATACAAGACATAGCAAAGTAATGAAAAATGAAATACATCTAAAAGGTTTTGGCCCCAAAGGCAAAACTCCTGGAGATGTGCAACCTCCACGGGAGCTACCCCTTTGGTCCCTTTGGAAAACCTCAAGGAATCCCAAAGCAGACATCCATTTTAAGGGTGTAGCAGTCATTCTGTTAGTAAACCCAAGAAACACCATTTTGAACTCTTCCGTGTCTCTCTTCCTCTTGTAGCCTCTCTTCAAACATCCTTGCAAAGTGCTGCAATCATTTTCAGACACTCTTTCCATGACATGTTGCTGCAGCTGAGGTCAAAGAAACCCATCCCCATGTACATTCTCTATCAAATGCTATAAACGGGTTAACACCCTGATTTTCTGCACACATACAACCGTTGTCGTTATTAATGGGAAATCTGAACACAGCAGCGTGTTGCCAGCAATGGCTCTCTGGACTTTCATTGATGTCAGGACTGTAATAATAAAATATAATGTTCTTGCAGAATAAACAGGACTGCTGCAAATCCCTGCCCCCCCACAGCCCCTCGTGCTGCTGTTGCATCAACCAGCATTAAATTATTGGGCACAACCATCTAAACCCTGGGCCTAGCGTGTCTGGGACAGGGGGTTTATCCATCCACAAGCCAAGAGCAGCCACTCGATGACATCCCATCTTGGGTGCCTGTCTGGGGTTGCTGGGGATGAAAGGTTTTCCTTCATTTCATCTCCTTCTGCCTTCTCCTCCTTTCCTTCACTCCCTTGGCCTCTTACTGAATGCTTTTTCCACCCACCACTTGTAAAGTCAGCGGTAGCCACTGCCACGCAGATCTCACAAAGCAGCTCAGGGGGAGTGAGATGTGCCACATCCCTTCTTGGGCAAAATCCCCTCCTCACTGCTCCTCAGGAAGAGTAGGTTGAAAGTGAAGGGGCCCCAAAACTCTAAAACTCCCTCCGTCTCTGTTGCCAGGATGGTGGATCTCCAAAGCCGATGTTCAGCTGCTGCAAGCTTCAGCCCATCCTTCCACTTGCCATCTGGACATGGTCCTGAGGAACCTGGCCCTGCTTGAGCAGGGAGGTTGGACTAGGTGGCCTCCAGAGATCTCTTCCAAGCTCAACCATTCTGTGGTTCCTTAACATGCCATCAATCTTCTTCCTTGAAAGAAACAGTGAGGAAAACCCAAGGATCAGGAGTGCTATAGTCTTCTTTCGTGAACATACTCTGACTCCTTTCCTCCCACCCCGTTGCACTGTGCAGAGAGGACAGGCGCTGTGCAGCAGAAACTCTGCGGGAGTTGGACTATGTTGATGCTCAAATGGGTAAAATGGTGCTGCCCAAGGGCAACCAGACATCCCTAAGTGGTGAAAGGTTGCCTCCCACAGACTCTTCATCATCTTGCAGTAAGCAGGTGTTACCCTTGTACCAGCCCCACTGGGTGACCATGAGACAGCTCATGTAGACTGGGCGGTGCACATGAATCTGCTCAGAAAGGAGATGCTTTCCTTAGAGAGCATTCTCAGAACGGAGAAGGAGGCAGACTTCTTTGCTGATGGCCAGTATTGGATGAATGCAATCCAGGACAGCATGGACCAGACCACACTGGGCATGCAAAAGTCACAGTAGCCAATTCTCCCTGAAAACAGAAAATATCTCCTGTTGCATACAAAGAAAAGAAGTCCTGAAGGTCTTGAAGGCCTGTCTAGAAGGTAGGGATCAGCCCCTAAGCACCCATTCAGTTCCAATGAGTTCAAGGTCTGGTTGGAAAGTTCATCATCTGGTAACTTCCCCCAAAACAAGTGGAAATCAGAGTTTAGCAGTCTCACTTACTCGTGCTCCTATCCCGCTGCCTGCACTGTGTTAATTCCACACTTGAGATGGTTTAACATCCCCCAGAGATCGGAGGAGGAGGTCAATCAGCACTTCTCTTCCAGTTCATTGTAATGAGCAGCCCAAGCAGTTAACATCAGTTAGTTAAAGTGAATTGATTTTATCTGAAATTCCTGCTGCCACCTTCATGCATGCACACACATCGCTGCAGCTTCTATAATTAGAGCACACCAAGAGAGAAGCAATTTGTACGGAGAATGACGTATCTAAAACACGACTTTCTTGGAAAGGTGTGTGAATGTCTGGGGGGAAAACCTTGCATATTCAGGAGGAAAGCCTCTGTAATGATGCCACTAGGAATTAAGTAGAAACCTAATTGGTTTTGTCTTAGTGTCTAACAGTCCCAGGTCATAAAAAGAGAAGAAAAAACACATATGCACACACAGGTGCACACATGCACACACCCCATGGGCACCTGTGCTTAATCAAAGAAAGATACATATTAAAAAAACAAAATATTGGCCAACATGCTAAGCATAATCTCTCTAGACACTATGGATCTGAGACCTGCGGGAATAAGCCTGGGGTAAAGACTGCTTGGGTTCAGATTAGCTAACAGTATAGCATGTACTGCTCTGATACATGCTGGCATCGATGTTGCTCCAGACCAAGAGCATTTTGGTCTACCAAATCCCAAACCTCTTCTGTTCCCAAACATTTAAATGAGGCAAGATGTGTGTGCTGGGGAGTTGCATAGACCAAAATGCTCCCACCCACAGCCGACCCAAGGCTGCTTGCTTGCTGGGTTTGGTGCAGCTAAAATGCACATGTATGACCCTGACTGGGGTCTCACTTGAGTCATGAGGGCTTCTTCTCTGTCCCCCTTCCTCCCCACACACCCATACCGGCCACCCATGGTAACATGATGCAGAACTGCTCCAGTCTCTGGGCCACCACACATGAGATTTGGGGTTATTTTTGTAAGCACTAAGAGCACAAGATCTCACCAGACTGTGGGCCATGCTCTGTGCAAGCTGTGGGCAAGAGCAGGGTGATGGTCCCAGTCCTGGTCCCAGTCCTGGGCCTAGCCCTGCACAGGACACCTGCAATATCTGAAGCTCTCTCCCCCTCCTGGTGAATCCTGTCTCCTCTTTCTGTTCAGGTTGGAAAGGGAAAAACCCTCTGATCCTGCCTGCAAGAGTGGGTGGGGTAAAAGCTTTGAGTCCTAGTTCCCCTGGCTGAAAATGGGATGGAAAACCTCCCACCCATCCTGCAGCTATGCAAGGAGCTGAATATACACTGAATATATGCATTGGTCTGTTGAGAAGGCCCTGGGGGTGCTGGGGGGCAGCGAGGTAACCCTGAGCCAGCACCGGGCCCTTGGGGCCAAGAAGGCCAACAGGATCCTGGGGTGCATTAAAAGGAGTGTGGCCAGCAGGGCGAGGGAAGTTATCCTCCCCCTCTGCTCTGCCCCAGTGAGGCCACATCTGCAGTGCTGTGTCCAGTTCTGGGCCCCCCAGTTCAAGAAAGACAGGGAACTGCTGGAGCAAGTCCAGCAGAGAGCTACCAAGATGATCAGGAGACTGAAGCATCTCCCTTGTGAGGAAAGGCTGAGAGACCTGGGTTTGTTCAGCCTGGAGAAGAGAAGGCTGAGTGGGGATTTCATCAACACCTATAAATATCTGAAGGGTGGGTGTCAAGAGGATGGGACTGGGCTCTTTTCAGTGGTGCCCAACGCCAGGCCAAGGGGCAATGGGCACAAGCTGGAACACGGGAAGTTCCACCTCAATATGAGGAAAAACTTCTTTTCTTTGAGAGTGCCAGAGCAGGGGCACAGGCTGCCCAGAGAGGCTGTGGGGTCCCTTCCCTGGAGACATTCACACCCTGCCTGGACACAGTCCTGTGCCCCTGCTCTGGGTGTGCCTGCTCCAGCAGGGGGTGGGATGGGATGATCTCCAGAGGTCCCTTCCAACCCCCACCGTTCTGTGATTCTGTGATTCTGTGAATAATACTGTAGTAAGTTCTTAGTGTACTGTTGATCCAAAAAGACTGTCAAAATAATCTCATGATCCCCTCTAGCTTTAAAATCCATGATTGAGAGAGCTGAAAGACATACCAGAAAGAAATATAATGCTGCTTACCTTTAATACCAAGACTAGAGATATTTTCACCCAAGAGCATGGCTAAGTAACAGAATTTCAAAACTTCCAGTAAACTTTTGTGCCTATAAAGTGGCTGAGTAGGCGGAAAACAGCAGTTTAAAAAGGAGCATCTTTCAGCAGGAATGCATCATTAAAAGCATGCTCTAAATGAGCTGGGATTATGTCTGGGGACTTCTGTGCCATTGTCTTAAAACATACAGAAAAAAATGGAACTTCACAGACAAGAAAAGTTAATTCTCATGCCTCCATTAAAATCTGGAGGCTTAAATTACTCAAACAGTTTTTGGTTTGTTTTAAAACAAAGTCTATCCATGCACTGGCATCTGAATACCTTGCCCTTGTATGCTTTTTTAAGCTCGTTAATTCAATCAGAGCTATATTGCAGCCTCCCTGTCCTCACACAGGAATTGGCTGCTTAATGCTCAAGCTCAATGGCCATAAGCAAGATTCATCTGACTGCTACAGGGTAGTATTTTGCACACAATAATTAAAGCATTTATATTTAGTGTTGCACTATAAGCCAAGGCTTGAGGAAAGGTACAATCCTATTTCTTTTTGAATGCTGAGCTCCTGTCATGCCGTTACTAATGACACTTTGCACAGTGATGATGAAATTCTCCCAAAGTTTTGTGTACTGCCCCACTACACAGCAATGTGAGGAATCACCAAAAATCCCTCTTCCCATAGGAAAGAGGCTCATAGACCCAGTGTACACCAGCAGCCCATAACATCACACTAGCATGGGACCAGATTATCCTGTTAGTCTTCAAATTGAGCCCTTGGGATGTGGTTTCTGTAGTGAAGATGGTCCAGAAGGCCCCAAGGGATGCTCCTGCCCTGGCACCCGATTACACATCACAGCATCGATTTTTACAGCCACAAAACCCCCTCTATTTTTCTTGCACTGATGCTAAAACTTAGGACATGGATGGGGGGTGTGGGGATGTGGGGGGCATACTATTCCCGAAACAACCTATGCCTCCATTCTGAACAGTGGAATATTCAAACAGTGACTACAGCAAAAATAACTCGCAGTTGAAATGATTATATATCAGTGAGGCCACCTGGAAAACAGCTTACATAAAAAAAGCAATACCAAATAAGAAACATATTTGTTGCATGTATGAAGAAGCCACGGTCCCACTTTCCTTGGGTGCATTTTGGTATTGCTAGAAAACAGCCCCTGGCAGCTGGTAAGCTCTAAGAGACATGATGAGAGAGAAGAGCTCTCTAATCCCTGGCTGGCATCTGAACCTAGGTCAGATGTTACCTCTGTCAATGTCAAGGCTGGGCAACAGCACAGACATCTCTCTTAAATGTTGTTCTTTTTAAAGAAAACCCATAAGGATCCCCAGAAATCCTGCAAAGATTTCGTGTCCCTTGCTTGGCAATCATCTGATTGCACCTCTTCTTCACACATCTCATGGAGAGCAATTGTCTTCAAGAAACCAGCCCACCTCGGAGAGGGGATGGGAGACACACCTGAGCTGTGGAGAGCAGCACCATGCATGCACAAGGCACATCTCCCCGAGTCGGGATGTCCACATCGCAGAGGTGGGCAGAAATACAACGAAGGGTCTGGAAGCCCTCCAAGAGAACGTGCCTTCAGCTTGGTATAGGCAGCCTTCCCCTACCACTGGGGGTCAAGAGCTGCCCCCATCCCTCTGCCCAGCCAGAGCTGGCAGTGCTGCACTGAGCAGCATTCAACTAGGAAAGCAGCCTGCAAGCTGAATGAGAGATGAAACAATGAGGGAGGAAGAAGCCAGCTCAAATAAATGGATAATTGCCATTTAATTCCCCTGTATTAGATTTGGCAATAATTACAGTTAAGTCAATAAAGCAACTTTGACTCGAGCTGGATTTGATGATGGGACAGACTGATCAATCTGTCTGAGATGCAGGCTCCCAGCCTTGCCAGGGAGACCTCAGGGTAGGGACAGAGGAAAGGCCACCGCCGGTCTGCCACGTGTTGAGGAAAATGGTCTTTAATGTGCCAAAAGGAGTATTAAGTAAAGATCCCATTCATGCTTTTGCTAGATTAGGCAGCCTCGTTCATGGATAAAGACAGCCCCTTATTCATACAGCTCAGTTATGCTCTACAGCAACAACTGGCCACCTTGCTGGAAAGATGACACCACGCCAAGCACGTCTGCTCATCACGTCCATATGAACACAACTTCAGAGGAAAGCCCATGTTGGAGATTTGCTGTTAGGCAACTGGCTCAACAAAGTGAGTTAATTAAAGCTGAAGCAGAGAGCTGAAAACTTCCCTGTGATGACTGTCTTAGAGCTTGTCACTCCAGCCTGGCTGCCCATCAGCAGGAGGAGCCGCACTGGAAAGGATGCCCGTGCAACCTGCCACCGACAGCGAGCAACAGCAAAGGGCAGTGAAGGAACAACCACTGCAGATGTCTGTAGTCCAATTCAATAATAATAAACATATTTCCTGGCACCTGACATCAACAGATATAAAATAATTCATCTGGTTTACAGGTGCAGCTCCCTTTCCTTGACACACGTGAAGCCCTTGCATTTCTGTCAAGCTACCGTCTCCTTTGGGACGGACAAAGTCTCCCTCTACTGCAGCACAGAGCAGCTCATAAAAGTAGATGGAAACCAGGTGAAACCACAGGAGTTTGAGTTCAGCAGAATACATACCAAGATGGCAACACAACCAACATAGAGATGTGCGTTATTTTTTATTACACTGTATTATACACAGTAGAATTATGCATTGTATGCAGTTGCTCTAGTGACTTGCAAGACACCTGCCCTATCCAATAGCCTCAAGAAACTATGAAAAGCAGAACAGAAAATCATGACAAAATGTTTTTGGTGAAAATACAACCAGGCACTATATTCTGATAAACCTGGAAGTGCCTGGAGATATTGCATTAGTTTCAGTGGATTTAACAGAGGGCACAGGCTCTTGCACTCAACAGCAGGATGCAACATAACAGTATTTGCACAGATGGGCTCAAACTTTGCCACTATGAAGTAAGGGACCTGTTCATCCCCCACTGCTTTAAAAATACCCACCCTTCCTGCCCACACCCCCCCCTCCCCCGCCAAAAAAAAACCACCCAACCCTTTATTCAGGAATTTCAAAGCAAGGCAGTAAATTAACAAAAATATCTCAATTCCTTTGTTCATTTGTTAATGTTAGGATATTATTGATAATGCTTCATCTTACAGTAGGTATATGCATATCATCTGGCTCTGTATACATCCAGATACACGTAAAACATGTTTTATAGCATATTACTTCTTCACTGCAAATATTTTCCTGAGATGTCCTAGAATGAGAGCACATTAAAAGCACCTGCTAATAAATCTTTGCTAAAACCTCCAAATTCCTCACGAAAATCCAAAGTGTGCTGTTAATGAAACCGTTGAGTTTTTAACGTATGTGTCATTTTGATGAATGCAGAACATCATTTCTATAATGTCTTACATGTTTCACGCACTTCTGGGTATTATAACGTCTTCTTGATAGCCCAGGAAAACAGACGATTAGCACAAGTAGGAAGGAAAACAGAATCCTGGAGCCATGTACAGTTACAGAGAATTTGTTTCAAGGTAAGAATCACTGCACAAAACTTCCCAAGCGCTTGCTCAGTTCTCCCACCACTAGATTAATATTTTCCAATCCTTGCAATAATTTAATTAAAGTGATCAGCAGATGAGAAGTAATACTGCACCACTGAATCTAATTAAACTTCAAGTTTATCCTCTAGAAATCAAGAAAAATATACATTTATTCAAGAAAAGACATTTATTTTACTCTGACAGAGGAAAGGCTAAAAGAAAAAAAAAAACCAATCCATTTTCTTGATAACATCTATCTCTCCTCTCTCTCCCCCCGCTTCCAAATGACAACGTTTGCCTGGCTAAATAATAAAATAATAAGCATTCTGCAAAGCTAATCTTCCTGTTCTGAGCTGTCTGAGCCACTTTGTCCCTTCCCACCCATGCCATTGTATGGCAAAACAATAGTGCCTTTGTAAAAACGACAACAAAAACCAAACGGAGGGGAGGTCTCTACCATGTTGGAACCTGCCAAGAAGAGAAATAAAAATTTAGACCTTCTTACTTCTATTTGGCAATTGTACATCTTACAAAAGGCTCCCCCTCCATCCCTGTCCCATGCAAGTATTAACTCTCTAAGCTTGACTGGAGCCTCGTGCAAAATTAAAGTAGGGATGCCGAGAGGCAAGGCCGTCCTCCCTAGGCAGGCAGCAACCAAATGACCGACGGAGAGTATTCCCACCTTCTGCTGCCCAAATCTCCGCTGCTGAAACCAACACCATGGCCTAAATCTGGGTGTTGTCCGGCACCTCCTCACTATAGAGGCATGCACGAGTTGTGTTTGCAGACAAGGCCACCATCTCTCCACTTGGTTTTCTTCAAAAATCATGCTAAAAAGTTTTACTACTGTAAGCACAACACTGATCATTGTTAACTAGTGCAAAGCCACAAAGTACTAAACATGTACAATTTCTAACTAGGCTTGCTCAATTATCATTTTACTGCAGCAACCTCCAGGGCAATATTGTCTTGCTAATTATTTTGCTCTCCATCCCTTTACTGAGAACAGGCTGGTTTTACTCTGCCTTTCCTCATGGTCAAAGAGCAAGTGGATGGGCAGTAAAGGAGAAACAGCTGTATAAAAAGGTTCATTTGGCTGACTCAGACCTTCCCTAGCAGCACATTTTCCTCCTGATGCAATAGCCCCTTGTAGACAGTGCTGTGCCCAACCTACTGCATCAAGCTGGCATGGGTTGTGCATCCACACCAGTAAAGCTCTCAACACAACTAGTTGCCTCTGAGCACGGGAGGCCAGGAACCGACTCAACTGACCCACAAAATAGGAACAGGCACGCTGGGGAAGATCAAAGGTCTACAGCAGATACCTGTAAAGAGTGAGACAGCAGAAAGCACACATGCTACTGCACAAGCACATTCTCAGTTACTGACCATTTGCATCTTGGGGACTTCTTGAGCAAAAAGTGCTTTCTGTGGAGTACTCCACCATGTTTAATCTCCCATCAAAGCCACATACACCTTCAGGATCTGTAACAAACTACAACAAGTGGTCAATGACATAATTGGAGCTGATTGAGGCTCCCCTCCTTCTGTTTGTTCTAAACATGATACCTGCTACCTTCACATGATGTGTGGAGACAAAACACGACTCAGTCTTCACAGCCAGGAGGTGGGATCAATATCAGAATAATGATGAAGTTGCTACCCAAAAACTGTGCAGAGAACCACTTTGTTAGGAAAATATCATTGCCACAAACCTTGTAGCTCTAAATCGTTAGCAAATCTCCAGGGGAGAAAAAAAGGCATGAAGGAAAGAATGAAAGAAAAAAGGTTTGCAACACGAAGGGCTCTTCATATCTTTTGAGAGATTTCTACTACTTCTACCACACTGCTGCTGTTCTGCACATGCTTGTAGGGTGAGCGATATAATCACCTGAAGGAAGATAATTAAACACCTTTCTGAGCCAACAGGTGAACAGTGCAAATCCCAAATGAGCAACCTACTCAGTGAATCATAAAACGGAAAGAGACTCTCCAGGTCAGCTAGTCCCTTCCCAAGGAGGGAGCCAGCACAGAAATGCCCCTCCACATACCCACTTCCATTGCCTACTCTCACTTTAATGCTACTCAAGCAGCAAGCCTTGTTTGTCATTTCTTAAAAGACTATTCCAGTGTAACACATCCCAGCGGTGATTTATTATCACTGCAGAATGGAGAACGACACTGATCTCTCCACAGAACTCTAAGTTTGCTTGAGGGCCTTTCCTATTAATTGGCCTTAACATTTTTATTGTGGTGCTACTGAAAAAAAAACCCAGATTGTGCCTCACTCGCTAAGTGCTATAATTGACTTTAACTCCTTACAAGCTATTGCTTGCAGGCCTGCCATGGCCCTCTTGGTAG
This sequence comes from Phalacrocorax carbo, assembly GCF_963921805.1. NCBI lineage: Eukaryota > Metazoa > Chordata > Aves > Suliformes > Phalacrocoracidae > Phalacrocorax > Phalacrocorax carbo. Next base: position 3,339,651 of record NC_087514.1, on the reverse strand, counting down.
TTCAGATGCATCCTCTCTGAGGGATTTCACAGGCACCTCTTGCTTTCCCAGTCAAGACCTGAAAACAGACACCTCCTTATTTACAAACTGGTAAATCCTCTTCTGGGTGTCTTTCAAAGAAAGAAGGAAGATGTATTAGTCTATAGACCTATAAGCCAAAAACTGCTGTATTTTATTCCTGTCCGATAGCATCTCAGGAAAATTGATTCACTTCTCTGTGAGTTGGCTACTGCAACCATAAAACAGTGATGATATATACTAGACTATTGCTCTGGGGTGGCATGAAGGTTAAATTCATTAATGTTTGTAGAGTGGCTGAGATGTTTGGATGAAAGGCACTAACCATGGGAAAATTATTATTATTTAGTCTCACAGGGGCAGATCACAGCTTCATTAACTCTACTTGAAGGAAAGCATTCTACAGCAAGTGTAGGCAAACCTAACTCCTGCAATGCCTAGATCCTGTACGTGCTCAGCACGGAGTCTGAGACAGAAACCAGGCAGAAATTGCATGCTGCCCTCAGTTGGGGTCAGCCTGCTGTCCCAGCAGAAGGAGCATGGTCTAATGCAGGATGTCAAGATTACATCTGATCTACAGGTGTATTTCAGCACTTCAGGGAGAGGTATGCAAGAGACATAACCAAGTGGAAAGAGAAAGCTGTCATCATACTACTGAAGAGAATACATGGAGCACGAAAGAGTGGAGACTGCCCTACTATCATGAACAGGCAGAGCTGGTCACTCCCACACCAGTTCCCACTCAGGCACTGATTTACTGCAGGGCATTGGGAACTCACCTTCGTACTCATTTTCAGTTTGCTTTAGTGCAGCTCCATGGACAAGAGAAGATCCCCACAGAGTGCAAGAGAGAGCAGATAAAAAACTGGCAACAGAGATATAATTCTCAGCCTGGCCACCGTTCACCAGCAAAACATTTCTCCACAGGTCATAAAACCAGCTTTTTGTACCTTCTGCCAAGATGCCACAAGAACAATGTCAAAGGAGCAGAATTGCAGGCACAAAGAATGGTTAAGGTTAGAAAGGACTTCCAGAGGTCATCTGGTCCAACCCCCCTTCTCAAGCAGGGCCACCTACAGCAGGTTGCCCAGGACCATGTTCAGACAGCTTCCGAATAACTCCAAGGATGGAGACTCAATGTCTTTGGGCAGCCTGTGCCAGTGCTCAGTCACCCTCAGAGTAGAAAACTCTTTCCAGACTAGATGGACCCCTGGCCTTATGCAAGATGACAGGTCCTTCCCTCCCCATGCAGTGTTTCCACCATGACCTGCCACACGAGCTCACTGTGTAGCCCATCTTCATCTCTTCTACTGCACTGAGGGTTGGAGCGTACCCCGCCTTGGACAGACCATCGGCCTGCGCATCAGGCCTCCAACCTCTGCTGCTCTCTAGTTATTAAAACCAACATGTGAACATGAGATGTAGCAAATGAGAAGATCTTTGAGGAAGGCTGAGCCCACTCAGGTCTCTGATGAGAACTTAACTTCCAGATTCAATGAACCAAAGCTACTTTTCATTATGACATAGTGAAAGATAAACACCATTGCATTAGTCAGCTCCTGGCAGTCAGCTTTTGAAGGACATTGAGTGGGTGGCAGAGAAAACCTGAAAGAAAAGGAAAAAATCAGACTCTGCAGCATGACATTATTTGGAGCTGGTCTTCTAGCATGCAGTGCTGCTCCTGCTGCTGCCTGGAGGCCTCTTCCTGATAAATCATATCATCATATCACACTGCCACTCTCCAGGCTCACTAAATGCAGACCAGCGATGCCCAGCTTTACTTCTCTCTGTTGAACATCTTCCAGATACTTACCCATATTTTACTGAGTAAGGCACAAAATAAAACCGGATTACCAATGCATCAGTTTGCAGAGGTAAACGTGGGATATATCACTTTCTCCACTAAAAGGGACAACAGAACTTTCCAATAGCCAATGTTACTTCTTGAACTTTTTCAGAGGACTGATATTTTTTCTGCAGGACAGAAATGAGCATCCATCACACCATGTGGTTTGTCAGAAGTGCTGAAAAAGAAATAAGAGCAGGGTATCCTGCTAGGACGACTGAGCTCTGTGGAGATGAGCCTGATTCTGGTTCATGCAAATCGTGGCTGGTAAATCATTACCACTATTCCCAGGTAGACAGAGACCCTCCCAGATGGGATCCTGCAGTGCTGGAGAAACACTGCTCCCACTCAAGTCAAATACTAGCAGGGTAGGGGCAGACAAAATCAGAGCTTCAGGAGTGCAATTGCCCTCTCATGCTCATGATGAGATAATTTTACGTCCATTTCTTCATACACTAGAGCACAAGCCTCTCCAACACCACCTTTGCCTGGTAGCCATCTCCCAGTGGGGTGTGCAGCTTCGTGGTGGAAAAACAATGACTGAATCATGATTGATGCATTTTTTGGTGGTGTATTGGGTTTGCATGGCAAGGTTTTGGCAGTGCCGGGGCTACAGGGGTGGCTGCTGTGAGAAGCGGCTAGAAGGTTCCCTCATGTCTGATAGAGCCAATGCCAGCCGGCTCCAAGATGGACCCACTGCTGGCCACGGCCGGGCCCATCAGCGACGGTGGTAGCACCTCTGGGATAACGTATTTAAGAAGGGGAAAAAAACCCTGTGCAACAGCAACTGCAGCCAGAGAGAGGAGTGACAACATGTGAGAGGAACAGTCCTGCAGGCACCAAGGTCAGTGAAGAAGGAGGGGGAGGAGGTGCTCCAGGTGCTGGAGCACAGATTCCCCTGCAGCCCATGGTGAAGACCACGGTGAGGCAGACTGTGCCCGTGCAGCCCATGGAGGTTAGCGGTGGGGCAGATATCCACCTGCAGCCCGTGGAGGACCCCACGCTGGAGCAGGTGTCTGTCCAAAGGAGGTTGTGACCCCATGGGAAGCCCATGCTGGAGCAGGCTCCTGGCAGGACCTGTGGAAAGAGGAGCCCACGCTGGAGCAGGTTTGCTGGCAGGACTTGTGACCCTGTGGGGGACCCACGCTGGTGCAGCCTGTTCCTGAAGGGCTGCACCCCATGGGAGGGACCCACGCTGGACCAGTTCACGTATAACTATAGCCTGTGGGAAGGGCCCATGTTGGAGAAGTTCATGGAGGACCGTCTCCCGTGGGAGGGACTCCACGCTGGAGCAGTGGAAGAGTGTGAGGAGTCCTTCCCCTGAGGAGGAAGGAGCAGCAGAGACATGCGGTGAACTGACCCCAACCCCCATTCCCCGTCCCCCTGCACCGCTGGAGGGGAGAAGGTAGAGAAAATCAGGAGTAAAGTTGAGCGCAGGAAGAAGGGAGGGGTGGGGGGAAGGTGTTTCAAGATTCAGTTTTTATTTCTCATGATCTTACTCTGATTTGACTGGCAATAAATTAAAAGAATTTTCCCCAAGCTGAATCTGTATTGCCCGTGACTGTAACTGCAAAGTGATCTCCCTGTCCTTATGCAAGCCACAAGCCTTTTGTAATATTTTCTCTCCCCTGTCCAGCTGAGGAGGGGGAGTGATAGAGCAGCTTTGGTGGGCACCTGGGGTCCAGTCAGGGTCAACCCACCACCATCACTGTCCATTCCAGTACCTTTACGGCTTGTGCTTAATGCAATGGGAAGTGCTGTGGAACGCTAAATTTCCACCTTGAGGACAGACGGCCCTGCAGGACCAGAGCTGTTGCTGCTGTCCGCTGAAAGGGATGCGCTGGAGCCAGCTCATCCTCGCTGAATTCCTGAGGCACACGCAGCCTGTATTCTTCCCAGCTAGGTCCCTCAGAGAGGCCTGCATCTGATACGTGGAGGTGAGCTTTGCTGCTAATACACAAGAGCCAAAGAAGACATATTGAAATCAATACTTCAATACTTATATATCTGAAAAAAAACCAGACAAGTTGAGCATTCTGCTGCCATGAGAAGTAATGCAGTAACATCAAAGAAAGTTTTATTTTTCTCTGTCGATATTAAAGCATTTAAAGTCTATGAATTTAATGCTTACAATTACCGAGGCAGACAGCATCACCGCCTCATCTTTATCAGTGTGCTTGTATGTCTTTAGCCATAAACCTCACCCCAGGATGAGTAATTTTAGCACGTTCGCTGAAGCTTTCGCTGTAGCCCGACCAGCGGCAAAAGTTTTCAGTCTTCCATTTCTCTCTTTGGGGCACGTTCCATTCCAAGAAGCAATGCTTTCAACACTCATTTCGTTATTGATTCTTTTACTAAAGAGAAACATCTAATGGAGTTTTTAACTATTTAAAAGGAAAGTCTTCTGGTTTGCCTTTAGCAGCTCTAAGCTCCACTTAAAATACACAGCAAATGAAACAGCCTGTGCTACCACCATCCAGGGGAAGTAAGTGCAGCCTTTCTGCATCAGATTCTCCCCAAAGCCTTTCCAGAAATTCCTCCCTTAAAAGAAGATATCCTTCCAGAAACAACAAAACCCACGAGACAAGCAAGCACCGCACACCGCCCTGGTGGCTAGCAGATAGCGCAATACTTTGCAACAATAATTGCAGGAATGGTGAGAAAAAGTAGGAGGAAGTTCTAACCTTATAACACCTGGGTCTGAAAATCAAAACGCATTTGCAAACCTCGCTTGCCAGTATACCTCAGGATGGTGAGGAAGGCGATAATTAGCCCTCATTTACTGAGGAAACTGTAGCACAGAGAATTAAAGGCTCCGACTCGCACGCACTAAAGCAAAGAACGGTGGGAGCATACACTGTTTTGCCCCAGCAAGTGCTTCCCCACCGGTGTGGCTTACCCCCCGGAGAGAAGAATGGTGCCAATCACTGCCCAAAATATTAATACAAACTCTCTTTTGTTGGTGCTTTAAGCTAACACTGAGGTGCAAGCCACGTGCTATAGTGCTCACTTGGGAGAGAACAACCTCCAGAGCTGAGCTGGACACCTGCAGCCAACCACATATGAAAACATGGTAATAGTTCTCAGGGGTCAGTCTGAGCCCAAAATGACATGTGTGAAGTCATGCAATTAAACATGGAGTGTGGCAGTGATGAGCACACCAAGTTTCCAGGCTCCTCCAAGGGTTTGCAGGCGTGTCCAATATGAACTTCAAGACTATGAAAGTGCTCACCATGAATTCTCCGGCTGCCAGAACAAAACCAAGCTTGCAAGTCTTTGTGGCTGAAGGAGCAGAGATGATTGACACACCCAAGTCCCCACATTCGGCCTGAAATATCTAAAGGTATTAACCAGGTTCTCAGCTACCATAAAAACTAGCCTGATGGGAAAAGTAGTGAAAGAGGTCCAAGGGTTAGAAAATACATGGTTTAGGGTTTCTTTTGTGCTTTCTTGATTGAACTCAAGCGATTACCTACAAAAAAACTATCTATCTACAACCTAGGTATAAAAGCATATTTTATTTTTTTTTAACAGGATTTCACATCACTTCAGGCTTGAAAAATACATCTTTTGACATGATTTCCCATCACTTAAGACTTGAAAAAATGTCCTTTTTTTTCCCCCCCTTTTTCCCTTTTCCACTGCAGAGTTCTTCCATTGTTTTTATCTCTCTGAAGCTGCTTGTACAAATAGGCTGACTTCCTCGATGCTGGCCATAAGCACAGGCTGGGAGGATGACTCAGCCCGTGCACCAGCCAAATGATCAGTCAGAAGTCCTGCCAGGGTCTGCAGGACTAGAAACAGGAGCTTTAATACAGTGTTCCAGGTAATTTCACCTAAACAAATTCACAAAAACAGAAAATGTATGACAAACAAGGGAAAAAACCCTCATATATACATATTATATAATTATATGCACACAGATATGCTCTGTAATGTCATTTTTGGGAATCGAGTCTCAACATCTTACATATATTAAAGGAAATAACCAAAGAGAGCTGCGTGTTCATGATTAAAGAACTATAAGGCGAGGGAGAAGAGCTAACATCACACATATACACACAGACACAACAGCATAAATGACCTACAGCAGTTCTCAGGGACAATCACATTGATTCCTGCACCATGTGATGGTTCTTGGACCTTCTCCCACCTTTGAGACCAGACCTGCGAAAGGCACCTCCTCTGCTGGGAATGCCTTCTACTAGCACAAGCAAGGCTGAGGTATGTTGTGCAGCTACAAATAACCTACTTTCTTGTACATGTCAAATTAAACCTGAGTGATGGAGCTGAAGTTCCAACTCAAACTTATTCAGAAATCCAGGGACACAAATTCTTTTTTACTAAACAACTCACCAGAAATTTCACTGAGGTGAAATTTTCATTTTCATTCTTTCATTCATGAAGAAACTTTCATTCTTCATCAAAGACCTCAATATTTTAAACTAGAAGAGACTGTTGATCCTTTATATGACAATATTTTCAGACCTTGTGAAAATGATGACTACCAAAGATCTGAGAAAATGAAACTAGGGCTCCTCAGCTCCCCAAAATAAATCTGTGGCTTCAGAGGAGCAGCAATGGTACCACTGGCTTATTATAAGAAATACACCTCTCCCCTTATCAGTACTGATGATACCCATCTTTTCCAGAGGTTTAGCTGGACTAAAATATCCATCCAGATCTGGCCTTACTGTCTTCAATACCAAGCAGAGAACATCAATGCATGCTGAAGAGACTTGTAACCACTTTTGTCTCATGCCGGGACATATGCAGAATTCCACAGTTAATGCTGTTGCAACTATTCCTTACATTTAGTCCCCATCCAGAGATCACTGATCTTGCAGGGAACTACAGAGAAGGCAAAACTGTTATTCAAAGAGTATCAAAATTACTCTTAACGCCTATGTAAGTGTCTTTCATTTTCCTAGATAGCTTTCTTAAAATTCAGGCAGTCTTTGTCCTTAATTAGTAAAAGAAGCTATTGTCTGTTCTTCTTAACAAGACACTTATCTTGCCAAGTCTAGCAAGGTATTTCTTAAACATTGACAAAGTTCCTCACTTTGTATTAATATTTTTATACTTAAGCTGTAGCCCAAAATAGTAACCAATTATTTCTTCAAACACTCTTATGATACTGGTGCATAAAGTGCTTGTTTATCCAATAAAACCACAAGGATGTTGCTAAATTCAGCCTTGAGTTCAGAAGAGATTTCCAAATATTTTGCATCTCAAAAGTAACTCACATCAAAGAAAACTTCTGAAGGCTGATGGAATCGCCTGGCTTTTGCAGAAGGATGTGTCCTGGGCACCATCAACATCTTGCACACGGCTATGTTCAACCATAAAGACACTGCTGAAATTTAATAATCACTCTTACAAAATGAGATTCTGTGAGGATATTTGCAGAATAGCCTGTGCAGTTATAAACAGAGCCCTTTGCAAGAAACGAGAGCAATCACTGTCAGTATTTAGGACCGCAACTTTGATGCACAACCAAGTTACATCATTGAGCCAACGGAACTAAAGGCTTGAGCTCTCTTAGCCAAGAGCAAACCAAAACAAATTAGACTTGCTTACACCCATGTGAAAGATTTAGACGAGTGTGTTTTATCTCACGTTGGTGTTGGGTTCAGCGGACAAACCGCAGCCCCGCTAACAAACGGCAACTTGTTAAACTGATGTGGCTTTCCTGCACTTCAAAGCCTCGGGAGCACAAGGGGGGAAAAAGTCTTGCATTGCTGAGAAGAGTTAACTAACCACCCAGTAAATGCTTTTTCCCGCAACCACGGTCTCAAAGCCTACCTTTATTCACCATGTTTGAAACTCATGAGCAATAAAAAGGCATCTATGAGACACACCAAGAGCAACACAAAGCTGTTTCGGTCACTTTTCAAAATGCAAAAGAAAATCGAATCTCTGGTTTCAGTTTTGCTGTAATACTCAAGATGCGTCACACAGCGCACAGACGTTGTGCATGGGTTGCTTTCTGGCCTGATATTTTTTTTTTAATAGCAAGGTACAACTTATCTTCTGAAACACTTGGCATATTCCTGGTTGACAGAGGTAGGGATTTCCCCCAGTATTTCTTAAACTAACTTGACATTTCATATAATTAAATCAGCAACTAGAGAGTAAGCATTTGAGCTATCACATTATCCGAGCTTCACATATATGAAAATAATTGTACTATCTCCCGAATCAGAGAAAGACACAACCAGACTTGTTAAAACCTAGTATTAGAAGTATAAATGGTTATAATTTTGTTAATCACCATTTTTGCACTGGTGCTGGGAATGAATTGCTCCCTGACGTTCCATCACGCCGAGCGCTGCACAAAACACGCATGATTAAACGCTTCCTCCCCAGAAGAGCTTACACTGGATGTTTCTTTGTTCAAGCAAGTACATGAACTTGCCATGCGTATAATTAAATCTGCTCTTTCAGGGGGGGCCCGATCCTGTAGACATATGTCTATTAACAGCTCCTCCAAGAATAACAAGCCTACTCGTGTGTGAAGCAAGACTGGAGCCCCAACACAAATAGATGGGATTAAAGGCATTTTTAATAATATGGGAAGTATTCCTTTTAGGCAGTCAGGCCTATGTTTCTGTATCCAGCCCATGAATTCTGTTTTCTCAAAATGGAAATTGTACTCACACCACTCTGGTGTCCTCGAGAGGGGGACACAAACTACCTTCTCCTGGAAACTATAGTTTTGAAGAAAGGAGTGACCTTCTCTATTTTAGGCACATTTAAATCCCACCAGTCCCTCTAAGCAAAGAACAAAGCCTCATAGCTGACATGCCCAAATATGTGCATTACATATATTTCTTTGAACGCCTCTTGAACGTGAACAAATTGCAAGTAACGGCGATTTTTCCTCCCCCAGTGCTGGAAACAAATGAAGCCCCCAAAACTTAGCTGTTCTTTTGACCTCTCGTTTTGTTTTTTTGCAGGTTGCTGTGATTGGTGTCTAGTCATTTATTGCATTGCTAAAGCAGAAGGAAGAAGACCAGCCAACTTCAACGACTCCTCCGGAGTCTCCAAGGGCAAGGACTTAATTTCATTGGCATAGTTGGCAGCACCAATACAGACTGCGAGGAGGCACCTCTACTGAGCTAGTGCCACTTTTCTTACCTCCCCCCTTTCTTTCCTTACAATACGTGATAAATGGCTCTGATCCATCATCTTTTCACCAGTTTCAGATGCGGCTGCATGTCTCCCTACTCTGAATGGACCAATTATCATAACTATTACAAAAACTGGTGGGCAGGCAAGACCAAAACGTGGTCACCACAGAGACACAAACCTGCCAGACGCAGATTGAAGGCTTGTAGCCACATCAGGACAGTGCATCCAAGCTAAACAACCCTGCCTGTATTAGCTTACATGAGTAGCATGAAACTAAATGCAACCATCCTAAACAGGCTGCTGAGCTGGTGGTTCACAGGGTCTCATGCCCCGTAAGGAGAACATACCAAATCAGCCTCTCCGGTGGCTAAAGACATGTGAAAATGAGAGCTGAGAGCTGTATGCTCTGCAGTTTCTTAGAGCAACCCTCCAGCAAAGTGTGCAAAGGGACTCGACATTGCTTCTCATAAAGCCACTTCCACCTCTGTTTTTCCCTCTCCAGGGGGACAGATGCATTTGCAACATACTGCCTTGCTGTGGTGGAGTGTTTAACATTTGTGGTTTTCTTAAGAGTTAACAAATGCTGCTGAGCTTATTTATAACCAACATAAATAGCATTTAAAAAATAAAAATGCCCCTTCCCTCCCCTCTTGCGATGGAGCAGCGTTGCAGGTGATGGAAGGGGAAATTCATCCCAAAGCTCCCTTTACTGCAGCTGTCCTTGAATAGAAGGAAGACTTATTTTCACCACATGAATATCAGTTATACTGGGGAAAAAAAAAAGTAATTCCCTCCAAAGGAATGCAGGTAAATCCACTCTATGGTTCAGGAAATACCTGATGGAACAGATCACACATATTACGTTCCCAGACTTTGCTTTAACAAACCTCAATATCACAACAGCACACCTTAAGCAACAGCAAAATCATTTTTTGTATTTGCCTTTCCAAAAGACAGCACTACCCATCCTACTCTGTTTTCACTGCCTGTCCCTCTGTGCTGGGAAAACACAACTAGTAAATGTAAGTCTTTGCTGAGAATATAAAGCAATGAATAAATGCACCAGAACCTCAGCAGAAAAGGGATGATAGAAGCAGCTATAATCCCTATTTTCCAGGGAATGAATACTGTTCCCCCCCGCTAGCTTTGGTCACTGGTGTTCACATAAACATTAACAGTTTTCATTTTCTTATTTCCCACTTTATGGCAGCTAGCCCTCTGAGGAAACTACTTTTCTCCTTTCAAAACTACACCCAAATTTCCCAGCTGGAGCTGTAAAGCAAAAGCAAGAAGGTTCCAAAAAGCAAATAGCTCTGGTTGGGTGTGGTTTTTTTTATTTGTTCATTTGTTTTAAATCTATAAAATATGGACACACAAGGTTACATGCCTGAGAAACTATGTTTTTGCCATTGCTCTCACTTTATATGAGACAAAAGATGACAGAGAGGGCAGAGATGTGCTGCAACGGTACCTCTCTCCATTATGACATTCACAATATTAGAAGTCCAACAGCAAGAGCTCTTAATATCTTCTTCAAAAATTAGAATATTTCTCCGTTTTCCATTAAGACCCCCGGGCAGAGCTGTCCCTGCATCACGCCATACAACTATCACATTTATTCATCTTCGCATGGGACCCTCACTTTAGCAGCACGCAAGGCTAATTCACGCTAACGCCATCAGAGACAAAAGGTGACTCCCAAGACCTTTCTGAAGCCACAATTTGTTAGGCCAGCATTATGGAGGGGAAGTAACCTGGAGAGGATCAGAGCAAGAAACAGTTAACGTGGAGGAACCAGACTTATAGGAAAGACTGGGTTGTACTTCAGGGAGCATTCCTCAGTGCTGAGGTCTGAATTAATCTCCCTAGAGAAGTTACTGAAGGTTGATGATGAGGAACATGTAGAAGCGTGATGGACAGCTTCGGTGGGGATGGACTGCAGGGCTGCTCTTGGCCATGAAGATGCCTTAGCTGGAAGAACATCCCATCACCTTTCGTCGCATCTATGTGACAGGCCTCATTTCAGGTCTTGCTGGAGTCTAGAAGAACATGGGAAAGGAAAGAGCTTGGTTTTCCCATCAACATATGGCATCCTTTGGGAACCTGCATGAAATGCTCAGTACCTTGCCAGGACCCCACAGGCTGCTTCATGTTTTATGAACTACTCAGTCTTTAATTACCTTTAAATTGGGGAATGCCTCAATTCCACCACTGACATATTTAGTGACTAATAAAAATAGCATATGTTTGTATGAATATTAAAACCATTAACAACAACTGTGACACCTTCACGGCACTGGAGCAGCTTTGGGAGACACCTACCCTCTTGGCAGGTCTGTGGCTTTAAAAGACCCCAGTGCAGAGCTGGAGATAAACACACTGGCTGTTTCCATCAAAAAACAGGCAGATGAGCTGTAAAATCCTGGCAGTGCTGCCAGAGACGAGCGCACATACTAACCTTGTTCAGAGAGGTGTGGTGGGCTCCCCAGGCCAAGGGGCAACTTGTTGTCCCACTCTACAGGTGGGATAAAGGCCAAAGGATGCTCAGAGAAATAGCAGGGGAATAAAACAAAACAGAAGTGGGAACTACTGAGCTCTTTATTTATAAAGAGTAACCAAAGAAAAGGTAAATGATGCAACGGTTACAAGGAACACCTGTAGAACAGTCTGGGAAAGATTTTAGGGCAACAAAGCTGGTGAAGGGTCTGGAGAGCAAGTCTTATGAGGAGAGGCTGAGGGAGCTGGGGTTGTTTAGTCTGGAGGAGGCTGAGGGGAGACCTTATGGCTCTCTACAACTCCCTGAAAGGAGGTTGTAGTGAGGGGGGGGTTGGTCTCTGCTCCCAAGTTAGTAGCGATAGAACAAGAGGAAATGGCTTCAAGCTGCATCAGGGGAGGTTTAGATTGGATATCAGGAAAAATTTCCTCACTGGAAGAGTGGTCAGGCATTGGAACAGGCTGCCCAGAGAGGTGGTGGGGTCACCATCCCTGGAGGTATTTAAAAGACATTTAGACGCAGCACTTCAGGGCATGGCTTAGGAGACATGGTAGTGTTGGGCTGATGATCCTAGAGGTCTTTTCCAACCTTAATGATACTATGATTCTATGTTATTCACACCTGAAAAGATACAAGTGGACAACGACTTTCTCAAGTGCAATCAAGTGTTCAATCATTCAAAGAAGAAATTCAAAGAAGGAAAATTCAAAGAGATTCAAAGAAGGAAAAATCAGAAATTGCTACAAACTGGTAGGAAGCTCAGGACACACATGTGAATGCTGCACCATTCACATTCAAAAACAAAAAAAAAAAAGGGAAAAGAAAGACCAATACATGCATTTCCAACCCTGGAGACCAACTCTTCTCTATGGCATGAGTAAAGCAGTGGATGGTCCGTCATGCCCTCCCTGAAACACTTCTGGAGAAACAGAAGGTGCACGAAGTCCTTGGTACTGTAAATTCAGCTCAGACATTAAAAATCTATTAGAAATGGATAATGAAATTAAGAAAGGGAAAGCTAAGAGGAACCACTGCGTGGAGGGAGCCCTGCTGGTGCTCAGCAATGCGGCCAGCTGAGCACCGACAAAGAACAAATTGAGTGTTAGGAGGAGGGAAATAAAGCAAGTGCCACAGTTCTGCTTGGCAGGAGAAGTGTAATAGATTCTGTCTCAGAGATGTATCAGCATCTGTGGCTTTTAAATCATGGAAGAAGGCAGAGGGGAGCAAAGCTTTTAGCACTCAGAGCAAAATCTGCAATGAGACCTTTATGATGATGAAACGCACTTGGGAGCGAGGGAATTCACAAAAGGCAAAATGTCTGGCAGGAGACTGGACACCCCTGTTCTTCCCCCATCCCCTACCAACCTTGAGATCCCAAAGAAGAATAATGTAGGTTTCTTCCCCCTTCCCTGTTGCCCAGTCTGACAGCTTGGAAACACATCAATATTTCTTTGCAATTTTCATAATCACAGCAAGATCTTCAATATGCTTCAGAATTACAAATGAAAGAGCAATGTGTAACATGAGGTACCAACGCCATGAGGGAAAGAAGTGCTGCTTCAGTTTTTGCCCAGAAATGGCGAGGGAGGTCGTGTCAGGGCTGAGGCAAGACCTTGGGATATCCAACTCTTCAGTCTTGTCCTGAACACTAGGACAAATCAAGTTTCACCCTTTCCCACCCCCTTCTTTCCTCTCCCTGTGGAGGAATAGATGGAGACCTTCTTATTGAAAAATGGGGAGACTTCTAAGGGCTCTAAATATTTTCAAATAAGCTGCAGACCTAAAATGAACACTGTGGAGATACCTAAAAGCATCTGATTAAGGAATTGCCTATTCAACTAATTTATCTGTGGTGATACATCACTGCGCTGATTGAACTGAATTTAATCTCCACGTCAGATGGCAGCTTAACCGCCTCGTCCTCCCCTTTGTCCACACAAACAGCAAATCAATTGGAGTAATTTTGCACTTTTTTCTGCACCAGCATCTCCCCAAGAAAATCAACACTTGTGTTCTCACTTGCACTTAATTAGGCAGATTATGCCAGAGGACAGCACTACTCTAGCTAAAATGAGTGCACAATTACCGTACCCACCTTTAGAGTGGGGGAAAAAACTCTCATCTACCCTTTAAAATACCCTTGCAACAGTTAGAAAGTGGGGTTTGGTCTTGTATATCTACACATGTACCACTACATACACTGGCAAAGTGCAGCTGCCCCTGGCATGAAGCGAGGGAGCTGCTTAACCCCAGAGCTAAAAGCCCACATGGAGCTCTCGGTCAAAGACTGATCAGGACCTTGTGAGTGAAATAATTAATACAGACCAAACGGCACACATTTCTGCCTCTACAAGGCCAGGAAAGGTGAAGCAGCATCATTTTCCAGTCTCACACAAGGCAGCTTGTGAGCAGGGAAAGGTGTTAAGAGCCTACAATATTAATTAAGTTAATAGTTTGGGATTTAAGATAGGACGTCAAACATGCCTGCTATATTACAATCTACTTACCTGTGCCTGCTCCAAAATCCCAGAGCAAAATTATGTCACTGCAGATGCAAGGATACGAGTTATGCTTTGCAGATTTCTATAATGCAAAATTCACCATTCAGCTGGGTCCTTTCTGGACACAAGAAGAAGTTGACCTTGAAGAATTACTACGAAAGCTTCAGAAGATGGTCAGTATTTGATCCTGCATAAAATGTAATCACCGGAGTATCGTGAGATCACATCTAAATGAGCACTCTGCTCTATGCCACAATGGTCTTTTCTTATTAGCAAAATAAGTGATTTATTCCTGTTCCAGTCTCAGTGGTGGGAAACTCACTGTGCGCAAAATATTTCTCCTCTGATCCTCCAGGTAGTTGCACTAACACTGAGCAACCTTTGCACAGTTTGTCCAGGCCAGTTACTTTTACCCAAGCGGGGCTGCAACTTTACCTTCGTCTATCCTTAATTGCTGCAAAGAAATTAAAATATGGAGACAAGCCAACCTGCTGTTCTCCATTTCTTCTGCCTTGAGGATGACAGTCCCATCTCCCAACAGCTTTATGGCTGCTCCGCGCTATGGGGTTGCCATACCCATTCTCTCCATCCCCGTTTCTTTCCTTTCGCACACACAGCGCTAACGTGAAATCCTTTCTAAACTGTCTCATGAACGCACCAGTGAGTCTCATAAACTACCATAAGATAAATCTCCGATGAAGGCGCAGAGGAGATCTTCTGCAGCTTGCTTCATTATTCATTGATAAGGTCCCAACCAGATACTGTAACCACTTTTGTAAAAGATTATTTTTTTTTGCCTCGTCCCTAACCTCCCTAAATTTATACAATGCTGTTCTGCAGACATCCACTGATTCTTTATCCTATTTATCCTCCTTGCCCTTCCAAAGCATCCTCCAGTGGAGAATTCAGAAAACTTTTCCCCAAACAAAACTGTTCCCAAGGCAAGCACAGCTATTATACAAGATCTGAACCAATGGACCAGATCAGAAATTCATGTGTTTCAATACCTGCCTCTGGAACCTATGGAGAAACTCCAGAAATAGAGAGATAACCTACACGGGATTGGCCCTTCAAAGCCTTCATTTCTTAGGAGTTTTTTTTTTACACCTTAAATATTCACCATTACAGTTGTGGATATTCTTTGGGGCCGCAGAAATAGTTTGTGACTCTTTGTGCTCAGATGAACTTTGTGTTCACATAGCAAATTTCACACCTCAATGGGTAGCTTGAGTCCTACATGAGCAACTCTGGGCCAACCAACCAAAACAGCTCCCTAACAGTTATATCCCAAAGCATAAAAATAAGCTATCCACAGGGTTTAATATTAGACTGTGTGATTACAGACTTGTGTTTTAAGGAGCCTTGTGTGTGTAAGTCACAAAAACGAGGTGTCTACAAACATACTCAAGCACTTCCACCTATTTCTTGAGCCTCCCCCGCTCTAGCTAAAATGTCTTTATTTTTCTCAGTGCCTGAAGCAGCAAGTTTTACAAGTTATCTGTGAGCAGAGCAATCACAAGTTTGATATCTATTTTAGCAGGGAACGGCAGCTGCAGAGGAGAAAGGGGCACAAACAACTAGTGAATAATCTCTATCTTCTCCCGCTGGGCACAGCAAAAGGTGAAGCGGTGCAAGAAGCTCTTCCCCTACAGTGAATAAGCACCATCTCCCATCACGGGTTGTGAAATAAATAGAAAAGGCAGTAAGTTGATACGTGTGCTGCCAGATCCACCTCTGCAAGGAGCTTTGGGGCAAGGCAGAAAGCAGGGTGTCCCAGGAGAGCTGCTTTACCTTGCTTCCTTGTGCTCCCCATCCCCATATCACCACATCCCCAGTTGCAGCCCCCCCTTGACACACCCAAGGTGGTTTGCTGGCCGGGGTGGTTTCACAACGAAAAGTCACCAAAACCCCTGCTACTGTCCCACCAGTTGTGCTGACCCTCACCTTGGGCTGATGAAAATTGCAGTTTCACAGAAAATAAGCTAAAAATGCAAATTCATGGTGCCTGCAGGTATCAGTAGGCATTTTACCTCTTCTAACTTCTAACCTGGGACTGGAAACATTCTCTCTAAAAAAAAAATCAAAGCATTTAACCCACCAGAAGATCCAAACGCAGAATTAGTTTCAGGCTTCTTCTGAAGCACTGGAGTTTGAAGACTAGTTATTTTGTATATTAAAGAAGGAAAATAAAAAGAAAAAAAAGCCGCAGAACAGCTCCCGTATTAGAGCACACCAACCTTCATTTCTTTATTTTTAAACGATTGCATCTTCAAACCTGGTGATGCTCCTCCCAGAAGACACAGCCAATATCCTGCTCTATTTTTTGATCTTCTAAATCTGGGCACAGGCAGAGGAAGCCGGATTCAAGCTGACAGGGAAGGATTCACATGCCGCAGCCCAGTAACCAGCACTGTAACAAGGAAACTCTGGTTGGGTCCCAAGCTTGCGTTAATCGCCACGTTATTTCTTGGCACTTGGCTCCTGTATAGCCAAGTTCTGGACATGAATTTGCTGCAAAGCCTTTCATCCGTGACTACGTGTTTCTGCAAAGCTGTGGATGAGATAAAACTGATCTCGGCCACTGGGGGTCATTAAAAGGCCTGGTAGAGCCTCCTCCCAGGAACTGAGATATTTCTTATGCTGGAATCTGACATCTTTGCTCCTTTAAGCATTTCTCAGGACCTCTGTGTTACAACCCATTAGGACCAGCTGCCACTAAATCACCTTCATTCCCCACCTTTCCTGCTTAACCTAGGAGACCTGACACAATCACTGCTTAAAGGCAGATCAGCACCTAAAAACATCCCAGACAAATAAATATGCCTTTAAAAAGAGCAGCAGAAGAAATAGTCAGTGTACAAAGTCTCCTAACCCTTCAGCTGGTCTCCTGGCCACTCTCCTGTCCACAGGCTGGGCAGGGAGGGATAACCTTCTCCTCCCTCCCCTCTTCCATGTCAAGGATGCAAGACATGCATGAAGACGCTTGACCTATTGAAGGTAATCCAGTAAGCCATGGTCACAGACTTGAAAAGACGAGTCAACGAACAAGCTGGTGACCATCACATTTAGTGTCGTTTCATGAGAAATAACCACAACAACCTTGGCCAAGAGGACTCTCTCTGGAGGAGAGCAGTACCCACACCTTTCAGCAGGTAGACAAAGGAGAAAATTTATTTACTGTGCTAAAAATGCAGCTGACTCACAAGGATACCAACGACACACATCTCCTTTTGGCAAGGGCTTCAAGGGATGACACACATTCCCACACACACTTAACGGAGGACAATCCATCTAAGCCTACAGGTAATGGCCCCCATCTGAGGTGAGAAGATGGAATGGACTTCCTAACACCGACCAACATGAGCGCCTGTTTCAGCGCAGGGAAGGATTTGTGTTGGTGGTTGAGGACCACACCACCCCCCACCCTTCCCGTGGCGATGCGGCTCAGAGCCGCAGCCCGCTCCAGGCAATCCGAGGTTAACGGTGGGGTTTGAGCACAGGGCCGTTCTGCGGTCTGCCCCGACAGGGACGTGGACGCAAATACGCTCGTGCCAAACCAGGGAAAGTATTCACACAGCACTGTAAAACAATGTCATTGACTTTGCTTTGGGAGACCTGGCCAAGAAGAGCAGCACGGGCAAGCGAGGAGAACGGGACTGAGAGAAGGGGAAGAAAAGAACTGAGAAAAAAAAACATAAAAATGAAAAATTTTTTGGGGAAAAAAAAAGAAGCGGAGTCTCTGCTGTGGCTATATAAATGATATGAGGTAGGGTGGGGATTTTAGAAATGGGGGGGGGGAGAGAGAGAGAGAGCAAGTCAAGCAGAATACCTAGCATTTCTCCCTGAAAGCAGGCTGGCTTTTGTTTTTAGCCAAGAAGAGGAATTCACAGCATGCTACCGCAGCGAAAGCCCCCCGCCGCCGGCAGGGAATCCCTTCTGCCTGACTCACAGCCACCCTGATGCAAATGCCAGGGAGGAGATATGCTACAAGGAGCATTTTTAAGGCTTTCTATTGCAGAGAGGCACTGCCACCGTCTAGCGTGATGCTGAAATGCTGGCCCACTCCTCGTCCCCTCTCAGCTGAGCTTTGAAGAAGTCTCAGCCATGCCTGGAAGAAGTAAAACACAGCAATAAAAAAAGAAAGGGACCAAAGAGCACAGGTTGTTCAACCAGAAACCAGAAACAAAAGAGTTGGAGAGCAGCACCAAGACAAGCAGCCCTCCTCCCAACAATTATATATCATTTAAATAAAATAAAATAAAATAAAATAAAATAAAATAAAATAAAATAAAATAAAATAAAATAAAATAAAATAAAATAAAATAAAATAAAATAAAATAAAATAAAATAAAATAAAAGCAAAGCTGTATTCTTACCAGGTCAAATCTGGGGGTATGGAGGGAAAAAGAAGCACTGACATAAGACATAATAACAACTCAATTAACACCCCTCATCTTGTTGGGGGGGGATGCCAGGCATCCCCCAAAGCCAAAGCAGTGCAACTCTCTGATCTTCAGGAAGTTCAGTCTCCCAAAAGGAAACTCTTGTTTGCAACAGTGGCTGTTTTCTTACTAATCTTGTATATAAGGGTGCATTTTTTATCTCCTTGTCAGGCTGTCAGGGTTTCTTCTTCAGTGATGAGCAATAAGTATGAAAACCCCACGAAGAAGAAAATAAAACCCTAAACCTCTGAGAAAATGTTGAAATTCTGTTAGCAAATCCAAAATGAAAAAATATGAATAGACAACACGTCGTTTTTGCAGAAAGACCATAAAAGGAGAATTATGAAATGACAGTATGACTGAAAACTCCAAATTACATTTCAAAAACTGACACACACAAACACATATACTGCACAGGCATACATCCTAGGTAGGTATATAAACACATTCCACATAGTTTTAGCTATTTTATTGTTATTAGATCCTGGCTTGGTATTATCTACTCGTCGTTCAAAAGTGCAGCCATCTGGCTACTGTCTGGCTGGTAAAGCACTTCAGGAAAAGCAGCAGACAACTCCTCTTTCCCAACCTGCTTAACTCTTGCAGTATGTGAAATAAATCTAAAATACCGACTACTACATGATTGCAATGAAGGTTTTTTTGCTGCCTTTTATCATAAACCCAAGTTCGTCACAAACTGTAGTTTGCAGCAAACCCCTTTATAAATCTGTGCTTTATACCATCTTAAAGAAGTGAAAATAATAATAAATAAAAAAAAGAGGTGTGGGAAATGAGTGGGCGAAAGTGATACAGAAATCTCATTTTGCTCAGCCCATCTCTTCGGTTGCCTCTATACAAGTGGACAAGTATGGTAGGCATGAAATTCTCAGGCGCCCAGGACTGACTTTCCCCCTTCAGAACCTCTTTTTTTGGGAACAGGATTCTCAGCAGCCTTGCCTCAGCACAGCTTCATACACAACAGACCTGTTTCACATGCAAAGTTCATGTCATGCGCTATTCCCAGCTCAAAAAGATGGATTTATGGCTTTTAAAAATCTTCTTTACATAACTTTGACCCTCTACTTTGTCACCTGTACCTCTATTTCCATTTCTGTATCTCTGTTAGGAAGGAAGGAATAGAGGATATACAGTATTTTATGCAGCGTGGCTGTGGTCA
Source organism: Phalacrocorax carbo (assembly GCF_963921805.1). NCBI lineage: Eukaryota > Metazoa > Chordata > Aves > Suliformes > Phalacrocoracidae > Phalacrocorax > Phalacrocorax carbo. Next base: position 3,320,039 of record NC_087514.1, on the reverse strand, counting down.
GCCCTTCAGTCTTCTGCTCTCCGCTATGAACCTGAGCAAAGCATTTTGGAAAAAAAATTAGATTTCCCTACCTAACCAAAGTCCTTGCATGTGTCTGCACAACACGCATGTACATCCACAGCTATGGGAAGACCCTTGTCTCCCTGAAAACCCACTCCCAAATCTCCCCAGGTGAAGCTTTCAAAGCAGGGAATGGTCAATCACTTCAAGGCACTTAATCCCATTTCAGCTTATTTCTGGGCTCCAAGGGATTTAGGAGCTTTCGGGTTTGACTGGCTATAAAAGAGCCTTTGGTTGAATGGCAATATTTCAAGAGATCCTTGAAAGCCTTCCAGAGCAGAAAGGGCCTTGGACTATCTACTCCTCTGTCCCCACACTGCGTCATCACGTATCTGGAGACCTGTGAGATCTGACCTTAAAAGTGTTTCTGAAAATGGGATATAGGCTGTAAAAAAAAAAGACCACTGTGAATATTTTAATCCCAGTACTATACCTCCCCAGAATTATCACCTGCCTATCACTTCAGTGTGCTGCAGGCTTAATTCCCATTAAAAGTATTGAGTTTAGAAGGAATTAAAGCATCTTTAATGTACTTAGGATGTGTTCATATAGAAAAAAAGAAGTATCATCATCCCACCGCAGCCCTTAGCAGCCAGAGGAAGGTTAGAAACACAGACATCCTAATAACGTGTTTCTACTTAGTTCATCTGAAGATACTGCATGAAACTGGCCTGGGGTCTGGATAAGAGGACATCCCAAAGCCAGCCTTCTGCTTACCTAGCACATGTCAAAGACAGGGACCTTCTCAGCAAGCCCCACCTCCTTATGAAGCAGTTGTGGGCATTATTTCCACAACGTTCAATGAATTTACTGGTACATGAGGCTGGATTAAAGCTGGCACATCGGTTTGGCCACTTCCTAGGTGTGCTTTAAGTTCAAAGCGGATGGTTATTGTCACCTGGGAATGTGTGTTGCCAAGCAGAAGAGATGTGACACAGTTGTGCTGGCCACTGCCCTGCTGGCCATCTGGAGAGATGGCAGCAAGCCCGGCTTCTAGACACGTAGGTCTTTGCCAGGGACAAAAGAATCAAGCTTTTCAGATAGACTAAGCCAAATTAAAACTAAAACCAGCACGTTAGCCCAAGGAAGTTGCTCTGCAATTTGGAAGAACTGGAGACATTCCCCAGTGCCACCAGACAAGAGCCATTCTGTCCATCCCCTGTGACTCTGTGGACTGAGACATGGATGACAATAGTCTTGAAATAACAAGAAGTGTCAGTCTCTGGCCCTGACCTTCTCTAAAAAAAAATGAGTTATTTGGGGTAAGAAAGCACGTGCATTGCATGAAGGCATGGAATCCAGGAAATAAAATGCACGTACTGCTGGGGATATCAGAACTGAGGGTTGTGAGAGACAGGCCCTGCCCTTCATAGCTTGAAGTCATTACTAACAGCATGATCTATCGTTCTTCAAGACTGCCTTTAAGTCTTCAGGGCTGATTTTTCCAGCTCTAACATCCACATATGCAGAAGCCGTACCCTGAAGGGCAAAACCTGTCCTACTGCACTCTCCAGCTGTTTCCTTTCCATCTCAGCCAAAGGAAGAAGTTTCAGGCAAGTCAAAGTGTCCATGATGACAAGATGTACCATGTACCAAACTCCCACAGCTACAGGATGGAAGAAATTTCGCTTTCTCCAAGTGCTTCTCCAGACTAGATCTGGACTAGATCCAGACCAGAAATGATCCATGCAGAAGAGAGGTGCATCCATAGAAGACAGCTCCTAACCAGATCTGCTAAAAGAGGAGGAAGAAAATCTGCATCTACATAACTGTCCACTGGCAAGTTTTGTTTTACTCAAGTACTTCCTTTAAAATGTAAAAGCAAGTTTACACCTTGTTGGGCTTCTACTGTGCAGATGTTCAAAAATCCCAGTAGCAAAGCTCAGGCGCAGTTCTGCTGAAGGATGAGTCCAGGACAGAAACAGCTCAGCTCAAAGGACGGCCAGAGCTAGATCAGAGCAAGCCCTGTGAATTGCAAGGCAAGAAAATGCAGTGGCTAAAGTGGTCCCTGTTTTAAGGGAATAACCAAGATTTAACAGAAAGGGAGTCTGCCGAAGGAAAACCCTCTGGCTCCGGAATGGGGAGGAGAAAGCCTTTTCCGTGGAAGTCATGCCAGCTTCAAAGCTTAGGATATAATCCCCAAGGGAAACTCATTTTCTGCAGGGGGTGAAACGCCGCTGGGACAGGGCAGAGCCATCCTCCAGCCGCCGCAGGGGCAAGAGACCGTGAGCTTTCCGCTAGCCTTTCCCACCGCCATGCCATGGTTCCGCAGTGCAAGCGGCGAGCAGGAGGAGAGCTGTCAAGTGCAATAAACTTTGTGCTATTTTCCTGGCTAAGCTCATTGCATTTGGTCATTTACGTATAAATCAGCAGGGCTTTGATTTATTCCTCCTTCTTCACCTTCTTTTCCAGCTTGGGATCAGGAAGCAAAGGAAATTGGTTTTAGAAACACATATACTTGTACACCTCAAAAACCTATCAAGGCACTTCTTCCACCCCACTACAACCACCTGTAAGACTGTCATTACCTTCAGCCACATCAACAGCTACTAAAGGTACTCATAAATCCCAACCATTAATATCCAAGTCTAACACAGAAATTCAGGGAAGATCTACGCCATGTACGTCCTAACATCCAATTTAAAATCCCTCCTTGCTCCTATGTGCTTTCCATCCACACTAATTCACCCTAATCCCCAGTCTACCTGCTTACATCTGTTGAGTCCTTCCTCACTGTTGATATTTAATCCCTGCCCACTTCTAGCTGCCAGTGTCTGTCTCCAAGCAAACGTCAACCTGGAAGAAGAGAGTTAGAAATTATATTTCTGGATTGGCAGCATGGATAAAAGCTTTATTCTTTTTCTTTCCACTCAACCCAAATTACGTTTGTGTCACATATGTTTTTTGGGTCAGCTGTGTCTACCCTTCATAGTGCAGAGAAGTAAGTTTGCGTACTGTCTGCAAATAAATACATCCTTATAGTTAGGTTTCAGAACAGCTATTCACCACTACAGTATTTCAGTATCTCAATAAATCTCCATTCCCTCTTTGCTGGCGGGAACAAATATAAAACTCCACTTCCATCTTCAAGGAGAAAACGGAAAACACACATACACAAAGCATGCTAAATTCTGGTTTTCTAACTGATTAAGAAAGACATATTCTACACCCTTAAGAATTTAATTATGAGATAATACTAGGTGGCTGGAAGGCAAGGAAACAAGACAACAGGGAATTTAAGAGATTTGCACAAGACCACACTACGGAGCAGTGGCAGAGGTGACCAAGACTTGAAAGTTCAACATTTTCAAGCCCAGAACCTTAAAATTTGATTTTCCTCGTATGTCAAAAAAGTGTTCCTCATTTGTTGTTGAAGACCAGCATCAATTTTACAACAGATTGGCTATTAGGTACCACCTAGGTTTAAAACAAATTTGTGTTTATTTTAAAAGCCACACCTTAGCTCTGTCTTACAGCCAGGTAAAGAAGCCTGTAACCTTTTTTTTTAGAGGAGCAGCTGACTCAGCCAGATATTCCCAATAATGGTATGGGCTTCTCCAGGGCTGTGCAAGCAAATGAGGAGAAAAATTCCAAGATCTGCAGGTGGAAGCAGGAGTGATGGAGCAGGGCCTGGATGCATATGTGCGCTCCAAATGCTCAGTGGCTTGCTGGCCTACAAGCTGCATTCATGCATGAAGGCTTTGCTAGTTTATATATTTTATTTTTTTTTTGCACGTAACACTGGATGTAAATACACCCCAACCTGGCAAATACACGGAGCTGCATCACCCAGTGTGCTCTGCAGCACCCACTTTCCATATTACGCCAGCACAGGCAGCAGGAGTTAAGTCTTCCCCTCCTCAACTTTATCCCAAGTTTCATATTAAAAAAAAATGTGTTGCAGCACAGTCTCAACCACGCTAACAACTTGAGCCAATATCTGATTTGTAAGCGGGGAATGCTTGGGACAACGCAAAATCATGCCAGATACTCTTCTAGCTCTCCTTCCAATGCCCAGTAGTGTCCATTCCCAAATTTGCTGGGGTTACTACAGAAACAGCAGAGGACACAGAGCATGCACTTGATCACTCACTGCACACTAACATCCTTGTGTCAATCCAACCTAGGACAGACTAAGCTGAATTTAATTTCAGCCTCACTTGGTTTCCTGATGTGCACAGACAAAAGCCAACCAACTGACCAACCAACCAACCAACCAACAAACAAAATATTAAGAGACCTTTTAACAAGCCATAAGGGCATCAAAAATTGCCAGCACCAGCAGCTTCTGAAGAATGGAACAGGGAATGCAACATGATGCAACATGATAAACCTGTGCCACAATAACAGCATGCTTCTTGATACCAACTTTTCCAGCAAAATTTGGGGCTTGTCCCTTTCATGTCGCAGCAAAGGAGTTGCAGAACCTCAAGAAAAATGCTGGCTGGAGCACTCAGCCTGTCTGGAGCCTGATCCCGCTTTCTCTCTGGTGAGACAAATGTATGAACCAAATTGGGGTGAAGACACCACCCCAGAGATGCCAGCAGCCCCAGGCATGGCATGTTGAAAGCAAACCTGGGAATAAGCTTGAACAGATCTACCACTGATTTCAGACTGCAACCTTCCTGCTAGCACACCTGCATGGCACGGCAAGACGCAGGTGGGTGCCGGGACGTGCACGGTGAGGCAGGTCTGGCGGAAAAGCCAACAGCTGCAGGAGAGGAGCTCCAACCTCAGCCTATTCCCCAAGGATCCTCATTCAGCAAGCGTGGACAGATGTTGCTACAAGGTCACGGAGTAATCTTACTGCTCAATTTCAACTGTGTCTTGCTTCAGGTAGACTTAATTGTAGGCACAGCTTAAGAAAGAAGGCTTCTGATCCAAGCATCTAATGTTGCCAAATACAAAGCACAGGACGCAAAGCACAGGGTGCAAGACCAGGGGTAGAGAAAATGTTAAGGAAGGCTCATAATACAGCCAAGCACTCACTGACGGCTGTTGGACAAAGGCTCTAAAGCAAAGACCTCTGCTCTCTCAGCTGGAGACTGGCTCTTGAGCAACTGAGAAAGTTGGCAAAGAAGAATTGGATCGAACTGCAAGAAATCTCAGGAACACTGACATCTTGTCCGGGTCTGAATAGCTTAAACAAGAACTGATACAAACTGTGTGTGAAATGATAGCTGTGTTTTTCTTTTTTTTTAAATAAAACTTACATTTTCTTTGCTCTGCATCTGAGACAAGGAGAAGCCTTTGGTTACTGATTCTGCCAGAGATCAGCCAGGTGCAGAGCAGCCAGAAGCAAAAAGCACTGAGCTGTATTAATTGCAGGAGCTGACAGTAAAGCTTGGGACTGCCTCTTCTCCTTCAGGGATATACGTCCACTTGGGAAGACGTCCCAGAAGGACACCCTCAGGTCTGGGGTTCACGGCCTGGCACCCACTGGGAAACTAAAGGATTCACCAGCACGTTCATCCTGCTCTGCTTTCCCTATCAAGGTACCCATACGGCGAGCAGACCATGGGGAGAGGATCTTCTTAAGCTACTTCTAATTTGACTGTAATCAGGTGGAAAATGGAGCAAGCTATTCTGAGAGGATGAGATGTTTAAATGCATTTCCAGCTGAATGATGCCTAAGGAGAGGCCAGTGTCTTTGCTTTCTGATTTTCTGTTAAAGATTGGGACCACCGGCATGATTTTTACATGTTTACAGTAAAATGGCTTTGGATGACTAAGACTAGCAAATAAAATTGGAAGAGAAAAAACCTTAATCTTTCCCGAGAGGTTTCGTTTTTGTTTTGTTTTGGTTTTTAAGTGCTATGATGTTGTCAGCTCACCCTCATATATTTCATTAAAACACTTGTTTATTCTAATGGTGTGTTCTGCTTTTGCTAGGTATATAAATAAATGCACAACCACTTAACTTCCCTGAAATACTGAGATTATAGCGAAACACTTACTATAATGTTAAAAGTGCCAGAAGGGATAGGGCAGAGGTTTTCAAAACAAACAGTTTCAAAGTTAATTCGTGTATGAAAGTTAATTCTCCTGGCAATTCCTTTTGCTATAAAACATGTTGTTCATTATTCTTTAATATGTTTTCTTATGTTTAGGCTTATGAATTCATTAAATCACTGCTAAGACCTCTAAGAAGTGCTGTAAAACAGAGACTATCCTCTAAATTTACTGAAACTGGACTAAGGAAATAAACTTATAATGTTTGGAAATTTTGCAAAATAGCAAAGGAACAATATGAAATACTTCCTCTGTAGATGCCACAAAAAGCTTTTTGAAGTTGTCTACTGGGAGAGATCACCTTATTATGATTTTTTTTATTATTTGCATCTAGGCTTTGACCAGCACTTTATTTCAAGCCTATTAATAACTTATTTAACACAACACCTGAGTCCTCTACTTCTGCGTCCCCAAAAATTCAAGAAAATATGACAGGACCCAAGATTTAGAAGTGAAAGTCAATCATTAAGACTCTCAAGAAACTATTTTATGCAGCATTTGACAAGCTACTTTATTTTTTAGTGCTATATAAGATAGAGGAAAGACCACTCTCTCTACAGTCCAGGTGGTAACCTTGGAGTAATAGTTGCGAACCCACCTACACATGGCAGATAGAAGGTGCTACAGAAGGTCGCACTTAAAGTCGTTCCTTCCATTCTACGCCTGACGGGACTCCATCCCAAATTCATGCTTCGGTTGTGTTACTGAATGTGACCAGGACATGGTCCAATCCTGCAGTTTTAAAGGCTTCAGCGCACCCCTAATATTTCATAGTGGATTTGAATCTGACTAAAAGATTCAAAGATTTTGTTCTTGCTTTCTTTCACTGCTTTTAACTCTTTCCAAAACTCTACACTAAGGACGTTTAAGTGCACGGTTGGGTCCCTCATTACTCCAGTGAGGAACAGTTGCCACAACCAGATCTAGACCACCTTCCGGACCCTTTGGACAATGCCGTAGGCTGCAATGACCAAGGGTTTCACTGTTCCTTAACAAAGCATTGCAGGTATTGGAAGCAATTTAAGAAGCTAACGCAAAAACAAAGCAGTACCCAGGTCCCAGTATAGCAAAGGATTAACCATCTGCTTAATGTTAATTAACCTCAGAGGGACTCCTTGTGTACTCAAGACTTTGTTATGTGCTTCAGCACTCTGCAGTATCGAGACACAAAGCTGGCAGTGGATTCCTTCCCATAGTTTGCCATCAGACCCAGAGCTGCAATGAGACCACGTGGTGGTCAAGCTGGTTCATATACGAGTTTCTGAGTGAGGTTTTGGCTACAGAAATCTACCCCAGCTTTAGCCACTGGACCTGGGTCTCCAGCTGAGCTCCTGCCATCCCCATCCCACCAAAGGGGCCACGACCGGTGTGAGCATCTCCCTCCCATGCAGCACATGAGCTCTGGGACTTCGTCAGCCTGGAGGCAACAATGAAACCCAAGGTGGGATTTTTAAGGACAAACCACTCTCCAAAACTGCTAAGAAAAGAGCAAAATAGATTTGGAGAGGTACAAAGAGGACAGAAGGATGATCCAACTGCTAAGACAGGACAGAAACAGCATTACCAGCACTTAGAACTTTCCACCCCAGAGCTAGTTGGTGTACCAGAGCAGCAGGTATGTGGTAGAGAGGGGAGGACAAAGAAAATTATAGATCCAATTCCTGGAAAAATGTTCAAACAAATGATTTAACAATTTCTAAGTATTGAAATTATAATTAGGTGATATATATCCAGCGAACACTGCCAAGAACAACTTGCCTAGACCAATCTAATTTTGTTCTGTGACAAGATAACCAACTAGCAGACAAGGAGGAAGCTACGTGTGCAATATATCTTGAATACAACTCTGGCCAGTGTCCTGCATGATATCTTCATGAGCAACTGAAGGGAAAATGGTCTACATGAAGTCACAGTAAAATTAAGAAACTTTGCACCTCTGGAATATGAAATTACCCTCACCCTTCCAAACCTGGCATTTAATGTCCAGGACACAGTAAGGTTAATAAAAGCAGTGTTAAAAATTTCCTGGCTTGTGGCATTTTAATTCAAGATATTTGAATTCCCTGACCTCTATGCATCCCTGTGTGCAGCAGGTTTTGCTCATTTTGCCCTACAAAAAGATGCTTTTGGGAAGATAGGTTGAACATGGTATAGAGCGCATGTTGTACACATCAAAACCGTAAGAATTCAGGGTTTAATTCCTACTGCTGTACAGCGTTTGGTCTCTGTTTATTTCAGACATGTCACATTACTTAAAAAAAATCTTTTGAAACCATTTCATTCTTTTTTACTTCTCAGGCTAAAAAATAAAAACAAAAAGAAAAAACCCCAGCAATTCTCTACTATCTACTTTCCAACTTCTCCACGAACACCGATGCACCGCTGAAAGCCCAGAGAAGGTCCTACAAGGGAACAGGGGAACATTTGGTTTTACATGGATTTTTGGGAGCAGAACAAGGAGCAGATGCAGATGCTGCTGGAGCAGGTTGTAATTCAGAACAGAAGAGCCCAGACATGGCTTACGCCTCCACCTGTCACTCCTCACTGTTCTTCAGTGGCTGTGGGATGACAGCGTCAACCACCAAAATTACTATACTTCAAGTAATCCTGGTGGTCTTCTTTGTGGCACACCTGAGGGTGCTCCCCTGGTAAGGCTACAGAGCTTTGAGTTTTGCTGAGCACAATCTCTCTTTTCCCACCAATATCTGGTAGAAAAAAAATAATAAAAAATTATACATGGGTTTTTTTACCTCAAGAAATCCTGGATATACAGCAACACCACCAGAACCAGAGTTTGAACCAGAGTTGTCTGATATCCAGGAGTCCCAGGCAAACCAAATCCCCCAAAAAACTGCCTCTGAGATTCCTCCCAAAATCGCTGCTAACGGAGCCTGCAGACCTCTCTAATTAGACTGGTCAGCAAGGGCAGCCTCCACATGGCCCGATGATGGGCTGTCAGCCCATCCACCATCACATCAGCCTAGGGCCAATGGAAGAACCTTCAGGTAATTAATCTTTCCCAGCCTGGGGAGCACACTTGGATTGAGCATGGAGGAAACGCAGCCAAGATGGACAGACAGACAGACATTAGGACAGATGACGCCCTCTTTGTAGTATCACCCTTTATAACAAAAAGAAAAAAAAAAAAAACAACACAAACCCCAAAACTTGACTCCCCTTTTCTTTGCTGTCTTTCATTAAATTAAAGATTTAAAAAATGAAGTCCCCAGCAGTTCTTTTTTACCCCATCCCGCTGTACGACCACATGCTGTGACAAGCCTCTAGCTCCTTCGGTGAGCTGGGGCTGCCAAAACCCACTTGTTCTTTGTATGTCACTTCCATGGCGATTTATTACCAAAAGGTTATTAAGCAGTGACATCCCCATCACCTTTATTGTTGCTGGATCTCAGGGATTTCTGTTGGATGCCTGAATATTACCACTGGACCACACGCTACTGTCAGACAGTAACTATCTGCAGGGATGCCGGTACCTGTTTTTATTTATTTATTAGATATAAAAAAAAGAAGAGGTTTAGAGCACACGGAGAACATGTCCATCAGGGTCTGCCCCCACTGCAAGCAGACATACGACAGCAGGAAGGCCATGCTCTTTTGTTCCAGCCATACCATGATCTAATACAGTGGGCAGTTTTTCTTAGCAAGCCAGTCATCCGTCTTTCAGAAGCAGGAGGCAGACGATTAGTGTTGCATTACCCTCTACTGAAACTTAATTAATGACAATATTTGGGGATACTACAACAAAAGACATCTGGCGCGTATTACTCAGTCTCCCATGGCGAAGGGGCACAGGCAGCTACGCAGGTTCAGATGTAACATCTCTGAGACACACAGAAAGGAGAAAAGTTTCTTCAAGTTGCCCTTGGCCAACACAATCAGGTTCCTTCCCTTGCAACTGTGTCCACAGCGGGGCCTAGCCAAGGGACCAGCCTGGTATCTGGCAAGTCCACAACCAATTTCGGCTTGCTGGAAAAAACATCCCTGGAGGAGCTTGGAGATGCGGCCATTGCAATGCCACCCAGGATGATACGCGCACATATGGAGGAGGGTAAGCCAGCACTCAACTCCAAGACACAAGCCAACGTGTCATCAGGCTCCAGCCAGGCAGCTGTCAAACGTGGCTGTGTGGAGAAAGCTGATGTTTCTACAAGCTGATGTTTCTACATCAGCTGCTTTTGTGCAATCCACTGAGGATGGCTTCAGCGTCACATCGGTAACTGTCAAATGATGGGCAAGCTGGGGACAATGAGGTATCTCTTCAAATATTTAGAGATTGCAAGTGTCTTGAATTATTATATGCATTTGCATTAAAAACAGTGGTCCTTTCATACAGCACAATAAGAATTCCTGTTTTTTTAACCTAAACTACAATGCACTGAGATTCATCATTTGTCTAGTCCCCATTTCAATTCTCTTTTCCTATGGTTCTTTCGTTGTGCCCAAGGATCCTGTTCTTCCTTGCTTTTATTCCTTTAATTTTGCCTTGTAGAATAGCCTAAAAATCACTATTTATAACTGAACAGACAACTCACACTTACTTCAATACCTTCTCCCTGTTCAAAGAAAAAGAATCATAATTACACCCAAGCTCGTAAGAAAACAGAAAACCAAAATAAACCTCGATGCTTCTTTTATATTTCCGTCCAGGAGGAACACCTATTTGCAAAACAATGAAATACTTCCCGAAGAACATTTACAACCCTCTAAACCTGAAAATCAAGTCAGGCTGCCTTAATGAACAGCACTGTCGAAAACAAAAGCAACTGAAGAGAGGGGTGGTGTTCTACCCCGGAGCAAAGCGATAACACAGCCCTTTGCTATGTTACAAGGTCCCCTTTCCTGATGCTTCTGCAGAGGTCTGAACTCCCAGTCCTGCCTACATCGTAGCCACTGCAGCCTCACCCTGCAGTGCAAGCCAGACCCAGGACCAAAATTAAATGCCAGAACATACTCCAGCTAACAAGGCTTGCTGAAAGCCAGACTAGATTAACCCAGATCTGGCCCTACAGCAATTGCCCATCTGGACTGGGACCTGGCACACATCTGGGCAGATGGAAATGTGGTCTTATCTGCCCATATGGGCTGGCCTCTCAAATAGCAGCTCAGAACTGGGCAGGATGAGACCTACCTTCCACCTCTGTGCATGAGCCAGCCCCACGTCAACAGGGACAACTGTTGCGCTTCCCAGTGTTCTTCTTGCAGAAGATGCCTCCTACCACTTGTCTGTGTCAAGAAGGGGACACAGTGGAGTCAACGCCTTCAACACAGAAAAGCAGGAGGCTACAATCATTAGCTGCACCCCATGTTATGACAGTTACATCATGAATTTGCTTTTATGAAGCACAGCTTCAACTTCCACATTTGGAACCATTTCAGATACACAGGTTTGACACCTGGATGCTTTTCTCTTTCTACTTTAGCGTTTCTAGAGTCCTTTGGGGCAAGGGGGAAACAAGTAAGGAAAGCACATCTGGTCTTTGCTTAGAAACATGCCACAAAAATAGAATCCACAGTCATTTGCAAGACACTGTTTATGGTTTCAGCATTTCCTGAGCAAGTCTTTACCCCTGTTGCTACATCTGAGCACATTTCCCAGATTCAAGCAGCCTCCTCACCAGCTAAGTTACCCTCTGTGGAAGCACAGCCTGCTGCCCTTTGCACATCTTCCCAGCTGTTCCCATCATTTGTGTGCCTACAGCCAGCCACAGTGCAGCTACTTGGACAAACTTCTTGCAAAGGTGCTGGGTATATGAGGAAAGTCATGAGCAGGTCTAGAGAATATACTACATTTCTTCTTGTAGTCCCCCAAAATACCTCCAAAATCCTCACCAGTGCTGCTCTTCCACGTTGGAGCCTCAAGCCCTGAGCACTAAGATGTGGTGCCTCATCATACAATTGAACCCAATCAAAGCTTGGTTTCCACCTGTGAAAATCACTATCAGAAACGACCTCTGGAGTCAGCATGTTATTTATACAGCAGCCACACTGAACATGAGCAAGTACAACTTCAGTCCCCAGGGACTTGTTCAAGCATAATAAGTTACAGCAAGGGATCAATACTTTACCGAGAGGTTGATAGCCTTGTCTCGAAGGGCCTCCAAATGGACTCCTGCTCCCAAATCCACTCCCATCAATGGATCCATAAGACATTTTCTAGATATCAGTGGATGTGGGATTATACTTCAAAGCTAAGAAAACAGAGAAAAAGACAGATACAACACTGTTAAAGGTCAGTCAAACCCCAGTATACAAGACTATATCCAAACTTCAGGATGCTACCTAAAAAAAAAAAAAAAAAAAAAAAAAAGCAGTAAAATCCAGGTCTTCTGGACTACAGCTGATCTTGGGGGGTAAAGAAGTAATTTGACCTCCCTGTGCCTTATTTACTCCAGTGATAAAGGCCAACCATTTATCTGTTTCAGCCATGGCAAGACTTTTAATTCCACGCTGTTCACAAAGTGCCTTGAGATCCTGAGCTGGTACGCAAAGACTAGGCAGTCAATCAAAAAAAGGTAATGCTGTCTTCTGGAACATTACCACTACGCAGCTAGCTAGGAGTCTATCTATCATACTGCAGTCTTGATGAGCTCTCAAAAGAGACAGTTTACTGCTATATTATAAGCTCCTGGGCCTCTAATATAAATATTGAAGCCAGAGTTATTTTTCCTTGCTGGTTTAAAAAAAAATTTTAAAAAAAGCCTGCAAGGCCTAAGGTAGCAGCAGCAGAATGAAATCAATGCAGCACTGTCACAGAAAGACTATTTCTTCCCCCTTCCCAGGGGGAGAGACAGGCTTTGTTTCTCCATGGGCCCCAGACACCCTCCAGCATATCAGCAGGGTCCCAGGACTTCGATATTAAAAATAGTTCAACCCTAAGGCATGGAGAGGATGATGGCAAAGGAAGAGAAGAGATACAGGTGCCGCATCAGTTGAGGCATGATACAGAACCAAACCCAGCTGCTGCTTCCTTACACCAAGACTATGAAAAAACACCCCAGACAGGGAAAATCTGAAGGCTGAGGATACTTATTCCCTGAAAAAGTTGGAAGTCAGTGCTATCTACTGGGTAGCCCTTCATCAAGCATCTCTGCAGTGATGATGCAGTAGAGCAGCACGGGAGAGTCCAGTGGAGAGGACACGTTGGCGTGAGATGATGAGGAAACAGGGAAGTGGCACAACCAAACAGCTTGAAAACTGCCTCTGTACAGAGGTTGATCCTGACCCATCCTTTCTTTAGAGATAAGCAAGTGGAAACATTTGCTGCCATGACTTCCCCAAGGCCACATACAACAAATGCGGAGTGAAAGTCTACACCGTGTTGTAAAATTGCTTGATTACAATTAGGCAAGTGTTTCTTTGGCAAACAGTGAATGCATCTATTTTTTCCCCAACAGAGTGGTTTGAAAGGGGGAGAGAAGGAAGGCTTTTAGAGCACTCCAAATGTTTCATGTTGATTTATCATTTTCAAAGCATGCTTCCATTTTAAAACTTTTTCTCTCTGTAAGGGAAAAAAAAAGAGAAAGAACTGAAAATGAAATATTTTGTTTTAGTTTAACCAACGTTTTCAGAAACAACCGCCTCCCACCCCATCCTACTAAGCCATTGAAATATCCCTTATTCACACAGCTCCGGAACAACACTCCTAGCCCACAGTAAATACTTACAGGAAAATTTAACAGCAGATCTAAATACCTTTAATTTGATTGGCAATAAAAGCATTTCCCTCCCCATCCCCATGGAACCTCCCAAGTCTTTTGTCTACCGCTCCTCAGGGAGACTTGGCCAATTTACTGTGAAGGCAGTTTGCACAAATTGGAACAAACGTTGCCTAACAAACTACACACAGAAAAAGATTTTTTAAAAAACAAGAAGAAAAAGAAATTATTTTTATCACAGCTTTACCCTCATCACCTAAAATACAAATGAAGGAACAACCATACCCAAGCCAGACTAAAAGGACATCCATCCTGCCAGAGGCAGGAATTTGTTTTTTAATGACATCAACTTCTTCTTGCTTTGTATATCCTGTAGAAGTCAGTCATGCAGTGCGTATAACAGAAGGATGTAGGATCTCAAGGAGAGGGTTGGTCCATGTTTTTTGGATTGGGAAATGTACTGGCAGGCAAAACCAAGCTGAGAAATTTATTTAAAGAGTTCCCCTATACACACCAGTCTCCACTGAGAGGGACTTTCAGATGGCCAGCATAATTAGTAGCAGGAACGAAAGGTAAGATTTCAGCATGGAAGAAATAGGTTAGAGAGCACTTTAGGCAATTTAAATTTTTTTGAAGTTGATTTTGCCTGAGAAAGACATGAGCATACTGGAAAGAAATGGACAGACATGGACATATTGGAGTGAATCCAGTGAAGGGCCATGGAGATGATTAAGGGATGGAAGCGTCTGATATATGAGGAGAGGCTGAGGGAGGTGGGACTGTTCAGCCTGCAGAAGAGAAGGCTCAAGGGGGCATTATTAATGTGGATAAATACCTGATGAGAGGAAGTAAACATGATGGAGCCAGACTCCTCTCAGTGGTTCTCAGTGACAGGACAAGAGGCAATGGGGATGAACTGAAATATGGGAAATTCCACTTAAAAAAGAAAAAAAGCTGTTTGCTTTGGTGGATTTTTTTTTTTTTTTAATGGTGAGAGTGGTCAAACACCAGGACAGGTTGTGCTGAGAGGTTGTGGGGTCCCCATCCTTGAGGTATTTAAGCGCTGACTGAACGTGGGCCTAGAGCAACCTGCTCTAGGTGACCCTGCTCTGAGGAGGGGGGTTGGACAAGATCACCTCCAGAGGTGCCTTCTCGCTTTAGTGGTTCTGGTATTCTGCGATTTTCCTCCTAAAATGCCTGAATCAGCTTGAGAGCTGTTCATGGCCCCCTTGGCAGACTGGAAGCTAACTGTGCCTATTTACTAAATAGGGAAGAAAGGAAGAGTAAGACAATTGCAAACCCATCAGCTTCAATTCCATGTCCTGCAAAAACACTGGAATGGATTCACTGACAGTATCTGATGGTAGAAAACAGAGTAACAGCCAGCACGCATCTGGCAACAAGTCAGATCAAACCAATGTTAACTTCTTTACGCAACAAATTAGCAGGCAGTGAAGTTCATAGAAAACCAGCAGATATTACAGGTTTGTGCTATTAGTGGTTTCCTTCCGTGGCAGAAGAAATGTACTGGAGGTGCAGGTAAATTTTATTTAATTAGAAGAATGGTCCCAGTGGAACGTTGTCACAACCAAAGAAGAACCTGCGTGAGGTCCACCAAGCTCTGCTCTCTCCATGTCTATTTTGAGGAGTGAGCTGGGTGATGGAACAGGGATTAGCTTCACAGAACGCACACAGGACACCAAACAGGGAGGTTAGATGACAGCTTCAGCATTCAGAAAAATCCTAACAAAACAGAACTGATGTTTGACAAAGAAAATAAGTTGCTACATAATTCGGGTGAAAAGTAGGACCTGAATTTAGAAGCAGCAAACAAGTACATAAATGGAGGATGGGGAACAACTGGACAGTGCTGCAGAGAATCATAGAATTATTTCGGTTGGAAAGACCTTTAAAATCATCTAATACAACTGTAAACCTAACTGTAAACTGCCAACCCCACCACTAATCCATGTCCCCAGGTGCCATGTCTCCATGTCATTTAAATACCTCCAGAGAAGGTGACTCCACCACTTCTCTGGGCAGCCTCTTCCAATGATTCATGACACTTTACATGAAGACATTTTTCCTAACGCCCAACCTAAACCTCCCCTGATGCAGCCCGAAGCTGTTTCCTCTCGTTCTATTGCTAGTAACCTGGGAGAAGAGACTGACACCCCCTCACTACAGCCCCTTTCAGGGAGATGTAGAGAGCGATAAGGTCTCCCCTGAGACTCCTCCAGGATAAACAACCCCAGCTCCCTCAACCGCTCCTCAGAAGACCTGTGCTCCAGACCCTGCCCCAGCCCCGCTGCCCTTCTCTGGACACGCTCCATCAACTCAAGGTCCTTCCTGGACTGAAGGGCCCAAACCTGAGCCCAGCATTCGAGGTGGGGCCTCCCCAGGGCCGAGCACAGGGGCCCCATCCCTGCCCGGCTCCTGCTGGCCACACCAGTGCTGACACAAGCTCGGGGGCTGGTGGCCTCCTTGGCCACCCGGGCACTGCTGGCTCATGCCCAGCCGGCTGTCAGCCCCCACCCCCAGGGCCTTCTCCGCCGGGCACTTCCCAGCCCCTCTGCCCCAGGCCTGGGGCGTTGCCTGGGGTTGGTGTGACCCAAGGGCAGGACCCGGCACTTGGCCTTGTTAAACCTCACGCAACTGGCCTCGGCCCATCAATCCAGCCTGTCCACATCCCTCTGCAGAGCCTTCCTACCCTCATGCAGATCAACACTCCCGCCCAATTTAGTGTCATCTGCAAACTTACTGAGGGTGCACTCGATCCCTTCATCCACAGCATTGATAAATATATTAAACAAGACTGGCCCCAACACTGAGCCCTGGGGAACACCACCTGTGACTGACCACCAACTGGATTTAGCTCCATTCACCACAACAATCTGAGCTCGGCCATCTAGCCGGTTTTTTACCCAGCGAAGAGTGCACTCGTCAAAGCCATGAGCAGCCAGCTTCTCCAGGAGAATGCTGTGGGAGACAGTGTCAAAGACTTTACTAAAGTGCAGGTTGACATCATCCACAGCCTTTCCCTCATCCACTAAGGTGGTCACCTTGTCAGAGAAGATTAGGTTGGTCAGGCATGACCTGCCTTTCATGAACCCATGCTGACTGCGCCTGATCACCTGGTTGTCCTGTACATGCCACCTGATGGCACTCAAGATGATCTGCCCTATAACTTTCCCTGGAACTGACGTCAGACTGAGAGGCCTATAGTTCCTTCCGTCCCTTCTTGTAGATGGGCGTCACATTGGCAAGGCTCCAGTCAACTGGGACCTCCCCAGTGAGCCAGGACTGCTGATAAAGGATGGAAAGTGACTTGGTGAGCACTTCTGCCAGCTCCCTCAGTAACCTTTGGTGGATCTCATCTGGCCCCATAGAGTTGTGTATGTCTAAGTGGTGCGGCAGGTCACTAATCATCTCCCCTTGGATTATGGGAGCTGCATTCTGTTCCCTGTCCCAGTCTTACAGCTCAGGGGGATGGGGGCCTGGAGAATAACTGGTCTTATTATTAAAGACTGATGCAAAGGCCGCATTAAGTACCTCAGCCTTTTCCTCATCCTTTTTCACTATGTTTCCCCCCACATCTAATAAAGGGTAGAGGTTCTCTTTAGCCCTCCTTTTGTTGCTAATGTAGTTATAGAAACATTTATATTGTCTTTTACAGCAGTAGCCAGATTAAGTTCTAGCTGGGCTTTGGCCCTTCTAATTTTCTCTCTACATAACCTCATGACGTCCTTGTAGTCCTCCTGGCTTGCCTGTCCCTTGTTCCAAAGGTCATCAACTTTCCTTTTTTCCCTGAGTTCCAGCCAAAGCTCTCTGTTCAGCCAGGCTGGTCATCTTCCCCACTGGCTCATCTTTCGGCACATGGGGACAGCCTGTGCCTGCACCTTTAAGATTTCCTTCTGTAGAATGTCCAGCCTTCCTGGACTCCTTTGCCCTTCAGAACTGCCTCACAAGGGACTCTGTCAACCAGGCTCCTAAACAGGCCAAAGTCTGCCCTTTGGAAGTCCAAGGTAGCAGTTCTCCTGACGCCCTTCCTTATTTCTCCAAGAACCAGAAACTATCATTTCATGATCTCTATGCCCAAGATGGCCTCTGAGGATGAAGCGATGTTGTAGACTGCAAGTTGAACATGAATCCATAATGACGTTGCCTGTAGAAGTGGCAGACATCACTGTGGGATGTATAAATCTGATTACAATCTTCTAGACAGGTGAAGGAAACCTTTTGCTTGACCCCATGCTGTGGAGTCCTCAGCTGTAGGCAACAAGCTCCAGCAAAGATTTTGCCAGAGACTGAAGAGAATCTAGAGGGAACTTGAAGAATGACAACAGGTCAAGAAAACATGACCTGCTAGGAAAGACTGAGTAAATGGGGTTGCTTTACCTATAGAAGGGAAGATTGATGGGAAAATCTGAGCCTTCACATCTCTGCAAAGCTGCTGCAAAAAGGCAGGGATGGAAACATTATCTTCATGTTGGACAAGGGAAGAGCTCTAAACCAAAGTAGGAAAGATGAAACGAGGCATTGGGAGAGCCTGTGAGGAAGGATAGAGCACCTCTGGGGACAGGCAACATGGGGAAGGTTGTCTTATACCTGGAGGTGATAAGACCAGCCAGTACTGGTCAGGGGCTGATAAGAGGTCCACTCCCATTTAACATCTTCATTAATGACCTGGATGATGGAGCAGAGTGTATCCTCAGCAAGTTTGCTGATGACACCAGACTCGGAGGAGTGGCTGATACATCAGAGGGTCATGATGCCATCCAGAGGGACATGAACAGGCTGGAAAAATAGGCCAACATCACACAACAGTTGAGGAGACTATCTAGGCTAACCCCGCCCTGCTCAAGGCAGGGTCAGCTAGAGCAGGTTGCCCAGGATTGTGTCCAGTTGATTTTTAAACATCTCCAAGGATGGGGACTGCACAACCTCTTCAAGAAACCTCTGGCATTTGACTTTCATAAACTGGAGTCCATCCTCGGTATCTAACCAGCCACATCATCAAAGTGCAGGTGGTGACTGATTATGGGGTGGAAGGAAGGGGTCACACAGGCAGTGTGATCTATTACAAGAGCAGTCACAGTCACAAAACTTCCAGACTCACAACTTCCAGTCTTGCATTTGCATGCGTCCCAGGCTGAACCTTCATTCTTCTCAGAACAGGTCCATCACAACGTAGGGAGGAACTCCAGATTACTCAGTAAATAACATTAGGAACTTGGCTGTGTATTTAGTGGGACCTTCCGGCAGGCTAATAGCCAGCTGAAGCCAAGACCAGGCATCCAGATGAATTCCTTGCCCTGAATTTCACAGTGAGCTGTTGGTGCTGCTGGGCTCCTCACCAGGATTTTTCCTGCCTGGCGAATAGCACTACCACCACAAAACAGACTGTTTCTGGTTACTGTTCAGCTCTAGAAAAATAAAATCACAGTTTGGATATTAATTACCTGCCATTAATGAATGCAGGGGGTGGCAAGAGCAATGAAACTCTTGTATTCTATTCCCAGCTCTACTACTGCCTTGTTGATGGAGAAGTGCTTTCACTGTAGGCTTCAGGAGCGATTAGCAATGATGACACCTCCGTTTCTGGATGACCAACTACACATACATTTTTCCAAGTTTTTTTTAACCCAGATAAAATCCTTGTACCAACCAGCCTGACCTTCTTCATAGAGTAGATCATTTCACATAAATCATTTTTACGCATCAACCCCTACAGCCTCTGGTCAGACCAGGTCACCTCTTTCTATAAGAGCCTCTTTGAGGCTCCAGTTAATGAAGGATCAGCGCCAACCACTCCTTTAAGAGAGCTGCGTCTTCTCACCTCTTGAACTTCGCTGTTTGATCACTATGTTGCCTCTTAACCTTCCCTCAGATGAACTAAACAGATTGAACCCCTTTCATTTCTCACTAGTAGGCTTGTTTACCAGCATACACAAATCATAACAAGGGAGAATGTTCAGTATTTTCTTGCTTTCCATACAGCTGCCTCCGTTTCCCTGCCTGTAAAATGGATGGACAGATACTGTGCTCTCCTTTTTGCAGGGTACCAGGATTAACTTGATTAATATGGAAATTTTTTGAAGCCGTGAGATGAAAGGGCATATTTGCAAAGTGTGCTGCTTTTCCAAATCCCCGCTAACAGACTTGACTCTGTCACTTATGTCACAGACATGCTGCTTTTTAGCTTTTCTTCTCAAGGATTTTCTCAATTATTAAAAAAAACTCAATAAACCTTTATGTTGTTCACCTGGAAAAATGTCCCTTTCCTCTTTCTCAGAGAGCCTGAATTTATGAACAAGCTCTACTGCTGAAGCACCTTTTTTTTTTTTTTTTTTTTTTTTTAATCAATGGTTTTAACATTGAGTTGGTGTAATTGCACAAATCCCCGAGTGCTCACTGAGCCTCGTAACATGACTGTCAGGAGGTCAATCAGAATAGCTGTAGGGGATGACTTTCTTCTTTTTCAGTCTGTGCCTTTGAGGTAATTTATGCTCCTCTGGATCTTTTGTGATGTTCGTAATATTAACGTTGTGTTCTCAGGTGGCTTTGGGCAGGAAAGGCAAGGAAGCAGTGCTCCAGGAGCTGAAGAAATGATTGGCGGGAGAGTGGTCCAGGAGTGATGCCCTGTGTGCAGTGGGGCTGGGGATGCAGCAATACACATGCTTCCTCCTACTTCACCTCCCAGTTAAGTTTTAACGCTGATGGAATGTCCTTAGAGAGTGAAGTCATCTCTGTCCCCACGACCCGAGTAGCACTGCCTAGCTTAGGTTGACACAGCACAAAATACAGCAACAGTAACAAAAAAACAAAAAAACAGGAAAAGGTTCTTCCCCCAGAGGGTGGTGGAGCCCTGGAACAGGCTCCCCAGGGAGGCGTCACAGCACCAAGCCTGGTGATATTCAGGAATCCCTTGGACAATGGCCTCAGAGACATGGTGTGAATTTGGGGTTGTCCCGTGCAGGGACAGGAGTTGGACTCGATGATCCTTGTGGATCCCTTCCGACTCAGGGCATTCTATGATTCTATAGTGAGACCTTACACAAATTGAATTGGCTTCCAGAAACTTCTAGAGCCACATATGTAGTACTTGACAGGCACAATGTCACTTATGACTGTAAACAACCTGATTCAACACACTGAAGCATGCTCTTGTCTACCCTCCTCCAGCTGAAGTGTACTACTGAGCGAAGCGAACGCCCACAGCCTTAAGGCATCGTGGAGTAGGTGCAAAGTAAAAACAGCATGGATTATCTCAGAAACGAGCTGCTTCTGCTATTCTGAAGATTTGCTAAGAAACAACGAGAAAAATTCTCTTTATGCATTCTTCCTCATCAAAGCCTTATTTCAGGAAAGCATCTGATCACTTACTAACAGATTTAGTTTTTCTTCCCTGCGGTATAGCTGCCATCGTAGATGTCTCCAGCAGCAGAGCAGAGCAGTTTGTCTCAGGACCAGATACTATCAGGATAGGCTGCAAAGCCAGAGATACCGAGATAAGACATCCATGACATTTTATGGAGATATATACTGAGCCACAGAGACAGTTGGTTTGCTGTGCTTCTCATTGAGATGACACTAAGAGCTCTGGCTGGCCGGAGCACACTTGATTGCAACCTTTACTTAATCTCATTTTTCCACCAGCTCAGTAACACTATGCAAACTCAGCATTAACAGTTTCTGCCTAAACCTTTCTTTAATCAGTCATTCTTTCCCAAGATTTGCAGCTAACAGCACCCATCAGGAACACCAGACCCTTTCTTATCGATCACAAGGCAACTCCATCCCCACCAAGCTCCTGAAGGGTCTATCTAAGACCTCCTATTGACATTAAAGGACTTAAGATCTGATGGACTGTCACGCAACATAAACGAGAAGGAAATCATAAGCAACAGAGGCGGGAGGGAAGGAACGAACACCTGCAAATCATCTGCATACATTTCACGTTACACAAATGTCTGCGTATCAGACATGCGGAACAGAGGTAAGGTAAGCAATCTGGAAGCCGGTTGTGTTCTTTCATGTCAGTCCCAGTTGCCACTTCAATACACAGACTTTTCTTCCACATTGACCTGACTGCATGTCTTCTCACAAAAGAACTGAAGACAGTCTTTAAATCCTGCTAAGTGACACCAGAGACAGGCTGGCCTTAGGCAAATGCCAAGAATAAGGAATAGATATATTTTCTTTAGCTTGGGAATCTCAGATTCCTAGACCCCCTGTTTAAGCTGTATAAACTTCTTGAGAGCAAAAGTAGCTATTTAGGGCTGCTAGAAAAAGTATTCCATCAAAAGGATCACAGATGCCATGGGAAGATGGATGTCTTCCATTTTCAAAGCACAGGGCAGCACACACTGAAACAGTTTGGTTCCCAAAAGCAGCAGCCAAGTGTGATAAATGACAAAGTGATTGCACTAGCAAGGTCAGCCCTCAGGACCCAAATTTCTTTTCGCCTGGAGAAGCAATCAGGCTTCCTTGATACTGAGATATTTAGATGAAGAGAAAAGAAGAAAGACTGTCTTTGGGAGACTGAAGATGTTTGGGAGTCTACCGCCACAGTTATATGCAACGTTTTCTACTGTTCAACTCCAGGCTATATGGATGGCAGTGCTTAGATGACTTAGTGCCGGGTCACTGTTTGCTCAGTTTGATCAAAATGTGATGTCACCCTTCCTATTTTTTAAACTGACATTAAAATAATGGTTAAACATTTCTTCCAGCTCCTGCAAGAAAACATGATCGAGATGGCTTCCAGCGCTGAATCTCTCTAATATAAATGCTCTGAAACAGTGTCTGTTCTAATCCAAGGGTTTTCTTTCTCTTTTTTTGCCTGCATTTCCTTCTTCTATTTGCTGTTTTGTGCCATGTTGTCTACTTTTTGTGAACTTTGCATGTAGAACGGTCTTAATCTATCCATATGCTAGACAAACACAGAAGTATTACATACTTCAGTGAACAGCAAAATTAAGTTTCCAGTCAGTTCAGAATCCAGGTTTCACCTGCCTTTTCACAGGTTACAAAAGATGAATATTGATGTCTATTTGCTGTAAAAAAAACAGTGAGGAGGAATACAGAGAAGAGGGTATTTGTGTCTGAAGGACTTGGGGGATGGGATCCAAAGTCGCGATGCTAATGCCATTACATCCAATTGTGGAATACACCAGACCAACCAGAGCAGTGACAAAGGTGCTTTATCTGCCTCACGAGATGACAACTGGAAGACCAACCACCTCAAGGGTGTGTACGGCTGTAGTGGGTCCTCATGCACTCCTCCAGGGAAACTTGCGTGCTCAGTTACCTTTCTGAAATGCCTGTACACCAATGCACGCAGCATGGGGAACAAACAGGGGTAAGGGAATCTTCAGCAGCTGGCTGACTAACTTGGTGAGGAGGGCTTTAAACTGAAGGACTTGGAGGGTGGGATCCGTTGTGAAAACGCTCACACCAGCACGTCCAACAGGGGAGTAAGTGAGGCCAAGCAGTGTGGTGATAAAGGTTCCTTGGCTGTCTCCCAAGAGATGAAACAGAAGAGTAATCACCTCAAGTGCATGTATACAAATGCACGCAGCCTAGGTAACAAAGAGGAACTGGAGCTCCGCGCCCACTCTGAAGGGTACGACATCATAGGAGTAACCGAAACATGGTGGGACAACTCAGATGACTGGGGGATCGCAATGGAGGGTTACAGGCTCTTTCGTAAGGACAGGCAGGGTAGAAGAGGTGGCAGTTCAGGCAAACTGGATCCTGGCAAATCCATGGGCCCCAATGGGATACACCCATGAGTGCTGAGGGAGCTGGCGGATGTTCTTGCCAAACCACTCTCCACCATCTCTGAAAGGTTCTGGAGGGCAGGAGAGGTGCCCGAGGGTAACCACTGTCACTCCAGTCTTCAAAAAAGGCAAGAAGGAGACCCAGGAATCTATAGGCAAGTCAGCCTCACCCCCATCCCTGGAAAGGTGATGGAGCAGTTCATCCCGGAGGTCATCTCCAGGCATGTAGAGGACAAGAAGGTTATCAGAATAGTTAGCATGGCTTCACCAAGGGGATAACATGCCTGACGAACCTGGTAGCCTTCTCTGATAGCGTGACTGGCTGGGTCGATGAAGGGAGACCAGTGGATGTTGTTTACATCAACTTCAGCAAGGCTTCTGAGACTGTCTCCTATAACATCCTCACAGGCAAGCAAAGGATGTGTGGGTTGGATGAGTGGAGAGTGAGGTGGACAGAGAAGTGGCTCAACAACAGAGCTCAGAGGGTCGTGATCAATGAATGGGGCAGAGTCCGGCTGGAGGCCTGTCACTAGCGGTGTTCCCCAGGGGTCTGTGCTGGGGCCAGTCCTGTTCAACATATTCATCGATGACCTGGATGAAGGGACAGAGCGTAACCTCAGCAAGTTCGCTGATGATACCAAGCTGGGAGGAGCGGCTGATACACCAGAAGGCTGTGCTGGCATCCAGCGAGACCTGGACAGGCTGGAGAGCTGGGCCCAGGGGAACCTCATGGAATTCAACAAGAGCAAGTGCAGGGTCCTGCACGTGGGGAGGAACAACCCCACACACCAGCACAGGCTGGGGGGGACCTGCTGGAGAGCGGCTCTGCTGAGAGGCCCTGGGGGTGCTGGGGGGCAGCAAGGTGACCCTGAGCCAGCACCATGCCCTTGTGGCCAAGAAGGCCAACGGTGTCCTGGGATGCATTAAAAGGAGTGTGGCCAGCAGGGCGAGGGAGGTTATCCTCCCCCTCTACTCTGCCCCAGTGAGGCCACATCTGGAGTGCTGCGTCCAGTTCTGGGCCCCCAGTTTAAGACAGGAAACTACTGGAGGAATCCAGCGGAGAGCTACGAAGATGCTCAGGGACTGGAGCATCTCCCTTATAAGGAAAGGCTGAGAGACCTGGGCTTGTTCAGCCTGGAGAAGAGAAGGCTGAGGGGGGTCTCATCAATGATTATAAATATCTGAAAGGTGGGTGTCAAGAGGATGGGAGCAGACTCTTTTCAGTGGTGCCCAATGACAGGCCAAGGGGCAACGGGCACAAGATGGGACACAGGAAGTTCCACCTGAACATGAGGACAAACCCCTTCCCTGTGTGGGTGCCAGAGCAGGGGCACAGGCTGCCCAGAGAGGCTGTGGGGTCCCTTCCCTGGAGACATTCACACCCTGCCTGGACGCGGCCCTGTGCCCCTGCTCTGGGTGTGCCTGCTCAAGCAGGGGGTGGGACGGGATGATCTCCAGAGGTCCCTTCCAACCCCCACCAGTCTGTGATTCTGTCTAGTTTGGCACTGTGTAGTTAAGAGTAAACTTATTAATTATAAAACATATAAGTGCATGAATGGAGAAAGACCAACTGCAACACACCAGGTTAGCTTATCACAATTAGAAATAGGATTTCTAAGTTTATGTTGGATTTCAACAGAATAAGAAAAAATACATCTGAGGGTGGCAAGCAGTTTTGAATCCACAGGAACACTCTGACAGATCTACATTTTAGGGGCACGAGATACAGGGTAAAATGGGATGCGTGAATTAATCAAGTAATTAATTCCTAAATCCCTGGATCCTGCTCCCCCATAACCCAACATCATTCTTTTCCTGTGTACTACTTCCCAAAGTAGAAATGCTGCTATTCAACGCACACAGTCAGAATATACATCAGCCTAAGTTCTCATCTACAACAATGTTCACCAGTAGTCCTATTATAAATGAATCCTGCAGAAGGCTAAATGAGAAAAGCATGGTCTAGTGTAAAGACAAAGTACACAGTGGAAAATCAAGAATCTACTTCTACCTTTGGTAGTGATTCATCAGGAAACAGAAAACAACTTGCTATCTTCATTTCAGGTTTCCTACCAACACCATGGGAGATGACAGAAGTCAGTTAAGCATGGTGTAAATCAAGTCAACAGATGGCTGTGGAGATGAGAGAATTAAAAAACTATTACACTGGCCACATGATGGACAGAAGTCTTCAAAGCCTAATGCCCGGGGGAGAAAAATATTGTGTGTGGGTGTGGGGGGGGCATTCTGCTTGGTTTTTTTTTTGTGTTGGGGTTTTTTAAGTGGGAACTGAACGAAAACCAATGAGATGCTGTGCAGCAGTTTCCAGGTTTCTTTCCACTCAGAGGTCAGCACTCAGGAAGGCAAAATGGAGCATGTTTTGGGCCCCTCAGTACAAGAAGGACATTGAGGTGCTGGAGCGTGTCCAAAGAAGGGCAACGAAGCTGGGGAAGGGTCTGGAGAGCAAGCCTTATGAGAAGTGGCTGACGGAGCTGGGGTTGTTCAGCCTGGAGAAGAGGAGGCTGAGGGGAGACCTTATCGCTTTCTACAACTACCTGAATGGAGCTTGTAGTGAGGAGGGTGTCGGTCTCTTCTCCCAAGTAACAAGCAATAGGATGAGAGGAAATAGCTTCAGCTTGTGTCAGGGGAGGTTTAGACTGAATATTAGGAAAATTTTCTTTACTGCAAGAGTGGTCAGGCATTGGAACAGGCTGCCTAGAGAGGTGGTGGAGTCACCATACTTGAAGGTCTTCAGAACACATGTAGATGTGGCACTTCAGCGCATGGTAGTGTTGGGCTGATGGTTGGACGTGATGATCCTAGAGGTCTTTTCCAACCTTAATGATTCCATGATTCTATGTTCAAACACCAAACATCAGTGACTATGGGCAGCCCAGGTCAACCAGCAATTCAAGATGCTATGTCTTGGCAGGAGCTGAAAGGTGGCTTGGGGCATCCCCAGAATGCTCTGGAATGAAAGGCCACCTTTGAAAACATAGAAAGAGGGACCCACAAACCCACGCAACCAAGTGCAGAAACAGAGATATTTGCAAATATTTCAGGGAGATAGAGAGAAGATAGTTCAATACAATCCCAAGCAGTGACTAGCTGGAACATGGGCAAAGAGCCAACTAATATGTAACCATCATCTAACTATGAAATAATTAGTCCTTGCTCTCCCCTAAGAATAACCTCAAAGGAAGATCAAAACACCCCAGTGGTCACATTTACTTATGGACCCATGCAAAACACCTTGGGAATATTGCATCCAAATAAGTACTTATTGCCTTTCCCTCTTTATACAAATCATCTAGGTCATGAAAAGGCAAGGAGGGCCAGCTTGTACACACTACCACCCTCTGCTGAGAAGAGCCCTTTTCACATTTCTATTCTTGCTCTGCTCATTGTGCTTCTACAGTTATTCCAACTATGTATCTTCACACAAGTCTACAAAAGACTTACAAACAATGGCCATACTGTGAGATAAAGTAAAACCAAGTATCAAAAATACGTGTGCTCCAAAAATAAGAAAATGCAGAAAGATCCTCAGGATTGCACTGGATCCTGAGGCCACCCATCGTGAATCACAGCCTGGAGTCAGCAATGGCTGTGAGCCAATTTTCCTGCCCAAATGAAATGGATTTGCTGAAAAACCTCCATTGAACCTGGGCCACTGTACAAGTCGAAGAGAAAAAAAAGAAAAAAGCATGTTCAATTTTCCAACTCGTCCACCTTTGCCAAGACCCCCTACTGATGAAGAACATGGCTGAAAGGGAAAGAAACTACTATTAGCTCCAATTTGCAGCAAAGGTAAAGTGCCTTTGAGGCTCTGCCAAGTTGAAGCAGCTGAGATTAGAAAGCTGGTGGGCCTCAGTCCTTAGTTCAAACGTCTGCTCTCGTTGATCCCTTGATTATTCCGAGTGGTCCTTAACAGCACATCAATCGCTTCTGACAGAAGGACTTTATGTATTTTTAAACCACAACACGATCTCCCTAAGTCAGGAGAGAGGGTGACCACCTTGGCTACATTTACCTCAACTTTTCCCCTCCCCAAATAAAAACCATCAAAAATTAATAAGCTTTTAAAGCAAGGGATGCTTCGCAGTAGGTGCAAAGTAGCAGGCGGGCAAGGAATTGCTGGAGTTGATTGTTACAAGGCAACAGGATGAAAATAAGTAACGTGGACTGAAGAGGAACAAGCAATAGTGATGTTTTTGACCACAGACATTCACCAGAGTGATGTAGCTGAAAACCATAGCAACAAATTTGCCTAAATCCTAGGAAAACGTGTTACCAACCACCCCTCATCAGCCAGAGAGGGGAAACTCTCCATGATGGAGAGGAGCCTCCTGCCACGTCTCCTGCCTGCAGCAGAGCGCGGTAGGCAACCACAGAATTACCATAACAGGAGAAAAGAGATTTCACTGCATTTGAAGGCTTATAGGCAAGGACAACAAGAAAGCACACATGAAGCATCTGAATGCGTAAATACATGCCGTCAAAGAGGCTCGTCTTCTCCAGACCAGCTCTGCTCAGAAAGCATTTGCCGAGGAGACATCAGAGACAGCTAACAGCAGGAGGCAGCCTGCGGAGGGCTAAACTTATCACCTTCCCAGCTTTCTTTCACCCTAATGACAGGTACATCTACCATCATGTTGAGAAAACCATATCGGTCAGGTCTGCTCTGACACAACCTCCAATCAGTTATGAACCAGAGACCACAAAAAGCCCCATTTCAGCTCACTTCCCAGCTTTGGTATCGTCTGCCACACACTTTGGAACTCCTCCTTCCTGCTGATAAGCTTGTGTAGCACATGACGGCACCAAAGGGAACAAAGTGCAAATATCAAGGAGAAAAAGCAGCTTCGCTTCAGCGCGTGACTCATGCAAGAAGAACGCCAAGCCCTGAACAAGCCAAAGCAAAACAGCTGACTATCAAACCCTGCACGTAAGCACAAAGTTGCCCTTAAAAATACAGACTGCATTTTTTCCCCACCCAAAAAGCGGTTTGTATTTTTTATACAATTAGCCACATATAAGAGCCTGATGAAGACAGGATACGCAATGTGGGATGTCTAAATATAGGTGCCAAGTATCATCTGAGATGCCCTGTGAGGCACATGTGAGGCTGGTTGACCTGACTGGTGGTGCACAACCTTCTGGGCTGGAAGAGTGGGAACGCTCCAAGGCAAGGCACCTAAATCTCAGTATGTGCAAAAGGTATCTGAGCACCCACGGCTAGTCAGTGCAGTCAGTGAAGCCTGGAAAGCAAGTCGAGATGCGCACAAGGTGCCTACTTTTCAGTAAAGACAGGGAGTGGAGGAAGATGGTGGCTCCTGGGAAGGATAAACATACAGTAGATTAAAAGAAAAAATAAATCTACCTTTAAATTGCTCATTTTCACTTCCCTTTTCTGTGCTCTGTCTAATTCTACCCCTTTCCACCTAAGAGAGCAGAAGAACTAAACAGGTGAGGTCTATTCAAGCTGGAAAAGAATGATGGAGTTGGGGGAAAAGCCCATAAAGTAACAACCCATGAAGCCCTGAGTCGCCTGGAAAAGGCAAACCACTCCCTCTTTTCCAGTGCAAGAACTGGGGAGTAATGAAGCAAATCCAGGAGGAGACAGGAATGAAAGAAAGGAGATACTCCTCCATGTAAAGTCTAGGGAAGCAAGAAATCTTACACAAGTTTAAAAATGAAACAGGACTATGAGAAGAAGAGAAAAAAAATCCATCACATTGTATTAAATGTACCACCTCTGACTCAGAGAACATGGGAAAACACTGGGAGAAGCCTTGCTCTATTTGCCCTGTTCTCATGCTCTTCACAAAGCAGCCACAACTAAGCACACAACAGGACTGGATTTGGTCCACCTTGCATAGACACATTTACACATCTCTGTCCTTACACAGTTTGTCTCTTCATATGACAACACCAGCAGGAAATCCTTCAGGTAAGCACAGAACCGGGCAGCTCAAGAGCTGCCAGGATACTTGAAATTTGCCTCCTTTGGTCAACAGCTCTGTCTTGCCTCTTTCCATGACCATGGTGATTATGCCCTCCACTGAACCCCAGTATCTTGGCTTTATAAACTAGGTTAGACCCAACCCTAAGAGCCATATTTCAAGATAACCATATTATCAAGAATCACCAGATCTCTATCACCCAAAAGTAAAGAGAAACACTTAGAAAGGAGAGAGGAAGAACACCACCAGGGGCCCATCAGCCACCTTGGCTGAGCATCCTTCCCTGTTCAGGCAGGCTCAAATCTAAATCTGTCTGTGCGTTTACGAAGGTCTTACAAGACTAAAGTTGGGAATGGGCACTGGGAACTAACAGATGCTAAATTCACATCTGATGAAAAGTGTGCAAAAGATGCATCTGTGCTGTGCTTCACTTTACTGTTCTTAACAGAAATAATGTAAATATGATGTATAATTGCACATCTGTAAAGGAAGTACATGAATCGAGGTGGTTGTAAGGTACAAAAATATTTAGGTCCCAAATAAGGTGAGGCGAGAGATGGATCCTGTTCCGCGGTACCTGCTTTCAGCCTGTGATGGTAGTGCCCACAGCACTTTCATCACACAGTCATTCCCTTTACAACATCGTTACACAGAACTGCAATACTGAGTAGAAATACTCATATTTCTACACATTATTTTTTTTATTCTCTATCCAAGCTTGTCTAATCTTGCTGGCCCCATTTTTTTATTGGATTTTTTTTGTTAGTTTGATTTTGGTTTTGGTTTTTTTTTTTTAGTGGCTTGATTCTACATATAGGACATGATCCACATTTGAGGACAATAGTTTCCTCTCACTCCTTGTATGCATGCGGTCAGTTTTTAACTTATATTTTTTTATCTCACAAACTTTTTCAGCCTGAAGAAAGAAGTGTTCTGAAAATGAAATAAATAAAACATAAAATGAAGGAGAGTCTATAATGCAGTTGGGACACGGACCAAAAAACCTTGTATTTCAAATGTTCTATTGCACCGTTTGCTTGTGTTACATTCAAAGCTTTGGGAAGCCATCCAAACCTATACAGGCACAAAATAAGCCATGGAAATTACAGCTGCAAGGTGCCAGTGCAAGCAAAAAGTGTTTTGTTTGGAAAAGGAAACTGAAAACTCAAGGATGAGATGAAAAGCATGGAATAGCTTGTACAGGAAGAAAAATGTCAAAAAAAGAAAAAGTGAACAGAGGAGATTTGACACCACTCCCCCCCCCACCCCTCCCCGAAAAGTGACAAAAAGAATGAAAGAAGCCCTGGGCAAAAAGAATTAGACAATTGTTAGAGGAGTTTCCATCCCTTCCACAGGTTTTTGGTTTTGTTTCCCCTCCTATTTCAGTGGAGGGTCTAGGAGATTTCTCACGGGTTTGGCCACTTTTCTCCCTCTGTGAATCAACCAGAGGAAAATCCAAACTCCCGAAAGCAAAGGAAAGCAGAGAAAACTCATGACCATGTGGGCCTTATGTGACTTCAGACAAAAATCCTTGGCTGAACTAATCACAGCAGCAGGGCAGCACCACCCAACATGGATCTTCACAAGGAATACAAGGTCCATGTCCCCTCCCACCTCCTCTGAAGATTTCCACCACTTTGGAGAGCTCTTAGGAGACCTCTGGAGGAAGGACCATAGTGGCTGGTGAGTTCTAAAGCACATAAAGCTCTTCTGAAGACTCATCAGAGAAAGTCCAAAGGCATCTCTTGATTTCCAGAACCATTTGCCAAGTTCATGGCTCCTCTTCTCCCGTATTTATCATCCCCTTGGTAAATAACCCAATTAAGTTACATTTAACGTGTCTTTTAAGTTTTTTGTTTTTCAAGTCAGCTATGCAAAGATGGAAATTCTAGCTTTAAATTTAAAGAAGATAGAAAAGGCAAGCAAAGGATGTGTGGGTTAGATGAGTGGAGAGTGAGGTGGACAGAGAAGTGGCTCAACAACAGAGCTCAGAGGGTCGTGATCAATGGAGCAGAGTCTGGTTGTAGGCCTGTCACTAGCGGTGTTCCCCAGGGGTCTGTGCTGGGTCCTGTCCTGGCCAACATATTCATTGATGACTTGGATGAAGGGACAGAGCGTAACCTCAGCAAGTTCACTGATGATACCAAGCTGGGAGGAGTGGCTGATACACCAGAAGGCTGTGCTGGCATCCAGTGAGACCTGGACAGGCTGGAGAGCTGGGTCAAGGGGAACCTCATGGAATTCAACAAGAGCAAGTGCAAGGTCCTGCACGTGGGGAGGAACAACCCCCTGCACCAGCACAGGCTGGGGGCTGAACTACTGGAAAGTCGCTCTGTTGAGAAGGACCTGGGAGTGCTGGTGGTCAACAAGTTGACCCTGAGCCAGCACCGTGCCCTTGTGGCCAAGAAGGCCGACGGTGTCCTGGGATGCATTAAAAGGAGTGTGGCCAGCAGGGCGAGGGAGGTTATCCTCCCCCTCTGGTCTGCCCTGGTGAGACCACATCTGGAGTCCTGCGTCCAGTTCTGGGCCCCCCAGTTCAAGAAAGACAGGAAACTGCTCGAGCAAGGCCAGCGCAGAGCTACCAAGGGGATCAGGGGATTGGAGCATCTCCCTTATGAGGAAAGGCTGAGAGACCTGGGTTTGTTCAGCCTGGAGAAGACTGAGGGGGGAATCTCATCAATACTTAAAAACGTCTAAATGGTGGGTGTCAGGATGATGGGACCAGACTCTTTCCAGTGGTGCCCAACAACAGGACATGGGTAATGGGCACCTGAAGATGAGGACAAACCCCTTCCCTGTGCGGGTGCCAGAGCAGGGGCACAGGCTGCCCAGAGAGGCTGTGGGGTCCCTTCCCTGGAGACATTCACCCCCCGCCTGGATGCGGTCCTGTGCCCCTGCTCTGGGGGTGCCTGCTCCAGCAGGGGGTGGGACGGGGTGAGCTCCAGAGGTCCCTTCCAACCCCCACCATTCTGTGATTCTGTCATTGTACCTTTTAAATCAAAACCTACTCTCACTATGTTATAGGAAGGAAATGAATATACTGCAACTGGAGCATAACCAAAATAGTTTAAGTTCAAATAAAAAACCAAACAATTCAGGCCGTTATGCTCGTGGGAGCACAGGGGGGGTGCACAGAGTTGTGTCTAATGGTCTCCTTTCGTGATGAGATGAAAATTTTTTATTTAAATTGTACAGTAGTTCCCTCTTTGTGCTGTCTAATCCAAGGATTAAATTTTTTATCCAGAAAAGGTATGAGAATCTGCCCCTAATTATTACTTGCTCATAAAAATCAGAAGATATTGTTGCTATTTCAAGTATCATAAACAACTCCATCAATTAAATTTTGCCAGGCACTGTACATATTGCAGATGCTTCAGAGTAAATTGTTTCATTGCAAAACAGAGTATGTTCAAGCTGTAGCAGGGATGGGTAGTCCCACTTTAAATTGTTTTAAGGAAATACATGCTTCTACCAGGCCATTATTTTGCAGGCAACATTTTGAAATCTATTTCCAAATATCTAACTCAAAAAGTTGAGATAGCCACTCGCTGCAGATAAAATTAAGGGAAACTATAAAAGAACGAAAGGCTAAAAAAAGAAACCTTGTCCAGATGGATTCCCGGCTGAATTCTATAAAATATTTACAGATCTTCTGTCACCAAAACTTACGTTTCTTTTTGATGAGGTGGAAACCAAACACTCTCCACCTGTCTTTTTTTTTTTTTTTTTTAACCCTCACAGAAGACAGAATAATGTTAGGTAGGAAAAAAAAAAATCCAAAACCCAAAACCCGTAACAGACTTCAATCTCGGCTGTAATTACTGCAAGGGACTCCAATTAATCAATGTTGATTCTAAAATTCTTTGAAAAGAGAAACTGTCCCTTTGCTTAATTTAGCCCAAAGTTGTTTCCTAAATTCCAAGTTCATGGATTTGTTCATTAAAATAGACTTAGCTCAGATAAGCGCAGGCTGATACCACCATCATTCACATAATAAATTAACAGCCTAGTCCCATGACAGTGCTGTCTGTAGATACCAAAAGATACTTCATCATGTGTCATAATGGTAAAGTATCCACTTTTTCATTTAAGAGCAGCCAAAAAGTTCTCAGTTTTATGCTCCTAAAAACATACATTCCATTTGCCAACATCCAGACTGCCAGACCCCAGCTCCCGAAGAAGGGGGGAGCAGTTTATACATATGTGATATGCAGATTGACTTTATATTTGCGGTGGTCCTGTAGATGATGGAGATGATGAACATGGAGGAACCCCTTAAACTGCAAATAATCCCGCTGGTCTTGGCAGGACTTTTGGAGAAGGATGTGACTGTGCATCAGCAACAATATTCAGTAATTCAACCGTTTTGTTTCAGGGCATGCATGCAGGCAGTGCTTGGTGTTGATGGATTTGGTGTAAAAGGTAACAAGGTGAACGCAGTGGGGTGAAACCAGAGGATGAAGGTCCAGGTCATGGCTCTCAGATTTCTTGCTCAAGGCTATGCATCTTTGTTCTTCTCCCTGTCCTCAGTAAGGGAGCCAAAGACCTTAGAACATGAACTCCCTCCATAAGAATGCCTGTGTTAAACCTGAATTTTCACAGAATTAATCAGAGAATCATAGAACCATGATGGTTGGAAAAGACCTCTAGGATCATCAAGTCCAACTGTCAATGCAACACCATCATGCCTCCTAAACCATGTCCCGAAGTGCCACATCTACATGTTTTTTGAACACCTCCAGGGATGGTGACTCCCCCACCTCTCTGGGCAGCCTCTTCCAATGCCTGACCACTCTTGCAGTAAAGAAAATTTTCCTAATATCCAATCTAAACCTCCCCTGATGCAGTTTGGGGGCATTTCCTCTTGTCCTATCACTAGTGACTCAGGAGAAAAGACCAACACCCACCTCACTGCAACCTCCTTTCAGGTAGTTGTAGAGAGTGAGAAGGTCTCCCCTCAGCCTCCTCTTCTCCAGGCTAAACACCCCCAGCTCCCTCAACCTCTCCCCAGAAGACTTGCTCTCCAGACCCTTCCCCAGTTTCGTTGCCCTTCTCTGGACATGCTCCAGCACCTCAATGTCTTTCTTGTAGGGAGGGCCCCAAAACTGAACACAGTATTCAAGGTGTGTGTTTTGATCTCTCTTGGGTCTTCTCAGCAATGTGCAGCACAAAGAACTATATCATAGAATCATAAAGGTTGGAAAAGACCTCTAGGATCATCAAGTCCAACTGTCAACCTAGCACCCCCATGCCTCCTAAACCATGTCCCAAAGTGCCACGTCTACACATTTTCTGAACACCTCCAGGGATGGTGACTCCCCCACCTCTCTGGGAAGCCTGTTTCAATGCCTACCCACCCTTTATCCTCTCATCTAGTTGCCGATTAAAAGGGGAAACCAAATAAAGAAACCACACTGTGCTTTGCTTCCAAACCCATTTCACATAAGAATTTACAGCATATCAGATGTTAGGAGCGTATCCCAGGTTTTTTTAAGCTGGCCTTGGATGCGTTGTTCAATGCAGCGTTATGCTTTTTATAAGCGAAAGAAGAGACTACATAATGAATTGGTCTCCACTGGATGTCGACTTGATAAGCACTACAATTAATTCAAATTAGCATGCTGCCCTTCCTTTCCCTTCACACTTTCAGAAATGTCTCTCTAAACCAATCGATGATTACCAGTCATACATAAAAGCTTCAGAAAAATACTCCTCCACAAGCATATGGCAGAGCAAATTTGTCCAGCGTTGCAGGCTTTTCATGGCATTTATCTTGAATAAGGTATTACAGAGCAATATAGATGCCTCTACGTGTTGGCTACACTCAGAAAGGCACAGAGCTCTTCCTTATCCCGTTGTGGCATGCACCATGTCCTTAGGAGAGCATCCTGCTCCCCACAGATGCTTCAGAGAGATGAGGACTGTCATCAGCTATCTAGGATCTCAGCTGCAACATCCATCCTTAAAGTCAAGGCTGTGCTTTCTAGGAGGTGTACTAGACCTCCATCACATGCCATGGCAACCAAATTCAAGTGCAGTTCTTCAAAACCATCACTTACTTAAAAAAAAAAAAGAAAATAAAAAAGAAAAAAGCAGCAAGTTTAGCTAAGCACTTTATGAATGACATAACTCCCACGTGCAACGGCCACTACTAAAAACATGGCAATAATCAGCACGTTTCCACCGCAGCCACACTGTTCATGATGTTCCCCCATCTAAGAGTAGGAAAAGCACAGCGAACAGCAAGTTAGCTGTCAGAACGTAACAGCAGCCGCTGGTATGAGTTAACCTTAACCATCAGGGTGTCCCTCCTGTATCAGGGTATTGTCTCAGAGCATACCGAACCAATTCAGCCTCCCTGATTTAACAGCGTGACACTGGTGCCCAGGCACGGCGCGACGGAATAGCTCTTAAAATAACAACCTCAAACGATGTAATTTCATTAAGGCAGGCTGACCCTTGCTGCTTCTGCTCATGTTTCTCCATGGTATTGTTTTTCAGTGATTTAGCTCACTCTCTTGCAAACCTCCTTTTTCTTTCCGTCTTCCTAGTTGTGTGTATATTTATAAATCTAGAAGAATAAAGAGAACGCAGATAAACCCTCCAGGCATTTCTCTCCATGCTGGTCCAAACAAGAACACAAGAACAAGATATTCTAAGTGTTACACTCAGCAGTCTGCAAGAGTGTGCACAGCCTTTCTTTAGTGGCTATTTAATTTTAAAAAAGAGGTACAGAAGGTAACAGTGTCGGATGTATACAAAGAAAATTCTTCTAGCTCAACTGATGGTTCTGAGAATTCGAGGGTCAAAAGTAATTAAAAACTACAAAACCCACAAAACCACCGAAACTAAATCTAGCTTTTTGATTTGCAGGGTTAAAAATCTTCACTATGCAGACACTTTGCACTGCCCTGAGGTCCAGGCAGACAACAGACCCTCAGAGAAAACGCTGTTTTTTCTTCCTCCCTGCATCTACTCGCTATTTTAAGATGCCTCACACCCTATCTCAACACCGCTGAAGCATCCAGATGCTGCTCTGAAGGGCCATTAGTTAAAACAAAATGCTCACGTATGCCTAGGTTCTCGGTCACTGAAGCCAATACAGATAAATTAAACTTGAAGGACTCTCAGGATCTGGAAACTCGAGACTGACTTTACTTCGCAAAAACTGAATGGTTTGAAAGCTGCGTTTTCTGGAAGGAGAAGAACTGTTTAACTTTCAGGCATTTCTTTCTCTAGCTCTTCTCCGGCAGTTCTCCTTCAGTGAAAGTCATTTTGGTTTTCCATGTATGTGAACTT
This sequence comes from Phalacrocorax carbo, assembly GCF_963921805.1. NCBI lineage: Eukaryota > Metazoa > Chordata > Aves > Suliformes > Phalacrocoracidae > Phalacrocorax > Phalacrocorax carbo. The sequence continues at coordinate 3,283,244 of NC_087514.1, read as the reverse complement.
ATGTATTTAAATTTACAACATACAAACTTATATTAATTTCCATTTTATAAGCTAAATAGCTTTTAAAGTAACCCCAAAAAAACCCCTGAGATACCTTTCAGCATCTCTTTAAAATATTTGGATTTCCCACCTAAGTCTCAAAACATTATTCTAAGCGCAGTGTGGATTTGTTAATCTCTAAGACAAGCCTATAATGAACTGAACAGAGGGACAAGGATCCCAAATAACAATAAGCCCCATCAGCCACTACCTAAAATCCTCTGGAGAGGGTAAACACCAGCCTGTGGTTTCAAGCTGGGCTCTCCAGAGAGCTTCTTCCTTTCTTAATTCTGCCAGAAATCTCCACTGTCGTAGTACAGCCCAACCTCTCATGCTATTTTAACTATGGGGAAAACCAGAAACCACATCCATCAGCCTTCGCAGAAATCTGTCAAACTTTTTCACTTAATGAAGTAAAATTATAAAGCATTTGAATAATTTTTTGATGCACAACATGACTAAGTCAACCAAGACCTTTTCAGCCAACATTGCAGACAGGGATGCAAGCTTCGTAACAGTTCAGTACAACCATCAGAAAAGGAAAAAAAATTCATTAAAAGGGTTGATTCAGTAGATCAGCATCAACCTTTTAGACAGGACCGAGTTATTTCACCCATCAGCCCCTCAGAAGAGCAATCAGACGGTCACAATTTCTGTTTGCAGTCTAGAGTGAAGGTGAGCTCTCCCATTACGGACGCTTTGATAGCCTCGTATGGATGGATCCCATCAAAACGTGGAGGCCTTTGCATACTCGAGACATGACTTTTCCAGGCCATAACCTCTTCAACGGGGACCAACATAGGAAGAACATTTAAAGCCACATATGCCAGTACTTCCACACCACTGACAAACCAAGCAGCATGCAGAATAAGAAGACACACCAGAGAAGACCAACACTTGCTCATGAAGTATAAGGAAAAATGTTCCCTAAAGAGACTTTGGTCTGACTGGCATATGATTGAAGTCTCCTGCTGCCAGAACTAAAACATCCCTAGAATTATTTAATATTACAGCTGACAAGTTTTCTGCCTCAGAAAGCATCGTGCACCGCTCAAGGGAATTTTATGTTAGACCTCATCATGATATAGAGGAGTTGATCAAAGAACTGAAAATCAGTGGCTGCTTGGGTAATCGTGACTTGATCACTTATAAAAAAACCCAACTGTTAAAAAAACCCCACCTATAAGAGTAATATAATCCCTTGCTGGTTTTAGGTCTCTTTTACAAAGGCACATAAGTAGAAAGAGAGAAGGGAAAACTGGGTGTGTAAAAGGTGATTAAAATATCAACAGCATGTAGGAATTTCACAGGTATCCCTTTCCAAATGCCCACGGTTCTTAGTGAGGGAAGAAGGCAACCCTTCTTACACGGGGCAAAGAACTGCATAAACCACTCCAAAACCATATACTTATATATGAACTTGGGGAAAAAAAGAAAAGAAAAAAGAAAATAAAAGAAGAGTAGCAGTTTGGTAAAAACAAACAAGCAAACAAACTCCACCACCACCCCACCCCCCAAAAAAACCCCCACACCATAACAACAAAAAACCCAACACACACACACAAACCCCAAAACATACAAGAAAATCATTGCCAAAAAAAGCAAATAAGTGAAAGAAAAAAAGGGCAAAAGCTAACGTGCACAATGGAACTGGTGCAGGATGGGATGGGAGAGACTGAGCTAAGAAATAATTCAGAAAAATCAAGAATGTTTGGAACTTTTTTTTAAAATATCTGGAAAACATTCAAATACAAAATTTCACTGAAAGCCAGTGGAAATTATTGTCCACCCCATCAGTTGCTCAGGAAAGTTCAAAACTAGCAGCTCAGATGTGATTAAAACCAGCAAGCCTCGGTAACATAAGCACCAACGCTGTGAAAGAGCACAGCAAGCAGCGATTTGGCTCATTAGTGCTGATTTGTGACACCATTTGGAAAAAATCAAGGAAATTCCAGAAGAAAAGCTAATGTTGAATCAAAGCTAAAGGGTAAAACAGATAATACAGTGCTCATTAATGGCCTGCCAGCCTAACAACAAATCGGGTAAAAGAAGGGGGGTGGGGACGGAATAAAAAAGAAAAAGAAACAGATTATGTTGGACTCAGTTATTAAAGGAGAATATTTTAAATTCCTGATGAGGTGGGCAATTTAACCCTTGCTTTCTGTCCAGCAAGGGGAAGCTCAATGCATTGATTCTCCAACTATTGGTAACCTAATGCTCAGCCATAAGAAATAGTTGGTAAATATTCAACTCAGTACAGATTTAAGGAAACTATGGCTTATTGAACTCAGTGACATGTTTTTTTCCCCCAGGATCACAAGTCGCACTGATAAGGGTGACAATACTGAAGCCCGTAAGGCAGAGCACCATCTTGAGTGACCAAAAAAACCCAACATCCCAGAATAAAAAACTCATCAAACACAGGATATCAGGATATAATTACACGCATGCAATTACCAGAGTTGGGATATGTTTCCAGAATCACAGAATCCCAGGTTGGAAGGGACCTCAGAGATCATCTAGTCCAACCTTTCTAGGAAGAGCACAGTCTAGGCAAGATGGCCCAGCACCCTGTCCAGACGACTCTTGAAGGTGTCCAACGTGGCCAAGTCAACCCCTTCCCTCGGGAGATTATTCCAATGGTGACTGTCCTCACTGTGAAAAATTTCCCCTTTGTGTCCAATCGGAATCTCCCCAAGAGCAACTTGTGTCCATTCCCCCTTGTCCTCTCCATGGGACTCCATGTAAAAAGGGAGTCTCCATCTTCTTTGTAGCTGCCCCTTAAGTACTGGTACACGGTGATGAGATCCCCTCTGAGCCTCCTTTTCTCAAGGCTGAACAAACCCAGCTCTCCCAGCCTATCCTCGTATGGCAGCTTCCCAGTCCTGTGATCATCCTGGTGGCCCTTCTCTGGACCCCTTCCAGCCTGTCCACATCCCTTTTGTACAGCGGGGACCAGAACTGTACACACTACTCCAGGTGTGGCCTGACAAGCGCTGAGTAGAGTGGGATAATGACTTCTTTCTCTCTGCTGGTGATGCCCTTTTCGATGCAACCCAGCACCCTGTTGGCCTTCTTGGCCGCAGCAGCCACTGTTCGCTCATGTTGAGCTTCCTGTCCACCAGGACCCCCAGGTCCCTTCCCACAGAGCTGCTCTCCAGCCGGGTGGATACCAGTCTGTGCTGCACTCCTGGATTATGTTTTCCCAGGTGCAAGACCTTGTTAAACTTCATAAGGTTCTTGCTGGCCCACTCTTCCAGCCTATCCAGATCTTCCTGCAGAGCAGCTTTCCAGCTCTCCAGTCCAATAGGAACGTATTCTTGGCTGGCCCTGGGTTGTTTTTATGAATGACTTTGTAGAAACAGTTTAAGGTCTTGCAAGGATCAATGGAATTGGTTAAAAATGTTGTGCCAACAGGTTGCCAACATGGTGAAGTCACTTCCACACCTCTCAGTGCCGCTCCCAGTTATGGTCACATTGGATCCAACTCTACTGCCAAGTTTTGTGAAACACTGGCCAAGCATCAAAAGAGAATCTGGAGAAATATTCAAATATTGGAAATGCAGAGTTTTTCCATGACTATGATATGTTGAGCTTAACCAAAGGTACATGTCGGTGTAACTTCATCTAAATATTTATGTATCCATCATCACTGTATGGAAATAATCTTTAACTGACCCTTTGGTTAGCCAAACAAGCCAACTCACCATAGGCTGAACTTTAAACTTGGTCACAAACTAGGAACCAGGTGAAAATTTCCATCAGGAGGGATCATTACCACTGGAAAAATCTACTGTGGAAATTTAAAAAAAAAAAAAAAAAGCAATGAGAAATAATCTACGTTTAGATTTCCCTCCCCTACTTAAAAGATATACTTTAGTAGAGGGCAAATAAACGAAAGGAAAAAGACTTAAGGTATTTGCTATAAAAAGGTCAGACTAGTTAATGAGAGTGATTCCTTCTGGCTTTACAATCCAGCCACTGAAATCACCAGAGCTACACTCACTGGCAAAGCTCAGCACATACATGGATGCAAGGACCATAACTGCCTTGGTGGATTTTTTTTGAAAAGAGAGGAAAAACGATCTGGGATGGCTTCAAGCAGTGTCACACAGCTTTTCCATGGCTGCGAAGTGTGCAGCATCATCTTCATTAGCATCTGGGTGCTATTTCAACAACATTTTCTCTAGGACGATGATTCTGCCACTGATGTTGCTGACTAGAGCTGAGCTAACCTGGTTATTCTCTGGTAGCCCAGTGTTATTTTGCATGAAACGAATGGATTTGGAGCACAAATGAATTTTCTTTGGGATTAAGTTTCTTCAGCATTTCCTTAATTCTCTTTGCAACTGTGACAAGTAGCTTTCCCTGTCTCTGTCCTCCTCCTTGCTTCTCCTCCTCCTGCCTTTCCTTTGCTATAGATACCAAATTAACTGCTTAATTTGGGTGTCTCCTTTGACACCCTCCTTGTGGGACAAAGCACACTAGCCCTGAGCTTGCATTGACAGACCTTGCTCTGGTGCACAGAAACTGCACGGGAACACACCTGAAGTATTTTAGCAAGTAATTAAAATAGAAAAATATTAATAAAAAACCCCTGAAGTAACCACATGTCTCAGGAAGCCCCTAACTGTCATCTTTCAGTAAATCAACTGCATCAACTCCAGGATCTTCAAACTTGCCCAATTCCCATTTTCAACTAAATTATGAATGTCTATGCAAATGAAAGCAAAGGCTTGGAGGGGACACCACTTCTTCCCCTGCTCTTCTTCCCCCCTTCTCTTTCACAGCATTATCTTCAAACTTCATTTTGTGATGCTCTTTAAACCCAGTGTCAGAGTTCAGTCATTCAAGTCAGCAACGGCAGAAGCCTTGGACCTCAAGCACATCCCAGCGCAGAAAGGCTGACAAGTAAACCTCTTTTCAAAATGAATTATTTTGGAGGCAATTGCCAGCACTTTTCTCTAGCAAAATCATTGCTTCCCCTGGGCACAGGTGGGATACAGGCTGCTCCATATCATACATATTTTCATTCCTCCCATCAACGCAAAGTAGGAACAACAGGATGGACACTAAAACCACCGAAAAGCTCTGTAAAACCTCCAGTAAACGAGATGGGATAAGAGGTTGATTTAGACTAGGTTACTGAGAGCAGTTTGGGAACTTGCTCCCTTGGCATGCAAAAACTGAAGCTCCTAAAACAAAGCAGCATCACTTTCCTCCAGACCCTCCCCCAAACCCCCAAATGGCACGACATACACACTGTCTTCTTGTACAGATTTCCTGGTTCACTTACATTCAGAACGTGGTTCTTTGGTCCTCATGGCAGCCGTGAAACTGAAGTGAAAAACTGATGTTCAGCAGAAAATGATGAGCTTATGGCTCATGAATCCAGATTAAAAAAAAAAGTGTCCTTTGCTATTAAGCTTCCAAGCCACGCTCTCTGGATCAGCAACCCCTCTACTCGAGGCTTTTCTTGAACCAGTTGGTGGGGTGAAGAGCAGTGCCTACCAACACACCAGCTTTTCTGACTGAAGTCCATAAAAAAAGAAAGCATCCTCTTCCCCAGGAGCTATTTACATTCTACCCTTGCTTCTGTCTTCGTGGAAATGTTTAAATTATACAAATAAATTGCATTCGTACTCTTCTCCATTATATATTACCAGTTTTTTCTTGTTTGTTTAGGATTTTTTGCTGTTTGATCCTTTTTTTTAAATTTACAAACAGAATGCAAAGAAACAACCGTGTTCAACTTTGCGTTAGTGCTGCTTTACCTAAATGATTGTATTACAAACATATATCTTTCTTGTCTTTGCACAAAATTTCTTTGATAATGGAAGTTTGCAATATTCTTGGTATCTTACTAGTAGAGTGTTTCTTCCAGGAAGGCACAACTACAAACAAAAAAAATCTCTTATGCAAGACCCTTAACATACAGCACTAGGACTTAACATACAGCACTTAAAATACAGCACTAGGAGAGGGGAAAAAAAAAAAAAAAAAAAGGAATAGATGCATTAAACCAGGGGTATTTACACGTGCAGAAACTTGAAAAATTTGGGAAGACAGATCCTATTTTAGGTCACAACTTGAAAAGACTGCCAGTTTTCTTCATTATAGCAGCTCTGGGACCTAGAAACTAGTCTGAATGTTGTTACACAGCGTTTGAATTCACAGCAGAGGTAAAAAGGAAAGGAAAGTTGAGGCTTGTCACTCCTTCTATACCTCTATGTGTAAAGGTGCACAAAGGATCCCAACACCTGTATTCACAAAGATCAGAGAAACATTGTCCTCAGACAAAACTCCTCAAAATGCAGCTATACCAGACAAGGGGCAAAACATGATCCACGTAGAAACTGTCACCAGAGGGACCCAAATGTGGAGCCGTTTGGCTTGGGCAAACCCAAGGCGGGGTTCCTTGGACAAGAGGAAATGGCCTCAAGTTGAGCCAGGGGAGGTTCACATTGGATATTAGGGAACATTTCTTTACTGACAGAGTGGTCAGGCATTGGAAGAGGCTGCCCAGAGAGTTGGGGGAGTCACCATCCCTGGAGGTCTTCAAAACACATGTAGATGTGGCACTTTGGGACATGGTTTAGGAGACATGGTAGTGTTGGGTTGATGGTTGGACTTGATGATCCTAGAGGTCTTTTCCAACCTTAATGGTTCTATGATTCTAAGGCCAGGAGGAACTACAGATGTAGGGGCAGGACAGTGGAAAAGCTGGCCCTCCATGATGCATCAGGCACCAGAAAAGCAGCAAGGTCCCAGCTTGCAAACCACCATGCAGAAGCACAACTGGATGGGTCCCATCAACAAAGCTCAACTTCAAACTCATCTCCAGCTCTGCTCCCATCACACCAGGTGCCTTCACTGTCCTCTTTACCAAACTTCCAATTTCTGGGCTAAATCAACTCCTTTTGACACTTTCCCATTGTCTTTCACCAACAGAGGTTTCCTAGCTAAGGAAATCTTCCCACTCCACTCTCTTACTTTAAGAGCACTTGTATTTCTTCCCTGGTGGTGCCTGAGGCCCCAAACCCAGAAACCGGGAATCAAGCCCAAATGAGGAACAGGCTGCCCAGAGAGGCTGTGGGGTCCCTTCCCTGGAGACATTCACACCCTGCCTGGGCGCGGTCCTGTGCTCCTGCTCTGGGGGTGCCTGCTCCAGCTGGGGGTGGGACGGGGTGAGCTCCAGAGGGCCCTTCCAACCCCTACCATTCTGTGATTCTGTGAGTCCCAGCCCACCATCCAAACCACACTGATCTACAGACCTTGATCTCCCACACATTCTCATAGAAAGATATGGAGATAGACAGCAGAAGAATTATTAAAAACAAACAAACAAAACCCCAAAAACATTGAGACACAGAACACATGGCCAGATGGTGAAGAACATGCTGCTGGGGAAGCTCTATCCTCTTTGACACCAGCCTGGGAGCCTGCTAGATCCTCTCCATCTGTCAAAACCCACCGTGCCCAGGCCCAAGTTGAGGGCTGCTCCTCTGGTTTTCAGCACAACAGCTTCGAGCTCACTGTTCTGAGGAGTACCATGGGATACTTGGGGGCTGAAAGGTGTTCTATAAAACCATCTCATTTTATAGCTGGACCTGCTGCCCCAGAAGAGATTTCACCAGGCTGGACAGGACATGAGCAACAGCTCAAGGGACATCCCGGGAAGGGAGGAGGGGCCTTAAATCCCCAAAAAGAGGAAAAGAAAAGACAAAGTTCAGCCTTTCAGATCCAAATGAGCAAGCGAAAGTAAGTGAGGGCTCTGGACTCCTGAAGCAAGCTTCATCCGACCAGGTTCCATGGTCCTACAACCATCTAGGAGATATGGTCACATCAGGGGATGCTTCAAAAGCAGACAGAGCAACCTCTAGGCAATACTGTGGCTTCTTCCTGCTGCTCTTTTTATTTTGCCTATTTTCCATTCAGATAAAGATCAGCCCTCCTACCCCTGTAGAGGTGTTCTTACCACCCTGGGTCTGCAATGGGTCTTAGCAGAGCCAGGACTCGGTGCAATCTCTGCTTCATTCAAATCATCCACAGGGGATGCAGAGGGTTCTATCTTAGTTTTTAAAAAGTTTGTGGTTCTCTCTCCCCCTTCCAGGGAGATTTTTCACATGCATCAACATAGTCACAGGCAGGCCCTGTCACACCTCAAGAGGAAAAATGATGGAAAGAAAGTATTTCCAAAACAGAGAAATGGGGCATGAAGCTTACAGGTACTTCGCATGACATGCTGTGAATAGGACAGAAGGGCTATAAAGCTTCTCCTTTCACAGCAAGAGTTGCAGTTCTGATGTTATACAGGTATGCTAACCTTCTCCCTGCTCTCCCTAAGAGAAACCACGGAGCAAAACTCCCTTAAAATTCATTTTCCCACACCTCTGGCATCAGGGTGATATTTCAGAGCTGGGCATCACCCCAACCCTCCTTCAGAAACTTCATGTTGTGCTGTCATTAAATTAAAAAAAAAAAAAAAACAAAAAACAAACCCAGGCTGCAATCACTATCTTTGATGAGCCAACACCACTGAGGGAGGGATTCTTACTAGCTGAGATGTGATATGTAAATCCTATCGCTGCCCAAACACTCCTAAATCACACCCCATGGCTTCCCCCTCTCCTCCCTGTCCCATCAGGCTATTTCAAGCTGCCTCAGATCAGATTAACACCAAAGGGCACATGCTGGGTGTCCAGTGTCCTGGCACTGGGGATATTCCCTGCAGCAGATGTGGCTGTGGAGACCCCAAGTGGGAGCAGGGAAGCAGGGAGATGTGTGAGGAGGGAGGAGCAGCTGAGAGGGGCTGGGATGGACTGACGGCAACCCCCATCCCCACCCCTGCGCCCCTCAGGGTGGGGAGAGGAGTTGTGAGTGAAGGGGTGAACATGAGACTCGGAAAAAGTCTGGGATATGGATGGAAGGTGTGGTTTTAATTTTATCTTTGTTTCTCACTACCCAAATCTATTTTAGTTGGAAATAAATTAATTTTCCCCAAGTCGAGTCTGTTTTGCCCATGATGGTAATCAGTAAGTGATCTCCCTGTCGTCATCTTGACCCGTGAGCTTTCTCATCCTATTTTCTCCCCTCATCCAGCTTGAGGTGGGAGGTGAGCGGCTGGGTGGGTGCTTAGCTGTTTGCAGAGGCTAATCCACCGCAGGCAGCAACAGGTATAAACCACCACAGCCGGTAGGTGACATTAGAAAATTCAAGTCCAACAATGTCCAAATGCTCAACCCTGTTCCTATGACTCTTCTCCTGACCTAGCTCTTGCCTCACACATTTAGTGGTTCTCTTGCTGTGATCTGCTCTTCCAACCTCCCAGCTCTGTCCTCTCCTCCTTCCCCCTCAGCGTTCCCATTCACACCGACACAAATCACGCAGACATCTTCCAGACTCACGTTTATACAGCTACCTTCTTTTTTTCAGTTCTGACGACCATCTCAAGTGTTACCCAAGATCAGAAGAATTTTCTTCTTGAGTGCTCCCCAGGGGCAGGAACCTGGTCACCTCCTGCAGCGCCCATTTGGGTTTGTGGGGTCACAGCTTGGGGGAGGAGGGCTGCTCCCACAACCTCATCTTCCAACTATTGCAGCTGCTGTTTCGCCAGCTTTGGCATATGGATCTTACTCCACTTTAAGCAATTCAGAAGGCTCATGCAAAATCAGGTTTCCCTTACCCTGAGACTTAACCCTACCATTCTTCCACTTGCTTCCCACTGCCTTATAAGATGGTATTTCCCACTTGTCCTTTGCAACCTATCTCTTCCTTTCTCCAACATCAAGATATTAAACATGTGAGAACCCCTTAAAACATTCCTCCACCATCTGAAACAAATACTTTTACAGGAAAGCTGCTTTTTATCTCCTGTTTTTATACAGCACCTGGGATCCCGAAGATGTCCCTTAATAAAATGGCAAAGTGGAGCTACAAAAAATTGCACACAATAATAACACAAAGAATGTAATAGCATTTAACAGCAGATATACAATTAAAAAAAAAAAGCCACAATTCTGCATTCATCCTAGCTTTGATTTCAGCTATTAATGTGCAACTGATGGCTACTCAGACCTGCTCTACCGCAAATTGCTCAAGTTCAGATTTATCCACCTTAAAAGCAAGTTAATAAGGAAAATTTTCTTATTCATCTACGTTAAGTTTACCTATAAGTGATCATGTGGGCCATAATACAAATGCACATACAATCACCAATTTTGAATCTTAAAACATGGATATTTAATATGTTATTTAAGTGCTATTCTAGCTACTTGCTGCCTAAATTCCCTTGGTCCAATGAAATTAGTCCGGGCAGTTTCACTCCAGGATTTTATAAACTTAAATTTAAAACAGTTTATTTTGCTCTCAGGTTGCTATAGGTTCTCCCATACCCATTTATTGCCCTTTAACTCATTTGCATGAACAAAAGGTATCTTCCAAAGAAAAAGTCCAGAGCCATACAAGAGTATCAAAACTTACAGATTCCGCTAACTCCTTCTGCAGTTTGTCCTACCAGTTGTGACGCCCGTTGCTGGAGGTGCATGCACACCTCTCTCCTGTGAATTTACTGTCTTCCTGTTCCAACAAGCCACCCTGAACCCACGTCTTTCACTGAACCCACATTTCTGGATACTTTTGGCTACAGTACTCATTACGTGAGGAGGCGCACAATTACCTTGTGTGGGTTGTAACACGTTTTCCCTATTAAACATGGTAGTCTATGGTCTGCAGAAACCAGTGAGAATTATTATTGACTACAAGATGATAAAGATTGGTCTGGTTTTTTTTTTAATTTATTTATTTTTAATTTCTTCTTACAGACTACAAACAACTTGCACAACCTGCTTTGATTTCCCTGTCCCCCAACAAGCTCCAGATAGGTAAGAGCACTAGGGGAAGGGGTTAGTTGAAAAACACAACCCGTAGCAATCAACATCTTCCCGTTTTCAGCTCAAACTCCACTCTAAGTTCTGACTTCTCTGACACACGGTACCTTCCACTCACCTTTTATCAGATCACTCTTTGCTACATAAGTTAGTGCCAGTGGTTTTACATCTCCATCAGGGGACTCATCCATTAACACTAGTCCTACCAAATTCCTTCTCAAAAGCAAAATCCCCCAATTCCTCTTCTTCACCGCATTTAGCTCCCATGCACCACCACAGCGTGATAGACAGATCTTTAAATTTTAAGCTGTAATTCATTTTTATCAGCAGTGAAGATGACTGGAGGTAGGGGATTGGGGAAGGTGGGCATCCAAAAAAGAAAAAAAAATGCAGGAAGCTGCTGATGGAGCAGCGTGGATGAAGCTCCAGATGTTCACACAATGTTGGTGACCAGAGAGCTACCCCATATAAGATTGTGTTTTCCAGCCTGCCAGAGAACGGCAAAGCACGGGACAAACAACACAAGTGGCAAAGAACACAGGGAGAGGCGAAGCATCCCCGTGGGCAGCATCATTAGCTCCTTGCTGTGCGAATATGATGAAGAGCAACACAGTGCAGACCTGGGGCGAAAGTCTGATGCATGGCTCCATCCTACGTCTCCTAGACCAACGCCCTCCAAGTGCACATCCCTCCCCATCTACATTTGGCTTCCCATGTTGGAATAGAAGGAAGAGAGAACAGGGAAGAGAAAATAAAAGCAGGACAAATTTTCCCTGAGGACAATTATCTGCTCTCCCGTTTCAGCCTACAGACATTGCCCTCGCCTCTACCATGCACAGCCTTGTCCATGCAACAGCACCGCCCTGCCGAGAGCCGCTAACCGGGTTACAGAGCAGAGGAAGGACAACGAGATTTAATGGAAACATGTACGATGAACACGCCACCAATCAATCCCTGTGTGCAACGGCATTTCATGCAAAATTAAATTATTTGCAGAAGCCCAAATAATGAAGCAAATGCAAAAAAATTAGCCATTTTACCATCCTTTAATGCTCAAAAAAACCCCACAAACCCCAAGAGACCACTGTGGTAGCTAAGTGCTCAGCTAAACTGAGTATTTTAAATCTGTAGAGACACTGACTCAGATCACAATGCTCCGGACATGCAGTACCTAACTCGTCGGAGTCTCTCTTTGCCACTACAGAGCACGCTGAGCAGCTGCACTCCAGCATTGCTGCTCACTAAAGGTGCTCAGAGATGCCCGCAGTTTCCCAAGCAGCAAAATGAACCCAAAGACTGCACACAAACTACATCCTTGAGAAAGCAGAGACAAGGATGGGTGAAAATGAAATTAGAAAGAAGAACAAAAATAAAAAAAAGAAAAAAAAGAAAAAAGAAATATAACCTTCCAGCCTCCATGGGTTGTCACTGTACCGTCCCTCTTTCCACTCTGTCCCTGTAAAAATCACAAGTTTTAGCCATACTAAACAAATTTATGATTTATAAAACTGTCAGCCTACCTATGTATCATTCCATAGCTGCTCAGAAAAAAAAAAAAAGAAGCTATATTTTGGTGGGAAGATGCTGTAGTGGGTATATAGAGTAGTCAGAAAAGTCCAAATCTCCCTATTTCACTTCCATAAGAACCTCTCCAGAACTTCAAAATGGAAGACCACCTCTAACAGTACTTTTTATTAGTGAATAGCTCAATTTTACAGCTTCTCTGGAGGATTTATGCCTTGGATTCCCACACAGCCCTCCAGGAGCTCCAAAATGTCACATCTGTTATTAAAAGTAACATCCAAATGCATTTTTCTTAGTTCGTTCATGGGAAGAGGTGTTTCCTTCTGGGTGAACTTTCAGCCTGTTTCAGCAAGCAGACCTGGCTCACTTCTCTCACAAACTACCACAGCTTTTTTACATTATTCATATTCCAGATTGCTATTTCACTGCATTAGCAAACAGGAACAAAATGTCCGGGGTTTCATTTTTATGTCTTTCGTTGAGGTGAAAACGCTGTCGATGGATTTCCTCCTGAAGCAAAAACTTTGCTGGACCAACAGTCTGCTGTAATTAAGGTTAGAAACCTCAATTAAAAAGGAAATCCAGCTTTTGGTATGTAGTTTCTTCCCCTGACAGAATCGCTGTTTCTGTATGTGATGGGTGAATTACAGAATGCTGCCAGATAAAAAGTGTCATACAAATATAAAGTGACAGGGATTATTAAAGATTATTCTGAGTTAAAAATCAACACACTGCAACAGCAGTTTTTTAAAGGTGCTGGACCAACAGGCAAAGAATTGGAGATGGAAAAGAAGTAATTAGAGAGGCAACTCCTGTCCTTGGCCTGGCTGCCATCCCAATCTTCAGGGCATTTTTCATGGCCTGAAGCTTTCACCAGTTCTGTATTGACAGATGGGGAGTGGGAAAAGAAAAACAAAAAGAAAAAAACATAGAAAAAAAGCTTTAACTAGGACCTTTTCCATATTAATTAAAAACCTGCTGATGAGACAGAAGCAACAAAGCAAGTCACGTTGTTGCCTATGGAGCATCCCCAAACATTGGCAGGTGCTGGCAAATGCCGTTATTTCTTACTCCTGGGAAACCTCTTGGGATTTGCTCACGTTCAGAGGAGCTGCACTTCTCTGTCCTTATTTTGCTCTGCATATAAGAAAAATAACACAAAACAAAAAATAAAAAGAAGAACTAATGGCAACAAAAAGGCCACCAAAAATAAGGAAAGGTTGTATTTCTCAACCAGTCAGGCTGCACTGAGCAGGCACCCATGATTTCTTTCGGCACCAGTTACCCTCCCAGCTATACCTCCAAGCTCAAACGTGCATCACCTTGTGCAGACCTGCACAGAAGAGCATGCTGCGGAGAAGGACCAAACAGCACCAACATACCAGTGGATTCAAGTCAACAGGGAAGGGAATAAAAATGAATAAGTAAATATATGTGTCCAAATAGAATACATAAAATATATATCCTATATAAAAAATATAGTAAATGAAATCTGTGCAAATATACACACATATTTGAGCAACTTAATAGGAAACATGTTGGGATTAAATAGCTTGAGCACCAGCAGGTTAACCAGACAGACCCTCTGCTCTCACTCACCCTCACCCTTGGTCACCTGGGATGCTCAAGCAGAGCAAGGGAACAACCCCACTTTCACAGCTTCCCAGACTGGTGGGGGTTGGAAGGGACCTCTGGAGATCATCCCGTCCCACCCCTGCAGGAGCAGGCACACCAGAGCAGGGGGCACAGGGCCGCGTCCAGGTGGGGTGTGAATGTCCCCAGGGAAGGGACTCCACAGCCTCTCTGGGCAGCCTGTGCCCCTGCTCTGGCACCCGCACAGGGAAGAAATTTTTCCTCATGTTTAGGTGGAGCTTCCCATGTTCCAGCTTGTGCCTGTTGCCCCTTAGCCTGTCACTGGGCACTATTGAAAAGAGTCTGGTCCCATCATCCTGACACCCACCATTTAGAAGTTTTTAAGTATTGATGAGATCCCCCCTCAGTCTTCTCCAGACTGAACAAACCCAGGTCTCTCAGCCTTTCCTCATAAGGGAGATGCTCCAGCCCCCTCATCATCTTGGTAGCTCTCCACTGGGCTTGCTTGAGCAGTTTCCTGTCTTTCTTGAACTGGGAAGCCCAAAACTGGACACAGCACTCCAGATGTGGCCTCACTAGGGTGCAGCTGAAGGCGAGGATAACCTCCCTCGCCCTGCTGGCCACACTCCTTTTAATGCATCCCAGGACACCGTTGGCCTTCTTGGCCACAAGGGCACGGTGCTGGCTCAGGGTCAACTTGTTGACCACCAGCACTCCCAGGGCCTTCTCAACAGAGGTGCTTTCCAGTAGTTCAGCCCCCAGCCTGTGCTGGTGCAGGGGGTTGTTCCTCTCCAGGGGCAGGACCCTGCACTTGCTCTTGTTGAATTTCATGAGGTTCCCCTGGGCCCAGCTCTCCAGCCTGTCCAGGTCTCGCTGGATGCCAGCACAGCCTTCTGGTCTATCAGCCGCTCCTCCCAGCTTGGTATCATCAGCGAACTTGCTGAGGTTACACTCTGTCCCATCATCCAGGTCATCGATGAATATGTTGAACAGGACTGGCCCCAGCACAGACCCCTGGGGAACACCGCTAGTGACAGGCCTCCAGCCGGACTCTGCCCCATTCATTGATCACGACCCTCTGAGCTCTGTTGTTGAGCCACTTCTCTGTCCACCTCACTCTCCACTTATCCAACCCACACTTCCTTTGTTCCTACCACTTTCATTGGCTGTATTTACATAGCCCTATTTCACAGCTAAAGACACGTTAACTGCAAGGAGATTTTCCATCCCTTCCCAAAAAACTAGGTGGGAATGATGCAAGAACCATGGGATTCCCCTCCTCTGCCTTCTGAGTTTCCTTTGCAGCAGAACTCTCATATATTAACCACTGAAGATGGGTGGAAGGAGCAGGGAGGGAAACAGAAGGGGGAGGGAGGCGTAATGCTATTGTAACACCTAAGCCAATCTATTACAGAGCTGCAGAGGACAAGGACAGAAAGAGAAGGTACTCAGCAGCACACGCCTGCCTTGAACAATTCCTCCTACTCCCATGTGCTTTGCCAGCACAGCTCCAGCCTCCAACACCTTCAGTAAAAGGGGCAGGAGCTGCTCGACCCCAGCATCATGCCTTACACCAACCGGGCAACGGAGAGAAGCTGTTTTGGTCCTCCTTGCCAAATGTGATGCAGAAGAAACACAGCTCAGCTTTCATTAGAGAAGAATTGATGAGCACAGAAGGGGTTTTTTTTCTGCAAAGGTGAGCTTTGCAGGACACGGGGCCATTCAGATGCTGGTCCTACATCTGCCTCCGCCGCCGGACATCTGCAGCCACCACTGCAGGTGGGTTCCTGCAGCAAAAGCCAGGCTGCGTAAAACATCACTTTCCAAATGCAACTGCTTCCTCTGAGTCACAGCCATTAACTTTGCTCTACGAAAAACAGCACTTGCTCCCGTTGGCAGAGGAAAAGCGCATGCCACAACAGAGACAGGAGCCTGCTTTGCCTTGAACTTCATCAGACGAAGTGCCGAGATCTCAGGGTGGATGTGGAGCATCAACATTTTAGAAAGGGGGGATGGGGAATAGAAATTGAATTCAGATTTTTCATTGCATGAACATGGCACACTTGGAGAACAGGAAGGGATGAAATCCTCGACTGCGTGCCACCGTGTCACTTCCAGAGAGTCACTTTTGACTACCACCATACTTTAGATGGCAGTTTTAAAGGTTATGGCTGAAGGGGGTCTTCCTACAAAGCCTTCAGTGAACTCTGAGCAAAATAAAAATACACACACGAACAAGCCAACGACAAGAGCAAGGCAAGGACAAAACAATCACCGCAAACACCCATGAGCTGTTGCCTTGCTTGGGAAGCCTTTCTTCCCTTGCCTTCTGCGAGCCTCTCCCAAACTCATTTACTAGCAGGATCTCTTGTAACAGCATCCAGGTTCAGTAAACAGAGAGGCATATCTTACTGCAAGGTCAAGAGCAATCTAGAACTGTAATTCTTATCTGTCCAGCCGGGCAACGTGAGTGTACAGCATCACTTGAGTTTTCAGGTGAAATGCTACCGGCAGTGAACTGCTCACAAATAATATATCATGATTCAAGCTCGGAGAAATTTTTAGAGGAACGAAGTGAGGATAACCAAGTTTAAATAGGGTTTAAAGAAAAGTCTTGCTAATTCACACTCAGGAAAACAGTGAACAAACCATAAATTATGAATTAATCAACTCTATCCAACCAACCACCCTCACTAGCACTCTCTATTTTGATTTGAGCAATAAAACCCAACGAGTTTATATAGTCCTCCAGCAATCATCATCATCTTGCTGGTCTCTAAATTGCAGTTGCAAGTAGGGCCTGCAAGGTGTGCTCAGGCCTCTCTGCGCTAGCTGCCTTGCAGACATCAAGATGACTTGTCACCTCCCAACCGAGTCAGAATTTGGCACAGAAAGACAAGATACAGGGTGCCTTTGGGGAAATGGCAATGCACATGGGAATAGCCAGACACGTAGGCATCGCAAACGCATCTCAACGTGAGTATGAGGTCTACCAGGGCACATTTCTCCAGAGGGACCTTCTCACCTCCAAACCTCACCTCCATCTCAAGACACTTCTCTCTAGGCATGGTTTACTCTGAAGACTGTTCCACAGCTCCACTGGGTGAGACTATCAGTGGTACCATCACAACCTAATGGTTATAAAACTGGCCACAGCTAGTGGAAACCAAGCTGTAAGCTCTCCCAGAGCAAAGCTGATATCCAGAAGCTCCACACAGCTGAAAAGCCACGGGAAGCAGGAGAGGCACGCTCAGTCTTGATGACATTTCTTGGCTTTTTGGGCCAGTGGTGTTACAAGAAAAGGTGTGGCTGGGAGCTGAAATAAATTACTTTCCATGGGCCAATGTTGAATCCCCTCCAGCTGGACAACGGCCTGGCTGCAAAGCACGAGTCTCATCTGGTGCTCTTTCAGCTGAAGAGCAGTTTCACAGCCCAAATCAGCTGTAGCATATAGCAACTGGGGGAGAGGGACAAGATAAAAAAACAAACCCCCCCAAAACTAAAGAGATATTCCACAGTCAAGAGGGACCCAAAGAAGGAAGAAAAAGATAGATCAAACCTTTGATGCAGCAGAATTTGAGAAGTTTTCATGTGGGTATTTTGCTTTTAAAAGACCAACCTGCAACCTGAGGAAGCACACTACATCCCTTAAATCCAGTAGTGATTTAGCATTTTGTCAGGCCGGGCTAATGAAGAAACCTTCCACCAACACGGGACCGGTGGGACAAAGAGGCAACGCTCCAGCCCAGCATCCTGGGAGCCCTCCTTGAGGGAGGGGACCTGCAGCGCGCAGTGTACACAACCCAGCATACTCACACTGCAAACATCTCCCTGACCGCCGGTTGGGGATGCAGCGACATGAAGCATCAATGGTCAAACCACAGAACAACCAAACCTTCTACCATGCCCATTTTGTACAAGTCTCACGGAAAAGCCCATTTATAACAAGAGCCACATTTGCTCACATGCATCACAAGAAACTGGACAGTCTCTAGCCTCGATATGCATCGGAAAGATTTCGACTTGCAGTAGGTGTCCTGCCATTGTGATAACCTTCCAACCAACACACAAGTTCTACCACTTAAATATACAAACTAAAAACTCTTTTTTTTTCCCCTTAGGTTGAATCCCGCTTGGATTTTATCTCTTGGGTAACAAGGATGCTGATGCAACAGAAATGTCCAAAACCAGAATAGCAAATTCTTTATTCCCTAAAGAATGCATAAACCCTGCTCTGACTTTTAAGCTGAAAAATAAGTGGTTTTGTTGTTTGGTTGAGGCTCTGCATGTGTGTGTGTGTCCTGGTAGGGGTGGGATAATCACAAAGACGTCCCACATGGAAACAGCATTAGCACATTCCTTCATATTGATTTGTCTCCTTCTAGCAAGGAACTATTTCACAGAATAACCCCTCTCGCTCACCACACAACACAAAATACATAAATACATTAGCCTATGACTATGAGAGCAGAAGGTGAATAATATCAGGTAGTTTAAATCTTGACTTTTTTGCTTTGTTCCATCAGTTTCTATCTTTGATGGAGTCTAACACCTTATTTCAGGTATCTGCTTTGGGATAAAATGAATCATTTTCCAGACCGGAGAGGGACTAAAAGCCAGATGCACTTTAATCCTGCATGCTGTGGGTAACAGCTGGCAGTTTCCCAGCAAACTGTTCTATTTATTTCCAGGATTTTTATACTTAATCTACTTTTAGATAAAAAATAAGCAAAAAAAGAGACTAGGGCAAAGGGATGGAGGGATAGGAGGTGAAGGGTTCAAGAGCTGCATCTCCAAGGTGCACCAGTGGCAAGGAAGCCTACCCACTTACCAGTTTGACTTCCTCAGCAGAAATCATCTCTTTTTCAAGTAGCAAATAAAATCTCCCCAATAAACACATAAACATATGCGGACCCGCGATTGCATTTTCAGTACAAACAAAGTTTAAGCATGCAAACACACAGCTACAGCGACCTGCAGATGTGAACTCACATCTCCAGCTTCCCGCAGCAGCAATACTTCCCAGCAAACATGGTGCTTGGGATACAAGGAGGAGTTCTCAAAAAAGGCCAAAACCAAACCCATGAAAACGCAAAACAACTATTCAAGCAAACACAGAAATTGGCCTCCACCTTGGTGTGCCCAGAAAATCATAGCTTACCTCTCGCTGCTCCAACGCTTCAACAGCCAAGCTTCAATCTCCAGCTTGTTTGAGACGAGACATCTGAATCCATGTTACCACGGGCTTCTAGCGGCCATGTAATTACCTGATATTCTTTCTGTGTTCTCTGCATAAGTATTCCTCCCCCGTTTATCTCTTCCAGGAATAACCCGCTCCCAGTATCAAGTTTGCAGTTGCAGACAGGCTAATCCTCATTGATCGCTACCAGCATCATCCTTTTCCAAATCCCCTACCAAGGTGCAAGCAGGCACCACCCCTGTCCAGGTTTTCTTCTTAAGGCAACCACAAGCAAGATAAACCAAGGGATGGCACCTCTAAAGGCAAGCGAGTAAGATTTTACGTGCCACGCAGATGTCTGACACTGTGCAAAGTGTGCAGTTAGGAGGAGGGATGCAAATACTCGCGTGGGAAATGCCAGGGTCAAGGAAAAGCCAGGGTTTATGTTTCCTGGGTAAAGAGAGAAAAACGTGTATTATTTGCAGGATGAGAATATTTGGGGGTTTGAGAGCAGTACCTGCTTGCAGCAAACTTTCACTACCTGCCCTTGAGCTTATCTGCACGCTGTCACACAAAGGTAGCTGTGCTGCCAAAAAGCCATATGTTTAACAGGAGGAACAAGCCTTTCACAACAGGAATTAAAAAGCAAAGATAGTAGAACAAAAGCCACCAAAAACACTTCCCTCTTGACAGATGTCCCTGGGCTGAGCATTCATGCCCTGAAAAACTCCACAAATCTGAGGCAACTCAAATGGGAATCTCTCAACCTCCCCCTTTCCCCAAACACAAAGAGAACGCACTATTTTAAATCGAGTGACAATCTACAGCACACAAAGGAAAGAGAAACTGAAGTTTGGGGAGTCATGATGCAATATGGCGAAAAATAATAATCAAAGGCTGAATTTGGCTATTTCCAACAGGCAGCTCAGCATCCATCCGCCTCCTTCAGCGGCTCTGTCCTTAGCTGTGTTCTCTTAGAAGAACATCCTGTTGAAAACTAACATTGAGTTTCTACAGCCTATATATAGCGGTGACATTTTTATTCTGCTAATTGATTTAAAAAAAAAAAAAAGGAAAAAAATCAACTTTTGAACTACCTAAGAGCAATAGCTTTTTGGCGTGGAATTATGTTATTTAAAATGAGTGCAGAGTCTTTAAAACAGCAAGCCTGCCATGGACAGAGCTCTCTGCAGGCATCCTCTCTTGCCTGCAAGGATGATAATTATTTTCAAAGAAATAAATCTGACTTTTAGTTTGCAACCTATCTTGCAGCCCTTTTAAACAGCATGATCTGTATTCTTTCCAGTGCAGCACTTCTGACCTTCACATACATATTATTACATTCATTAAATATTCTTATTAGACTTGTTGCTAAGATGTTTCACTGTGGACAACTGTTCATGTCCAAGACTGTAACTCTGCACAAAGGAGGGACAGGACTGCAGGTAGTACATGTCTCAAAAGCGAGTCTGATGCTTCTACTTTTTATTTTCATTAATTTTACAAACAGGTTAGATATAACTAGCAAACTTACTAATTTCCACTGCTGTTATGTCCCACCCCAAAAGCAGCTACAACTCTGTGACAGGGAAAAGCACAGTTCTCTAGATGTAGTTCATTTACCATTCAATTTATGAATGGAGTTGTAGTTATTTACAATTTCATAACTCTCTGGAGCTTTTTGATGTTTGGGGAAATGGAGAAGACGACCAATTTTAATATGCACATCCAAACAAAGCACTTTTTACTGCTTAATGGGGACATTTTGATGCATTGGTAGATGTCACGCCTTTGCAATCCGCAGTAAGTACATGTTCTGGGAATCAACACATCATCACCGCTTCTAGGAGCAGCAAAAATGGACCAAAAATGGAATAGACGTTGATATCTTTTGGCCAGAAAACAAAGCAGATTGCTTCTCAGGAAATCATTTGGAGCCCAACTTTCCAACCTAGCTGCAAGCCGTGGCATATATTTACAGGCAACAGAGGCCTATACCAAAATTTACAGAGGGTACTAGATACTTTCCACTTCATTTCACAGAATCATATCACAGAATCATAGAATGGTTTGGGTTGGAAGGGACCTTAAAGATCACCTAGTTCCAACCCCACTGCCATGCTCAGGGGCACCTTCTTACTTCAGCTCAGTGTTTTTCATCCTGCACCCTAAGGACTATCACAGAATCACAGACTACTTTGTCTTTTTCTGAGGACGCCATGACACTAAGTCTTTCTGCCCAGCAAACTGAAATGTGAAATCTTAAATGCATCTAGAAATCCAAAGGACTTTCATGTAGCATCTCTCGATCACGTAGAAAGTCTGACCAGAGAATCATAGAATCTTTTTCATTGGAAAAGACCTTTAAGATCATCGAGTTCAACTGTTGACCAAACACTACCAAGTCCGCCACTAAACCATGTCCCTTAGTGCCATGTTTACACATCTCTTAAATACCACCAGGAATGGTGACTCAGCCACTTCCCTGGGCAGCCTGTTCCAGTGCTTGACAACCCTTTCAGTAAAGAATTTTTTCCTAATATCCAACCTAAACCTCCCCTGGCACACCCTGAGGTTGTTTCCTCTTCTATCACTTGCTACCTGGGAAAGGAGACCACCACCCACCTGGCTACAACCTCCTTTCAGGTGGTTCTGGAGAGCGATAAGGTCTCCCCTCAGCCTCCTCTCCTCCACACTAAACTGTCATGGATGGCTGTTGTAGACACCCAACATGGCCTACAAAACTACTACAAAAGGAGCTTAAAATGGGATACAATGACCCCAATCAACTCTATCGTGTCTAAACTGCTATAAAATTCACAGAATTTTTTCTTACTCTATCTGCCTATTCAAGGACCATTCAAAATCACTCAAAATGCCACGTAGTTTACCTAACCAGGTGCTAAACACACCAAAACATTGTTTTCCAGTTTTTCTTTCAAGAGAGCAGTGCAGAGTGCACCACAGACCTCACCTTTCAGTAAACCTAAGCCTTCTTTCACACATCCATTACCATTCTAAAACACCTAGTATTCTGCAAGGGGTCAGAGTGTCTGCACAGTTTCAAGAGAAATTCAAGAATACTGATAATTCTGGGATGATGTCTGCCATAAACAGGTTATTTTAGAGTATTTTACCAGTGTTCTCCAAGGAAAGGCGACTTCTGCTGAAGACCTCTTCAATATGCCAGGGAAAGAGGGGGGTTGGTGGGCAGGGGGTGTGCAGAGAGGTGGAAGGTCTGCTGAACTTAACAGCAAAACGCTCAAAAAGGGTAAGGGCACTTAAAGATGTGAACGCGATGGAAGCAGACAGCTTCTGGGTAAGCCGTTCAAAATTATTTTTGGAACACTTTGGTAAAGGCAATGAATTCAACGAGAGCATGAGTTACAACGGGGACCGATCCAGGATCTCCTGCAGGACTGCTCCTTCACCTCCAGCCGATGGATTGGCCTCTCCTGGGCAACTTTAAGAACTTAAAAATAATTATAAAATGGAGAGAAAAACATACGCAAGAAAAGGTCAAGCTTAATGGCTGCATTTGAGAGAATTTTTCACTTTCTACTTCCCACTCTGCGCAGTGCTGAGCATGCCTGGAGACACAGATGAAGGGATTTCGTAGAGAAGAAAACCAACATGCAAGTTGGGTATCAGCTGATATGACAGCAGGCCTCGCCTCAAACATCTCCAAAGTGGTTTGCAGTTGCACAGGAGAAAGGAGGGGGAGGTTCCTAACTTCAAATGAAGCTGAGAAATTTGCAACTTCTCCACAGCCAGAGCCAATCGCAAACAACAAACAATTGGTTACAGAGAAACCTAAAGGCTCAGCCTTTATTTTATAAATGAGAATAACACTGACCTACTTTCCAGCACACTTGCAGAGCTGCTGGAGATGCTACGATGAAAGGCACTACAGAAACCCAAAGCAATACTGTTTCAGATATACAGGAATAAGGTTATTGCTGAAATGCAGCAATGCACTTTCTACAGTGAAGGTAACAGATAAGCGATCAAATAATACACAGAGCTAGACAACCGTTTTTAGAAGATATGGTTTTAAAAACCATTTGGGACATATTCTTGCTAATGGTGCCCCAGATCTTTAATAATCCCCAAAAAAACCAAAATTAAATCTTTACACGGTAAGGATTGTCTCTGGAAGAACCCCATGTGATAACCTGCACGGAGCTCAATGTATTAGTTTAAAACCTGGTGATGAGTTCATCCAGCCAGGATTCACGTCTATATGGGAATAAGGGATTAATCAGGTCTTGTGTGATTTAAAGGAAGCCCTCTGCGGTAAAGTGGAGCAATGGATAAAGAACAGAAAATTCTCTGGCATAGAGAAAAAGAGATCTCGGACACGGTACAATATATTTAGCTTTGCTAGGGAAAAGCAAAGCTGGGCTGTTGAGTTCTTTAGAAATGACACGGCTTCTTGCTTGCATTTGTACAACCACGTAAATGAAGCTCCAGCCTCCACCAAGATGTACATTAAATTTTTTTAAATGCTGAATTTGCCCTTACCATTTATAGAGACAAGCTTTCAAATCTTCTGCTGCAGCATTTCTTCCCTACATTTCCGTCATCTATGAAAAGACGTTCTTTCCTCAAAATGGGAGAAGAAAGTCAATTTTTGCAGGAAGGGGGCTTTGATAAGCAGAACTTGAGCGTGCCCTCACAGATTGCACAAAAACGGAACTAAAGGTAGTATGTCCATCAGGAAAGCCTTGAAGGTGTGAAAAATAACCATCAGCTCTTGCTTCCAAGAGCTATATTGTACCAATCAGCATTTGGTCCTTCCACTTTGGCCATAAGACCACCACTTTCACAACCCCTTAAATCCCTACAGAAGTCCTACTCAGACACAAAAAGGGGTACCCAGAAATACCCTGAGGAGCACAACTTACCCCAAAGTGGACTGTCTCTCAGCATAAAGAAAATCACATTTAAAAATAGTTGAGTGATCAGGAAACCTTTAGCAACAGGCAATCAGAGCACCTACTGATACTCATCCAGGCTGTGCTATTAGGAAAGAGAATAAATATTGCCCAGCTGTGCTGGTTTTGGCAGGGATAGAGTTAATTTTTTCACAGTAGCTAGTGCAGGGCTGTGTTTTGGATTTGTGCTGAAAACAGTGCTGATAACACAGGGATGTTTTTATTATTGCTGAGCAGGGCTTACACAGAGTCAAGGCCTTTCTGCTTCTCACCCCACCCCACCAGCGAGTGGGCTGGGGGTGCACAAGGGGTTGGGAGGGGACACGGCCAGGACAGATGACCCCAACTGACCAAAGGGATGTCCCACACCATATGACATCACGCTCAGCATGTAAAGCTGGGGGAAGGAGGAGGAACTGGGGGATGTTCAGAGTGATGGCGTTTTTCTTCCCCAGTCACCGTTACATGTGACAGAGCCCTGCTTTCCTGGAGATGGCTGAGCACCTGCCTGCCAATGGGAAGGAGAGAATTAATTCCTTGTTTTGCTTTGCTTGTGTGCGTGGCTTTTGCTTTACCTATTAAACTGTCTTTATCTCAACCCATAAATTTTCTCACGTATACTTGTCTGATTCTCTCTGCTACCATAGAGAAGAAGGAGTGAGTGGCTGTGTGGGGCTTAGTTGCTGACTGGGGCTAAACCATGACACCAGCTCATTTGCACACCAACTCGTTTGCCTGGCAGGGGTGAGGGCGTGTACCGGTGCCAGTTCTGCTACAAAACACTGAGCTTTAAGCAAACTGTCTCAGCTGCCTACCTGAGAAACAGGTAAAGACCGCACAGAAGCACTAAGGAATAATATGGTAAAATCACAGAAACACGGAATAGCTTGTGTTAGAAGGGACCTTTAAAGGCCATCTAGTCTAGTCCCCCTGCAGTGAGCAGGGACATCTTCAACCAGATCAGTTTGCTCAGAGCCCTGTCCGACCTGACCTGGAATTTTTCCAGGGATGGGGCATCGACCACCTCCCTGGGCAACCTGGGCCAGGGTTTCACCACCCTCACTGTAAAAAATATCTTCCTTATATCTAATCTGAATCTACCCTCTTTTAGTTTAAAACCATTATTCCTTGTCTTATCGCAACAGGCCCTGCTAAAAAGCCTGTCCCAACTTTTTTCTTATAAGCCCCCTTTAAGTATTGAAAGGCTGCAATGTCTCCCCAGAAAGAGGGCAATTAAATGCTTTAAATGAGGAAGGGAATATCAGTAATTAACCGTTTAGAAGCCATCAATAAATGGGAATGCACCCTGCAGTCTACTAGCACATAGAGGCTTAAGCTGTTTTATAGGAAATACATCTCAAAGATGTTGTGAACGCAACAGTCTTGCTGGCAATACCCAATTCTCCTCCCAGCAGGACCCATCCATCCTGTGAGCACCTCTATCTGCAGAAGATGACCCCCAGCATGAGCTAATCCATCCCAGCCAGATTGCCCAGACATCAATACCCCCAGGGGGTATTTTGCCATCCTCTGACTGTTCGCTTTGCAATAACTCAAGCTGCGGTGTTTCCAGTGCCTCTCCTCAGAGACTGTTTCACACCTTCATACATCTCACTCTGAAGGCACTTCTCCTCCCAGTCTAATCTTCGGGAAAATTTGACAGCTACAAAAATGTAATAAACCAACCAGTCAGATTATATATATATTATAGCTTCAAAAAGTTGAAAGGCTATATTGTTAAGAGATATAATTCCAGCAGCTTCCACAATGTAGCCTGTGCATACACAGAGGAAGAAAAGGAACTGAAGCAGCTTATATTTTGTCTTATAAGTCCCCTAAAATAACCCAGCTTCTGATCTTCGGCTCGCATCAGGAGAATGACACTGAAAAGCCTAATAAAGACCTGCCAAATATCTCATCAGGACAAAATACCTGTGTGTTCATACCAGCTTTTGCCAATGCATCAAGTGAAGCAATGTGAAGATGGAAAAGGAGGACTGTCTGCTTAAAAATCAAATATTCAAGAGCAAAAGGAAGCATATACAGAGCTATCATGGGTCATTTTGAATAGAAACCACTGCAATTGGATTGTGATGAGCAGTAACTGTATAGCTACAGGACCACTACAAATATTCTTAATTCCATTTGTATTGGTAGACATTAAAAAAAGACTACTATGTCTCAAGGAAAACAAAATAAAAATAAAAATCTGGCTATGAGTCTTGGTCACATGAAAGATGAATTGTGGCTTTTATAATAACAATAATAATTTATTCCACCACGACACCGGACAGCAGATGATTAAAGATGAGCAAAGGTCTCCACGTGTTTGGATTTACATCAGGCCATTCAATCACAAGCAGCAGTAATTAATCATTACTGGATAAGGGAGAAATCTTAAGAAAATCTTGTGGTTTCCAATTTCAGAACTGAGTTGTAACACCTTTAGGAGAGCGATTCATCTCCACAAGAGCTGAGATGTCTTGAAAAGCTGGTAACTTTTTAGCTTGTTATTTTACAGAAACAGGTATCACCCTTCATGCTAAGAAAAAAAAAAAAAAGGGGGGGGCCCAAGAAGCTTTTTAGAGCTACAAATTCAAATGCAACCAGCACTCACCAAAAAGATCAATGGGACACATCTGAAAACGGTGCTAAAAATAATTTGATTGCCAAGTCTTGGAGGAAGATGATGAATGCTACCGCACATCATCAGTTTCCGGATCACTCTACAGAAGATGTCTCTTTTGTGTTGATAACCCATTTTCTGACTGCTGTCTCATCACCTCAACAGACACATTTTCACCCAGCTTCCAATCCCACTTAGAGGACTGAAACTCCCAGTCTGGGAATAGGTGTTCAAGAAATAAATCTCTTCAGTAGCTTAAGGGAAGAATGGAAAGAAGGATAATTTCATAGTTACCATCAGAGGCGTTCTAGAGACCAGCAATTTCCTACCGAACATTGGGTAAATCTCTGCCTGAAATAAGACAAACTTAGAATCACAGAATAATATAGGTTGGAAGCAACCTCTGGAAGTCTGTGTGTCTATCCTCCTCCTCAAAGCAGTTCCAGCTAGAGTTGCTCAGGCCTTGTCCAGTTAAGCATTTAATATCTCCAAGGATGGATATTTCACACCTCCAGTCTTCAAAAATGGCCATGGCTGAGCTGCAGGCACAAATAAGGTCTCCTCTCTGCCAACTCTTCAGGCTGAAAAAAACCCATTCTCCCCACCCCTTCTCATATGTCCTGGGCTCCAACTCTCAGACACCTTGGTGGCCTCCTCTGGAGGTGCTTCAGCATACCAGTGTCTTTAGTTTACTGCGAAGCCCAAAACTGGACAATATGTCCAAAAAGAGTCTCACAAATGTCAACAACGTGGAAGGATCATTTCCTCAGACCTGCTGTCTAGGCTTTTATTAACACAGGATGTGGCTGACCCTCTCTGGCACAATGATAGTCTACTGACTCACATTCATATTCATACTAGGTCCTTCAATGAGTTTGGGGCTAAAATTCACCGGTTCAGACACTTAAGAGAGGAATGACCTTCCAGTAAACCAAGCAGGGGTTAAATCACCCATCTCTGTGTCTTCTTGCTAGTGGGGATCCCTTTGGTTCTGAGTCCTCCTGTTCATCACACTTTGCCATCAGTCAGTTCTCCAATACTCTCCCAACAAACAACAAAAATCACTTGCCCCATTGTTTATAGATCAATACCTCCAACCATGGAGTTAACATTTAGTGCTTATCATGTGGGGGGAAATAAGAAGGTCCTGCAAAGTCTTGACTGTGAAGTATATTAAAAATGACTAGTTCATTCAGTTCAGGTTAGAACCTCAGTGATATCCACACTTTTTAACCTTTTTTTTTTCTTTTATTTTCCTAGAATCAGAAACTAGAAATATTAAAGCTCCCAAAGTCTATTAATATTAAAAATTACAATATAGAAGAACTTGTATTAAAGCATGCAGGAAAAAATCAATTACATCAGTGGAACAGTAATTCTAAGAATTCATGTTTCAGTTCACTTCACTTACAACCGTACACCTGCTTTCACAGTCCATCACAGAGACTACAGAAGATCTGAAAAGGCAAAACAAAAGCTGTGGGATGGGAAAGAAAAGTTAACAGAATTGGAGCACAAACTAAAGGATATTTAGAAGAAGCTTTCACAAATTTATTGCTTGAAAAAGAACATAGAAACCACCTCCCATTCTGCATTATAATATCCTTGTTTTCATTCTTGACTGTCACTCAACTCTTTTTCCTGGTATCCCTGTCTAAAAAAATGCATTACAACATGATCACAAAAGGTTAGAAAAAGGCTGTATGAATTCATGTCTGCACTCAGACCTTCAAATAGGAGGACCTCCCTCCTTTGCAAGTATTGTTATTTGATGAGGTATTTGAAAACACATTAAGGAATAAAATGCAACCAAACAAAAAGAAACGATCATTGAGCAAGGGCTGCCGCAAGCAGCACGGCAAAGCTAACCGGGAGATTGATTTTGTGTCATCCTTTACATGGAGAAGAATATTACAAAGAGGAAGTTTGACACACAAAATAAATTCACTTTGGTTAGACTCTTCCACCCCCAATCAAATACTCATGATCTATGGAGTGAAAGCCAGATAGTGAGAGAAGAAAAAAAGAAAAAGAACAAAAAAAAACCCAAACACCAAAAACACAGCACTATGCCCAGAATGAAATTCTGTCCCATAAGGATATGAATAATAAAGGTTCCTTGTAAAAATAAAAAGTGAAACATGTCTTTATAATAGAATCATGGAATCATAACAGCTGGAAAAGACCTCTAGGATCATCAAGTCCAACTGTCAATCCAATACCCCCAGGCCTCCTGAACTGTGTCCCGAAGTGACACATCTACACGTTTTTTGAACACCTCCAGGGATGGTGACTCCCCCACCTCTCTGGGCAGCCTGTTCCAATGCCTGACCACTCTGGCAGTGAAGACATTTTTCCTAATAGCCAATCTAAACCTCCCCTAACGCAGCTTGAGGCCATTTCCTCTCATTCTATCACTAGTGACCTGGGGAGAAGAGACCAACCCCCCCTCACTCCAGCCCCTCTCAGGCAGCTGCAGAGAGCGAGAAGGGCTCCCCTCAGCCCCCCCTTCTCCAGGCTAAACCCCACCAGCCCCCTCAGCCACCCCCCAGCACACTTGTGCTCCAGACCCTGCCCCAGCCCCACTGCCCTTCTCTGGACACGCTCCAGCCCCTCCAGGGCCTTCTTGTCCCGAGGGGCCCAAACCTGAGGCCAGCATTCGAGGTGGGGCCTCCCCAGGGCCGAGCACAGGGGCCCCATCCCTGCCCGGCTCCTGCTGGCCACACCAGTGCTGACACAAGCCCGGGGGCTGGTGGCCTCCTTGGCCACCCGGGCACTGCTGGCTCATGCCCAGCCGGCTGTCAGCCAGCACCCCCAGGGCCTTCTCCGCCGGGCACTTCCCAGCCCCTCTGCCCCAGGCCTGGGGCGTTGCCTGGGGTTGGTGTGGCCCAAGGGCAGGACCCGGCACTTGGCCTTGTTAAACCTCATACAGTTGGCCTCAGCCCATCAATCCAGCCTGTCCACATCCCTCTGCAGAGCCTTCCTACCCTCATGCAGATCAACACTCCCGCCCAATTTAGTGTCATCTGCAAACTTACTGAGGGTGCACTCGATCCCTTCATCCACATCATTGATAAATATATTAAACAAGACTGGCCCCAACACTGAGCCCTGGGGAACACCACCTGTGACCAGCCGCCAACTGGATTTAGCTCCATTCACCACAACAATCTGAGCTCGGCCATCTAGCCGGTTTTTTACCCAGCGAAGAGTGCACTCGTCAAAGCCATGAGCAGCCAGCTTCTCCAGGAGAATGCTGTGGGAGACAGTGTCAAAGACTTTACTAAAGTGCAGGTAGACACATCCACAGCCTCTCCCTCATCCACCAGGTGGTTCACCTGTCATAGAAGGAGATCAGGTTGGTCAAGCAGGACCTGCCTTTCATGAACCCACGCTGACTGGACCTGTTCCCCTGGTGTCCTGCATGATAGACAGATAGGACGTAATGAAATAAATTCCATCCTATATGAACTAGGAAACTTCTTCCCCAAGTACTCGGAGGGCACTTCAGCTGCCAAGCATAGCTCAAAGGTCAGAGCTTAATCTTTCTCAACCACTTCACAGCAAAATCCCTTCAGGAGCCCGTTCCCTTGTCTATGACCTGGGAACATTCGTACCTGACACTCATACAGGACTTCTGAGAGTAATACAACCAAAAATGGTCATTTTGGTTGCATTATTCAGCAATGCACCAGAAGTCATTCTAGAAGTTGATGAGGAGACCTACTCCCACCTGAAAATGATGTTTTTAGAATTCTTAAATACCAGCTGCAACAGAGATAAGCTACTAGAAGATGTGCACAGAGCATCCCCTTCAGTCATCCTCTCTCCAACCTACCAAGTACTAAAAAGAGCCACACCAAGAAGCAAGCAAAGACTGGGGTTGGCTAATTAATCAATATGCACTTCCCAGTCCTGCCTGGGTTGGCACAAGAAGAATGAGCCTATGGGAAAGTGAAAAGCTCTGTATCATGGAAGGAGAAGAGGTGCCCAACACAAAGATTACAGACATTTTGCCCACAAACTTGAAAACTGTGGATTATGCATGCATGTACTTCAGAGTTCACCCGTAGGCCTTTATGATGTTAGATGACTTCCCCCCCCCCTCCATCTTCATGGAATTTGCATTAGTTCCTGTGTTTTGGGGCTTAAAGCTTCAGTGCAGAATTTATTTCACAGCTATTACAAGGTACATTACACTAATTACAATGCACATTATAGCCTGCTATGCAGTGCACCGGGATAAATCATACAGTGCTATGGTCTATTGTAAACACTGCTATACATCTCTGGACACTATTGCATGTTTGACCACTCTCATAAATATGAGCATTCCGTAGTACAAGCATGATTGGCTACAGGGACTAATTTATTACCATTTTCTTTCAGTACATTAACAGTGTAGTAAATTCTGTAGCTTCTGGGTAAAAAAAAAGCAGCAATGGGATTTCCTTCAGTAATGTAGCATCAGTAGTATTTTCCCTTCAGTAACACACCAATTGTTCTTCATTTTCCAAAAATATATTCACTGTGTCACACCTACTGTGCAGTCAGAGAGAGGTTTCTAGCTTTCAGGCTTGTCATACCTGAGAAATTGGGGTGAAGGGAGGATAACAGGTTCACAGTTTTAAGGACTTGCATGGTATTATGAGCTTTCCTTCCAACTATCCCAACACATGTTTGTTCATACACAAAAGCTCCATTTCAGAGGTAAATCTTACCTTTCAATGAAATGGTTCTGAAGTTCGCACATTGTTCATCAAATACAGGGGAGGGAAAAAAAAAACCTGACAAAGTATTTCTGCAGTAAAGCAGTGGAGGTCAGATGCTCAACAGTGCATGTACACATCAAATGTGCCACCATGAACCTGACACGCTTTCCCCGGGTGGGAGAGCACTATTCAGACATGCTCATGCCCCATCTAGAGCAACTGGGACAGTTTTATAAGCTGTCTCCTTCTCTGTGATAGACGAACCACAAAAGCATCATCCAAGAGTCAGAGCATCACCCAACTGGAGGGACACGTGTGGGTTCTGGGATTGGAAGAATTTATTTCGGGAATTAAATACCCAAACTTGGTGTACTATTCCAAGTTTGCTGCTGACTTGGGAGCGCACAGCATCCATCAACACCTTTGTCCTTCCGCCCACCCCTCCAAAAAGCTGTAAAAAAAAGAAGTGTGGGACAGAATAATGTCCACTCCAGATGTTAGACCTCACAGAAAGTATTTCAAGTCAGGCCCCTGTTCCCCTTCCTATGGCAGATCTCACCAAAATAGACCATCGCTTAAATAACCAAAACTTCAGCCCCACCAGATAAACTAATAGAAAAACCACCCTAGAGAACTGCAAGACACTGGTTGGGGTTTTGTCCCTTCTTGACGCTCCACATTCACCACTGCCTCAGGAATCTCTGCCATCTGTGTCTGCACTGAGACTTTCCTCCTCCGGCAAAGTACTGCCCTACAGACCACCCAGTGATTCTGAGACTGCTTCTAACAGGTAACTGATGCCAGCACAAGCCTAGCAAGATGCTGCTAAGTTTCCATGGACAATCCTGCAGGCAGGACAGCTCTGCTGCTCACCACATAGCATGGAGCCAGCGAAATGTCGCCATTTACAAATATGTCCTGGACACAAAGGACAAACTTCAGAGAGTGACAGCAACTTTGCCTCCAGCTCTGCCTTACCCAGAAAGAGTTGGACTTGAAAGAAGAACAAAGGAGAGACGAAGCTCTCAGAAAAGCCACCATAAAAGAAACAGCTTTAAGGTCATGCAATTGGAAGGTAAAGAGAGAAGGAGAGGAGAAAGTATTTTGAAATGGGACCAGAAAATTTTGATGCATGTAGCAATTCAGCAGGGAACACCCTGACAGGCAGATGTGACAGCACATACAGGAGGAGATCAGGCAGAATGAGCTAGCTGCTTAAAACTTCAAGGAATTATGTGATTATGGCTGAGATCCTGCACAGTTATAGCCTGGAAACAAAGGACAGTAAAGGACATCTCCATGTTCCAAACTGTTGAGGGATATCTCAGAGAGGTCTATGGCCTTTGGCAAGTCCAAACAAGGGGATGTTTATTAGCCAGATTGGAGATGTGGTAGGAAATCAAGCAGTTCTTCCCCCACACCACATATGACCACTAAAAACCCCTCAATCCCAATGGAAGCCCTGTTCTACAAACTAAGAAAGAGGAGGATCCTCTGAAGTTGTCTTGTGCAGGTTCTGCAGATGGAAGAAACAAGAACCAGCTTCCACAGCCTGGTGGGATGGGACTTCATAGCATAACATGAGCAAACAAGAACAGCATCATGTACAGATTTGTTCTTCAGACCTAAACAGATTCAGAAGATCGCTTCTGTATGTGCTTTTACCAGAAAATCATTCCTTGCATTGTGACTGTAGTCAAGATTAACATTTCCACTACATTGAATTTGACAGTCAAGAGAGAAGATGAATGTCAGAAGTCCAAGCAAGCAGACCAGTCAACTTACAAAAACCAGATAGCTCAATAAGAACAAAAGACAAAAAGTTTTAGCTATATTGTCACTCCATTTCCACCATTTAGGTTCTCCACAGCATTTCAGAGCTCAGCCATGCCTTGAATTGCTACTAAATGTGAATATTTCAAAAACTTCCCTGTCAACAGCTGTTCCCTACAGCTAAGAGTACAGCTGCATGGCACCGTGGCACAGCTATAGCAGCAAGCCCTTAGCTTGCCCAAAGACCCAAAGTCCTTCAGAAAGGTCTCAAATAGGGTTCCAGCAGGAGAAAACACTAAAGCTGTGGGCTGTTTCTCACAACTCTCTGCAGCACATCCTACTAATACCCAGAGCAATGCCCAACCATGAACAGTCATCCGATGTCGCAAAACAGTCCTGCTATGGGTGCTCCCACACGTAACGAGTCAGCAAATTACCACACCCCGATTCAACAGGAAGCGCAAAATGCAGATTAAACCAATGTGAGATGATGGACATCATGGACTGGGACCCCCATGAGCACATCCAGGTGATGAGATTGGACCACACAGGCAGCAGCCACAGCAGTAATATTGATGCAAAAAAGCATGCTTGCACATAATCACACCAGTCCCAAAACAACAGCATTTCTCCAGCTTTTGGGCACCGCAACTTTGGATCGCATTTTTCCAGCTTCTCTTTCCCAGACACCCTCGAGACCCATGAATTAATTTGGGCAAAGAGCCAAGAAAAACAAGGCTATTGCCCAGACGCCTCTGAGTGCACAGGGGAGACCGGACAACGGCCAGCAAACCAGAAATTTGTTCAGAAAGAGAAAAATCCACAGCTTTAGACCTCCCACAGGAGTTGGGTTCTTTTCTCCTCTATAGAAATTTATGCTGTGTCCAACTCCAAGACAGCAGCGGCCAAGTTGTGTTATGCAGGCGGAAAGTTAGAGACAACCAGTGTCTGAAGGGAAGCATAAGGAGCAGACAGTCTTTGCTGGCAGGCAGTGAGCAGAAGCCTGGGTGTCCAACTGCGGGTCGTGGCTCCAGCTGCACCTCCAGCTCAGAGTATCTACCTCAGCACCTCTAACCACCTCACTCAGCCCGTTCTTCCTTAGGTGGAGAAGATAAATACCTCCGACACAAAGTCAAGCGACACCAGGTTCAACACATCATTGAGGCTGAGCAAAATTAAACTTATGGAATCATAGAATTGTTAAGGTTGGAAAAGACCCTCAAGATCATCGAGTCCAATGGCTAACCTATTACTGCCAAGTCCACCACTAAACCATATCCTCAAGCACCATGCCTACCCTTCTTTTAAATACCTCCAAACTCATGGAGCACACGCTGCTGCCAGCCAAAAGCAAAGGAGTTGAAAAAATAGCACTTTTCCACAGATATGCAGGCAGAACAGCTGCCCTCATCCACCACTGCCACGAGCTGCTTCCCTCACACTGAGCGCAGGGCTGGCAGGGAGCTACAGTATTTAAAAACTGATTAAAGTTCTGTGTAATTTTTAATGGGCCTCATCAGAGTACACACGGTAAATGGCTAATGTAAAGGCTATATTTCTAGGTCAGGAAAGGAGCTTCTTTGCAGGCTGAGAACCAGCCAATACGCCATGGACCCATGCCCATCACAAACATGAAAGAGATCAAGCAGACCAAGACATCTTTTCAAGAAGAGATTTTTTTCAGTGCTGCAACAGTGATGCTTTCAGCTTGGCAGTAGTGAGAATACATTTAAGCACCAGTGGATGAACATGCACCTGGTAATTAACACACTATTAACAGCCCTGTTATCTCCCATGGGCTGGGCTAATCCAACAAGAAGAGCACAAAGATCTGGACCTGTAGATGCAACCACAAAGACATAACCTGAAATAGCTCTGCCTTGATCATAACCCCAATTAAAAGCTATCCAAGATGCTGGCTGAGGACATGCAGGAAAATGAGACTTTACCAAGAAGTTTAAAAATTCACTAACAGCAAGAAGATCCACTATAGTGCCAAACTCTTGCCAACTGAAAACTAAGAGAGTGGATACTCTCTTCTAAACCTGCTGAGACTCCTTTCCTAACTCGCTCACGTGCTCACTCATGTCTTTCCATGGGAACAAACCCTCCTAGTTTTCCATACGAGCAGTGGGATTGAAAAACTACATGCACTTGGATGCAAAGCAGCCCTATATTTTACACCTCTGCTCAGGAGTGAGATTAAGTCCCACAATAAAGCTATTACATTATCTGAAGGTCTGCTGGACATATATATTTAATATATTAAAATAAAGGTGTAATTACTTTAAGTCAACAGATCTAGAGTTTTTAGACAAACACAGGGTTGTATTTTATACCAAAGCTCACTGTTCCCTCAGAACATCTCCAGCAAGAAACAGGACAAAAAGCCACAGAACAACTTAATCACAAAAGACAGAGAAGTTGAGGTTAGTTTTATCCGGGTCGCAACTTTTTAAAAGTTGGGATTTTGTCTGGTTTATGCTCATCAGGGGGAGACGCTATTGCAGAAAACATGGGAAAATTATAGGTAGGTTCATAGCACAGGTCTCTGCCAGCACACTTCTCCTTGGCTAACTTCAGATACTTAGAAACCCTTTCACAGCATTGCCAAATCTGATTTAACTGGGTGTGACAGAGTCAGAAAGCTCTTTGCCATCAAGATTAGTTATGACATAACAGAAACTCTATCAGTTTTCAGTCCTGTAAATATTAAATTTCAAAAGCAATTTCAAAACACACTCTTTTTTTGAGGGAGAAAATTGTTTATCTTTTCAATAACATGAGTCAGCTCCTCTGATTACTACCCAACTTTTTTCCTCCCCTTGTTCTCTTATAATTAAACTACAAAATAAAATTATTGGAGTATATTGCAAATAACCCATCAGCCTATGGATTCTCCTCCTCCCACTCCCATTCCTCTTCCACCATATGTAATTACCAGCTAATTTAGACCGTGAAGTCCCGTGGTTTGCTTTTAATTATGGCTACCCTCTAGCTGTAGCAGAGATTACAGAGCTTATTGTAAATACAGTCCTTAGAAGACAATTTGAGCTCTTTATCAGAGATGTCATGCATGAGTGTGGTTGTGAGGAAAAGGAGAAACTATGCTAAACTAAACCACTTAGCTCAGTCAAGGCCACCAGCCTCTACAGGGCCTGTCTGGGCAAACTGCAGATCTGCCAAGGGACAGCATTTCAACCGTTGTCTTCTAAAAATCCCCCACTGCGTTGAGTCCCACTTCCAGCAGAGCCCAACGGGTATCCATCATGGAAGCGTGGCTCAACAGTGTGTGCTGGGGGTTCAGCAGAAGCATTTGGGAACCACCATTGTGCAAGAACAAGTTTCCATATCTTGTAGAGCTTTCCAACATTGAGAGTTTCTTTGTTCAACCTGCTTTCACTTCTCACTGCAGACACTGGGAAGTTTCCCTGTCCTAAGAAGAAAGCACACATCCAAAGAAGAAACAAGGGCAAGAGAGGGGAGCACTGGTGGAGAAGGACAGCATTTCAGCATAATAGTCCTCAGATTTCATTAACTGGAAGAGCGACTCTGGCCAAAGGACCAAATTGCCAGAGAGGGTTTGCAGGTTGGGTGCCAACAAACCAACCAACAGCTGCACCAACAGGGCAAGCAATGCTTTCCAAGACAGCCTTATTTTATATAGCACCTTGACCACCAGCTATGACAGCACCCTCCAAGTTTATTTCTTCCTTCAGGTATTATTTAGGGAAGCAAAGACAGAAGACAAAAAAAAAAAGGCTTTGGAATGACAGCTGAAAACAAGACATCAGGCCTTTGGCACATGGGAAATACCCATTTACTGTAACAGCCGGTAGGGTTTTCAATGCTTATAATGAATCACCTATTGCCTTCAGCCAACTTTTCTCAACAGAAGAGGTTCAAGGAAGGCCAGTCCAAGGACTCCCATGGAGATGAAGTCCAGAGCCCTCTCCAGATTGAAGACAGGGGTCATTGGGGACAATCCCCCTGAGCCCAGTCCTG
This sequence comes from Phalacrocorax carbo, assembly GCF_963921805.1. Lineage (NCBI taxonomy): Eukaryota > Metazoa > Chordata > Aves > Suliformes > Phalacrocoracidae > Phalacrocorax > Phalacrocorax carbo. Next base: position 3,245,967 of record NC_087514.1, on the reverse strand, counting down.
CAGACTGCTTTATTCATGTCTAACAAAGTCCAACTCCACCAACAAGATCTAGCTGACTCTAAGAAACCATTCACTCCACTGAGACTCCATTGAGTTACCGTGTGATTTGGAAAAACACAACACCAAACAAAGGCCAAGAGGGCTGTGAGAAAACATAACCCGAAAGTTGCCTCAAACACCCAACAAGAGCAGCACCTCCAGACCCCATCCAGAGGGATTTTGAGCATTTTTAAGATATTCATGTAAGCTCTCATAACTTATACCGCTTATACTATTACATGGGTGCAACACATGGCAAATGCTTTCGGAGCTGCAACCTTGTTTTTCCAGTCGTGGGCAAAGTAGGCATTTTTCAGACCCAGGAAAGCATTAACACATCTGTATCCCCCCCAACTCCACAGGCTGCCCCAACCCCTTACTGCCGTTTATTTTTTTTATTATAGTTGCTCAATTGCAATTGGAAGGATTAAAAAAAAAAAAACCCCACGTTTTTTTCTGGTCCAATTTATGGGGCATGGAAAGAATGGAAATAACACCCTTTCCCTAACTGGCACTATGAGGGTAGGGAGTTATTTAAAAATACACTGATATGCCAAATTTACTAATCCCTAGAGAAATCAACATCCCTAGCCGCAGGCTGTTGTTTGCCAAGGGAGGTCTTCCACTTGATTTAGTTAACTGAGCTCTGGTCGATACACAATGTTATTTTTTTTTTATCATAATAATGCCTACAGCGTGACAATAGGCTTGTTATAAGTGCAGGGGAAGAAACAGACTGCTTAATGCCACCGGCAAAAACTTCATGGGAAAGCACAGATATTTTAAATTACTTTTTAATCACTTCTAGATATTTTCCCCCAAAATTGTAACTACTTACTGAACAACTGCACCTTCTTGAGAAGCAGCAATGCCGGCAGGCATACACAATATTTTGCATTTGGCAAAGATGCTTTGATCCTAGCGAGGGCTTCAGAATAATACTCACACACACCAGTACTGAAATTGAGCCTTTTCAACTCTGATTGCAGGTTTTCTTTATTTCTTTCTGTAGTTGTTTATTCTTTTTTTGTTCCTTTCCCAATAAAATTGGAGGATTTCTTTATTCTGCTTCCCAGCTGCTCTCTCAAAACTGATAGACTGAATTTCTTTCTAACTCAAATTATACTTCTAACTCAAAAGTTTCCAAGACAAGATCCTTCCCAGTTGGCCAGCTTGAGCCATACACATCATCTCAGGCGATTATATTGTCGAGGAGACAAGGACTGATGACATGAACCAAGCTGCAGCACCACCTTAAAACAGCAAACACTGATTCAAACCATCTTCAAATGCAGAAATACTCTCCCTCAATGACAAGCACCTTTTTATTGTCTTTCCTCTTCATTACTTTCGTGCTGCTTGATTTTATGAATGCTCCTTCCTCGCTATAGGTTATACATGGCTGGAAGATGAAGGGGAGAGGAGTGGAGTTAGGAAGTCACCAAGAATTTCAAAGTTTCACTAGCATTTCAAATTTCATAGAAAAATTTTCATTCTAGAAAAAGGTGATGTCCATTTCCCTGGAATTAGGATAATAACAGATTTGGATCATGTGACAGAGTTTCCTTGTCTTACTATTTGATGCTGGATCAGTATTTTGGGGGTTCTGGAGACCGTTCCTATGCAATCCCTGCCAGACTCCCTTCCCTCTGCTCTGTAGCTGCCAACAAAATCCTCTTCCAAACCTACACTCAGTTCTTCATCCTTGCGATCCATATCCCTCAGAGCACCTGTCCTAACACCACCCCGCACACAGTATCTCCATCCTGAGAGAGGAGAGAAAAAAAAAGGAAAGAACCCCACCACAGCTCTATAAAATAACCTTGAATTTTCAGCAAGCAGGCTGGAGAGCTGCCACCCCATTCAGCTAAAAGATAAATACACTCAGCCTTTTGGGTCTCTAAATGCAGAAGTAACTCACACCAGCTCCCTCCTTGCTGCCTAAAAAAAGGAGACATCTGGATTTGCCTTTTTTGCAGAAACCTTGCACGACACTCGACACGCCAGCTGTAGAAACGCTGGCTGCCGTCCCAAAGCAGCACAGAAACCTGCCCGTGTGTGGAGGAGGTGTTTTTAAAACACACAAAAAAAAATCCAAAGCTGGCAGCGGGGAGAGAAAAGTTGTAAGGCCCAGGGGGGCAGATAATTCAAAATCCGTTGATGTGTCCTCAAAAATGGAGGCTGCGGCCAGAAAGTCTGGCCTGACACAGGACAAATTCATTGACAGCTCCCTGCAGAAACTAAGGTGGTTGCAGAGATGTCTTTGCTTTCAAGACAAGAAGGTACCCGCTCTTGATTGTGGAGCAGGAGTTTCTGGAAATTTCAGGTCAAAAGAGAAAAAATTATTCCTTCAGCTTCTTTAAAAAATACATAAATAAATAAAGCTAAATCATCAACCCTGTCACAGCACCCCAACCTCAAGTTGGCAGCTATTTGATAGAGGGAGGGCAAGGACAGCCTTATCTTTCCCCCATCTCACCCGAGCTGCAAGAGAGGACATTGATGGAAAATAGGTGATGACAGCCGCCAGCGGAGTCATGATCCTGCAGGATGGTGAGAAGTGGGAACAACATTGGATTTCCATAGCTCATGCATTTTCAGGTGCCAGTGCTTGGTCCAAACACCTGCACAGAATAGGAAAGCTCTCATCAAGCCCTTAATATATAATGTAGATTAAGCTCGTTTTTGAAGTTGACAAACATCCAGGAGCTGTCAAAAAAAAAAAGATCTCAAAAAAAAAAGATAAATCCTTCCTTAACATTCAGGTTTTCCCCATCCGAGGACGCTCCCAAAACAGAAGAAACCCTCTTCCCATGCACTGCATGGCAGATACCTCCCGCAGCCAGACAGCAGAGCTTGTGTCCAAGCATGAAAAGCTTTCCCTCTAGTTGCATGCTCTGCTCTGCCAAACCCACTTCAGCAAAGTGGGAGAACCCCTTCCTACTTCTCTGGGGAAGACCAAGGAACTTGTGCAGATCCTGGGTTACTCAGAGATGGTGTTTCTCAAAAAAGCCAACTGAGGAAGCTTGGAGCAGCAACTCTTTCAACGTTAAGGAGATTAGGGCAACGGCCCAGCAAATCAGCAATCCCAGTGCACCACATCAACACGCGTTTGCCCACGGCTGTCACTTTGAGGAGATTTTGCTACAAAAACGACGCGGCAGTTGTCTTGTTTGCTTGAAGGAACGCAAGCGTTAAGATGCAGGGAAAAAGCAGCAAGACAGGAGCAGCAGGCTTTGCGGAGGCGAAGCCAGCCCTGTTCACTGAGCAGGGACCACCACATGGGTCAAATCTGGCCAGAAACCACCCCAGTGCTGAAACGCTGGCCAAGAAACTGGTTTGAGAAAACACAAAATATTCTAACAGCCGGGTGACACTGCCCATTGCTCTAAGCTGGGTGGTGTACTGAATGCTAAACATGAGGACATACAGGCAAAGGCAGGCGTGAGTAGGTACCAGATTAATCCACCACCCAGGGAGAAGCTTTTTTGGGTCACCACACCGTTCGCATCACTTTCTGACAGCTGGGACAGGCACGCAAGGATGTTGTATAATGGCTCGTTTTCCCTTCCATACACACTTGACAGCATCCCACAGAGCGATGCCACAGCCGGGAACCACATGTGGGATGAGGATATGGAGCAGCATGCTGGGAGAGGAGCAACAGCAACCCAAATCCACCAGCAAGTCCACCTCACTAGCTTCGAGCCCTTGTATGTGCCCTTGGACAAATAACATCCCCAATTCCTTAGCAAACCTAAAGATAAAATCAGTATCCACATGGAAAACAGCATTTGTGAGGTTCAACAGCAACACTTGCAAAGATCAAGAGAGGGATAAGGAGAAAATCCAGCAAGATCTAGCAAGGACCTGGGCACAGTAAGGGCATTAACACATGGATGTTACATCTCAATTTGCTTTAGCAAACAAAGGTTGTCTTTTACTTACAGTTGTGTGCATGCATATGTATTTTCATGCACTGATATAAACACAACTTTTCCAATCACCGTGCCTCTACCAGAAAGCACAAATGACCAGTCAGAGACAAGAAAACCACTTGATCACACACAAAAAAAGTTTGAGCGCTGAAGCTGATGATCACTGCTCCCACCCGGACACGAATCCAGGCACAGGTTTAGCCCCAGTCAACCTCTTACTTGCATCACCTGAATGGCTGAAGCACGGGTCAGGCCAGTTGAACAACGTCCCCAGGGAAGACCTGCTTGTGTACTTAGCATGGAGTGGCCTCTCCGGACCTCAGCAGCCTCTGGCGAACACTTGGCCGTGTGGACGTGGATGAAGCGGGCTGGAGCCAGGGAGCACGCTGAGCTTGCACCTTGTATAACCCTTCCAGCAAAAGTACCTTCACCAGCACTCGCTCCGCACAGGGCCCAGCGGGGAGAATCAAGGAGCTAAAAACAACTCTCCTGCCTCGACTTTAAGGGTATCAGGAGGTGAAAAACAGCAAATCTGAACAGGAATAGATATGGCTTCTCTGCTGCAAGAGGTGTCCTTCGGTAGCTTTTCTCCCAAAGGACCAGCATGTGGTTACCAAACAGTAAGGCTTTCAAGAGCATCCCATACCCAACCTGCAGCTGGGGTGACCCTCCCCAAACAGTTCGCACTCCCTTTCCTCATCCTCATCACGCAGCACGTACCTGGGCAGAGAACCAGACCCACGGTACAGACAGAGCGAGTAGAGGGCACTCAGCAAGTGTCCAATAGCACAAAGACACCACAGAAACCAAGATTATCAGGGGGCTGGAGCACCTCCCTTATGAGGAAAGGATGAAAGACCTGGGTTTGTTCATCCTGGAGAAGACTGAGGGAGGAATCTCATCAATGCTTACAAGTATCTAAAGGGTGGGTGTCAAGAGGATGGGGCCGGGCTCTTTGCAGTGTTGCCCAATGACAGGCCAAGGGGCAACAGGCACAAGCTGGAACACAGGAAGCTCCACCTGAACATGAGGAGAAACCCCTTCCCTGTGCGGGTGCCAGAGCAGGGGCACAGGCTGCCCAGAGAGGCTGTGGGGTCCCTTCCCTGGAGACATTCACCCCCCGCCTGGACGTGGCCCTGTGCCCCTGCTCTGGGGGTGCCTGCTCAAGCAGCGGGTGGGATGGGGTGAGCTCCAGAGGGTCCTTCCAACCCCCACCACTCTGGGATTCTGTGAAACAGTTACAAAGCTGCACAGGTCAACAAATCAATGGAGACCAACATGCTGCCAGTGCAGGTCGTTTTTGCCACACAGAAGAAACTGCATATCAAAGCAAGAGATAGAAAGGGAAAGCTATAAAGCCGACAAAAGACGCCTTTAGCAAAATTTGTTTTAAGGCACAACTATCTTATACTGAAAGTCAACTCTTCTAGTTTTCAGCCCAGATTCTTGTAGGAGGATAATTTATGTTACCTCTCTCCAGTAAACCGTGGTGCTGGGGAGCTATTCAGGACAGCAGTAACACCACTAATGCTCTTTACTCAGTACTGCTGCAAGGAGATTCAGAGGCAATGAGCACTGATGTTTAGGGGGAAAATCACCCATATCAAAAGGAGCATTCATCTCACTGATTCAGCACCAGTGCTGCCACAGGTTACATGAAAATTACACAAAGCTCAGCTCTCTCCCCATACACGAGCCTTGCAGGTGATGAATCAAGAGCTGCTGGCTCAAGGGACACCATGGAAGAGTCATGTAAATCCATGGCTGCTCCCTACGCCTCCAAGTGGAGGTAAATCAGATGGGAAGGAAAATGAAAGAACAGTCCCGGGAAAAGCCAATGGAGCTTAGCTTCAGCTGTCTTGGTCAAGAACAGAGCTGCTGCTTGTGAATCTGCTGCTGGAGCAGATGGCAAGTCCCCTGAGAGTGGACCAGACCACTCAGCATCCAGGGACTGAATGGACATCCCACCAGCGTGGCATGGGACCAGTTTGCCTTTCACACCTCACAGGAGGCCAGCAAGGCTTTACTCGCCCTGGCAAGAGTTTCCAAGGAGAAACACGAAGTTAAACCCAAAGACCTACGGAACAATGTGGTCCTCAGTGATCTCAGGGAAATTGGGGACAGACTTTTTAGTAGGGCCTGTTGCGACAAGACACGGAGTAATGGTTTTAACTAAAAGAGGGTAGATTCAGATTAGATATAAGGAAGAAATTTTTTATGATGAAGGTGGTGAAACCCTGGCCCAGGTTGCCCAGAGAGGTGGGAGATGTCCCATCCCTGGACACATTCCAGGTCAGGTTGGACGGGCTCTGAGCAACCTGATGTAGTGGAAAATGTCCCTGCTCACTGCAGGAGGGTTGGACTAGATGACCTCTAAAAGTTCCTTCCAACCCAAACCCTTCTATGATTCTAATTCTACATGGCATCTTTAAGCAACCATGTTTCAGAACGCTTCCATTCTCCGTATTTAATTTCTTTCTGTACATGGCTACCTCTAGAAATCAAAGGCACGAAACCATCAAAAGACCGACACAGTGACAACTCGGGAAAACATGAAAATACGGACACAGCTCTGAGACAGCTCTTGGATAAGGTTTCTCGCCACATGAGTGAAGCTAAGGCATGACGCACAGGGACTCCCTCCCCAGCCTCACCATCATATCAGCACACAGAAAAGCAATGCATCACCAAATCCTGCTCACTAGCTCTCTGTAGGATGGTTGTGTACAGGCTAGTTTGGCACAAAAATCAAGGACGTAGGAGTAAAAAAAGACAACTAGCCAGACCACCATCTACGCCTGAGTAGGTAAACAGGTGGCTTTTAAATTGAGTTAGATAAGTGGTATTTCTAATCACGTTAGCACAGGCACTTAAAACAACACTATTGGCAGGGCTGTAGCTCGAGGAGAGCTTTGAAGGAATAAAAGGCCTGTTCAAGGAGGCTTTGTTTTGGAGAAGGAGCTCAGAACTTTCAAAAGGCAGTTCTCCCTTTTCACAACTCAGTCCAAGAGGGTGAAACTTCTAGAAATTAAAGCCAGGAAAAAAAAAAAAAAAAAAACCAAACAAAAAACCAAACCATTTCTCAAGGGCAAAACTTTATTTGCATCTGCCCGAGCCCCATGCTTCCACGTGCAGGTGACCTCTCCTGCAGAGATGCTCTCACCAACCACTTTCTAAGTCCCGTTCCCCTGGTCACACAAGACTTTCTTCTAATCTGGAAGAAAAAGCAAGACAACTGATTAGTACTGGGAAGAAAACTATTTCACTATCATGCCTAAGGACATGGACACCTTCAGCACTATGAGCTCTGGTGTCCAGCAACAACCTGCAGCCTCTGAGCTGGGCTGTATGAACAGGTACAAAAGCGAGTGTTGATCCCTCAAAACATCACCGCCGAGTATGGGAACAGCATCTCCTTTTTAAAAGACAAGGGACATGAAGCTTTAAAGCTGCCAAAGGGTTTTAAGGCTTCCAGATTAGCAAAGGAGGGTTATAATTGGTTGCAAGATACCTGTGAAAACTAACAAATTAAAACCTCCGATGGGAAAGGGGAATCGCCTATTTAACTGTCCTGCATGCTATAGGATCCTGAACCTGCTGTGGGAGGAACACTCTGGCCGCAATCCAGTTAAGCGTTTCAGTTTATGTCAAATTTGAGAGAACGTGGAGAGCCCCACTCAGTCAAGATCTTCATATTTCTCACCAGCAGGTTGTTCATCTTTCGCACTTGTGCACACATACCCCTACCTTGCAAGACTGTCCATTTTTAGCTTTTATTCTGAGGACTACCCTTCTAGAAACGCAACCTCTCTTGGCTGTAAAAGCACCTAATTACCCTGGGAGGGAAAAAATGCTGGTGCAACCCCGAACGGCAGGTCCTGCATCCGCCAAGCAGCTTTGGAGATGCAACCCAGAGCTGCACCCACAAGCTACGTGGTTTTATCCACAGACACTCGGATGATGCAAGCCGAGCATTAGCCAGATAAACTGTAGATTCCTTAACATATCCATCTAGCCTGCAACAGCTGTTACGTATGCAGTATTTCCTAAGTTACTCCATTACGAAGAAAAGGCAGCGTCCATTCATCAGTCTGTTATCAAAAAAGGCCTTTTAATTAATGCACCTACTTGCTTTGTTCAACTAACACCAACAAAGAAGCCCTTCTTTGCTCCCTGGGTTTAGCTCCTGTACTGCTTTGGTCACTATACATGGAATACAATGGTATTTTTAAGATATTAATAAACGCTTCCTATATAAATGCTGTATACTTCTTATATGCTTGCTCTATATTCAAAGCTCAAAAAAAAAAAAAAAAAAAGGCAATTTCCCCAGTCAGGAGAATTCAGACATAAAACTGCAGCAATGATTTGTATCTGCCCAGAGCAGCAATCCCAGCCTTCGGTGACCTCTGTGCAAACACACGAAGCCAATTACACACTGTGACAGCAGACTTTCCCCTCCTGCATCAGCAGCTTCTTGTTGCTGGCTGCGAGAAACATCAAAAGGTAGCGCAACAAATATACACATTACCGAGCGCTTCAGGCTAGGGACAACCAGCCTAGAGGTTTAATCAAGATTTGGATCAAGTTGTGCAAGGTGTTTTGTAAACATTGATCTTATTGAGTTGTTACAGCTAGAGGATGTAATTCCCAACCACCTGCCCATTTAACCTATGAAAATCACCATCAGGAATCTCATCTCAATCCTCCCCCTCCATCCCCTCTTATTTACCATAGTCTTCATTAGCAAATGAGTCGTAATCCACCTCATCCTTCGGCATCCTACACCTGGGACATCGCCAGCAGCACTCTCATGTCCTCTTGGCAAGGTGAAACTAACCCACGGGGGAAAAAGACATTTTTAAAAAGCCTCCAACCATAGCTAGCAGCTGACAGAAGAAATGTTATCAGCTTCTTAGAGATTAATGGGCAGGACAAGGCGATGTGCAGCCTGCCGGTTTACCTTGTATTGCCTAGGACATTCCAGGTCCAGCTTCTTGTTGAGCAACACTATCGCTGCTCTTGTTATAAGGATGCTAATAACGAGGTGCTTATAAGGCCTGCTGGGCGTCCCAAAGCACCTTTACTTCACCTCCGTTCTTTAGGAAGGACAACAAGGAGTAGGGGCCGAGAGCTGAGAATTCATGACTGCGAATTCAGAACTGCCAGCCTCTTCCATTTGAGGAACAGAACTTTAGGGAGAGTATAACAAAGAGCATGTAAGAGACCCCTGGGTTTCTGAATCTTAACATCAGCAAGAGATGCACTTAGATCTGAATTTCAACCCTCACAGGCTCACTATTCCAGTTTACTTCAAGACAGTGCTAAGAGCAGCTAAATCCCAGGCGATTCTCCATCAGGAGAAGGAAATACAGGAGCATGCGCTTCACAGAGCCTGAAGCCTCACACAGGCTCTCCCAAGCAACAAGATCCAGAAATCGGCTCATTCTACCAGTGCCCACAAAGGCACAGTAAGTCCAGATCCCATCTGCCACCCAAAAGGGTAAGCTATCTCCTTCTCCTGAGATGTTTACAGGGGGAAAACCACCTCAAACACCCAGTTCACCAGTCACCCAGGTGCTCTGAGTTTTCTCCAATCTGCTCCACCTACACTTGCGCGTGCAAAACAAACCCCAGGGCAGCCGTGTTTTCCGCAGCAGAGCAAAACAGCAGACTCGGAGAGGGAAGATCCATCTGGAGAGCAAACGTTGTGAAAAGCATTCTGTCGTTCAGCCAGGATGAGCGTGCCCGAGGGCAATGCCAACCATTCACGATGATGGCCAAGGAGCAGGAAACCTGGTATGGGAGATGAAAGAGGGAAACACAGTGTGCTGATACACACTATGATGACAACATCGTGGCAATCCATCCAGAATCCATCCAGGGCTTCCAGGGGATGCACTTCATCATCTGCTTGGAACTGGGAAGGAGACATCTTTTTCTAAAACCCAGAATGAATGCACTCACTTAAGTATCATACTTTGGGCTTATTATTTTCTTTTTTTCTTCTTTGTCTGAAGCATTCAGTCATGAAACAAAACGATTTCTGCCTGCCCTGATAGAGAAAATGCTACTGACTGTTTAGGTGAGATTAATTTCAGGATTGTGGCCAGACTCAGGAAATTGGTGGAAGAAATACCTCATAGTTGGATAATGAGGTTGCAGTTTTATGAGTAATTCTCCTGAGTTATGTGCCCAGCACCTTGGGTGTAGGTGACACGTTCATTCCTTCCCTCCCTTTTTGAATGGAAAATGCCATCCAAGCACACAAACACAGTATTTATTTAAAAAAAAAACAACCTGAAAAAACTAAAATCATGAGGCAGAGGCACAGATTTCCTCTCGCTTGTACATGTCGAATACAGCTGCTGTCTAGAGGAGTTTGCAGCTTGGGGAGAACCTATGAAGCAACACAACCCATGCCTGTCAGATGTACACAATCCTCTTACACCTAAGTAGCCTCTGGGATAGAAATCAGGACAGTGCCAAGACAAATCAACAGTCAAAGACACTGCCCTGTACACCTGTATTACTAGCAACACTTTCAATACAGAGACACCAACCCAGGCCTCCTCACTCCAACATTCACATCCTCACTGCTGGGCCACCCTGTGTCTTCGTGCGTGGTCCTACATGCACTGCAGGGACCAACTGTCTGTTCCGATGCCACATCCCTCCCAGCTTCATGTGGTGTAAGTGGACTGCAACCAGCTCCTCCTTTTGAGCAAGCACAGGCTTCTACAAGGAGGTTACCTGAAGTTTTAACGCTGTCAAAGCTCAGTTGCATGGAAACCAGAGGGGAAGAAGGGCTGTGTTGGGAAGATATCTCTGCTCCATCTGGACCCATCATCTTCCATTACTCAACCGCCTTTCCGGGAATTCTCCATGCCTTCCCCTACTCCGTGCCCAGGCATTAGACATGAAAATAGCTTGCGACAGTTCCTGCTGGCATGACATCAACTCTGTTTCTCCTAGAGGATGAATTAGCAGATGGGACCAGTGGAAGATGGCTGGGCTAGAGAGCTGGACAACTGGAGTCTTTCCAATCCAGTAACTACAGTCCAAAACACTGAGGATGCAAAGAACCTTCAGGGTCAGAACCTCTTTCTTAGGGGTAAGAACAGGGTCAAGAAAGACACACAGGTGGTTACTGACAGGCTGTGCAGGCCGGCTTATTGCTGCATGGTTGGTTTTATTGTTCCCCAAATTTCCGCTTTGCTTGCTCATTCCCCCGTCAACCCGCTGTATTATTGCAGCAAAATAACTACACCACCAAAGAGCTTTTGAAATTAATATGATGGGCTCACAAGCACCTTCCGTCATGCAGAACTAAAATTAAAATGTACACCCAGTCTCGCCTCACCCCCTGAAATTCATCATGCGGAAACTTCCCTGCGTCACGTCAAGAGACTCCTGACAGCTGAAAGAGCTAATGGGAGGCTGCAGTTGCATCGCTCTGCTGCTACCAGCCTTCAAAGCAGGGTTCCAGCTCCACCACCACGCCTGTTCCAGCAGATCAACTGCTGCTTGAAGCACAGCAAGGCTGCCTTTAGAGCACTGTTTCCTCCATGCACATGGACGATAGTCATCCTCCAATACAAAGGACATGGGAGGACCAGGAGAAGACAGATTTCCCAATATTTTGGAGAAGCAAAAGGCAACATGAGTGTTTTCTCAGAAATATTGCTGAAGGTCTCATGCATGTTCTGCCTTTGCCACCACAGTGACACAAGAGAAGTAGAACTAGAAGCCAGGAGAAAATGGAAATGACTGCAGTAAAAACCCCAAAGAGCAGACGGGAGCAAACGCAGTCTGGGGGCTACAACACCATGACACATCAGAAAGTTGGGCATCCCTAAGCAGAAAATACTTCTGAGGACCATCTGCGAAAGCATCTCCACCCACCATGAACATGAACTGCTTACCCTACAGAGAGGTATTGGGCCAAGATGTGTAATGCTGCCATACCAGACCAGAACAAAACCTTGATAGCCATGCTACACCTGGCTTTAGGACTCTGAAACTCCAGCTGAGGTGAGCAGCTCTATAAGAGGGAACACTGGGACAGATGCTGACCCACAGCCTTCAAGGCAGTCAGCATCCCATTGTGAAAACCCTGTTCAACCACCAGGCACCAATATGGCAAGCCAAGATGTTTCCAAGCTTTTCCTGCCAACCTCAACAGACTTTTTCACATCACCTCCCTTGTCCACATGGTTGACAATCCCTTCATGGCTCCTCACGCTGTCAGGACCACAGCAAGAAAAATCACACCATCTCAGACATCTTCTGGCTCAGCAAACACAGCTGCCTGCACTTGATGCATATTTTGGAGTTGAAATTGCGATGCAAACTGCTACTAAAATAACTGCCACGGAGGAGTGGTTGCCGAAATACTAAGCCACTTTCCATTTCTTTCCCGCCCCATTCCCCAAGTTATTTTACCAGCCTATAGAAGGAAATAGGAATTGCATGACTCAGAGGAAGAGTCATCTTCTACCCATCACAGAAATCCACACGTGCACCCAGGTAGCTGGGTGAGACACTGTCTTCTGTCCTGGCCACCGGTATCACACTAACCACCCCCGGCACAGCTCCATAACGTGCCCATGAGAAAACACCGACAAGGCAAGAAGGGAAAAACCCAGTAACTAGAAGCAGAAGCTAAAACTGCAGGACTGTCCTGGCTGTGATGAACAGAAGGAGGTTTACTCTGCTCCACCACAGCATCCAAGGGAGCATCTAAGGAACCACCAAGCCAAACAGCAAGGCCCTCATCCCATGTGCCAAGGAGGTCATGGGAGGAGAATTCTGAGATTTGCTGCATGGAAGAGGCTGCGTGGAATCAGGTCAGAACAATGGACGCGGTCAAGGGATAAAAGCTCTGCCTAGGAACAAAGTGATGGCAACATCCCTTACTGATGCCTGCAATACCTCATATACTATGCTGGTTTGCCTGTTTCATGAGCTTTAAACTTCCGGAATGCACCTCTAGAAGGTGTTATAATTTACTGGTATATATTTTCCACTGCCTCCAGTTTTGCTGCATTTCTGCTGCAGTGCCCAAATATCCAGCTGTTGATAAAGTGGCGTGGGGATTGGTAAGGCACATGCACAGAAGCACCAGGAGAATATTTCCTCTGATGCAGGAGGACAGATTTGAAAACAGCTTCTTGCTCTGCAACAAAAGCCCTACCACAGCAGCAACGCCAGGCGTCAGAATGTGACCCCCTGCAAAACTGCAGTGCTCACTTGATGGTGTACAGCTATTGCAGCCCCCACGGCGCATGTCTAACACTGGCTGCTTTATCAGCTGCGATTCCTCCTTACCCCTAATACAGAGACAACAACACATCCGGAGATTGAGTGCAGGGGAAGACGACTCTCAAAGACATAAAGACATCAGTGCATTTCAACAAGGACTTTAGAGTCACTTAACTGATGCTTTAGACCTCACTGATGGCATTTATGAATTTAAAAATGCATATAAGGCTTCAACATCCTCTCCCAGTCGCCCTCTTTATGATGTAAATGCAATTTAACAAAATTAGGCAGGACAGAAAGCCCAGACCTTTTTACACGATCAAGTGCATTCTAGTTGTCGGGCAAGATAAACAGACGCCAGCTCAACAGGCTGGACATTACCGCCTCCAGATGATTTTCCGATCAGCACAGGACTTTGCAAGGAGGAACAGCACTTTTCCAAAAGGCATCGAGCCGTGCTACAGCTCTACATTGCTGGGGGGGGGGGAGCAGGAAAACCCCAACAACCCACTCATCAAGTAATCCTGAATTTGTTAGCAGGAAAACAAAAGGTTTTATTTAGAAAAACAATAATAATCTCATCTTTAAGACTGGAAAAAACCACAGCCCCAAGAAAGGTGCCAGGGCACATTGTTCCGTTTGCAGATGTGTTATCTGAAATTCTCAACGTTAGGGCAGAAAAGAGAGGGGGGAGCCCTCGGTGTGAGGCTTTGGGACGCTGAAGGCATTTATTTCCACTGCTTAACTTTCAGATTTGAACTGAGAAGTTGACAAAGTGTCTGGAGGTACCTTGAAACATTTCCCATCATGACTGCTCACTGCAAAGGAGAAGCAGCTTAAAATTGGCATGAAGTTGATATTTCTGTATAATCTGCTATCTTCCACAGAAAAATTAGTCATCCCTAATTCTGGGCACTTTTTCTATTAAAAGAGCCAAAAAAAGCATTTTTGTTATCGCAGCCTGCAATTTTAAAAATATTTTTTAAAAAAAAAGGAACAGATTTATTAATCAAATCCTCTAGATCTAGACTGTAACTCCCTAGTGACTTCAGAGAACCTTTAAGTGGTAACAGAGATCTTAATATTTTTCCAGGAGAAATTCAAGAGCTCTTAATTTGTGCCTCTCTATTTTTTTAAAGGACATGGATCACGAGGATTTAAGAAATAATCAGTATTTCAGCTGTACCTCTGCAGGAAGGAATGAGCTTGAGAACCACAGGTATAAGGTGCCAGATGCTGTGGTTGCACACCTGACATGCTGAAGGTGCTCGGGCCAGTCCCACATCCCCCAGCCTTCATCTCCCATCCTAAATCTGGCGCAACTGACCCTTGTAACGTGCTTTGAGATCTCTGGGTCTGTTACACAAGTACAGGTGTTACTACCTGGGGTCCAGGTAATCCAGAGCAAATCACTGCAGAAAGCTAATGGTGCAGTCTATCTGAAAATAGACCGAAATCCCCACCAAAAAACATTTAAGTCGTCACAATAGAAAAATAAATCCTGGCAGATTGTTGCTAGCATTTATGAATCATCATGTTGTTATAGCAACTTCATATCTGCATCGAATCTGAAAAACCAAGCACAGCTGAAATAATATAAAAGCATTAAGTAAAAATGATATATAACAAGATAAAAATGGATCGGCTCAATCTCAGAGGAGCACCCACACTTCTTTCTCACCCTCTTCCCTCCCTTTGAAAACATTGCTTTCCTGTATTTAAACAAAGAGAAGAGACTTGGAGCTTATGGAGAAGCAGCAGAGCACTAATGAGCTTTTGAATTCAAGGAGAACCTTCACAACGAAGACCCACCTTTAAATAAAACCAAGCGCAATTCCCAGTTATTACCACCAGCCCCAGCCACCCGACCCTATTGTTCCTATGAACTGCACAATTCATGCATTGCATGAATTATATCGATATATAGAATTTATTTATAAAATTTATACAATTATATAATTTATGTAATTCATGCATTGCATGAACTATATAAATACATATGCACACTGTCATCCCCTTCTGTTCAGGAGTCCCGAGCAGAGAGATCTCAACCAGAACAGAAGATGCAGAAGCAAGAAAGGGGATGCACAGGGTCTATTTTTAAAACTGCAGGCATGTGTAGTTATTTTATTATTGGGGGAAAAGTGAAAAGCGTCACCAAGACTCCTTCCGTCAGAGCAGCAAAGGGAGAAAGCTAAATAAACACATTTATTCCAGGGATTTGGCAGAAAAGCACAGCTCCTCTGAAAGCCAATAGGCTGCCATCAACCTCCAAGACACAGCAGGTGCCTCAGAAGACACCGCTTTGCTCCAGTTAGTGCCAAGGTTGCCCAGAAAGCACCACAGGGCACTGAACTGCTCCTCCTCCCCGTGGGATGCTGCCAGTGTCAAGGAGATTTGAAGGGGGATGAAGGGGAAAAGCTGGGACATCTGCAAATTTTGCTCTTGATGCTTCAAGCACATTAAAACACACAAGAAAAAGGAAAAAAAAAAAAGCCCAAACCCACAGCTCTAGTCCCAACAAAGTCCTATCAGGCTCAACAAGAGCACTAAAATATTTCCTGTAACTCAGTTAATTAAAAGCTAATAAAAAGAAGCAGCCTAACTTATTCTTTCAGAGTTCAAGACAGCAAAAGCATCGCTCTGGCCCAGAGAGAACTGTTTTCTTTTTCCTTTTCTTCTTTTTCTTAAATGCATTTATTCATTAAAGTTTCCTCGTAGGCTGTATAATGAGTCACTTCTTGCTTCCCTATAAAGTGCAAAGGGATGGAGAGGAACAGGATTTAAAAAGAGGATGGAGACACTCACAAAGCCTGTTAGAAAAGCTTGAAAAGCTTTTGAGGGAGCCACAGATAAAGAGAGGCAGCTTCTCACATGAGCTCCAAAACCTTTTCTCTGTCACCGTAGCTTTCTTGGGGTCTGAGTTTGGCTGCCTCCTTGCTTACAGCCAGCACAAAAAGCCACCCCCTCTCCTCCACCCAAAAGTAACTCGCCAAGCTTTCTTCCCAAGGAAGACCTTGGGAAGAGAAATCCAGAGCTCCTACATCAAGCAGGAGGGATGCTGCTCCTCCCGTGGACTTGGTGGCTCACGAGTACAGACGGGACTATCTCTGCACCACTGCAATATGACCAAAGGCGATCACGTAAGTTGGTATCGTCAACAGCTTGAGGTGTTTTGTCACTCGTAACCTTGCAGCCAAGGCAGCCCCGGAAGCCACCAGCTCAGAGTGAGCCACGTGTGTCCACGTGGGTGGGTGAAGACTGCAAGCAGCTATTTTGCAGTTGGTTTTCTGGTAGGGAGGAAGAGTCTATCAGACCAGTAATGCCAAGCTCAATGAAAAGCCTGGGAGACAAGCTGTCCCATCACCAGCCTTATCTCAGACTGGATCTGGAATGTCCTGGCTTGGTCCCACAGCTGCTCCCAGGAGCACCCTCCAGCTCTCTGGGACTTTCACCCACCCTTCAAGACCTCCCTTCATCAACAGAAGATCTGAGGAATCAAGCCAATAACCAGCACGAAGGTGTGACACAAGTCTGCAGAGAGACTTGACAACGGGAACGGCACGCGTGTCAGCGCAGTCTTCATTTATGTTGTGAGTGCTGATGGATCAGGGCCAGAACAACCTCCACCATGAACGCAAATGGAGAGGCTACCCTAGCACAACTTAGAAGCGTACTCCAGACCCACCTAGGGCCAAGCTCATCAGCCCCGTGAAGCTCAGACTGATGAAATTATAACTTCCTAACACAAGAATCACTCAAATTTGCCAACGCAAATCATCTTAGGGATGGTGAGAGCACAACAGCTACTGCACAACCACCAGCAATTGGTTTAGATAGACTTCAACCTACAGTGCCAGACCCCTTGAGTGACCACCTGCACAGCACCCCTATCCAGGTACGGCAACTAAAGCCCAAGATACCACACACAACATGTTGCAACATCCATCTTCACGTCTCCAAGAGCTACCTGCTAACCACCAGACGGATGCTGATGGCAACTGCGTTCCCTTCAAGCTCTTGCCACCCATTTGCTCAGTCTTTGAGTGATGAACGTATCCCTTTGGAGCTCCCCAGCACTACTGCAATAAACACAATTTCCAAAAACCACCCCCTGAACCCAATTCCACTACTGCGATGGCTTTCCAGCAAGGGGTTCATCTTTCCATGTGTAGCAGTGGAGGACTTGAAATTGCTGCAGTGATGGCCACAATCATGTGTCATACCTCATGGCAGAGAACTTCTACCTTACCTAGAATGGAGTCTCTCACTTCTCTAACATTTATTTTATCTAGGAAACAAAGAAAAAAATGAAAAAAACCAAAACTCAAAGTGATCAAAAGCCCACAAAATATAAAATAAAAACGCCACCAAACTAAAGACAGAATCTAGGGGAACTTTTTTCTGCCACCTAGACTGCTTCCAAAGGGTTCACATGCCAATCTAATAATAAAGCTGTCATATGGGGTGACGTGATTTTAGCTTTCAAGCTGAAGGTTGCTAGGGGAGGCTGTTCCCAGCAGCAGTGCTGCACAGCATTTGTAAGAGGCCTTTCCAGCACCAGACAGCACTCTGATTTCTGAATAGGAAGAAATTCACTATTTTATTTAAAAAAAAAAAAAAAGTCCCATAAAAAAAGCAGCAGTCCTGGAAAGAGATGGGAAGGAAAGAGAATAATAAATGGAACTGTAATTTAGAAGCCTGTTGAAGTGTGGATGCAGTAACATTCCCCTCCCAGAGCTCCAGGTAAACCTCAAGCTTGCAAATCGGTGCACATCAGCTGAGTCGGGGTTGCTGTATTACCCAACACCAGCTTTGCTCGGACATGGGAGAAGTTAAAGATGATCAGATGATCTCACGTGACATACAGGCGAGGAGCAGAACGGGGAACAATTATTGCAGTGCCTCTGCAGCAGTGCTTTAAACTGCAGGGTACATCGACTGTGCATCTAAATCCTGACTCTCCGATAAAAATGAGGCATCACTTCACAGCAGGCTGAGGAAGTTTACCTAGCACAGAACAAGATTTTCAGAATTAAAATATATAAATACAGATAGATAGATAGATAGATAGATAGATAGATAGATAGATAGATAGATAGATAGATAGATAGATAGATAGATGGGAGCTGGGCAAAGAAGAAAAAAATATATATACACAGAGAGCTGTGCAAAGCTGGTCAAATACAAATGACTCTCTTAAAAGTAACAAACAAGTAAACGTAGAAGATATTTTCTATATCAAATCCCAAGATTTAGGAGCCTGTTACAACCTGCAGGATTTACAGAGGAAACACATTAAGAAGGAGGTTTACCGAGGACTTAACACAAGGACATAGCCATGAAGCAGCAGGAGGGGGAGATGGAGTAGCTATTTACCTTTACACAGTGTGCTGAAGACTACTGAATACTGATTTATAAAAGGCTTTTAATTCATATTGCCAAAGCTTCCAGCCATTATGTGTTTTAATTCTTTGCAGGTTAAGTAAAGCAGAGTTGGTAGGTGAGATATATGGATAGGGATGAATACTTACAGAGCAAACACGTGCCTATACGACGTTAATGTCAAGATAGATATACAACTGTGTTATTTAAAGGACAAACTGAAAATACAATAGCATTTACGATAACAAAAATAACGAGTAGCAAATGACACGTTTTGAGCCGCTGCTCAGATGTGAACAGACAGCCGAAAGCTGCTGTACCCCGTACTCCAGTCCAGAAACGGACCATCCTTTCCTTTGCAAATTGACAACAGGAGATGCTGTTTTTACAAAAATATGCAGCAGAACCAATAAACCAGAAAGCCAAATCCTTTGGGGCTTTCTGTTTCTAAGGTTTCCAGGGTATGTTTTCCTCCATCTCCAAAGTCTCTCACACTTGCACTTAACTGAGCTGCAGTAATTTACTCTTGCACAGAAGTTGCTTATCTGTGGTCCAGCACCCAGGTGGTCAGTTCAGAGCAAAGGCTGGAACTGAGAGGGTTAAATTGGGCTTGCATTGGGTAGGAAATGGCAAAAAAATCAATTCGATTTAGTGCTGCTCTATTTCAGGCAATTCTCCCTGTTGCTACATTAACTCCTCAATGCAAAAAAACAGTATAAGATATATATTGTTTATATTATATGTATATTACATTTCTACACATGCATATATTTATGTACCTACTCTAAATATATATATAATTATTCCATATTCTACACTTCTGTACCACTGAAAAAAAATAAACCTTTTCACTTGCATCATCCTATAGACACAGACCTAGATGTTAGCTACAAGGTCTCCTCAGATCATGGAGATGATTTTCAAAGGCTGGCAAATCACCAGTGGCATCAGCATCAACGCCAGCCAGCAAAAAAGGTCAGGACCTTGCGTCTATCACAGAAAGACTCTTCTCCCCCTCCAGCTATGATGATACATCTTGTTTTCAAAGGATCGTTACAGGCATGATCCAGCTATGATGATACATCTTGTTTTCAAAGGATCATTACAGACATGCTGTCTACATGGCTGAAGGAAATCTGGCTGATGACGCAGGACTCTTCAGTTCAGTGGAGCAGTGGAGCATCTGCTTTACATGGAAAATAGAGTAACAAAGATGGGATGAAAACAGAATGGGGATTGTAGTTAAAAGAAATGGAAGAGCATGCAATGAGACAAAGTAGATGTGTACTTGTAGGTGTACAAGACAGCACCCTCTATCCTACTCAGCATTGCTATCCCCTCTAAGATTCTCCTTCTTCTGGTCTAAATTTGGGCTTGTCCTGTGCAGGGACAGGAGTTGGACTTGGTGAACCTTATGGGTCCCTTCCAACTCAGGACATTCTGTGATTCTTCATCAACACAAAGGACCAGCAGGCAAGTTCTCCTCCAGGAAGGTTCACAACCATGAACATCTGAGATGTCAAAGCTTTCGAAGCCAGTTTAAACTATGACGGAAGGTATACGTAGTGAAACCTTGAGACAAGAGAAGGAAAATCAATTTCAGTCTCAGGTTCAGATATACAACTGAGATGCTGGAGGAGAGAGATTCCGAAGCACGGATCCCGCTCAAGTCCTGAACAACACAGATGAGCATTCTGCAATGTCTGCGTTTGAGACAAAATCCCATCATGGACTGGAGAATCCTTTGCCAAGGGAAATTTTGCCAGGACATACAAATAACCCAAACAGAAGTCTTTATCAATAAATCAGTATTTGTCTAAGTGCCCACACTCCAATTTTTTCCTGAAAATACTTCACCAGCAACAATCCTGAGCCCACAGTACTATGCAAAAAAAGAAACAGATATTGAGATGCATCAACTACAGCAGCAGCTATCAGGAACACATCTTCCAAGAAAAATTATTATATCAACTGAACCATTTTGCTAAAAGCAAACCAAATTATTGCAAAAGACATCACTATTAGACCAAGGCTTCAAACTCCAGCCAGGCCACCGCCATCTGCATTTTGCATTTGGTACATTTAAGGAGTCTGGTTAACAGAGTCCCTTGGGAGGCAGTCCTGAAGGGCAAAGGGGTCCAGTTAGGCTGGATGTTATTAAAGAAGGAAGTCTCAAAGGCGCAGGAGCAGGCTGTCCCTGTATGTTGTAAGTCGAGCAGGTGGGGGAGAAGACTGGCTTGGCTGAATAGGGAGCTTTGGCTGGAGCTCAAGAGAAAAATGAGAGCTTACTGCCTTTGGAAGAAGGGGCAGGTGACTCAGGAGGACAACAAGGATTTTGTGAGGTTATGCAGGGAAAAGATTAGGAAGGTGAAGGCCCAGCTGGAACTTAAACTGGCTGCTGCCATTAAAGATAACAAAAAATGTTTTTATAAATATGTCAGTGACAAAAGGACGGCCAGGGAGAATCTCCCTCCTTTGCTGGATGTGGAAGGTAACCTTGCCACGAAAGATGAGGAGAAGGCTGAGGAGTACTTAATGCTTTCTTTGCCTCAGTCTTTAATAGTCAGACTGGTCATCCTCAGGGTTGTCAGGCCCCTGTGCTGGGACATGGAGCTAGGATGCAGAATGAAGTCCCAGTTGCTGAAGAGGTGGCAGTCACCAACCTGCTCCTTCACCTGGATGTTCACAAGTCCATGGGGCTGGATGGGATCCACCCGAGGATACTAAGGGAGCTGGCAGAGGAGCTCGCCAAGACACTCTCCATCATTTATCAGCAGTCTTGGTCAACCGGGAAGGTCCCATATGACTGGAGGCTACTGAATGTGACGCCCTCTACAAAAAGGCTCGGAAGGAGGATCCGGGGAACTACAGGCCTGTCAGCCTGACCTTGGTGATGGGAAAGGACATGGAGCAGATCATCTTGAACACCATTACACAGCACATGCGGGACACCCAAAGGATTGGGCTCAGCCAGCATGAGTTTATGAAAGGGAGGTCCTGCCTCACTGACATGGTCTCCTTCTATGATAAGGTAACCTGCTTAGTGGATGAGGGGAAGGCTGTGGACATTGTCTACTTGGACTTTAGTAAGGCCTTTGACACCATCTCCCACAGCATCCTCCTGGAGAAGCTGGCTGCTCATGGCTTGGACAAGTGCATTCTGCGCTGGGTTAAAAACTGGCTGGACAGTGGGGCCCAAAGAGTTGTGGTGGATGGAGTTAAATCCAGTTGGCGGCTGGTCACAGGTGGTGTTCCCCAGGGCTCAGGGTATATTTATCAATGATGTGGATGAAGGGATCGAGTGCACCCTCAGTAAGTTTGCAGATGACACCAAAATGGGTGGAAGAGTTGATCTGCTTGAGGGCAGGAAGGCCCTAAAGAGGGACCTGGGCAGGCTGGATCGATGGGCCGGAGCCAATGGTATGAGATTCCACAAGGCCAAGTGCCAGGTCCTGCACTTGGGTCACAACCACCCCAGGCAAAGCTCCAGGCTTGGGGAGGAGTGGCTGAAAAGCTGCCTGGTGGAAAGGGACCTGGGGGTGCTGGCTGACAGCCGGCTGGGCTTGAGCCGGCAGTGTGCTCAGGTGGCCAAGAAGGCCAACAGCACCCTGGCTTGTATCAGGAATAGTGTGGCCAGCAGGAGCAGAGCAGGGCAGGGATCATGTCCATGTGCTCAGCACTGGTGAGGCCCCACCTCGAGTACTGTGTTCAGTTTTGGGCCCCTCAGGACAAAAAGGACATCGAGGTGCTGAGCGAGTCCAGAGAAAGGCAACAAAGTTGGTGAAGGGTCTGGAGAGCAGGTCTGATGAGGAGCAGCTGAGGGAATTGGGGTTGTTTATCCTGGAGAAGAGGAGTCTGAGGGGAGACCTTCTCGCTCTCTACAACTACCTGAAAGGAGGTTGTAGCGAGGTGGGGGTCGGTCTCTTCACCCTAGTAACAAGCGATAGGACGAGAGGAAATGGCCTCAAGCTGCACCAGGGGAAGCTTAGGTTGGATATTAGGAAAAACTTCTTCACCGAAAGGGTTGTCAGGCATTGGAACAGGCTGCCCAGGGAGGTGGTAGAGTCTCCATCCCTGGAGGTATTTAAAAGAAGGGTAGACGTGGTGCTTGAGGATATGGTTTAGTGGTGGACTTGGCAGTGATAGCTTAGTGGTTGGACTCAATGATCTTAAGGGCCTTTTCCAACCTTAACGATTCTATGATTCTATGATCTAGCCACCCTTCACATCTCAATCCGCTCTCATTGCTCCTCCTTCCTTAGCACTCTGTTAATAAGCTCAGGGATGTCCTTCCCAGCTGTCTTTTTCTTGTCAGCAGAAATTCAAATCAATCCAGCCCCGAAAGCAGCTGCGGCAAATAACTAAATCATTTTAACTTATCCTATTTCTGAATCAGGTCAAGCTTGAAATCTCCATTTACATTATCAGCCTTCATGATATTAAGATAATCATACAGAGGACTGATCAAAGGTTCATCGTAATTTTGAGAGCAAGTATTTCCATATGGGAACACTTGATCCATTCCAGAATCCCTTCTTTGACTACAGAGAGTACCTTCTTTCCCAGAAATTAGGATGAGGAACACCAAAGAATCATAGAATCCTTTACGTTGGAAAACACCTTTAACATAATCGAGTCCAACTGTAAACCTACCACTGCCAAGTCCACCACTAAACTAAATCACTAAGTGTCACGTCTACAGGTCTTTTAAATACCTCCAGGGATGGTGATTCAACCACTTCCCTGGGCAGCTTATACCTATCCTTCACAATGCCTTTCATGAATAAATTCTTCCTAATAGCCAATCTAAACCTCCCCTAAACAGCTTGAGGCCATTTCCTTTCATTCGATCACTAGTGACTTGGGAGAAGAGACCAACACCCACCTCGCTACAACCTCCTTTCAGGTAGTTGTAGAGAGCAATAAGGTCTCCCCTCAGACTCCTCCAGGATAAACAACCCCAGCTCCCTCAACCGCTCCTCAGAAGTCTTGTTCTGCAGACCCTGCCCCAGCTCTGCTGCCCTTCTCTGGACACACTCCAGCATCTCAATGTCTTTCTAGTCCCGAGGGGCCCAAACCTGAGCCCAGCATTCAAGGTGGGGCCTCCCCAGGGCCGAGTACAGGGGCCCCATCCCTGCCCTGCTCCTGCTGGCCACACCAGTGCTGACACAAGCCCGGGGGCTGGTGGCCTCCTTGGCCACCCGGGCACTGCTGGCTCATGCCCAGCCGGCTGTCAGCCAGCACCCCCAGGGCCTTCTCCGCCGGGCACTTCCCAGCCCCTCTGCCCCAGGCCTGGGGCGTTGCCTGGGGTTGGTGTGACCCAAGGGCAGGACCCGGCACTTGGCCTTGTTAAACCTCATACAACTGACCTCAGCCCATCAATCCAGCCTGTCCACATCCCTCTGCAGAGCCTTCCTACCCTCAAGCAGATCGACACTCCCACCCAATTTAGTGTCATCTGCAAACTTACTGAGGGTGCACTCGATCCCTTCATCCACATCATTGATAAATATATTAAACAAGACTGGCCCCAACACTGAGCCCTGGGGAACACCACCTGTGACCAGCCGCCAACTGGATTTAACTCCATCCACCACAACTCTTTGGGCCCCACTGTCCAGCCAGTTTTTAACCCAGCGCAGAATGCACTTGTCCAAGCCATGAGCAGCCAGCTTCTCCAGGAGGATGCTGTAGGAGACAGTATCAAAGGTTTTACTGATGTCCAGGTAGACAATATCCACAGCCCGTCCCTCATCCACTAAGCCGGTCACTTTGTCATAGAAGGGTATAGAAGGACAAGGTTAGTCATGCAGGACCTGCCTTCCATAAACCTGTGCTGACTGGGCCTGGGTACCTTGTTGTCCTGCATGTGCCCAGTGAAGGCACTCAGGATGATCTGCTCATAACCTTCCCTGGACCAAGGTCAGTCTGAGAGGCCAGTAGTTTCCCAGATCCTCCTTCCAGCCCTTCTTGTAGATAGGTGTCACATTCTGGCTGACACACCAGAAGGCTGTGCTGCCATCCAGCGAGACCTGGACAGGCTGGAGAGCTGGGCCCAGGGGAACCTCATGGAATTCAACAGGAGCAAGTACAAGGTCCTGCCCCTGGAGAGGAACAACCCCCCGCACCAGCACAGGCTGGGGGGGACCTGCTGGAGAGCGGCTCTGCTGAGAAGGCCCTGGGAGTGCTGGTGGGCAGCGAGGTGACCCTGAGCCAGCACCGTGCCCTTGTGGCCAAGAAGGCCAACGGTGTCCTGGGGTGCATGAAAAGGAGTGTGGCCAGCAGGGCGAGGGAGGTTATCCTCCCCCTCTGCTCTGCCCTGGTGAGACCACGTCTGGAGTACTCTGTCCAGTTTTGGGCTTCCCAGTTCAAGAAAGACAGGGAACTGCTCAAGCAAGTCCAGCGGAGAGCTACGAAGACGATCAGGGGACTGGAGCATCTCCCTTATAAGGAAAGGCTGAGAGACCTGGGCTTGTTCAGCCTGGAGAAGAGAAGGCTGAGTGGGGATTTCATCAACACCTATAAATATCTGAAGGGTGGGTGTCAGGATGATGGGACTGGACTCTTTTCACCTAAACATGAGAAAAACCTTTCCTGTGCGGGTGCCAGAGCAGGGGCACAGGCTGCCCAGAGAGGCTGTGGGGTCCCTTCCCTGGAGACATTCACACCCCGCCTGGACATGTTCCTGTGCCCCCTGCTCTGGGGGTGCCTGCTCAAGCAGGGGGGTTGGATGAGATGATCTCCAGAGGTGCCTTCTAAACCCCTACCGTTCTGGGATTCTGTGATTTGCTAACCTCCAGTCATCTGGGACCTCCCCAATGAGCCAGGACTGCTGATAAATCATGGAAAGTGACTTGGTGAGCACTTCCACCAGCTCCCTCAATACTCTTACCTTGCTGAACTAGAAAGGACTGCCCATAAGAAAACTGAGCTCCTCCGTTCAGTAACAGGGCAGCAGGTACTGTACGTACATCTCCAAATACACATGCAGATCACCAGGGTTTAAAACAGAACATCTACTGAAGATCTCTGAGAAAAAGATATTCAAGCTATCTTGATTTACCTTTATTTTACCTAGGCTGGATGGACAGCGTTCTGATTTTTTCAGATTGATTTTGAAATTCATCAAAAATGGTTCTCTTAACAGCATTCGTTTCTCTCAGCCCTGCTTTGATGGTGAAATGAACTCTGTAGCCTCCTGAAATGCAGAAATACTCTACTCATGCTCTTCCAGCCCTTTCACTTTGTCCCTCCACCAGCCCAGTAACAGCTGCAGTACCTGCACACCATCACCAGGTCACAGCCACATCTGGTACAGGTCGGACAACAACAACGGAAAAAAAAAAAAAAGAGAAAAAGCAATTCCTATCTTCTCAAAGAACTTTCACTCTGCTGTTCACCTCCAACTTGCTATTTTTCTTCCTACAACAAATAAATTGTAGGATCATTCTGCTATTTTTGGAAATAGATGTTTTATCCAGAGTGTGGGCAGAGGGAAACAATTTGTATCCAGATTTTATGATTATTTAAAGAGGAGGAAAAAATGTAAGGACGTAAGCTAATAAAGCAGTCTTATTTGGGAAAAAAAAATCTGGAAATATTTTAATTGGAGCCTTCACTTCTGATATCAGCTATTAAGAACACAGATATAATCATTTATCTCATATGCAGCAAAAAACTTCGTGCAAAAAAAAAAAAATCACATGGGACATAATCCAACAACAATCTTCCCCATTAACTCGAGAACGATGTTCTATTGAAAATTTCAAGCATGATTACACTGTTACAAAATGGCATCATGCCATGAAGTCCTATAAATTATTCTCTCTCAATACCTCCCTTCCTCGCAAAGATGCCAGGAGGCTGGATAAAAAAAGTGCTCCCAGATCAAAGTGAAAGGGACCGAAGAAACACGCATGATCCTTCAAATGACCATGTTTGTCTCTAAGTGGAAAGATGACCTTAACGGTTGGTGTCGCAACTTCTAGCCAGGATCTGGCTTGGGAACTACTGTACCAACAAGGTGCTTTCTGCAAAGGAATTATACACATAACGGTTTAAAATCATGGTAGCCTGCTCCATGTCACAACTTTGAAAGCAGTTAATGCTGCTGGCTTGACTTTAGAGCTACCAACGGCAGAAAATTTCCACTGAGTTTCTTTAATATGGACAAACCACCAGGAGTAGCAGAGAATAAAGCTCAGAACAGCTCCGTGGGTGATGCGCGAGCTCAGAGGGACTCCAGGTCCCATACTCATGACCGGTGAGCTTCAACCAGGAATCCTGACTGTCTTTTCTCCACAACTTCAGCTTAGGAGGAAGCAAATGTATGCAGAATCATTAATATTGCCAGGTCCAGGCAGCAAGACGATACCACAGCTAATAAAATGCTTTGTCAAAGATTTTCCGATTGTTTGAGGGATTGGGATGTGCAAGGAAGAGGCTTGCAGAGGTATGAACAGCAGCCAGAGTGCCGAGCAACCACAACACAAAGTGGTAAACACTAGCATGAATTCAGTTTAAAATCACTGAAAATGTTAGGAAAAAGGGTGAGGAGAAAATGCCATTCTACAGCCAAGCTCACCCACATAGTCACTGTTGAGCTACCAAGATGATCAGGGGCTGGAGCACCTCCCTTATGAGGAAAGGATGAAAGACCTGGGTTTGTCCAGCCTGGTGAAGCGAAGGCTGAGGGGGGATCTCATCAATGCTTACAAGTATCTAAAGGGTGGGTGTCAGGACAAGGGGGGCAGACTCTTTTCAATAGTGCCCAACGACAGGCCAAGGGGCAACGGGCACAAGTTGGAACACAGGAAGTTTCACCTCAATATGAGGAAAAACCCCTTCCCTGTGCGGGTGCCAGAGCAGGGGCACAGGCTGCCCAGAGAGGCTGTGGGGTCCCTTCCCTGGAGACATTCACACCCCGCCTGGACACAGTCCTGTGCCCCCTGCTCTGGGTGTGCCTGCTCAAGCAGGGGGGTTGGACAAGACGATCTCCAGAGGTCCCTTCCAACCCCTACAGTTCTGTGATTCCGTGTCTAGGAATCCAGTTTGGCTTCTCTACAGTCAAGGGAGGGAGAGTGGAGCCTCCCCAAAGGTGCTCCACTGACTATGGAAGGAGTCACAGGCCTCCAGTAACTTCAAGTCCCTTGGTAGTCATCACTACCTGGGCCTGACCTCAGTAGCAAACAAAACCCATCTAGGATCACAGGGGACATCAACTGATGAGCAAAGGGGACAACACATCAAGACCTTGACAGCAGCTTGTGGATCCCAAATGCCAATTCACTGCCTCCTCGAACATCCAAGTTGATTTTTCCACTTACATAAAGCATTCAGGAAATTTGCTTTGATAGGTCTCAGAATTAGCTACACCAAGCTCAATAAATGCAATGTGATGATGGAGAGGAAGCATTACAGCATGCACACTCCTAACACAAACTGAAGCCAACAAAAAGGAACTGAATGTCACAACTGGCATCTTCAGAAGTAACTTTGCCCAAGGCTATTACTCCCAGGAAAGCAATGGGATGCATATGAAAGAAGACAGAATAATACAGAGATTATTATAATGTAAGATATAGTTATTACAGATTATTAGAATGCAAAATAAGGCAAAAATTAGTAGTGCACTGTCATTTGGATCTCATTCTTTTCAATCAAGAAGGAGCTCACAACAGTAAAGAGGAGAGATGAGCAGTGAAAATGCTCCTTGCCCCACGGTGATAGGGGAGAAGGAAGGAGACACGCTGAAAAAATGAGTTTGATTTAGAAAGGTGACTGACACCAAACGCAGCAGAAATGAACTCAATAAGGAATAGTTTAGAGAACCTCTGTGCTTCCTACTACATACCCGAAAACACAGGAAATCTCTCAGAAAAAAAAAAAAAGTAAAGGAAATTCTAAAGGGGTAGGTGATAATTTTTGAAAAATTGAAGTGTAGCACAGGTTGTGGAGGCCAAGAACTCAAGCATCCAGAGGCACAGGGAAGTGTGTAACAAGGCCAGCCAAAGTTGTCATAACTAAGTTGTGTCACAAGTGTTTAATCCAACCTTAATGATTAATGATCAGGAGAAACCCAGGGAGAAATTATCACCACATTTGCATATCAGGGCATTACTTCATCTTCTTTTAAGCACACTATTATTGGTCACCATCCAAAAAAGAGATTCTTGAGCTAAATGAACCCTGTCTCTCACTAGGCAATTCCTAGGCTATTTATGATTAAAGGCACCATTAAGCCTTCAGAGATCCAGACGTCAATCCATGTCAAAAGTTACGCGGCTGAGCGTGGTCCAATTACACTGCATACAAGAGATATACCACATCCCGAATAGATATAATTTTATAGGAAGATCTTTCCATGTCTTACAGTCTTCAGATCTATTGAGATGCTCTTGCCTGTATTATCCCTTCAGCATTGTTTAGAAAAGACTATCTCTAGTTATCTGACAGCACGCTTAAGATGGGATAAATAGCAAAGAGAAGAAAAAGCCCATCTAATCACTGATACTGTGGAGAAGCCAAATAAATAATAATAATAAAAAAATTACACGGAGAAACAACATCTTCCTCTCCATTTCACATGTTTTTAGTGATAGGGGAAGGGTGTTTTTTGGGGCTCCCTTTCTGCATGTTTATTCAGGGTCTGACCAGCCAAGTGACTGGATGTTCTTGTGGATCGGTAAATGCCACAAGCCCAGTTCATCCATTCTTGAAGAAGTCTTTTACAAACGATGTAAAAGGGTAAAGCACCATGAAAGGGGCTTTCACACAACCTACCTGGGGAGACAGAACACCCTGAAATATCTTTTGAATTAAGATGTTGATCGAGTTTCCCCTCTGCATTTGAAGGGGAAAAAAAAAGTCCAAACTACAAATCGACTCAGAAACAGCCATCATATAAGATACTAAAAATATTATCTAAACACAGGAAGGTCAAAAAATAAATTCTTAACTGCCTTCTCAACATAACGCAGAAAGCAAATCTATTCTTAAGCATACACCAAGGCCAGTGAATTTGGAAAAAAGACAGATGGGAGAATATGCAGGAGAATATGTTCCCCGAATACTTCCACAAATAGGCTACCAAAAGTCAAAAGAGATGTTCTGTCAGAAGAGATACAGAAGTCACAGGAGATGCATTTCTTGACATTCCCCACCAGGAGATCTTCTGGAAGAGACAGAGAAGTCTTCACTACTTGTTACCATGGCACTGCCGCCAGACACTCATCCTATGTTTTTCCATATTTGCAAACAAAATGGCCAGCATTCCATGGTCTTGGAGTGACGGATGCCATCTTCTCAGCCTTTCCCAGCAACGTGGTGATGATCACCACAATTACAGCGATACAAGAACCATCAATGGTCTACACTGACTTTCCCATTTACTAGTCCCATTCTCCTGCCATTTCAACAGCTCCTGTAACTTGAAGCTGTTGGCCAGCTTCAATCAAATTGGAGAAAAAAGAAAAAAAAAATCCTAGAACATAATTACCACCCTGAAAGTCAAGTTAAATATTAAGGGCTGAATCAAGGAAAGAAAGATAAGTGAACACCAGCACGGAGAAGTAGACCAAGACACGCCACTTGCAGCAACTACTCAGCATGCGGATTACCTATGAGCAAACAGATGGGCAACCTGCCAGAGTTACGATTTCTCTTGTGGTGGGGGTAGCAACTAGAGATGGCAAGTGGCAGAAGATGTGTCAGGAGGTGAAAGGCACATCTGTAGGAAACAAGGCACCTTCTACTTGCTCCTCAGCAGGTGGGAAGAGGAGAGCAGATGGAGATCCTCCTTCTGAGGCTTGTATTTTAGACATTTCATTTGTGACGTCCTCGTTGGTATCCCCACCAAAATCAAAGCCAGTCTTGATGGTGTAGCTGAGAGCAGTGTAGCCAGCCACTACTGCTCCAGCTAAAGTCACTGCAGCCACTTGGTTTTCCTCACATGTACGTAGTCTGACAAGCACCAGAGTATCAGTATACTGCTGCCCAAAAACCTCCTGTGAGGAGGAGGTGTCCCACAACCACAGGCCTGAGGACTATGTTCTTGCTCCCCAAATATACTGTGCCCAACCAGCAAATTACACAGTGCGTTTCCAACATAAACCCGTCATGCTTTGACAAATGCATCCACCCACGTTACTCTCCAGTTTGACCAAGAAATTGGGACCATAAATAAGTAGAGCAGAGGACTAACAGAAAGGTGTGCTTCCATTAAAACAATGACCTGATTTTTGTCACTTTACTCCAAAAACTACATCTACATTACTCATTGCATACATTTGCTTTTCTATTTTAAAGGTTTTTGCCATCTAACACACAGTCTTGTTTGCAGTCAAAGCAGAGCAAAATGAATGCCAACACAGCTGGATTTCAACAGCCCTTCCACTGAACTGCAGTGTAAAAATTAAGGGAGTGCTAGAGATTACTAAGAAAAATACAGCAACACACCTGTAGGTTTCCAATCAAAAGTCATCTCATGGAGATGGAAATAATTCCAGGTGCAGGGGAAGCATGCAAATGCAAGCAAAGCACACATGGCAGAGTTTGCGTTAGTCCATTTTCTAACCAAGTAACAGCTGCTTAGCTGCTTTTATTGCAATAACCCTAACTGGCATTTCCAGTTGTGAGATGGGAAACATCAGCTGACATGAGCACCTTTGCCTACAGTCCTAGAAAACGTAGGCTGAAGGATACACAGAGGTCTACCCAAGGCATATGTGAAGGGGGAAAAAAAAATCCATTCTTCTATCTTCTCCACACATTGAGCCAACTGAACCAGTCCATATTCTCCAGTTTTTACCACCAGCCTTTATTTATCACCATCCTCGGTTCTGAAAACAAACTCCAAGTGATAATGCATGATCCTCCCGCAAAACTAAACTGAGATGGATGGAGGGCGAGGGGTATCATTTAGGACAGTTTATATTGCTCACTGTACCACGAACACTGCATTCAGGCTGCAGGAAAGGTCACTGGTAAATTGAAGTCAGCAGAAGGTAACAGAAAAGTTTACAAACAACATCTCAACTGAAAAAGGAGCTAATTTGGGCATTCAGGGAAATGAGCAACCAGAGAGCAAGTCTGGGTATGCAAGAGCCTTCCTCACCCCAGACACATGAGCACACTCGTCTTCAGAGGCCCAGGACATCCTCCGATGAAGCACACAAGATTTGCATTAGTGCCATTAATAGTAGCACCCAGTGTAACAGGAACCTGCTCCTTAGCAGAGCCATGCCTACCAAGAGAAAAGAACAGTTTGGAGTTATTTCCCATCTGGCTCATTCCTTTTACTGCAGAAGTCTCAGTAGTCAGGATCTCCCTCTAGCAAAGCGCAAAGGACTGCTGCCCTGAGGTGGCTAGACTTAAGCTTTCAGCCTTTCTGCAAATGCTACTCCACATAACCAGGTTCCCTGACACGACCATTTCTTCGGTTCCTCTTCCAGGGGAAGAGAGGGCATACACCCAGTACCTTCAACGTCAAGCAGTTCAGCTATTTTGGATCAGGAAGGCTAAGGGAAAAGCCCTAAACATCCAACTTCCAGAACAGTATCTTAAAAAAAGTCACATTCCCCTTCAACTGAAGAGTCTCCAAGTCCATTTGTTCGCTCGACGCATGCCTTGGCAGGGATAAAACCACAATTTCTACACTGCATAGCACCAAGTATTGCAGAGCAACACATTCTCAAAGCCAAAAGCAGTTGAGCATCCCTGCTCACACCCCCTACAAAACGCTTCCTGCCACAATAACCCCTGCTCCCCTACTCTGTATCCCCGTGACGCTTCTGTCACAATCTCTCCACATCCTCCACATAGCCATGGATGCTTTTCCTCTGCACCTTGAAGCCCCACACATATCTCAATTTGTTCTCCAAAGCATCCTCCCAAGTACCAGAGAGGCAGCACACATGGGTAATGTAGACCTGGACACGTACTAACTGGTTGACTGGATGATACAGAAAAAAAAAAAAAAAGAAAATTGCTGAATTTTCCTATGTTTCCTTTGACAACACTGAGACATTAAGTCCTTATGTGGTTCATGAACATGATCATTGATGGTTGGGTAAAGGAGAAAAGCCCAAATCAGCAAACTGTACTCTTTTCTCTGATGTGATTAACTCAGCCAACCTACTAATGTGCAAGAGGCAGAAAGACAGCAAGAGGACAAAGCCTTAAACGAAATGAGAGACTTCAGACCATCAAAAAAAAAAAAAAAACCAAAAACCCAAAACAAATCCACTTCTGAAAACAACTTAATAGCACTCATCTGTTTTCACTTTCATACATGTGCCCCAAACACTGTATTTGTATTTAATTTTCTGGTTCACCAAGTAGAAAAATAACCCATTCCTCAGGCTCCCAGCTTTATTTACGCACTTGGTTAGGACTGAGCTGAACACTCAAACCTGTCATTGAAGGTTTCAGGTGCTCTTGGCTCCGGTTTGTACTCACCGTGTAGCAAAGCATCGGTGATGGCGGCTTTGCATTCCACATCACAGACCACGGCACTGCCCAGAAGAAACCACCTTCCATCCTACCACACCCCAACATCTGGCACTCAGCCGCCTCCACCGGGGGTGCAAGCAAAATTAATCCAAGCCAAGTGAGAGCAGCAGGCTGCCTCATAGGGCTAAGACTACACCTCATCTATCCAAAATCTAAGTCACTTTTTTATTTTTGGTAAGGTTTCGTTTTGAATGAATCAGGGTTTTGAACTGGCTCACCACACAGACGCCAGCACACCAATGCCAAAACGTTGGGTAGGGCAGAAGTTCATGGATCCACTTAAAAAAAGAGAGTGGAGCCCTGATTTTATTGGCTTAAAATGAGGCAAAAACGCATCTTTGGGCTGCAGCACCGTGATGCATATGCATTAGCTCTTACAAGCGAGATAAGTCAAGACCTCCCCACACTGCTCCTTCCCTGCCCCACACCACGGCCGGCTCTCCGCTCTCTTGCTAATACAGCAGCCAGCAGCTCATGCTGTAAATCAGATCAATGAAACATTCAGTTAAAAATAACAGCCAAAAACTCCTCCATTGCAGGAGAGCCTTTAGTATTACAAATGATGAAAGCACATTTCTAAAAAAAGCAAGCTGAGTTGAGAGCAATTTCTGAGAGGGTGGCAAAAAACAGCACCAAGCCCAGCCGGCAGAACAAGGGCTGGGCTGCTCCAAAAGCTTCGCTGGGTCACCACAATAACCCTGATAGTGGGAAAATGGGTCTCAATACCCCC
The DNA here is from genome assembly GCF_963921805.1 of Phalacrocorax carbo. Classification (NCBI taxonomy): domain Eukaryota; kingdom Metazoa; phylum Chordata; class Aves; order Suliformes; family Phalacrocoracidae; genus Phalacrocorax; species Phalacrocorax carbo. Next base: position 3,212,100 of record NC_087514.1, on the reverse strand, counting down.
AGCTAGTGGCTATCTAGATAAAATGCTGCCTGGCCCCCATCCTGGACCTGTGTGGGGATGCTGTAGGAGCAGGACATTCAGAGGACACCACCATGTCCTGCCTGTGAGCTGGTCCTTGGGCATCTCCTTGCCCAGTGGGTTGTGTTATTTCTGCCTCGTGGCTGGGATCCGGGGGAAGATGTTGGAATGCAGCTTCTGGGGTCAAGAAACAGCATCCTTGTGGTGAGCACAAGCATTTGGCCCGTGGGTCTTACTGAAACTGTGAGAGAAGAGACACCCCTGAGGTTTTTTACAATTACTTTTATGGTTGATGTTGGGAAATATGAGGGATTTGGGGGTTGGGCTTTTTTTTCCCTTTCTCATCTACGCACAGATTAAGTAAACAACTGGCTGTCTTCATCCTGCAATGCAGATGGCTGTCCCCAGACCAGTGCTTCACCCACAGCAGCCAGACCCACCAGCAGGAAGATCTGCAACAGCCTCTGGCTCACAGCTTCCCCACAGAGACCACAGCATCCCACCTCCTGTTTCCAACCATGGGACGCAATCCCGCTGCAGCGATTAAGGCTGTTAATACCTTTTACAAATGTCTAATTCACTCCATATTAATCCCTCAGAGCAGGTACTCCTTCATTTTACCCCTGGAGACACACAGTTAAAAATTTGTTGGGTTAAACAGAAAAACCTCCAGCTCTAGGCAGTTGTTCAGGACAGAAGAGTTGCTGTTACGCAGTTCTCTGATATAGTACAGCAGTATAACACCATCCTTGCAATAAAAGTACAGAATGAGCTTCTAAAGATGCCTTTCTAAACTAGATGTTTTTAAGTGAATTTAGGTTTCATGACAAGCTCTTTTTGCTTACTTCTCATTTTTTCTCATCCTTTTTTTTTTTTGGGGGGGGAAGAGAGGTGCCCAGACAGGGGCTGTTCTTTCTCGAGCTCACCATTAAATATGACGGACCCAAAAATATATTGAAAATGCATACTTAAGGAATGGCACATGGCATATTTCAAACAAATGCCACAGCATATTTCAAACAAATGCAGCTGAAAATCTCCAAAATATCAAAAGCTATTTCAGTAAAGGGTTTTGCTTACTTTAGACATTCACGCAACTTCTAAAACATTGAATCTCTTCCAAGCATTTTAACTCAATTGCATGGACAAACTCAGCAGCAGAAGAAGTGCCAACAACCCCATGGTCCTCACCTCTGTTGTCTTCCCAGGCTCCGGAGGACTTCCCAAATCCATCTGTATGGGACATCAGGAGTCCTCGGGACCTACTGCCCTGAACCGTCCTTGCTGTGAGCTGGGCTTTACTTCCAGCCTCTCAACTGAATCTGATGTTGCTCATCATCTCCTCACTTCCTTATACTCCCCAGTAAATTTGAAGTTATTCAAATCAGGAACCAACCTTCGTGTCTTGCACAGCTTCCAGCTCGCAACACCTACACCCTGCAGCAGTACTCAAACTTAGTGATGACCGGCTGGACCTTCAACAGCAGCACATATATTTGTGTGGCTCTACTCTGTCTACATGCAGGGAAGAGGTTCTGATGAGGCATTAGAGCTCAGTCCCTTCTTCATCATTCCCATGGCATCCTGCCATACACCTCCATCAAGCTCCAGCTTCAGCCCGTCATGACGGCATGCAGCTCGTTATTTTAGGGAAAGCTTTAAGGCACAGTCTTACAGCTGACCCTTCCAGACCATGTCCAAATATCCCCAGAGATCTTTAGAACAAACCATTGAGGTGTGCATTAACACACACACACCGTCCACAACTCAGCCACAACAGATCACAAACACTGAACAAGACCTGATATACACTATTTTATTTGACCTTTGACTATGATGGAGCCAAAGCAAGGTGATTCCAGCCCATAAATATTCCTGACTCAGCCAGCATGTGCAGACTAAAGAAGCTCAGACCTCAAACCTTGAAGGTAAGTGTACAACAGCATTGAATCGCCCCAGTTGTTCCACTTTAAATAGTCAGGAGCAAGGTGTTGACACTGAAGTGATGCTTTGCAATTCAGATAATATGTGCTTGATTGCCAGGCTTGCATAAACTCTGTAATGCAGTATTGTGTATCTAGGAGAATTAAAGGCAAGGCACAGTCATCTCACCTGCCCCCGAAGCATCCTAGTGGTGCAAAATTCATAGGAAGGACTCTTGGTTTAATGGGGTGTTATTCTGCTTCAGTATAGCACAGCAAGGAATGGACTTGCATCATTTTAATTTTTAACCTTCAAGTAGATTAAATTTTTTAAAAACCCACAAATGTAAAAAGATGTAACAATTACAATCAAGGTGGCAAGAAACTGGTGCTGTGTTTATCATTGGAACAGTTTGGGAGTTATCCTGAACCAGTTCATACCATTGATCAAAGCATTTCTTCGCATCAGCCTGCTGCAGTAGGCAGATAAAACAGCTGCACCATGCACATAAACTGTGTTTAGATACATAAATCTTGGCAAAGTGGCTTCTTATTTTGAGGCAAAACCAGAAAGAATTAGATGTTGCATTAAATATTTTCTTCTCTGTCGTCTTCTCAACCATCTGAAAGATCAATTAAAGCACTTTTGCATAAAACAGGCAAAAAGAGCTGCTTTCCAAAAATAAATAAATAATGATTCCATTCTTTACTTTTAACATGCCCTCTAAAGAAAACAAGCATAATGACTTAAAGATTCCCACAGTGAAAAAGAAGAAAATGTGGAAGGTTTAATCACCCATTTACGAGGTAACGAAGTACATCTCTCAAGTCTTACGTCTCTCGCAAAATTTTAAGCACTCATACACAAATATTAGTAACACGCTGCAGCAAGCGGAATAGCTTCCCCTGCCCTCGCACAGGAATATGTACAAGTCCCTCCCTTGCACTCACATACACACACTTGCTGTTTCCATAAATTTCCTACATGCAAAGAGGTCAGAGTGAAACTACAAGCAATCCTGCCACTGATTTTAACGTCTTCCCTTATGAAGGTCTTGCTGTCCTGCGTATCAGTAGTCCCTCTGTCCAACTACACTGCAACATCTGGAAGCATCAGCGCGAGCTCTCTGCACACTGACCAGTAATGGGACTTACGGCCAAAAGCCTCAGCACTTAGCGGGAGCATCACCGAGTTCAACTGGTCTCCCAGTTATCACCCATAATGGGAACTGGAGGAAAAGGGAGAGAGATCATTCCACCAAGCAAACTCAAGACCTACTTTCTTCTCTCCCAGGCTTCCCCATATCATGCCTTTGCAAGGAAAGGGACGTACTGTTCCCACCAAAAACCCATCATCTTCCTTTGGAAGGAAGAAGTTTTTTACAATGAGGGTGGTGGAACCCTGGCCCAGGTTGCCCCGAGAGGTGGCCGATGCCCCATCCCTGGAAACATTCTTGGTCAGGTTGGACGGGGCTCTGAGCAACCTGGTCTAGTTGAAGATGTCCCTGCTCATTGCAGGGGGGGTTGGACTAGATGACCTCTAAACATCCCTTCCAACCTAAACTATTCCATGATCCTTCGTTCTCCAGAGAGCAGCAAACCATTACACCATCACATCAAGATGAACACGGAGGACCTTGCTGAGGCTGTGCTGTTGGACAGCAATTTGGTGGAATTATATCTCCTCCCTCCCACAACATCGGTGAAGCGCTCTAGTGCTCTTCTACTTTGCCCAGCCCATGCCAAGACATTGGGCTGACTTCCAGCAACACAGTGTGGAAAGGAAAACTCAGCTCCAGGCAAGGCTGTAAGAGGGGACAACAGTCATCATTGCACCCAAATGCAAAAGAGCTGATAGGAGAGAGAAACCACTGCCCTACTCCGTTGAAACAGAGGGAAAATAACTTGCAATATTAAAAAAAACAACAACAACAAAACCAAAACCAACAAAAAAAACCCACAAGAAATGAAAACAAAAGCTAAGAGGCAAATAATTCATTTAGGCAACATGCAGCGCCCATACTCTACCTAAATCATTTAAGTTGAAGGTTCACAGTTTAATCAGAACCACCATAAAAAGAAAAGCTAGGGTCAGACCTACAAGATTTATCTTGAGTAAACGAAACAGGTTTCTCAGTAAGGCATTTTCATTTAAAATAGAAAAAAATACGTTGCAGTTTGTCAACTGACCAGTAAGGGGAGTCGGTGCCTAGAGCTTTGAGTCAACCACGCATATGCAGTTTCGGGTGGAGAAAACTGAAATAAACAATTCTGAGGTAGTGACATTGAGAAAACATTGATGACTGCCAGAAGGTGCTAGAGGAAGATGCACAGAGAGCATCATGTCCAGAAGACCTACTAACCTGGAAAAGGGAGAGGGCTTGAGAGGTACTACAATAGAGAAAAAAAAAAAAGTCATATATTTGCTTGGAAATATGTCTTTGTCTCCCAGTAAGGTATAATAGAAAGCACATGATGGAGAGCACTTGGAAGGAGAAAGGCAAAGGACAAATGAAATCAAGTCAAGATGGAGCTTGGGATAAAAAAAAATAAGGGCTAAATCTCAATGCACTTCTGGGTATGATTTTCTAATGGTGCCATGTTTCCTAGAAAAGACTTGGGCCAATTCCTCTGGTGGCCTTGAGGAGACATCTAGGAGGGTATCAGATGCCTGGAAGAAGACCTCAGAAGGCAAGGGCTAATCAGACTCCTTACCTCTAAGCCCCAGCACTAGAAACAAATAGGGAAAATAAAGATTTATTTAAAAAAAAAATCAAAATCTGAGTGGGATTTAATAATATTATACAGTATCTGAAGAAAAATGCCAGCAGTAGGAGCACTCAAACACTTACATTCCTCTTAATCTCATTAACCTCGTATTTACTCTGTTGTTGGTGATTACTCAGGATGTTAATAGGCATACTTTTTGCATATTATTTACGGACTGTTACAAATCTGTTTAGCTCTGTATACGAAACGGGGCTGGAACATGCCAATTCTCCCCATGCTGTGGAAAACAGAGGTAGAGAAATAAAATCCATTTTAAGGACTTGTTTCAAAGATTGTGATTTCTTGAATAAGAATTAAGTGCAAGATAACAACCTGATTCAGAAAAATATATTAAAAACTTCCTTTTTTTAAATTCTAGAATACTTTCTAAAGTGTTCGATGAAGGAGGAACGGACACACAAACCAAAAATACCCAAGAAAAGACTTATTCCCTACTATTAAGCTGGAGTACGTGAAACAACCATTCTAGCCACGATACAAATTACCATAATGGTATTCCAGGTGGGAAAAACAGATGTAGTTTAAGAAAACTACTTCTGCTGATACAAAACTCTAAAGGTTTTACGAATACAGTCCATCACGCCTTGAAAAATGAAACCTTCACTGACCATCTGTTCATAGCAGAGAGCACCCATTAGCACTCACTTTGACCAGAAAGCCCAACTCAAAGTCAATGCATCACGAGCCTGGACCATCCCAGAGCTTAATTAAATCAGTCAAGTCGGGCAAGATCAGCTGTCAGGGGAAGAATTTGGATGGACGTTGCCCAATATTAACCAGTTAAAGCAAGGAAACCACTGCAAAGAGCGGAAGATGCCATCCAGGGGTGAACATCGGCAAGTGTTGAGCCCACAATGTTCCTGCACACCCAACCCAGAGGCCGGATCCACCAAACATAGCATCACCTCCAATGACTTGAAGGCATATGGAGAAAAACAACCAAAACAAAGGAAAGAACCTGAAACAGGAAGGATTATTAAAGATGGAAAACAGCAAAAAATCTCTCACCCACAATTCTGTTTCCTTGATGTTGTGGAACACTTGTTCGACACTAGGCAGCAACAGCCCAACAGACCCAAGGCCCGTCTCAGCAGTATCGTCCCTGTTCAGGGAAAAGGGGGGAAAAAAAAAAAGAAAATCAGAAGTGAAAATTTCAGACATGTTTTTATCTGCTCTGTTTCCCCCGCTCTGAAGTGAAGGCATTCCCAAGACTGAGTTTTCAGTTGTGTCTTCAGATTCCACTGCCTTTAGGAGTTTTCCACCCTGTGAATTTCTTAAAGAAAAATATACATATTAGGCAAGCTTTGCTTTTGGCCTACACAATACCTCCTGACAATGTAACATATACACATTAAAAAAAAAACAAAACAAACCACAAAACCCACTCTTTCCCTTTAATTTCAGAGTGCAAACATTAGGGGATGTCCAGTGAAATACAGCAAGTAATTTTCATTTTCTACAATTTGTGATTTCACGCAACTGTCATTTCCCCCTGCTTAGTGATCTCATATTTTATATTCAGTATTTGCCAGTTAAGCAGGATCTGTCAGCATTTTTCCTGCACTTCCTACAAAAGGAAAGCTCATGCAACTAAAGGGATCGCTGAGCCACACGCACGCAACTGGAACAACCAAGCGACCCCAGCACTGGAAAAGGTCTCAGGACAGAAGAGCAAAACCTTCGCTAGGACGGTGTAACACGAAGCTGCAGAGAGGACTCATGCCTTTGTAACAGCCGCCAGTCTGCTACAAAGCAAAGTTAGCAGAAGATTGAAAAAAAATCATTACAGTAACTTTATAATTTATTTTGAACTAAAAAAATAGAGGGGAAAAATTAAATTATCACTTTTGGGAAGATGATTCATACACGAGTGCGTGTGCACATGGATGTGTATAGAGCAAGAGACAATAGGTAACATATCCATACAGAGCGATACACAGCTGCGTACTTCAGAACAATGTCCATAAAGATCCGATTGCTCAGACAGATTGTTAACTAGAGCCTCCAGAGTTACTAAACCCCTCTTTTCCTCATACCCTTTAGCGACTGATTTTTCTTTTTTTGGTCCCAAATTCAGAAATGAATGCTTCAGAAGAAATTCAACAAGCTTTTAATGCAGTTTGTTATGCTTAAAAAGAGAAAACAAGAAAAAGAAAGGCTCAGGCAACTCGGGTAGAGGCACATTTATGCTGTGTAAAGTTAAGAAAGTGGAAGTATTACTCCCTTTATACAGTAATTATTCCTCAAAGAAAGTATTATAATCGAACTGCTGAAAATTTTGCCTGGTTGGTCTGTTTTAAGCAGGAGAAGCATCATCATGCAGCACTCAGCCTTCCAGACTTATGATCAAAGCTTTCTTGACCCTCCTCGTGATGGGATGGTGGAAAAGTCAAACCACACAGGATGGCACTGGGGCTGGAGAAAGCAGCAAAGGATGCTGAAGGAGCTCCTGCCCTGAGTTTTAGTAACCTTAGAGAAACCACACAATTACCCTTTCCTCTTTGATGAACACAATCTATTTCAACACCTTTAAAAGCCAACAGCAGAAGCTCCAACACATGAAAAAAAAAAATCTTTAAGAGCCTTTACATTAAAGTACAGTGCCTGGTGTTGGCTTTTGAAGACAGGGTAAATAAGAAAGACCTTTAAATTTTAAGATGTTGCTCAGCAACACCTTGTCATGCTACATCATACAACACTTCCTCCTCGTTATTTCCCTGGCCAAAGGTTAAAATTCATCTTCCCAAGAGACAAGACTTCCTAGAGAGAGAGAGAGAGATGAAACTCCCACATCCAACTACCTCAGGAACAATCAACGTCTCCGTCCTGGAGACCTTCCAAACATCAAGACGTGCTGTGACTTCTCAAGAGGGCAGCCTTCCCTCTTCGTAATCACTGTACAGCAACACACAAAGCATGTGCATTGATGCCAGAGATGTAGGATTCCTTGTGCAAACCCTATTCCTCCTGTAACACACCTAAGGAGGCATCGATATGAAGTACCATTGTCTACTGGTTCACATCTACACATTGGCAACCAAACAGAAAGTCTATGTATCAACAATCAACAGTCTTGGGAGTATTTCTTCTGGGTTTGTGGGTTTGGTTTGGTTTTTTGAAATCTATTGGTTTGAAATACGTACCAACCTGCTCCAGTACCAGGACTTTCCCCTTTTCCAACGCATGGCACATCTCAGCATGTTGCGAGGTCCCAGCAAAGTGCAAGCAGCAGAGGATTCCTCCAGCCCTGCCATCAGGTACCCAGAGAAGTCAGTCATTCATTGACCACCTCTATCACTTTCCCTGTGTTACCAAGTCCCCAGAATTCATAAAAAGAGCAAAACTGGGTGAGTTATAGACAGCAATGCTGGCAGCTGCAGTTAACAATTTTAATCTGATCAATAACTCCTTCCATTTCAAAAAAAACCTCCAAACCCTAATATTTGTGTAATAAACCCTAACGATAGTGTAATTTAAGGTGGGGAAAAAAGTCAGAAGTGTTGTCTCAAGCAATCTCACATGGAGCAATCCTGCTCCAAAAGAAAACAGTATTATTTGTCCAGCACATAGTGTCCAGCACTGAAATCTCAGGACACTCGTGGCTCCTGAGGTAAGAATTTCTATCACCTTCATGTAGCCTTGGGTCAAGCGTTTTTAAACTGTCTCTACAAGCAAAAAACAGTAATCATTGTCATTTTTCTGAACAAGCTATGTCATCCTGCCAAGCAGGGATTCAGGTCCTTAAGCGTAAAAACCTGGTGGCCCAGTTTTACAGAAGTCCCCTTATATCCAGTTTCAGACTGGATATAAGGAAAAAAATTTTTGCTATGAGGGTGGTGAAACCCTGTCGCAGGTTGCCCAGAGAGGTTGTGGAGGCCCCATCCCTGGAAACATTCTAGGTCAGGTTGAACGGGGCTCTGAGCAACCTGATCTAGTTGCAGATGTCCCTGCTCACTGCAGGGGGGTTGGACTAGATGACCTCTAAACATCCCTTCCAACCCAAACCACCCTGTGATTCTATGATAAGTACCAATATTATGCCCATCTCTCAGAGCACCCAATGGTGCAGGCAGACCTAGGAGGATGAAAACCAATATCGAAATTATCAACACGCACTACGTCACGCATGCAACTTCTTGCTGACCCATCTTCTTATTTCATCCTCCCACCCTTCCCAACCCACTTATCTATCTGTTTTCTTCTCCAACTATCTTGTCAAGCGGTTTCTCTGCTGCAGGGTCTCTCCTTCTACTGGACACCGTACAGGAACACATGAGGAACATGATCCTTGGTTGACATCCATAGGAACAAGCCCATTATAGGAGGAATTAATGACAACTCTGCCTACCTGCATGGTTTTTTGGGGTTTTTTTTAAGCCATCGTGTATAGAACTCACATGATGTCAGTAGAGGAATTTCACGCTAAAGATCTGGAACGTAAGGGGTGGGTTTTCCTCGTTTCTATGGTTATAAGCAATTTTAATGACCAACCTAAATAAAAAAGCTTGAGGATAGAGAAAGTAGGAAGGAGTGAAGTAGGCGTTTAATTTTGATTGACAAGACATAGCATAACTAGTTAAGATCTGTCAAATGCCTACTGAGGATCACAAATCCTCAGCACATTGTATGGAAGACAGAATTAGTCTAAATGCACAGCTTAACAAAAACGTTTCTTACCCAGCAAGATCAGGGTTCACCATTTCAGTTTCCCCACACAAAGCAGCCGATACCATAACTACCAAAGGAGCCAAGGTAGGGACAGAAAAAATACACAGGTTTTATTATTGGTGAGATTTTCAAATGTTAGCATGCTACAATGTCTTAACCTTTGTCCCTGGCCAATATATATATAAATTTATATGCACACACACAGATAGATAGATAGATAGATAGATAGATAGATAGATAGATAGATAGATAGATAGATTAAAAAATGACAGCATTCCCAAGATTGTTAACTACAACAACAAACTATTTGAAAGGTATTATCAATGGCATCACTTTTGAATCACATCTGCATCACATTAAATGGTGTTCAAATCAGAGTAAGGAGATGATTCCTGCGTAAAAGGCCTTAAAATAGGAGACTGACTGCAGAAAAAGTTGAACATAGATCGGACAGGAAACATCAGGAAACGCAGATACAATCTAAAGAGAGAGCAACACCGGCATGACAGTCAGCTGTGAGGTTCCCTGAAGATATTCCATCAAAAAAACAAGTTTTAGGGAAAATTAAGAGCATTCCTACAAATGTTCATGGGTGATGTCCTCAAGAGGGATGAAGGACAGAGTGACAGAGACTTGGAGCATTTCAAAGTCAGGAACAGATTCATGACCTTGGAGAGAAGAGTCAACATCTCAACAAGGCATAAGGCAACACAAGAAGGGCTCTAGACGACAGAACCAGCAGCTTGTTTTTAATGCCACAGAGATGCAGGATGCAGCAAAGGACAGACTCAAAGAAGATTTAAGACATGCCTGAACCATGCTAGGAAGATGTTTTTCTTTTACTCACTCAGCACTGTTGAGATGCAAGCAGGACATGGTGATCTTCACAGGGCTATACACTCATGAGAGCACTTTAAAGACCGCCACTTTCTGAGTTCCTATGTACTTCCTCTTAATGTGTTACAAAGCTCTGCTCTTTTATCAAATCTGTTTGACTTTTAAGGAGGGAAAAACTAGGCAAGAGAGGATGGGGTTACGAAGGAGGGAAGTCAACAGCTCCTGAGATGCCTGCCAACAGAAACCGCACTTAAACCATACAGTTCTGGCAGAGAACATCCTCAAAATTTGATATTTAAAAGTCTTATGGTGTTGGAACATATAATTAAAGTAAAAGGACACAAGGGAACTAAGCTGATCAACACAAACTTGTATCAAAGTCAGAGGAACATGCCCCCACAAAGTCTCAGCCACCTGGTTCTTCCATGCTACAATGAAAGAAAGAAAAATTAGCTACCAGCTACTCACAAGAAGTTGCCTCATTTACTGCCAGATTCTAATCCTACAGCAACATATATACTGTGATGCAAAATTTGCCTTCCCCCAACAATGCCCAGGCTTCACAGTATAAGAATAATGAACACACCTATAAATCAATAATTCTTGAAGAACCACAGTACTCGCTCCTCCAGAACTAGAATAAATGGAAGGACTCAAATCCACTACCCAGCTGGCCACCTCACTGGGGCAAGTGCACCAACCTCTGTCTCTTAAAACTCCCAATTTGCAAGTAATTAAAGTAAACCTGTATGAAATTTATTCATTCAGCAGTTAGACTGTAAACAAGCACAGCAGCACTCACACACTAAGTTACCTCTTACTACCAGTATATAAGAAGTCATTATACAAAACTTGGCAGATTTGGGCACAGATTCCTCAATTTCAACCAAAAACTTCAGCTGACCTCTTAAGAAGTCAACCGAGATCTCTAGAAAGCTGTCAGTGTGAGGTACAATGAGGAAAACTAAGCTCCAGGGCATGTTCTCCCACTCTTCTGTCGGGCACGTTGGCTTCACTCAAGTCCAGCCACGGCCCATGATGATTTGATGGGATGTAGAAGTCCAACACACACCTCAGCTCAGATTATTTAAGTCCCTGAGAAATCACATGCAAGAGAGAAAAGCATTGCAGACACAGTCTTCCAGCCTTCCTGCCAATGGCTGAGGATGCTGTAATGGTCCACAGGCAAAAACAACATTTGGTCAACTCTGTCCAGGAAACAGCTGCTGAATTAAACCCATCACCAGCACACAGGAACCACACAATAATTGTGGTTATAATCTAGTTATGGGGGATGTGTGTGAGAGGAGGGAAAGGACCTGAGCTCTTGCTAATGTTCAAGTCAAGGACATCTTAAATGCATCATTTAGCAAGAGAAAGAAACCACAAGTCAAATAAGGTTCAGAAGTAGGGCCAAGAACAAAACAGGAGTATCAGGCAAGAGCAGGTAAGAAAAAAAGCTATGCCAGTGCAGAAGGTACTGCCAAGAGGTTAAAACTGTCACCTGCTTTTCAGTCCTCAAATATTAAATAGGGCAACCTTTGGCCAGTGGTCCCGTGGCATCTAACAGCTTCTCTTGATCTCCCTCAGTGCTCTTTGCCCTTACTGAAGCAGGATAACTGCTTTACCTACCTGAAAACCCACAGAGCTGCCCAGCTGTAGGCGTTGAACACAAGCAAGCTTGGGGGCGGAAAGAAGCAATGGTACCTCTGACTTCTGCTGATGACGCCAGGCCAGCTTGGGCAGTCACAAAGCAAGAACCATGAAACCTCTGCTTTGATTCTCCTCATTTACTGCTGTTTCCTCCCCAGTAGTGCCACCATGAACTCAGTAACCAGGAAAATAAAACAAACAAACAAAAAGTGATTCATATTTTATCCAATTTCTTATTGCAAGGTTCCAAACAGCCAAGCTGCCTATCACCAACTTGAAGATAAGTCAAAGCAGCACTGAGTCAGCTGGCAGAAGGTCATTCATTACCAGATAATGCCTCCAAACCTCCCAAACCAACTCTGCAACCATCACAGCCACCTCTTCCCTGGACAGTGCCCAGGAAGTACTTGCAAATGAAACGCAACTGGATTTATTGCTTCTGCAACCCTGAAAATTCAAGCTACAGAGGTGATGTTACATTTTGTTTTGCCAGTGCTAGCTAATCTAATACCTTTTTAAAGGTGCATACGTTTCACCCTGTTGGCTTCCAACACTGAATTACCAGCTCTGCTAAGCTTCAGAATAAATGAGACAAGCATGCCCTCTGGACAAAATCCCTTGCTGTAATCTTTATTCAAAACACGCTGCTTTGGAGCCTTGCATGCATTGCCAAAAATCGCCTTGAGGTTTGCTCTTTAAGATGGCAATTTGCATATCAACATTTTGCTGCAGAGCTTACCCAATGTTCCCGCTATTATTTTAATACTCAACTGTGGGCGGCCCCCTGAGCGGCGCACAGAAGTGCACGCTAAAAATACTCTTGCTTTCCCCACCGGCTCCACACATGACCACAGCTAACGCCGGCTTGGATGCAAAACCAGGAGCGACTGCATCCATCCGCCTCTTGAGGAGGATGCACAGGCTCCAAAGTGCTTGAAAAATGAGCTAAATAGCAGAGAAGTACCTCTGCACGGACGGAGGAAGGATGTGCACAGCAGCTGGAGGAGGAAGACCACAAAAAGAGCCAGTTTTGCAGCCAAGGAAAGCAGGAGAGGTTTATCCGAGCGGGAGATATACTTGGGAAAACACATTAAGAGGTAATAAAGCAGGTGAGGGAGGCATTTCCCGGGACATGAATTTAAGATGATGCTGAACAGAGGAAGGGAAAGAAACCTCGTGCACAGAATAGGAGCGATCCCAGGCGAATGCAAGAACAGCCTGATTCATACCCCAGAAGGGAGATCCCGGTCCCACTGGCACCACCGCGTTGATGAAGGCGCATGAAAAAACATGGATTGCAGGTTTTTCTGTGCCCTCCTCTCCCTTCGCCTAGCAAACCCCGGTCTCAGAGGCTGTAATTTTTGGGAAGGTGTAAACAGGTCCAGGAAATGAAACCAAAAACCAGAGTTATTTATGAGATGCAATGCAGGGAGCTAACGGCAGAGCCCAGCAACCAAATCAGCAAGCGCAAGGTCACCCTCATCTGCTGAGGAGAGCAAATTTGCTATGTGGTGTGCAGTCAGCCAGGCAAAATAACCAGCCTCAGTCTGCCCAGGAAGGCAAGTGATGGAAATGGAACATGATGAACCATCAGAAAACACTGCCTCATTCAACTACAAGGGCTTTATCAAGGGGTTGGTAGGCTTTGAGAAGACATCCATCAAGATTATGTCCACCCAGCCCTTAACTAACCACAGCAACTACTTGCCTCTCTAGGCTATAGGAGAGGAGCAAGAAGGATATCAGGTTTGTAAATCTCCCTTCACCAAAGCTTTTGTTGAAGGAGGCAGCCAAGGGGCTCCACCTGTGTGTAGAAGATTGATGAAGACCAGAAATCACCTTACCCTGAAGGCCACCACCTGCTTCTAATGAGTTTGATTACCATCCCAACCCAAGAAGCACCACAGATTTTGAAAAGTAATTTGTCTGCAAAGAGCAAAGCTTTATATTCTCCCTCTCCTTCCTGCTGGCAGGGAGGAATAGTAGAAGCTGAGTTTTTCTTGCAAAGGGATGTTGCACCCTGATGGGGCTGAAGAAGCTAGCAGCATCTCAAGCCCGCAAAACAACTACTGAAGAAAATGCAAAAGCTCCTTCTGGTTTTACCAGGGGCCAAAGGAAAAGGGATGGTCAAAGCCAGAAGGTGCAGGGAGGTGGGAGGCGAGTGCCCCATGGACAGAACCACCTCCAGGCTGCTTTCTGCCCACTCTCTATATTTTGTGTTCAAAGCCTTGCAAGCAGGACTGAGGCCCAGAGCCCTGTTTCTGAGTATGGGATTATAATAAATTCTAATTAATTATTAAAAGGATGACAAACAGTGTGTTAGGAAAGGAACTGGATGAAGAGAGAAGAGCAAGCCTGTAGACCTGAAAGCCCATGAGATGCACAAAAGGAAACAAAGGTATGTCAGAATAATGGGAGCAGGGTGGGGGGAACAGACCTTGGTTTCCACGCACCAGGAAGAGGATCTTTACAATTAAACTGCAAGTATCTCTATGAGGGGAAAAAAAAAAATCCAGAATTGAAATGTTTTCCATTGTCCTATGTTTGGGGCAAAGGAGAAGAAATGGACCTGCTTGAAGCTCTAAAGATGATCAGGAAAATATCTGTAGTGAGACTGTCAATCTGCTTTTTCAAATTCAAAGGTGAGTCAGTCACAGCATCCTGATTTACTGTAATATTGCAGCGCTGTTTACACCACTTGCTAGGATGCATCTCCAAGGGACCAGCCTTGGCACTTGGCTAGGATCGCAATCAATTACATTTTTAGAAAAACAACCCGTACTTATGAAACATTGCTGTGGTGCATGATCAATACTTACGAAGGCTTTGGAAAGCACACGGTTGTTCTCAACCAGAAGCGTCTAAAAGCTTAGGACAGCATTACTGGGGCGGTTCGATGCCCATATTTTGCCACCTATTTCCATCTTCAGCTGCCTGAAGTTAGTGGAAGCTGAAGGTTCTCAACACTGAGAAATCATGCCGCTAACACGCAGTGGCCTCAACACAATTTAAAGTACCCCTGTTTTTAATAATTTTTTTATTTTTCCTTATTTATCGTTAGTAAAAGTAGTCCCAGTAAAATGACTCGATTTTTCACTGTCGCTACAAATCTGGATGGCTTTACAACCTGCATGAGATGGTACCCAAGAGGATGGTGAACGTTAGCAGGCTGGGCACGCCTCTCTGATCACAGCTATACTTATTCACTGTGGCCTGATCCTGCCCACACCGATCCCTCAGCCCCGTCTGCAGTGGCTTCAGCAGAGAAAGGACCAAAATTTTCAATTCTTTAAAATTAAAGCAGAGCATAAAAGCAAACATATTCACGTGCACTATTATTACATATATGTGAATTATATATATTATTAACTATATTATAGAAATGTTATTTAATAATATACATAATAAGTTTAATTTCTCATACTTTTTCACAAAGCATCTGCTCCTGGTCACTACTCGCAGCAGAATATTCGATGGGACTGACATTAGGGTCTCTCCTGCAGCAACGGGCACTCAGGTAAGACAGCGGCTGGGGATACATCAGGCCGACAACAGAAGATATCAAAACATTTGGGAAAGATAAATCACATCTCAACCTATTTAGCAGTATGTTTAAACTTATATAAATTAGGTATTTTAGAAATTAGGAGGTTCTCTTGAGAGCCTAGAAAGCTAATGGCGTCACAGGGGATCATGAATCAATTGGTTTCGGTAGGGAGGGGAAGTCAAAAGCTGCATTAAGGTTTAGCGCTCGCTTCACTTTGCAAGAAGGAAATGCTCAAGATCTGCAGCTCCCAACAGAAGGACGCAGCTACATGGAAGGTGGTAAAAAATAACATAGATCAATCTAGGCCTTAATGCCCAGCACCTACTCTCATACAGCCACATGATTTTTTCATTATTTTTAATTATCTGGGAATAGAAAACACAGTTCATGGAATCATAGAATCATTAAGGTTGGAAAAGACCTCTAGGATCATCAAGTCCAACCATCAACCCAACACTCCCAGGCCTCCTAAACCATGCCCTGAAGTGCCACATCTACATGTCTTTTAAATACCTCCAGGGACGGTGACTCCCCCACCTCTCTGGGCAGCCTGTGCCAGGGCCTGACCACTCTTTCAGTGAAGAAATTTTTCCTAATATCCAATCTAAACCTCCCTTGATGCAGCTTGAGGCCATTTCCTCTCATTTAATCGCTTGTTACTTGGGAGCAGAGACCACCCCCCCCTCACTCCAGCCCCTCTCAGGCAGCTGCAGAGAGCGAGAAGGGCTCCCCTCAGCCTCCTCTTCTCCAGGCTAAACCCCCCCAGTTCCTTCAACCTCTCCTCGCAATACTTGCTCTCTTGAAGTTATTTTCAAGTTGTTGGATCAATTACCATTAAATAAAAAGTTTGCTTACTCATTAATAAAGATTTGATGGCAAGCAGAAGGGACAAAGACAGACTTTCAGTCACTGGGAGGATGCTGAACGGTGCCTGTGCACAACCAGCATCGTCAGCAAATAATCTGCATTATCCCCCTTCAAAAAACCAAGCCCACATGTTGGAAAAGGGATGTTTCGACAGAAGCGATGGCAAAATTACACAAACTCAAGGCATCACTGTCTGCAGCATCTACTTCCAGGTGGCTGAAATCTCAATAAGTAGCAAACGAGGAAAATTTGTAATGTACAATGTTATATTAAACAGAGCATTACTCTGCAAGTCAGCGCAGTTCCTGCAGCATCATCTACCTTCCTCATAACCAAATAGGTACACAGGACTGGTTTTTTCTCCCAAAAATTGGACAAACTCAGAGCATAACATGGGATGCTGCAGAGCATTTGCGAATAATTCAGCTTAAACATAATTGCAATTATCCAGTTATTTGCAACCACTGCTCCCTCTGACAAAAAAACCTTCTTTTAGCCACTAATATGTTTTCCAAACAAACTATTCACAGTAAAAACAATCAGTACTGGTTATCTAACCGAGGACTAAATTTGAGGGGGAAGTTTCAACATGGAACATTGGTTTTTTGCATGAAAATCTCTGCTTTTGTGGAGCACAGACTGCACTTTCCCTACAGTTAGTTCTGCCTAAACTTGAAGCCACTGTTTCAGAGCTCACAGACCTGGTGAGACATCATCCAAGTCTTCCCCAAACATCCTGGGAGAATTTTTCCTCCCCCAAGACACCCCAAAATTGGAGGACATGAGCTGCACAGCGAGCACTGTTGCACACGGATTGTGGTCACAGTCATGAGATGTCACATGCTGGTAAATAAATACGGGAATTTCAGGGGAAAAAAAAAGAAAAATCAAGAAAAACAGTGTTCATGGCTGTATATGCCTCCACCACAGAGCTCCTGAGCAATCTGTTCATGAGATTTTTTACAAAGCAGCCATTAATAGCAAGTTTGGGGGTTCCCTCGTACCATATTCGAGTCTCTGGCATCTCACACAGCAAAGAAATGAGTTAATCCAAAAATCTGGGTCACAACACCTCCAAATCTGCCTGGTTTTCACATGCAGAAAAATGAAGGAGGCACCTCCCTCCTCCACGCAGAAGCATCGCAAGAAGATTCATTGTAAACTGGAAAAAAAAGCAACAAGCTTGATCCAAGTCCCTCATGGAAGAAGAAAAGTATTTTATTTTACAGAAATAAGGACTACAGCCACCTACAGCACAACAGGGTTGGAGTAAAATCCTACAACATGGCTGTCTCCTGCTCTCCTTTACTCCATGTATCAGATGATGGAGGAGTCCTACAGGGGGGAAAAAATACATGGCCAAGTTATTCAAGACTATCATCATAATAAATGTACGCAGCAGGGGAAGGAGGACAAATAAAGTCCCCGATAACCTCAAAAAAAAAGCACATTTTTGCAACGTGTGGCTTTGCAGTGGGGGTGATAGCGGAACAAAATAAATGCTACACAATGAAGAGCCTAAACCATTCTGCAGTTAGTCTCTGTTTTTATTTAGGGGAGAGATTACAGAGATAGCAAAGAAATCGCAGCTGAACCCAACGCATTTAGTTTAAAAAAATAAATTTATTTTAAGAAAAAAAGTAAGTATAGGTATCGCAGACAAGTTCCACTTCATTCGAGGAGAAGCTGGACAATGTTTTGCAGATTTTGCTTGCAGCTTCCCAGCAGATGAGTAGCCAACGCACGTGACCTGCTCTTGGGACAGCTTTTCCCTACAGCTCTGCATCACAGCAAAGAAGCATTAAAAAATGAAAAACAAACAAACAAAAAAAAAAACTTTCTGATACACCATTTCTTCCTTTTTTTGTACCCATCTTCAGAATATATTTGAAAAAAACACCAGATCTCCAATGCGATCTTCACTTCTTAATGGTGCTGCAAACAAAACGGACATGGGAGGGGGGAATCCATCCTTCCATCCTGCCCATTATTTTTTTTAGTTAAATGCTATTTCTTCCATCATCAGAAACACTGAATAGCAGAGATGAGCCCATGCACTGCAACAAAAAGATGGCACCTGCCTACTGAATTTCCTGACTAGTGACACTACGAAGAAAGAGTTTTAAATAGAAACCTCCCTGTAAGTGTTAAATCAGATTAATTTAACTCTTTTGCATTATTTTAATCTTACATACCATCATTTGCAAGGCAAGCAGAATGAAAAAAAAAAAGCGCATAAGATTCTTATCTTGACCAAATTCCTTTGGAAACACATTATTAAAAACCACAAAATGACCTTCCTGACAGCAAAAGGCATGTGCTGCTTCACAGCAGGGTGACAGCATGAATTTTATGTGTCACTTTTTGGGCGCTCAACATCAAGCAATGGGCACGAGCTTCCCTTCATCCTTGCAACGCTTAATGCCGCTGCTGGCAACGCCAACACAAGTTTGTGGCCAGATTTTACTTGCACGTGTCAAAAAGTAGGCTGAAAAATGCAATTTGAAGGGTTGGAGGACAAGTTTTGCAATATTTCCCCGGCAAGTACCAGCGTGTAGGCACACTCTGGTGATTCATTTTGCGAGTTAAGCTCATGCTTAAATATCTGGATGAGATTTTGACCAAATGGATCATGCTGCAGGCAAATGCACCCGCTCTTATGGTGAGGGAGACGCCACCAACCACATCCCCATGGAAGGACCCTGTCCTCCATCCATTGGGTCTCACGGGGATCAGACCTGGATGCACAAGTCCTTTCCAGTGCAAGCAGCCTTTGCCCCGATGAAGACGACTCCAACCCTACATCAAACACAGGCAGAGGCTCCTCCTGTCCATACGGAGCCCTCAGATGTCACGGATTTCCACCCCTGCAGCACCAGCAACCCTTGGAAGGTCCATAAAAAGCCAAACGAGACCCACCCACCCGCCCCGCTGCTCAAACTAACTGAAGTGTAGGATGGAAGATAACAAAGATGGGAAAAGAAAATGAATTTTTTAAAAGTTCTTTCCATTTTCATCTAGCAGAATGTGTTTATGGTACAGGCAGGGAATCGAAAGTATTATTTTTATCTTGATATTATTTACCCTTTCACACTTGCTATTTAAATATCCCTGAATTCCCGAAAGAACCAGCAGTTCGAAATACCATTTGATAATATATTTATAAGCAAGGGGAAGCTCAGACTCATTCATTTCCAGCTTGCGTATTTTTTATTAATTAGATTTTAAGTTCTGTAAACATGCAAATTTATCAAGACACAGAAGTATTATTTCTCCTCCACCCTGAGAGCAGGCATCTTGCCGGCTAGGAGACCTGGTCACACCGTACAGTTGCATGGTCAGGAGCAAACGACAAGAGGTTTTAAATAAATTAAAAAAAAAAATTTAAAAAAAAAAAGGGCAAGTTGTGAGAAAGGGAATGAGGTTTCTTGCACAAGAGAGGACAGGAATAGAAGACTTTAATATTAAAATCTCTGTTGTACCAGTCTCCGCAGCCAAACTCAGCTAAAGAACCTGCAGTCATTGCACAAGACGCAACCCCGGATGCCAGGAAAACACAGCAGCACAGCGTTATACTGCAAAACTCCTGTGAACCAGGCAATTGCCAACACTCCTCTAGGAGGGAGACTTGGTATCTCAAAGTTCGGTCTTGTTTTAGACATGGTGGCAGGAGGAAACGGGGGTGGAGATGTGAACCAGGAGCCAGGACTGCAGCAGGACGCGTGGTCGCGCTGCTCAGCCGCTCCAACGTCCATCAAAACCACATCAGCAGTGGTTGAGCTCGTTTTTAACTGCATTAACGTACCAGCAAGCTGAGAGGCTTCAGAGGGAGCAACAGGGGTTATTTGTTGCTCAGCTGATGGCTGGAGAGAGGGAAATTGCACATCGTTAGCACCCCAGAAAAACCCCAGACCGACCTGGAGGTGCGGTGAGATGGAAACAGACATCGCAGCTGGAGAAGATGGTGGAGCTGTTCAGGCAGACACCGAGGGGCCAGACAGCAGCTGGCCTGAGTCATCAGTGATTTAAAGACCTGAACCATCTGCATCGACTCCTATAGACCAAGGCAATACAGAGACCAGCAAGGCAAGATGAGGTATTGCGTATTCACAGACCCATTGCAAAGGGAAATAGCGTCCTGGAGAAAGGATAAGTGCTGGATAATGAACCTTATTGATACTGGATGAAGGAAAAAAAGGGGGGGGGGGAAAAAAACCCCTTAGGTTACTCCACCACACAGCTAGTAAAAACGTAGGATAGAGCAGGAGGAAGCACAAAGAGCAAAACTTGAGGCCACCACCCCACGCACGTGTTACCCTCGGGTTTGCAAACAGACGACCGCTTGTTTACGGGGCGCTCCCAGACAAGAGGACGCAGCTCGAGCTGCAAATGTCACGGATTATTTCCAACGCAAACAACCAGAGGTTTTGCAGCACAAACTCAGTGTGATGGCGGAAGAACGAAAGCGCGCCTTTTAAGTTTCCAAACCCTCTGCTTTTTGATACACGCACAAAGACACCGAGCAGTTCAGTGGAAACATGAGATTTCCCCAGCAAAGCCCGCTCCAGCGCCAGATGCTGCAGGTTAATTGTACCACGCAGCGAGGGCAAGCTTTTATTAAAAGCATCGAGTCACAAACATTTTGAAGTACAAAAGCAACCAAAGAAAGTTTCTGCAAAGGCAACCAAGGGCTACTGTAGGTGCTTTATACATTTAAAAGCAGTTTCATTTCCTCTCCCGTATTTTCCCCAAAGCACTTGCAAGTCCATCTCACTTACTGAATTAGCCTGGAAGCAAATAAACAAGGAAATAAATACTGTCATACCCTCTCTGAAGTTAAAACCCAGCCAAAACTTGTTATTTAACTACAACACTGCTCACAGAGCAGTTCCCAACGTTGCCATCGCACCGGAGGTCGACACATCAACGTTTCATTGGGTTGAGCAACGACAGGACAGTGTCACAGTCACTGTTATGGGGGAGCAGGGACCTCCTCTCTTTGCAGAGTCACCGGCCACACAGGACACAAGCGTGGGCTTTGGGAGAGCATGGCACACTCGGCATGTGTGTCCCTCCTTGCTCATACCCCGTGCAAGGCCAGTCCTGTTCCCCAATTGCTAGTACACACGCAAACCCTGTGCCAGGCCAGCCACAGTCCCCGCACTGTGCAAACGCACGCGTGCCAACCCTGTGCAAGGGTAGCCCCATCCCTAGGTTGCACACGCACACCCCTCTGCAAGGACGGCCGTGCTCCTACGTCACAAACAGAAACCTCTATGCACAAGTGCCATCCCGACGCAACACAGACACCCTGCCTGTAAGGCCAGCCCTAGTCCCAAGCTGTGCACACACCCACCCCTGTGCAAGGCCAGCCCTGGCCCCGTGTCACACACACACACACCCCTGTGCAAGGCCAGCCCTGGCCCCGTGTCACACACACCCCCCTGTGCCAGGCCAGCCCTGTCCCCGTGTCACACACACACACACACACCCCTGTGCAAGGCCAGCCCTGGCCCCGTGTCACAAACACACACCCCTGTGCCAGGCCAGCCCTGTCCCCGTGTCACACACACCCCTGTGCAAGGCCAGCCCTGTCCCCGTGTCACACACACCCCTGTGCAAGGCCAGCCCTGTCCCCGTGTCACACACACCCCTGTGCAAGGCCAGCCCTGGCCCCAGGTCACACACACACCCACCCCTGTGCAAGGCCAGCCCTGGCCCCGTGTCACAAACACACACCCCTGTGCAAGGCCAGCCCCAGCCCCGTGTCATACATACCCCTGTGCAAGGCCACCCCTGGCCCCGTGTCACACACACACACCCCTGTGCAAGGCTAGTCCTGGCCCCGTGTCACACACACACACCCCTGTGCAAGGCCAGCCCTGGCCCCAGGTCACACACACACCCACCCCTGTGCAAGGCCAGCCCTGGCCCCGTGTCACACACACACCCCTGTGCAAGGCCAGCCCTGGCCCCAGGTCACACACACACACACCCCTGTGCAAGGCCAGCCCTGGCCCCATGTCACACACACACACACCCCTGTGCAAGGCCAGCCCTGGCCCCGTGTCACAAACACACACCCCTGTGCAAGGCCACCCCTGTCCCCATGTCACACACACACCCCTGTACAAGGCCAGCCCTGGCCCCAGGTCACACACACACCCCTGTGCAAGGCCAGCCCTGGCCCCGTGTCACACACACACCCCTGTACAAGGCCAGCCCTGGCCCCAGGTCACACACACACCCCTGTGCAAGGCCAGACCTGGCCCCATGTCACACACACACCCCTGTGCAAGGCCAGCCCTGGCCCCGTGTCACAAACACACACCCCTGTGCAAGGCCACCCCTGTCCCCATGTCACACACACACCCCTGTGCAAGGCCAGCCCTGGCCCCGTGTCACACACACACACACCCCTGTGCAAGGCCAGCCCTGGCCCCGTGTCACACACACACCCCTGTGCAAGGCCAGCCCTGTCCCTGTGTCACACACACACACACACACACACCCCTGTGCAAGGCCAGACCTGGCCCCAGGTCACACACACACAAGCACATACACACCCTCTATCTGCAGAACCCGGCCTGTCCCCAGGTGTCCCCGTGCAGGGCCAGCCCCTCCCTAGGTCACACACCCCCCTCCCCAAGCGGGGCCACACCCGTGCCACACCCAGGAAGCGGGGAGGGGCCCAACACGCGCCGCTGCCGCGCGCACCCCTCACCTGCTGCCGCGCGCCCGTCGCCGCGAGGCTGCGCCGTGCCGCCAGCACCCAAACATCACGTGACCGCGGCGGGCCCGCCCCTTTACCACGTGTTCTCCGCCCCCTCACCCCACCCCTCCCGCTGGAGTCCATAGCCAGGACTGCAACTCCCAGACGGCACCGCGAGACTTTGCCCCGCCCCCTTTCCCCTTCAGCCAATCAGAGGGGGATTGAACCCGGTGCGCCCGCGGTCCCGCCCACGCCCCTCAGCGCCTGCCCTCAGCGCCTGCCCCCCCCCCGACTCCCTCAGCAGGTCCCGCCTCAGGGCGCCGCGCCCGCTGCCGCTGCCGCCGGCCTCCTTGGACCCGCGGGGAGTTCCCTCCCTTCCTCCTCCCTTCCCGCCCCTACGTGGGGACCCGCCCGACACCCTGAGGCTCGCCGGGTCCCACCTTCAGGCGGTCTTCCCCTCCCTGGGCCTGCCTGCCCTCCCCTCAGCCTCCTGTCCCGCCGCGGGCTGCCTGCTGCTCACCCCCCTCCCCAGCATTCCCCTGTCACGCCTCCTCAGGGCTGTAAGATAGCGAGGGACTGCCCCTGCCTCCCTGCGAGCACCTTCCCTTCTCCCCTCTCCCTTGTCCTGACGAACCCCGCCAGCCCTGCTACTCCCCTCCTACATGCCTTTGAAAGCGGTGTACTGAGCATTTCGGCTACCTCCCCTCGTCCAGCCACAGGGACCCACCCGGTGAGGAGCCTCAGGGTGAGACTGAGTGATGTGGGTAGCTTTTGATTTCATCAGCTGAGGAGCCCTTCAGACTCCAGCGCTGGATGAGCCCATTCTTTTTCCTGGAAACACTCAAACACCGCCTGGACGCGGCCCTGTGCCCCCTGCTCTGGGGGTGCCTGCTCAAGCAGGGGGTGGGATGGGATGATCCCCAGAGGTCCCTTCCAACCCCCACCATTCTGTGATCGTCCTTTAATCATTAAAGATACTCTTCATTACTCCTGAGAGCAGCATAAGCTTTTTAAGGACAGGTTTCTGCCCCCCCCCCCCCCCCCCCGCCCCTTGCTATTCACAGGGTGCCTCGCACACCGCACACAGGAACAGAAATAAATAACTAACAGTCACCGACTCACTACTACCAAAGCTACAAACGCTGTTAAAAACGCCACAAATTGCAGACCGTGGCTGGGCGTTCACCAAAACAGCGCTTTGGTCTGGCACAGATGGCTTTTGGTCCGACTCACGCCGTACCTGGGAGGGTTTTGCTTTTTATTTGCAAAGTGACAGCACTTAGTGGTTGGCTTTGCAAAAGGAGTTATAAAGCAAGGGTTTTCTTGATGGGGCCTTTAAACAACAATTCATTTTAACAAGGGGCTGACAAGCCAGCTGCCTTTTCAGAAATGTAGTTCTGCACCAATAGCCCAGCTGAAAAAAGTTTTAAAAGGGCTGAGGGGCCACCTGAGCCTCCATAAACTGCAGGGTTTTACAGCACCAAACCGCTATCAGAGCTGTTTCCTCGATCTTTTGCTGCATTGGTAAATCATTTATTTCTGTGGACTCTAAACAAAATCCCTAAGGAAAAGGGCCATAAAAGTGCATTGATAACAAAATACAGCAGTCCTGCTTGCCGTCTGCAAAATCCTCTGACTACGGTTACCTGTGCAACACACTGTGTCTTGCCAGGTGGTTTTTCTGGGGCAGTTAGAGGGGAAGGAGGAGTAGGTTAATCCAACAAGAAGCGTAAATTGCAGTTCAAAACCTCAGTGCAGAATTCAGGACAGCCCGGTAATTTTCAGTACAAACCATATTCACTTTCAGTGTGAGCCTGATGAAAGTAAATAAGAAAAGAAATATATAATCATGTGCCAATATAAGACGCAAAGTATTCTAAGGGACAGCAATCATAAAAATTACAGTGAGATAAAACTCGTATGATTGCTTTGGTTTGCAGTCTGCATCTTGCTGGTTTTGCATTTCGTAGCTGAAGAAATACTGCTTGATCAATACGTGTGTTATTCATACAATAATAGTACCGTGCATCTTCTTGGGCCATATTTTCTTCTGAAGGATTTGGGCTTTTGCAAACCTTCATATTGTGTGCATCAGGGCTGCTCCTTGTTATTACCAGCTGCTTATTGATCTGTTATAGCTTTCAAAAAGAGGCAAGGGTAGGTTCTTGGCATGGTGTGGAAATCAGGCCTTTTACGTAAGTAGGCGAGGCGTCTTGCATCATCTAAGGTGACGTTTTCTCTGAATTGAGGGAAAAAAAACCAACTTCTTTCCATCCAATAGCAAGAGCATCTACAAATCTGAACAATACACAGTCAGCTGTACGGGAGCCAAGAGCCCTAAGGGGTAAAACTTTATTTAAATGGTTTAATCTTCCTGTTTGTCATCTTTCACTGGGAGAAGGTTGCCCATTTGCCATCAGCTGCGTGGGATTTCCCAAGGTGGAGGCAGTGATTTAGTTCCAGGGTGAGCGAAACTCATGGAGGTCAGACCTGCGTACCTGGAGGAGTTCAGTGAAGGTGACTCAGGGGCGAAGCTGTCAGCGTGTTTCTGCTTTGGAAAACTGCCCCGGTTCCTCCACAAAGATGAAATGGGATGCATCAGAGGATATCTACCTGAATTTAAATAAACTCAGCAATGATGCTTTCACCTCTTTCCCGCTGAGATGATTATCCAGTTAAGCAGACTGTGTCTTTAGGGGATTTCTTCCAGTGTTTGGAAGGAGTTTCCTTTTGGCTCACTGGTTTGTTTTGTGAATCATCTCAAACCATAACCTTTTAATAGCTGTGCTATTAAAGTATTTATAGAAAGGTTATACTGTCGTCCTCTCAGTTACTTTTTCCTAAGCTTTGTTGATTTGGTTTTGATACCTCTGGGTTTTTCATCAACTTCTATTGCTGCTGCCATTTCTTTGAGTCGTCTCGTGACTTTTTTTGTTGGACATATGATAAAGCAAGTAATGCTCTTATGAGAACATTATCAAGGATTTTGTAGAAAATAAGCTATGATAGTAAAATATCTTAAAGAATATTAAAAGAACAGTCTCTGTCCTATTGAATTTCAGTTTAAGAAAAAAAACCAAACATGAATTTGTGTTACATCCCATTATATACTTACGTATAACCCTGTGGGGTTTCATTCCTGTTAAATACTGCTGGACTTCTCCACAAAGCAGGAGAACACAAAGAATAACTTACATGAAGAGTAAAGGATCGTCACGTGGATTTCACAGGTTATAATTTGTTTTGTGATCTTAACATTACTTCGTATAAAATTGAAACTACTGTTAATCTCTCTCCTGTTTCGGATTGACTGGAAGTGTTGATAAGGTTCAGGAAAAGAGGTAATTAAGTAGCATATCACAAGAAGCTGCTGATGACTGCTTAATTTATCCCATTAACACACAGTTGCTATGTCTTTCCCAATTACCGTGTAAACACTCCAGCAAAGCTTTTCTAATACAGCAGTACAGAAAGAATAAAAAGCAACTTATTATTGCAATAACATGTAGAAGAAAGCCTGAGTACTTGTCTGGAGTACGTACAAATGAATTTCTCCAGATTTTAAAAGAGCCTAGGAACTACTTATTTAGAGTAATTTTTCATCTTCTGCTGTGCTTAAGGAGTCTCCACTTTTGCAAAACAACCCTTCTTTTCAGAAGTTTCTTTCTCCATTTGCCCCAATTTATTTTCAGATCTCAAAGAGAAATTATTTGCCTCCCCTAATTACTACCTCCTTTTGCTATTTCTTCCTGGTATTCTCAGTAGTTGGGCTGGGGTTATAGCTTTTCTGAAGACCGCTAGACAAAATATAGCTGGGTTTTTTAGCAGTAGTTAACTTTTCAATCCTGAATTAAATGGACAATCGCACAGTTGGAAGAGTGCTTTTTTCTTTGATAAAAATACTGTTTTCCAGTCAAATGCTTTACATACCAAACCAGTCAACTGCAAGGAGGACAGGAACAAACAGAAGTTGGTCTGAATGCCTCACAAAAGCAAAGCTGATTCTTTTTTCCCATTTCAAGAGTTCCATGACGGTGACCTAAGATTCCCTGAAAACTGTACTGCTCAGAGAGCTTATCGCAGCATATCTGTATGTTGTCACCTGTGAGCAATTTAATAAAAAAAGATACAGCAACAATAAAAGGAGGCTGGAGAACCCCAGCTAATCCCTGAACAACCTTATTTCAGTGTATTTAAAGTCCAAGAGAGACTTGAATTCTGGGACCTAGCAGATTCTGACATGAAACAGATGTTTTCATCATGTCCCAAGCTGGCAACTACCTAGCAGGTCTGGTACGTCACAAGGAGGAATCATGACCCATAAAGAGCAGATTTTCAATACTTTGCATTGCACTCCTGCATCAGTAACACCCGGGTATATTTGCAATAGCTGCGGATTTTAGTGGCATTACGCCTGGATTTATCTCAGCGTCGCTAGATTTGACCCTTCCTTTTCTAGAAACATATCATTGTGTCTGAATTAAGAAAATAAAAGCCCCAAACCAATTTAAAAGACTTCGTATCCGAGGCAGTGATAAGTCAATCATCTCATCAATAACGCGTGTCCAATACTCTCAGTAATCCTAGTGATCAGCTTTGTTTATGAAAGCTAGAGATATTAAATTGAGCTCCTCACCGCTCTGAGCAGAGATGACAAGTGGCAACTGAAACTAACATTGACAGAGCTAAAGAAGCACACGCTGAGTGCGACAGACGTAACAACGGAGGGGGAGCAAGGCTAAACCAAGCTGGCTGGGAGCAAAACTTGGAGGTTGGAACAAATCCCTCATCCCACTTAACTCAATGACAAAACACCACTGATAATTTGCTCGGTTCAGTAACGCAATTGCTGCCACACCTGTATCATCAGGAGGGAAAATTGGCCGATGCAGAGGAGCCATGGTACAGGAGTTACAAGTACAAAGGATGCAAGGAGAGCATCGCAGACTGAACTGGGGGAGAGTACAGCTCTCAAAGTCTTAGCACCTAGCTCCTCCCTACGACATCTAAAGGCATCAAAGTACCCAAGGCATAACTCCTTGAAAACCTCCTTTTTATGATACACTTGTGAAACAAGTAAGCACGTCATGCAAAACAAGGAACCCTGAAATACAAGTAGGTACACAGGTAGCTGGAAAATAAGACAATGATCTGGGTTTAAAATGTATATTTCTGGTGCAACTCTACAAATACAAATGTTTGTTTCGTTGCCTGGTTTTAAGGCTAAATTCCCACTACCAGAATCAAGTCTCTATTTGGTGACTGTTATTGGAACTGCAGTTACTACCATTGATTAGTCAATAGTTGTCCTTTCTGTCTCCAGTCTCATCCGGTTAATAGGTTTTATCCCAAATTACACATTTTGGAAGGAAGATTATTGTTTTCTATACATTTATGCTACATCTCTCACAACAGATTCTCACTCTGTTCAGTCTGCAAGTGCCACCGCACAATCATTTTTAAATAATAATACTGTGCTGAGAAATATAATAAAATACTCAATTTCAGAACGAAAGATTTAAAAAACAACCAAAGATGACCACTAGGTTTGGGGGATTCACTGACAAAAGCAAGTGTTCTTTTTCAAGTGTTTATAAGGACTCAGCTGAACTTCTGTCATGGTTTCTGTCCACATTATAAGACAGCGAAAGTCTACAAGACAACGGCAAGAAAGAGCCAAAATCTAGACAATGTAGTTATGAACAAAGATTGAAAGAGATGAGGTTGTTGAATCTAGAAATAGAAGATCTGGGGAAATGGGAGTAACAGCTCAGATATATGAAGGCTTGCTGCAAAAAGAAGAAACCATTCTCCATGCCACTGAGGATAGTTCAGAAGCCATTGGCTTAGATTGGCTTGAATTGCTGGAAGAAGATTTAACTTAGATATGAAAAAGTACTATCCAGTATTAAGGAGAGTCAGGTGCTTGTGCAAACCACCTGGGAAGGCCTGGACTTGCTGCTGCTGGATGTTTTCAAAACCAGATTGAATCACAAATCATCTGTGGAAACATTTTACGTGATGATTCAGGTGATTTGAGGGATGAACCAAATGACCTCCTGAAAACCTCTCCCAGCCCTATATAGTCTGTGATTTGCCCAGTGTTGGGGAGGAGGGCTGTAATGATTAAGCCCATGAGAAATCAAAAACCATCATACTGTAACTTAAGAATTAAAAAAACCGCAAACCCTCAGTGTTGTTTCAGACCCAGGTGCATTTAGCCAATCTCCTTCTACCAGCACTCATAATTGGATGCCAAGAAGTAAGCACAGGGGAGATGTTCATGACTACTCTACCAGTCTCCAAATATTCTCAGTTCAGGAATTATCTGTGTTGTGGTCCGTGCTGATTCCTTCCTCCAGCTATCCACCCAGATTTAAGCCCATAAAAATGTTTGTTTGTATTTTTCATGTCTGCTACTTGCTGCATGAAGGACCAACTTCTTTGTTTTATTTTGAATCCCATTAGCTTCATTTGAAGACATTTGTCTTTGTGCTAGAAGAAAATGAATTGTTACTCCTACCCTCTGCTTCCTGTCTTTGAAAAGTAATTTATATAGGTCAAGACCAGATAATCTTGTCCCATGGCTGCTTATTTAAACACCTTTTGTTAACTTTTTTGGAAATCCAAGAACATTTCATTTGCTGGGTTATCGATACCCACCAGCCTGTTAACCCATTAAAAAAATCCAGACACCTGTGAGGTGCAGTTTACACGAAGTTGGATCTTTTTACCTTCCTTCATCAAAGTTTCAGCTAATTTGCCTGGTTCAAATAGCAGGTTTGTAAGCTTGTGGTTCCCTGGATCTCTCATGGATCCTCTTCAGTCTTCACACATCAGGAAAGTTTTAAGAGGAACCTTGCACGTTGGTGTTAATAATTCAGATATTTGATTTTTTATTTTCTGTAAAACTCTTAGGTAGATATATATATAACCTTGCTATTTTGTCTGACTTTGTCTTTTAAATCTGTACCTTTAGTTCTGTTTCAGGTGGGCTCTTTGCTGAATCCTCCCTGCAAAGAGGGTCTGGCAAACCCCTGATTCCTCTGCAGTAAACGCCAGTGCAGAGAATTCACTTGGGTACTCTGCAGTGACCATTTTCTCTGCGAGTGATTCTTGTGTACAGTTGCCATCAATTGGTCTTACAGGCAGGCTTTTCACTTCTGATGTGATGAAAGAAAGATTTAATTTTAATGTTGTTTCATTTCATTGGGTGCTCTTCAGTGTCCTTTGGCCTGCCTCATTATAGTTTTACTTTTAATCCGCTAGAGTTACAGATTCTGTTTGCTTCTTCTGGATACAGCTTTAACTTTTTTAAGGATGCCTTGTTATTTATAACAGCTTTTACCCTTCTGTACCACCATGCTGGCTTACTTTTTTCTGCAAGTAAGAAAAAGCCACGCTGGCTTCTCTTTTTCCTCTCTGGCTTTTCTAAGAGAAAACCAGTGGTACACCAGTGGCATGTTTCCTACTCAACACCCTTCACTACTGTCAACATCTGTAAGGATTTAATTCCTCTAGCCTTCCCTTTTAACTCTTTTTTTTTTTTAAGAGCTTATTTTGACATAGTCCCGCTGCTGAATTTGGGCAAAGCTTTCGCAGACTGCTTGGCTCCTGTTGAGGGATGTTGACCCAAGGTATGTTGTGGAATCTGCTGCAGGATGTTGGCTTCATGATGAGATTTTGAGTTAGATTTTTATGTCAACCCAGGGGTTACATATCTTCCTCTAAGATCAGTAACCAGCTGCTGCTTCAGACTCAGATGTGATCTTTGCTGAGTCTCCATGGAGCGACTGAAGTCACCCAATATGCCTGTATTTCCTGCCTTTCCTACCTCTTTTTTTTCTTCTGTTAGGATCCGTTAGTGCTGCTGTACTGGTGAGCTGTAGGGTCTATTGACCCAAGGCTGTGTTGTTTCTTCTTGGCCTGTAGTTTCATTCATAGAGATCTTTGACATGTTTTGATCTCTCTTTCCAGCATATGGCTCATCTGATACAGTGTCCTTTTGATTGTTTTCCTTCCACCAAATTTTTGATACAGGTGTATCCATCTCTTCATTCACGCTCAAAAAGGCCAGATCCACCATCTTCGTTTCTGAAGTTTCCAGCATTTCTGTAGTAACATGTGTACTGCCACTTTAGTTCCTGCCTTCACAACCTTTTCAAATGTCAATCTATTTGCTTTCCATTTTCTGATTGATTATTCACTTCCTGTGACCTATTCTTCATTGAGGGGTACCTCAATGTTTGTGTCATCTTTAGAAATGTCATCCCAAACCGTATACCTCTGTGCACCGGTTGGCTTCCCTCACTCCTCACTTTAAAAGCTCACTCACAGCCTCCTTAATCTTACGTGGCTCACCTCAGAAGAACTCTGCCTCTTCTGTCCTGGCTTTCAATGCTTTTCATGTGTCAGATAAGCCTGAAACCATCTTACATTCAAGCTCTGCCTCTCTACCACTCTCCCTGGACCTGCAAGACATAAGGGAACATTTCAGAGACCATTACCATAGAGGTCCTTCTCTTTGGTTTCTTTTCCAGGAGCCTAAATTTTGCCTCCACACACAAGGCTTCCCTTGCTGTCATTGATACCTATTTGGGCCATGACCACAGACTCTCCATCACTTGCTTCTTCAAATCTTCTGACTGCCTTTGCATGTTACAACAATGAATGGATTTGTCTTTTATATATATAGAATACATTTCATAGGTGATGTCATGGCTTAGCCCCAGCTGGCAACTAAGTACCATGCAGCCCCTCAGTCCCTCAGCCACAGTGGAATGGGGGAGAGAATCACAAGAGTAAAAGTGAGAAAACTTGTGGGTTGAGATAAAGGCAGTTCAATAAGTAAAGCAAAAGCCACTCACACAAGCAAAGCAAACCAAGGAATTCATTCACCACTTCCCATGGGCAGGCAGGTGTTCAGCCGTCTCCAGGAAAGCAGGGCTCCATCACGTGTGACGGTGACTTGGGAAGATAAAAGCCGTCACTCCAAACATCCCCCCCTTCCTTCTTCTTTTCCCAGCTCTATATGCTGAGCATGACGTCATATGGTGTGGGACATCCCTGGGGTCAGTTGGGGTCAGCTGTCCCAGCCGTGCCCCCTCCCAACTTCACCTGGCAGAGTGTGGGAAGCTGAAGAAGTCCTTGGCTAGTGCAAGCACAGCTTAGCAACAACTAAAACGTCAGGGTGTTATCAACATTATTCTCATACTAAATCCAAACACAGCCCTACACCAGCTACTAGGAAGAAAATGAATTCTGTCCCAGCCAAAACCAGGACAGGTGTTACTTCTTTCCTGATTGATCTGCAAAGCATATTAATTTTGATACCCTCTTGAAAATAGTCTTAATGCCTTATTGATGAGGGTTTGTATATGATTTCTCTGGAGGAAGTGGAGAGGGGGCAAAAAACAAATTTGAGAAAAAAATATTGCATGATAATGAAACAAGAACCTTTCGATGTGAGTTAGACTTTGTGATGACCTGGAAAGGAGACAAAGTGAGGGAGATTTAAGGATATTCAACTGCAAAGCCCAAGAGCATATGCTTTAATTAAATTTAGCAGCTTGAATCAGCTCCTCCCCTCCCATCTGAATGGCTGGCAGATATTCTGTGATCATGGAAATATGCTTTCCTTTGCCCTTATTTATGTTACTAAATCTCTCCTAAAATTTCTCAGTGGCATGACTGCATATAGCAATAGTGGGAGCAAGAAATAAGATAACAAGATATCACATAGACCCACACGAAGCACTTTGGCTAACAAGATGCTTGTAGTACAGGTTGCCAATACCAATTGGATCTCTTGTTGCTTCTAGCACTGGAGCTGAGATCCACGTTAAGAAATTTTCACAAGGAAGCTTGAGATGGTTACTCTACAAATCTACCTGCAAAAAGATTTCTTAGGGTTTTTTAGGCACCTGTGTCCTGAAATGCCAATGCTTTTGCTATTAAACATTAGATAGCTAAATTTTTTGCCTGTGCATACCCTGTGCAGTCTCAGCAGAGCTGAGCAGTTCCTTCCCAGCACTTTGTGAGATTCATGACATTGGCACTCTTTTCTCAACCATCCCAGTGAAGCTCATCTCAAAAGCATGTTGTGGGTGCATGTAATGATCACCAATGACACTGTCCTGACTGCTTAGTAATACAAAATATGTCCTTTTTGTAATATAATAGGGATTAGTCTGCTTGCTCAGGAAGTGGGTGGCTTAGGCTCGAGTCTCTCAGGCTGGGAGGTTCCCAATCTACCATTCCCGTGTCCTAGAAAAATGTGCTAATCATGAAGCTGGGTTAAAGCTGGTTTCTATCATGCTAGGCAAAGCTGTGCCTTTGTGCAGAAATAAGGTCTTCAAGCCTCATAAATCCAATGAAGGAACAGCCAAAAAGAACCATGACATTGTAGCTCATTAATGAGGGGATCCTAAGCAACCCCTTGGAAGAGAGGGTAGAAAAGGTGTAAGAATGTACTGCAGAGGATCTTTAAAGTTGAAACAAAACACTCATGTTTGACGTGATAAAGAAGAGGGAGTCAATGGGTGAAATTTGCTTGAATTTCCCTAATCCTCATTTGGAAGAACTTTTTTCCTAGAGAATGTGTCCCACCAAATAATAGAGGTTACCTCCCTCAGTGGATGCCCTTAGCAATATTGCTGAACCTCATCCTTGGTCTTGAATAGACTGCTTTGGGATTGTAAAATTACTTCACCTTTCGTCTTAAAAATGAGTTTTTACTAACTCTTGGAGTGAGCTACAGCTGCATGTTTTATAGGAGAGGTTTGATCACTGATTCTTTTCAGACTGAACAACACTTTTAATAAATTAAATGCTAAATGCAGATAGACCCCATCTCTCTTTATGACAACTTTGTACTTTTAATTATGTGAGTGGGAGAGAGGAGTACAGGTCTATGCAGAGCATCTAACTGGAGAGGGAACATAGCAGCACTGAGACCTGGCCTAGCAACCCTAGGACGTTAGACCTGGATTTGTGTTGCAGGATCTGGGCATCTTTCATATGTCATACCTGCCTTTACTAATCCTAATTCCTTAAAATGTACTAGTTACTCAGCCATTGCATTGATGGCAGACCTCCAAAGAAGAGGCTGGGTACTGCAAAGAAGGCATCCACAAGGTAAATTTTCCTCTTCTTCAGAACCGAGTGGATGCAGTTTGTGGCCAGGAGGGTACTACGTTATGGAGAATCCCTCCGTCCTGAATTCTTTAAAACTCCTAATCACTTGCAGTCAAGAAGGACAGATGAGTATGGTTCAGAAAGGGCATGTCTGTCTTAGGTTTAGGCCAAGTAACAAGCTGAAGGGTTATATTCTGCCTGCTTAAATTTCGCCAAGAATTCAAATCAATGATGTAGCTCATTAAGACAACGTGTCCCAAAGTTGTACATGATAATTGGTGTTGATATGCTGTTGAATAGCCCCTCCAGCATTGACCAGAAGTGGCTGTACTTCAGCAGTGGATCAGCTGCATTTCAGGCCTGGTCCAAGGTTAATGTGAAGTTAATGGAAGGACTTCACCAGCAGAGAGAAAGAGGTCATTATCCCACTCTACTCAGCGCTGGTCAGGCCACACCTGGAGCACTGTGTACAGTTCTGGTCCCCACTGTACAAAAAGGATGTGGCCAGGCTGGAAGGGGTCCAGAGAAGGGCCACCAAGATGATCAGAGGACTGGGAAGCTGCCATATGAGGATAGGCTGGGAGAGCTGGGTTTGTTCAGCCTTGAGAAAAGGAGGCTCAGAGGGGATCTCATCACCACGTACCAGTACTCAGGGGTGGTTAAAAGAAGATGGAGACTCCCTTTTTACACGGAGTCCCATGGAGAGGACAAGGGGAATGGACACAAATTGCTCTTGGGGAGATTCCGATTGGACACCAGAGGGAAATTTTTCACAGTGAGGACAGTCACCACTGGAATAATCTCCCCAGGGGAGTGGTTGACTCGGCCTCGTTGGGCACTTTCAAGAGTCGTCTGGACAGGGTGCTGGGCCATCTTGTCTAGACTGTGCTGTGCCTAGAAAGGTTGGACTAGATGATCCCTGAGGTCCCTTCCAACCTGGGATTCTGTTATTCTGTGATTCTGCCAAGTCAATAAGCTTTGGATCAATTTTCTATGTCAGTTCACAAAGTGCTTTTGAATAATTTATGCTGAAGGCTTTATATAAATTGAAATTAGTGCTTTCATTTACTTGCATATCATAAGAATAAAAATTTTTTTTTGAAATTGTTTTACTTAGTTATTTATCTGTTTGGAGATTGGAGCTGAAGTCTATTGATCAACCAGATTAAAGAATGTGAAATCAGAGTGAGGCTGGCTCCCTCATTTTAACGAGTTAGTGTATCCATTTTATTTTTCTCAGACAGATTTGATAAAATGAGATACAAATCTACACACCTGCAGGCCACTGAGATAATACAGTACTTAGTCTGGGTACGGGAAGAGAAATGGTAGTAAGGATATGTGCATTCATCAGGATGATATATACAAAAAGAGAGAATGATTAACTTTGCAAAATGTTTTTCATAGTCCACACAGCTTAAGTTATTAATGAACGGCTGCTTGAATGAGCCATATCTCTTGACCTCAAAATGATATCATTTAAAAAAAATCAGAAGCAAACATAGGCCAACTGATCCATTTATTTAAAGTGTTTTAAATGCCCCTGATTTAGTGTGCTGATCTGCATTATAATCTGATCTCAGTGTCGGCTGCCACCAGACAAGCTCCTTCCTGCTCCTTCCACTTCTCGGCTGGCCCTGGCTGCATATTCCTGTGCCTTCCCGTGCGTTTGACTGAGCAGTTACGTAGGTGGGGGTGGCAGAAAGAGCTGGGGTCACCTCTTTAGCATCATCAGCCTGAAGCTGGCCCAAGTTAGGCACGACATGAAACTGTACCCTAACAGTGGAGATCTGCTCTCAATGGCACCATAGCCCCATGGGGTGATGGAAACTTCAGTAATCAGAAGATCTTACATGGTGCAGTGGTAATTTATTTCAGAAGCAATAAAAAGTGATGTGTTCATAAGTATGAACAGTGGTTGCTTTCTATTTGTCTTCAAGCTGATACCTGCTACTGGAATAATTAATTTTAAACCTTTGGATTAGGCTTTGGTGAAATATAGGAGGCAGTATAACAGGAAAGGATGGAGGAAATGTGTCCCACCTGAGGCCAACAATTACAAGGGCCAGTAAATCTCTGCCTCCTGGCAGATGAAAAAAAACAACTGTAAGTGACCAGCCTCTCACTTTCATCAGTGAATTTCATTAGGCTCCTCAGAAGGGGGGCTGCTCCAACTGAAGTCACCTTAATAGAAAAGCAGGAGTAAGCAGAGACCTTACAAAGAGCAAAAAGATCAGTAGAGAAAATTCTATTTTAGAGCTCAAAAAATGCAGAGATAGCACGGGTTTTGCTAGAAATAAATTCAAATTAATCCTGGCAAAGAAAATTAAAATAGGGAGCAAGGATTTCTTCAGTATTTAAACATGAAAACAGAAAGAAAATGTGGAATAAGAAATATAGGGCAGACATTAAATATAATGGAAGTATGACCCCGCAGTTAAAGGTCTACTTCAGCTCGGTTTTCTGTAAGGACTCTGATGTAGAACCTGCTAAGGAAAGACAAGATGATTAATGGGAAGAGGACTGTGGACATGGAAATTTCTATTACCAAAGTGGAAACAAAACTCTCTAAACTAGTTTCATTTAACTAGGGAGAAAGAAAGAGATATGGAGCTGGGCAATTGGCATTCTTGATATTTGAAAGAGCTGGCTCGGGAAATCGGTGCTCCATCTCAAAGCTCTTTAATAAATGTATGAAGTTGGGGGTGGTTCCATCTGCATGTCAAATAATAAATATAGCGCCCATATTTGAGTGCAGAAAAGCAGCCACCCAACCCCACAAATGTGCAAGCTTTAGAATAAATCTTCAAGAAAACAAAAATGAGTGAATAATTAAAGAAAAGAAACGACCACAAGGAGGTGAAAATAAATCAAGATGGGAGGAAATACAGATTTATCAAAAGCTGTTTGTGTCTGAAATCTTCCCTTCAAAAGGATAAACAATTCTTATGGATGGGAAAAATGTTTTAGACATAATCCACTTAGATTGCAATGAAACAATATCAATATTGTGCCACATGGGATATTATTAACCGGGGAAAATGTGGATCATTTCCAAAATACTAATGTGGTAAGTAACTACTAAAGAGAAATGACCTGGGGTTCTGTAGAGAAAAAACCTTGTAGTTTGCAGGGCAGGTTTTAGTGGAGTTTCTCAACGCTCTGTCTTCAGACTAATCTTATTTAATGTTTCGATTGGTGACCCTGGCTTAAAAAATAGAGATTTACTAATGAATTTTGTCGACAGCACAAAGCTGGGAGGTATAGGCAATTCAGAAGAGGATTGGTGTATTAGTGAGGTGAATTGGAGAACTGAAAAATATAATGGTACAAAGAGTCAGGTCGTGCATGTGGGGATTAATAACAAAAGAGTCGGCTATAAAGCTGCAGCTTGTCAGCGGGAAAGGAGGGGGTAAAAAGGGCATGTTGTGTTTGTTGATCACAGGATGATACAGCCCTGAAAAAGCAAACAACCTAGGGATGCCTCAGCCGAGGGGTTCTCAGGAGAGGTCTTTGATGAGGCTGAAGTGGTGCCTCTTACAGAACAGTGTACTAAATCCTTGGCTCCCGCAAACACGGAATATGACTGCAAGCTGGTGCCGTGAAGTTCATCAGGGAACATCAGCGGCCTGGAGAGGTTACCAGATAAAGCCTGGAAATGTTTGTGCTTTATACAGCTTCGGAAAATGAAAACTGAGAGGGAATATGATTATTCACAGAATCACAGAATCCCAGAATGGCAGGGGTTGGAAGGGACCCCTGGAGCTCACCCCATCCCACCCCCTGCTGGAGCAGGCACACCCAGAGCAGGGGCACAGGGCCGCGTCCAGGCGGGGGGTGAATGTCTCCAGGGAAGGGACCCCACAGCCTCTCTGGGAAGCCTGTGCCCCTGCTCTGGCACCCGCACAGGGAAGGGGTTTGTCCTCATGTTCAGGTGGAGCTTCCCGTGTTCCAGCTTGTGCCCGTGGCCCCTTGGCCTGGCGTTGGGCACCACTGAAAAGAGTCCGGCCCCATCCCCCTGACACCCACCCTTCAGATATTTATAGGTATTGATAAGTATTTAAAAGTATTCTTTAAATATAACTGAATTTAAGAAACACAGGAGGACTCCTTGAGCAGAAGGAGAACACTGATGCAAAAACAAATTGGTATACATTGGACATGGAATAATTCAGCCTGGAAAGTCTTAAGAATTAAGGTGGAAGGGTCTGGGACAGTGTCTTAACCCCAATAATGGGAATAAAAGAAATTACTTTCAGGCATGTTTATTAAGAAACTCTAAGATATCACCAGATACAACATCGGTCGTAGTACAAAATGGGTTTTGATTGCCCAGAAACATTCCGGGTGCGCTGAGCTGAGCTGTGTCACCTTCAGGCCTGAGCTGGGACATCTGCATGACGCTGCATTTACTGATCTGTGTCACTGATAGCTTGGCTCCTTTGCATTGTTCTCTGTTGCATAGTACAAACCTATCTTAGAAGAGTCATGAATGAGACTTTGAGGTCTACTGTTCGTTCCAGACAGGAAGGATTCTACTGATCTTTAGGTGGAGGAGATATCTGTGAAGTTAAATGAGCTAAGCCGTGGTCTGAAGGCAATTCTTTTTCTACATGGAGACTCTCAGGAGCCCCGGGTGATTCCAGTTTTAGTTGAAACACTGCCATCAGATAAGAAATGAGCAATGATGAATCTAAGCAAAGCCATTAATGGCCAGGCTAGGTCTACACAAGTGAGGAGAAAAACCTTTTGTTTGTGTTTTGTATTTCTACCTGCTGGACTGAGACTAAGCATTACAGGTAACCGTGGCTGCAGCTGAAGGACGTTTGTCAAACAAGAGGGGAAAGCATCATGGCCTTGTTGAGCTGTCCTTTCCTTTTCCTGTTTCTCTGACTAAACTTTTCAGCAGAACAAGAAGTTTTTCAGTACAAGGCTACTGGACTGGCACAAAGCCATTTACATGCTCATTCACACGATGTATCCAAAGGAAGTGTTCAGACCCAATCAGGACACCTTACTCAGCAGTGGCATTGCACTCTCATTGTTTTAAGGGATAATTTACTCAACCCCTTTCTCAGTTTAATGAATGGTTGAAATACAATATACGGTTAAACATCTCACCTAGAACCATATATAACCTCCTCATCACCCTCCTGAAATTACAAAAAACCCCTGCGTTGACAAGGGGAAAATGCATTTCTTTAAGGTACTGATAGTTTATTCAACAGTCAAATAATGAACAATAATAGAAAAAATTATAAGAGAAACATATTTCTTTCTTCTACACAATCTAAACTCCTTATGCTGCAGTGTCTTATCCACATCAAAGATGTATTCCACAGGTTAGTTAAAAGGAACGTGTTTGTCCTTGCTCTTGACAGTTCATCCCACTCAAGGAGTCCTCCTCATACGGAACCAGTTGTGAGAAAGCAAGAAGAAACCTTTCCCCCGGGAAAGAGAACAAAATGTCATTTTTTGAACCATTTTGACAAATACTTTGCCGTGTTTCCAGAGGCATCTTGAGGAAAATTCTCTCTCTTATAGTTGCTGCAAGCTGGGTTCCACCAGGTCGCTGTGACCCAACGGTCATAGTCAATGGGGGAGTGACAACACGGTCGTCCTGGGAAGATTTCAGAAGGGTTCACAGGGCAGCCAAAAAAGCTGGATACATTTTAACATTGATTCCAAAAAGGAAAATACTAAAAAGCAAAAATAATATAACTTCATATTCACATATGATTAATGTTTTTCAGAAACCCACATTCAAATGGCAGTCAGTGATATTAAATTCTACCAGTACTCGGGCCATGCCATATGAAAAGAAGTGATGCACTGAACCATCATACTGAAAAAATTGCGGGTCGTCAGTCTTTGGAGAAAAAGGCTTGTGGAGGAGAAACCCGTCATAACTCCCTTGTATTCCCATAGTGACGAGAGAGGACAGTCCTTGTGGTATCCATGGTGTGTGTAAGCAAGGAATGTTCTTGATATGCAGAGGGCTGAGAGCTGCTATCAGAGTGGTTTATTAGTTTAAAGGGAAAGCTAGCAACTCAAAAGGAATTAATAAACTGTACACGCATCTATATTTATTCTCATTTTGGTGAGCCAAGCAGAAGGATGCTCTTTGATGGGAGGACTGAAAGAGCACAACCGTGTTCTCCCCTGGTTTGGCTCCAAGGTGGCATCTGGTTACAAGCCAAGAATTCCATGCAGAAGTGAAGAAATAAGAGCATGGGACCGGGGTGGTGGTGGTGCAGAAGACCAAAAGAGGGATGAGATTTAACAAAGGAACCAAAAGGATGTTATGAAGAAAGGAGAGATGTTGCTATTCGTGGAGTCAGTTGCAGTTTAAGCATGATGCTGCAGCGAAATTGAGAGTAACACATAACATTCTTCTGATCTTGCTAACTTTGAGCTGATCTTTGGAAGGTAGTGATGGATTCTTTAATTTAAAACATTAAAATAAAGCCAAATCAAAACAGCATCTAAGCACACATTCAGAGAAAGCTCTCTTATTGTGCCAAGAGTAGTCTGCATGTCAGGGCTCTAAATAAACAGTCTAAATATACAGGTTCATAAATCTTGTGTGTGAAATTAAAACAAAGGAAAGGACATTGATTTATTATATGTTTGTTTGAAAGCTTAAGACTTAGTCTTTAGTTATAATAATGGTGTCCTCCATGCTCTGTAAGGGGGCAGAAGTGCTTGACTTCAATTGTGCTTTTCTTTTTTTTGGTAATTATAAGGTCAGTAGGAAGCGTTCCCAGAAGAGCAATCTTTCTGGCTGTGCTTTTAGGTTGATTCCCATTAAAGTTTCACCACTCAGTCTAAGTTCCCCACAAAGAAACTGACCTCCTGAACTTGAAACAGCTCTTGTTTCAGGGAAGGGATTTTGGGAAAATTGCCGTCAAAATCAGGAGAAGCATTTGGGAGCTCTGCAGTCAGATTGTGACCGATGTACATCACATAAGCTTTGCTTCTTACTAAGAGTTAATGAAGCAACAGAAATTTTATACCAGATGCAGATAAGCTTTGGTTTTGATTACTCGTAACAGTGTGTGTGGGGGTTCTCTTCTTTTTTCCCCACTTGTAGTAACTCCATAACCTCTAGACTTGGGTAGCTCCACTGTCTCATGTGCTGTGTGGAGAGAAGGGGATGTATGGGCAGGAAGGCTTTTCCTTTCAGGTCTACTCAAAATCCTAGGATGCTGGATTGAGCAAGGCTTGAAGACACCAGCGAGAATGAGAAATAAGGAAATAAGGAGAGTAAGAAATAGGAATGAAAGGGCAGGTAGTGGGTGTCATTGAGGGTCAAGCTTCCCTACTGGTATATGCTGATAAGCCATATGCTGTAACACATAAGTAACTCTTGCATAACACGTGAAAATTTATCAACATAGTGGCTGCATGCACTGTG
This sequence comes from Phalacrocorax carbo, assembly GCF_963921805.1. Classification (NCBI taxonomy): domain Eukaryota; kingdom Metazoa; phylum Chordata; class Aves; order Suliformes; family Phalacrocoracidae; genus Phalacrocorax; species Phalacrocorax carbo. The sequence goes on along the minus strand of NC_087514.1, from coordinate 3,170,533 downwards.
GAAGGGTGGCTTCGTCTGTAGTCCTTCGTTTGGAGACCATGTGGCTAAGAAAATTCTCTTGGAGATGTGCAGAGTCCCAAGAAGCCAACAAGAGCAGACGTTGGCAAAGTTTGGCTCCATCTTCACTTCCTACAATCAAAGACGAAAAATGTGGCAGGTGGATGCGCAGAAAAAAATGTTTAAGAATAGGGCAGGTGTAAAATGAAGATCCTCTGTCCTCTGGCAGTCTGTGACTGAGGGACATCCTGAGCCAGGATATAATCATGTCTTTCTGATGAGTAGCCCTCAGTAGACCTTCCTTATATAAATGCGTGTGGCTGCATTTGAATCCGCTTTCATCTATGCAACAGCTTGAGGTGATGAACTCCACAGTTCAGTCATGCAGTGCATGAAAAAAAAATTCTCCTTAACTAGCTGGCTGTTAAAGAAGGGCAACAGAGGAGGGATTGCTATGCATGCATACGGGAGTACTGTTTATGGGAGCTGTGCAATGTGTATCCCCTTCCTGTTCTGTGCCTGCTCATCCTCTGGGTCCTTTGATATAGTAGCTGTCCTGTACCTTCCCCTTCAATTCCACCCATTCCTGTAGGTTACATGTTTCTCAGAATAACAGGAGTTCATTTAGGCTGTGCTACCAACTTGCAAAGTCATTTCACAGGTAGCTTAGCTAGAAGAGCACCAGGCTCCTCTGTCACCTCTCAAGGTGCACCTCCTCCCCAGAAGTGGGGGACACGTTACAGAAGGAGCTGTTTGTACAGTCAGCCTATACAAGCCAAACGGCTGATTCCAGAGTTTCCCAGAAGGCTTTGCTTCCCCAGGCAGCACTGGAGCTCCCATGTCATGGTGGCCTCAGCAGTGACACTGCACGAGCTCTTGCCATGTCCTTCACTCCTTGGGTGACTGAGGAGGTAGGAGATGGCACAATGACCGGTTCCGTTGCACCCTGTGAACTGGAGGAGCACTTTCACACCTTCCCTATTTTATGTAGCTCTGGTGGCCCAGAATCACTGGCTTTGAGTCCCCTCCATAGCTGTGCTGCTGGAGGAGACACACAGTACTCGGGTGGGCCGTGAACCCACCTCCCCTGTCCTTCTTGCTGCCCAGGGATGCCCTTATCCCATGCCGAACTGGGTGTGGAAAGAAGCCTCTGTCTCTAACAAGCCCCTGGGGGCTGCTCCAGGTCTTCTGCAGGGTCTCCCCGGACCTTCCTGAAGGTCATCATCTGCCTTGCAAGCATCTACTCCCTTCAGCTGTCCCAGCATGGCAGGAGCCCGAGATAAAATGGCCTGACCTCAGCTTCCCGATGATCCTGCGCCGGCTTCCGGCAAGGCTGCGAAGAATAACCAGTGAAAGAGGTGCTGCCCTGGGGGCAGGAGAAGTAAAGTGCTGTGAAAGCTCCTCTGTGCACAAGGCTGAGGGTGACGGGTCTTCCTGTAAAGACGACAGCAGCTTCTGCTATCTTTCTCTGGGCATCCATCACCAAGATGCAGAAGATATGTTAAATGATACAGCTGTATTTCTTCTGGGGAGAGTGCAACCTCTGCTGTTTTAGCTGCATGTCTTGGCTTAGTTTCTTAACTGTTTCTTAGTGACTGATTAAGTGAAATTTCCCATTGCATCCATGGCTTCCTTCTTGCCATCCCTCAGCCACTCACTCAACGGGGGTGTCAAAGCAGCGAAGTTCAGCTGCTCCCTATGGCACAGGGAAGCTGGCAGATGAGCGTAGCACAGCTGCCCAGGCAGGAGCTTCAGCAGCCCCATCCCTGAGCAAAGTGAGCAGGACAGATTGTGTCCAGATTCAACCAAGAGTCCAGATCACCAGGCAAGTTTATGGGGATGAGGCAGGTCCCAGGAGCTGGGAAGTCAATCCCCAGGCAAGGTCAGGATCAGGTCTTGTGATCCCTGATAGATTTTTTTTTATATATATATTCACGTGTAACCATTTCTCTTGGGATCTCTGCATGCCTTGCTTTTGGGTTTGCTCTGTTACTGTTGTAACCTACTCCACTTCTATGAGCTCCTTTCACCAGAAAGGGTGCGCCATTTCTCACAGTCCCTGCTTTGTGTACCAGAGCTTAAGCACAACTGATGATTAGACTTTTTAGATTTATAGCCCTGAAGGATGTCCTACTGTCCAGTCCTTTGAAAAGCAGGAAGAAGGACTGGTCAATTCACAGTTCTGCCTTACATCCTCTAAAGGGTTAAATCAGCTCCCTGTGTCTCCCCAAATCACAGCCTTGCTGTCCTCTGCAGTGAACCAGGAGTTGTCGTCTCTGAATTCAGGATGCGGACTTATCTTCCAACTCTGCCACTTTTCATGATCTTTATCTCCCTAAAACTTTCATGATCCAGCTATTCCCTATTGGCTTAGGTAGCTGTGCTGGTATCCACCCCTTCTTCGTACTTCCTAATGCCTTTGACACAAGCCTGTGTACAGTAATCAGAGAAAGTAAGTAGTATCTGCAGAGCATACTTGAATTTAATTAAAAGAGTAATAATATCTCAGACTTTGGCACACTACATCACCATTGTGGGTTTGCTGCTTGTACAGGCACCGTCACAGAACAGCTATTCCTACTCTGCATAGCTGTAGGCTCACTGGCTTTACCTGGCTTATGGTATGTGCTGAGGGACTTAATAATACGAAATATTCTGTCAGGTTGGAGAAATTCAGAGGAAAATTATCTGGGGAGGGAATTCCCTTAATGTCCCTCAGTGTCAGCATCTGAGCAGCTGAGAAAATTTTTAGGATACCGTCTTCATTGCTTTAAATAGCATCATACTAGACTGACACCTTAAAACACCTGGGACACCTGATTTTTTAATTTATTTTTTTTTCCCCCAGGTGGCTGAAGAAAAGCTTCATGCCATCCATGGTCAGATTTTTCTGTCAAGTTGTTTGTAGTTGGGTTTTGTTGGGTTTTTTATTTGTTTGTTTGGGGTTTTTTGGTTTGGTTTTTTTTGTGGTTTTTTGTTTTGTTGGGTTTTTTTCTTGTTGTTTGTTTGGTTGTGGTTTTTTGAGCACAGGGAGTGTATTTGAAAATATCTCTTCTCAGACTAGCCTCCTCTTACATAAGCCTTTATAATTCACAAAAGACACTGGGAACAAGAGGTAGACTTGAGCTAGCAATCTGCAAAAGGTGTTCAGGGCTTTGGCCATCCACTGGACTATCATATCCTCCTCTGTCGTATCTGAAAGGCAGCTCTAAACAGGATGCTTTAGAACACATACCTGTCTTGAAAAAAAATTGCCTTCTATTTTTGTCTTCAAAATTTTCTTCTATTCCTGTAAGGATTTCTTCTAAACCTGGATTGCTAAAAAAACCCCTTATTTCCCTGCCATACAGCTTGCCTGAACTCATGGTGAGACAATGCTTCTGTTAGCAGAGTGGCAATGACTACAGGCGCTCTGGGTTCGGCAGCGTTAGGATGTCACATTTGGCTTTTCCCCTTTAAAGTGCTTCAAATAGGCAAACAACAACTTTTTCTCCCATGGGTTGTAGGCTGCCTCCTCAGCCTGGAAGCAGAAACGGGTCTGGGCTGGAGTGCCAAGTAACTCTGCCTTCCACACAAGGGTTGCTGCTGCCAAGAAGGGAACTTGAAGATTTGGTCAGGTGCTATGAGGACCAATACCTGAGTCTCAGTGCAGCTGTGGAACCTGATCATCAAAATGCAGAATAATTCCTTGCGTTAACTGGCCTGATGGCCCAGATGACTGCTTCTTTTCACATGAGACCCATTTCTGGGCAGCCTAAGCCTGCAGGTCATTGGCTTTGTAAATCCAGCCGCTCCCTTAGCACAGAAGGCCTTTCTCAGGGCCAAAAAGTCTCTATACAGAGGCCTTGAAGGACATAGGCACGAGGAGGATCAGAATTGCCATCGCACTCACTGAGCACAGAGGGCACTGGGAGAGTAAGACCATCATGATGGGCACTGGGTACTGCCTGATCCTTGGGTGAGGAGGTCTGTCCACCTCCCAGCTTTGCTCAGGTTCTTCACTGGAGAGGGGCAAACAATTTACCCAAGACTGTTGAGCTAAAGGGATGGGACAAGTAGATTTCTAGTGAGTTTGAGGGTTCACTTCTCCATAGTCTCAGTCCAATATCCCTACCATGAAGCCCCCCTTTGATAATTTTTCAGGTTTTTCAACAGCCTGAGCAACTAGATAAAGGAGCAGTTAGGCCAGTGAGATGAAGTTATATTCTCCTTCCTTAGAGGTGGTTTCTAAGCTCCAGAATTGTCTGGAGGTCAGTATCCATTTTTTCCTTCTTTCACTGGGTAATGGGAAGCCACAGACTTCAGAAATCTGATTAATTTCAGCAGTGGCAGCTCCCTGAGAAAAGGCCCAGTAGAAATATAGAGAGTCCACACAGACTGAAAAAACCCTAGAGAATAACAGCAAAAATGAGAAGAAGATGTGAAAACATGTGAAGTGAAGCAGTTGGATTTGTTTAGCCTAGAAAAGAGAAACCTAAAGTAAGCCAGGTACATGTTCTTCCAACAGAGTACGGCGATCAATAGTTCCGTGCCCTTGGTGACTAGAACAACAAGAAATCTGTTCAACTTCCGGCAAAGAAGAGAAATTAAATGCCAAAAAGAAAACGAAGAGTGAATGTTGTCTAGAGAGGCTGTGAAAACTCCTTGGATGTTTGTTAGAAGACCTGAGGTAAACATGCCCCAGAGTGGTGTAGGTACCCTTGATTCTGCCTTGGAGCAGAGGAAAGGATGAGGGCAGAGGTTCACAAACTGAGGACAAAGAATGTACCTGAGAAGGAGAGAATTCCCAGAAAATTACTTTTAGCCTCGGTGTCTTCCCCTGCCCTTATTCTTTGCTGCTCCCATCCCCAAAAGCTATCTCTTCGAAGCTGTATGAAAAAACCCAAACAAATCCCCCCTCCCACTCTTTTCTTCAAACTGATGTGGACAGCAAGATGAGAACAAAATGCTTTTCAAGGGAGTTTGGGAGGAACAGTGAAGCAGAGGGATTACTCGTCTATTCCAGGAATGAAAGATAGCTCAATATTAAAAAGCCCAAAACCTTTGGGAGTCAATGACCTCTAGGTCCATTGCATCTCTCGGAAATCCACTTCTGAATAAATATTCATTGCTGACACATGCTCTAATAAAAATGGCATCTTGCAGTCATTTGCTGGTTGGTGCATAGAGTCCTGTCAGCTCATTCATAGCACATTTACTGCCAAATCATTCCTTTAATCATAGAACAAGAAATGTTACATACGCCGAACAAATCTCCCTCATTAACTTGAGCGGGTTACTACTGCAGTCTGTTATTCTTCGGCTTCTATTTTTGGAGAAGGTCTTGTAACCTATCGTGTGTGTGAGTCACAGCTGTCAGTACCAGGCTTTGCCAGGATGAAAACTACAGGCTAGGACTCTAACAGTGCTTCATGCCTACTTCTGAAGAAGTCTTCAATATCTCTGACCTGGGACGGAAATACCTGCTCTTCATTTTTACTGCATAGAGCCATGCACTGAATGGCGTTTTTTATCCCTAGCAGTCTTACTGAAATAATTAAAGTCCCACTCAACCTTGGTACAGTGTCAGGATTTGACCTTTTATAACTGTCATACACTGGGGAAGGTAAAATAAGAGGTATGGTTGCAAGTGCCCCTTGTGCCCGTCATCCTCAGCTGGCCTTCTGAAACAAATTTTCACTGTCAGCTTTTGTAGCGGGAAAATATTTCAAGTTGCCATTAATATCGAAGGGAAGTTAGATAAAGCCTAAGGCCTTTTATCTGTATTGGCTATGATTTAGCAATACACATAAACACATGCTTTCCTGAATTAGGGCCCCTCGTGGAATTTTGCAACCAGCAAAGTGAAAGCAGAAAATCCCATCAGCTCGCAGAGACAGAAGCTGCAGATGCAGTATGCTTTTCTTTTTTTTTTTCCTGGGAGGCATTGTTTGCACTCAAAAATTACATGTACTTTGAAAATTTCCTGAGCAATAAGGGCAACTGGTGCATCACAAGCTACCTCTGTGCTAGGAACCTGCTCAGGTGCAGGGTGGCGGCACCCAAACTGCCAAATGGTCATGAAGCCTGGAACACACTTATGCCTGAGCTGTGCCTGAGAGGCGTTCGGAGAGCCTCGCTGGCACATACCAAAGGCACACCAAAGACCTCTCCAACCTTTTGCTAACATAGATGAATCACGTTCTGGTGCCTGAGGACATTCCCAGACAGTTCAATGTACTGGTACACAAGCATTAAAAATGCCGTCCCAATCTCTTGTTCTTGTTTAGAACTCTAGGAAAGCACGCTTGCAGCCCAAAAGGTCAGCAGGGCAAGGAAGGTGATTCTGCCCCTCTGCTCTGCTCTGGTGAGAGCCCACCTGCAGGGCTGCGTCCAGCTCTGGAGCCCTCAGCACGGGAAGGACATGGACCTGTTGGAGCAGGTCCAGAAGAGGACCACAAAAATGATCTGGTGGCTGGAGCATCTCTGCTGCGAGGGCAGGCTGAGAGAGTTGGGGTTGTTCAGCCTGGAGAAGAGAAGGCTGAGGGGAGACCTTATTGCAGCCTTCCAGTGCCTAAAGGGGACTGTAGTAAGGATGGGGGCAACCTCTTTAGCAAGGCATGTTGTGACAGGTGATGGTTTTAAAGTAAAGGAGGGTAGATTTAGACTGGATATAGGGAAAAAAATCTTTACAGTGAGGCTAGTGAAGCACTGGAACAGGTTGCCCAGAGAGGTTATGGAGGCCCCATCATGGGAAACATTCAAAGTCATGTTGGACGGGGCTCTGAGCAACCTGATCTGGTTGAAGATGTCCCTGCTCACTGCAGGGGGGTTGAACTAGGTGGCCTCTAGAGGTCCCTCCCGACCGAAGGCATTCTATGATTCTATGAAAGGTTAAAGGATTTCATTCCAGCTCATATCATTTCCTGACAATTAAATCACCGTCATCCTCATTTTGGTGGGCTTTTTTTAGCAGTCACCCTGTCCTCTAAGGTCACCAAAGAAAAGGCCAGTCACTTATTTAATGTTTAAACCGCTCAGGCAAACTCACATCAAGAGAAAAAGAATAGAGAAGTTGCATTGGTCAAGCTTAATAAAAAGCAAAGGTCTCTTTAGTATAAGGTTATCCCATTGTGCTACCAGCCTTAGCTCCTGTTAATAAGTGTTATCACACCATTCAGTCACATTCGACCCTCCAGTCCAGGTTGTCATTTTCCACGTGAGTTATCTAGTTGGCTGGAAACCCAGAGGAAACTGAACTTATGCTCTAAATTCCTTTTCCCTTTCTGTTTTTAGAAAAGGTTAATCTCTCATGGGTTTCTTTAGAAGATTTTCATTCTAGAGAACACAGATAGGTGGTGATATGTATCATGACGACATGTGCAATGGCAAGATGATGTCAGTTAGAAAAACTTGTGGAACACATATTTTCATCTTGACAACTCACATTGTCACTATGCTTGTACAGTATTTGATGATCTTAAATTTTATAGTCAGATCAATTCCATCCAGTACAAGGATAGCTTTTTCAGCACCTGACAATCATCTTATTTCTCATTATACTTATGCTACATGAATATCAGCGTTATCTGGGTTGCGGTTACACATTTATACCAGACTCAATATCTTACTCATTAAACCTTACATTTCCTTGCTTACCCTCCTTCACAGTCACTTCACTTAGCTGTGGAAATCTTGACCCAGGAAAGATCTGTCCAAATCCAGGTGGCTGCCACCACAACATCAGTCTGCCAGAGAGATCTCTTTTTTTAAAAAAAAAAGTGAGGAACTTCCATCCTAATTTGAGATCCAGAAAGACACAGAATGGGACATTCAGTCCCAAACCACAAGACATCAAACCTTCCTCTTTCACCCTATAAGTAAGAGAACTGTGACCAACATATTCTGTTTAAATATCTTTTTTTTTAATACTCATTGCTACCTGAATACATTATCTATGGCTTTGAACGCCTGCAGCTATATTGTTAAGGAGAACTATGTATGTTCTATAACTCCAACACATAAGTTAAAATATAAATATATGCATCCACATTTTTTTATGCACAGATTAGAGTGCATACAAGAAAAAAGAGATTTGCATACTGAGACATCTTTACATGCATGCATATATTTAGTAAATTGTGTTTTATATATGTTTTTATAAAAGAATTACAATAAAGATGCATTAAAATGAAAATGTTTATGTTAGTTAAGTGATCTTTTCTACATGAGAGACAGTAAAAATTCACAAATGAAAGACTGTGTTATACATGTTCAGAACAAGAATAGTGTATGATAACAGTGTATTTGCTTCTATTTTAGTCTGTTAAAGGGAATCATAGTTGGTATATGAACCGGTTTGTTGACAGAGGGAGAAAAAAAATATGAAGCCAAGCCAAACCATTCCACCTACAATATTAATTTGCTCCAATATGAAGAAGCCATTCAGATTTTCTCCTTTTTTTTCGAAAATATATTTAGTGATTAGAAAAACAAAGACCAAACCACTGTTTGAAACATTTGAGACAGTTATACCATTAATGTATTAAGCATTTAGATGACCTGTAATTTAAGTGTTCACATTCCCCATCCTATTTGTGTATCTGATCCAAAACACTCCAAAGATTCTCACTGAGTATAGGGGGTTTTTATCAAATGTTGCCAAAAGTCATGATAAAATCCTGCCTCATGTGAGATTTGAAAACAAATTATTACATAAAAATCTCAGCGTCTATTGAATAAAATAAAAGCATTTAATTTTGGCAGAAAGAGTCTTGAACGTGGGACCTGAATGCATCTAAAAGCCAAATGATAGAAGTCAACAAAGAATGACTCTGTTGATTTGTTGGTCACGGGGTTTTAAACCTGTTGGATGAAAGTCACAAATGCTTCTGGTCCTTCCAGTCTTCCTCCCCGCCTTTCTCTAAAGGTCAGTCATAGGAGGACTTGGCAATATCTGTAGGTGGTCTGCAAGGCACTACGGCATATGGCAATGTACCAGGTGAACCCATTCCACTGCCAGTGGTGCCAGGAACTCCCAAACATAAGACCATAAGAACATAGAACCGCTGAAATAGACACAGCCAGGACTGCATCTGTGATTTAGTTTCTTACTGAGAGGTTTCTCGACCCTACTTTCCTGCTACGGTAAGGAATGTGTGGGACGCTACTGCTGAAGAGGAATGTTTAAGAGGTCCTACAGAGGTGAGCATCCTCAGTGCCCTCCCATAGGAGCAGTGAACTGTGAGGCTAGGGGTAGAGAAAGTGCCCAGAGAGGTGGGACTCAGGCGGGTACAAAGCATCACACAGGCTGGTAACTTCCTGCAAGTCCTCCAAGACAGATTATATTTGAGAATAAAAGACATTATTATAAGCTTAGGGAGTCTTTAGTTAGGGAAAGATGAAGGAAGGCATTAACTTGCCTAACCATCCTGTTTTAAAACGGTTATCCCTTATTTCTAGAAGACCTCCCTAAAGATAGCAAGCTCTCCCTTGCATTAAATAATAGCTCTATTTATTTAATTAATTTCCTCTGGGTAAGTAAAAAATCAGCTTAATCATCAAACAAAGTTTTGCAGAGCAAAACTAAGCAGAGTGGCTGTTTATGGCACCTTTCAGTGTAAAATCTGCCTTGAGAAACCTTTTTGACAAAAATAAGCCCAAGCCTCTACAAATTATTTTAAGAAAAGTCCATTCGTGTTGTCCTCAGCAGTACTGAATTATACTCTTGAAATAAAAATAATGGACTTTGCCTGTCAAAATGTGATATTACCCCATAAATCTGCTTTTGCACTTTTTACTCAAGCAGAGAAATTCCATGCAAGGAAGCAGATCTGTGAAAGGCCCATTAACAGCTCAGTACGCAGCAGATGCTCACCAGAGATGCAGACCAGAATGTCTTGTTGCAAAGATGCAAGAAGGTTATTTGTCAGTTAAAGCCTCAAGAGGTGGTGGCAAGTGAGATCTTTCTGATGGGTCCTAAACAGTTGTGGGTAAGAGCTTTATCACAAGTCTCTGGAAACATTCTTCCAAGGCCAGTAGCTGCTGGGTCTTCACTCTTGTGTATAGTGTGAATGCAACACACAGCATGCCTGAATCCAGCATGGATCAGCAGGAACATGTCTGAACTACAAGAAAAAGTGATCTTGATTCAAGTGTAGGAGATGGTCCAGATAGATGCTTGGAGATGGACAACCTGAGAAAGGCAGCACTGAGAAAAGTCTCCGTACTCAGACTCCACAATGGAGTCAAACATCCACTGGAGTAAGAGAAACCTGAGGGAAGTGACCTGCCTTTGCATGCTGACCATAGTCTTCTACAAGGTATGAAGGCTAGTATGAAGCTAGAGGGGTGCCTTGGGGTGGTAAGATCCTGCACAGAATCATAGAATCACAGAAACACAAAATCATTAAGGTTGGAAAAGACCTCTAGGATCATCAAGTCCAACCATCAACTCAACACCCCCCAGGCCTCCTAAACCATGTCCCCAAGTGCAAAGTCTACACGTCTTTTAAATACCTCCAGGGGTGGTGACCCCACCACCTCTCTGGGCAGCCTGTTCCAAAGCCTTTACTCTTGCAGTAAAGACATTTTTCATGATATCCAATCTAACCCCCCCACACACAGCTTGAGGCAATTTCCTCTCATTTTATCGGTAGTAACTTGGGAGAAGAGACCAACCCCCCACCTCACTACAACCTCCTTTCAGGTAGTTGTAAAGAGCGATAAGGTCTCCCCTCAGCCTCCTCTTCTCCAGGATAAACAACCCCAGCTCCCTCAGCCGCTCCTCATAAGACCTGCTCTCCAGACCCTTCACCAGCATCATTGCCCTTCTTTGGACATGCTCCAGCAGCTCAATGTCCCTCGTGTTCAGTGTCCCTCTTGTTTGGGGCCCTCTCGTTTGAGGGCACAGTCTGAGGGCCAGGCCTCACCATGTTTGGATCAGCACTCAAGGAGGTCAGAGTTGTCAGGGTAGCAACAAGACTAGGGCTGCTCCAAAAGGAATGGCAAATTGGAGGCTGAGGGTGACAGCAAGACAGGCAGAGACCTCTTCAACAGAGAGCTCAGGCCCACAGGACCCAAGGAAGGCAAACAGAGCTACCAGTGACAGTCACCAGGTTCAGCTGAGAGCCCAGATCACCAGGCAGGACGACAGTCATGAGGCAGATTCAAGGACAATCATTCAGGAGCAGCGATGAGTCAGAATTTAAATGCAGCTCTTGGGTGTGGGTGGAGGCCCCAGGCAAAGCTGGTCAGGGGCGTTAAGATCTATTGGCATACGCAGGGCCTTGACCACAGCTGGTCCAAGGCTGGCAGTATGATCCTTGTCAGCAGCTGTGTTTAATTATTACTTATGTGTGGATTTCAATGAATTACACGGACCATGACTTGACAGTACTTTAGATGGTAACACTCCTCCAAAAAAACAAGATTTAGCATCTATAAAGAAGAGACTTTACACTCACGGGAGATACCAATTTGCGTAGATCATCAGTGTTAGTGATTATTACTATGACTACTCTAGCTGATGCAGAAGACTTTTCTTAATTGTTCATACATGACCATCAGATGTAAAGCAGCATGCAAACAAAATAACTTATAAAACAAATTTTGGACAACATTTTTGCCCTTGAAATATTTTCCCTGATGAAGATATGAAGAAAATGACACATTCTGGCTTTGACAGAAAAAACGTATGTGCCACAATAGTATCTACAATCAGTCATATGGGTCATTAGATTGAAAGAACAAATTAAATAGAGTTGTTCTGCAAAATTCACCCATTGTTAAATAATATATCTTGGTAGAATAAAAACATTACATAGTTCTGGTAATATGCTAGCTCCATTTTCAATCAAAAGAATCATTAAAGGCTTGGTTGAAAAGGGTGTATTTTTCTCTGTGGCCACTGGTGCTTTAAACCATGGAAATGTTAAAATATTTCTGGCAGATGTTCATTCCTATACAGTAGAGAGAGAAGTGATCTATTGTCTGCTTAATTATTTTCAATACAAGAGTAAAAATTCATTAGAAATGCTTGAAAATGCAGGAAGCATATTAAAGTCCATTGGCTTCACAATGGGTTGTCATTTGCAGATGACAAAGCTAATACTGACTTTCATGGTATGAGTAATGTTGGTCTGTGGTCATCTGAAAATATGAAGTAAGCAAAGTTTGCAGTCAGAGATAATATCTTTTCTTAGACAATCTGATATAACTGTGAAAAAAAAAGAAACAAAAAGTGCAAGAGCTTTTGGGCATACAAGGTCTTCTTCAAATATAGAGCAGAATCAGCAGCCTTCCAAGCTAAATAGAAGTAGGGAATCATTATTCAAAGTTAAACTAATTTATGTAAACCAGTTGAAGAAAATGAAAGAAAAGCTAGCAAGTGTCTGTGGAGCCAGAGAGATATGGGAAGGGGGAGAGGTGATAAAGTGGTTAGCATCTCCTGGTCACAGAGAGAGGACGTTAGTTATTCACGCAAAATACTGAAAGCTGAGATCTGGAAAACTCCTAAAAAGAGAAACTTTTAAAGATACAGACAATAAATAATATGATATGTCTACTGAATATTCAACATCATTATCTACTACATTCATGAAATTTGTCTCAGATTGCACTTTTGAGAGAGATTTTGCTTTCAAGATCCTTGCCTCCATTTCAGACTTGGATTGCCAGAGCATGTTGCTTGGAAAACACTCATGGAAGGCATCTAGTGCAACCTCCTGCCTGAAGCAGGACTGTTGCCTACACTGGATCAAGCCAGCGATGACTTCTCCTAGTCAAGTCTCAAGACTCCAATGACCTCTCTAATATACTTTCTGGGTTGCACTACTTTTCTAGTGAGGGGGTTGGTTTTGCTTTTGGTTTTGGTTTTTTTCAGATGTCCAGCACACACCCTCCAAGCTGCAGTTTGGAGACGTTGTCTTCTATTATATCATCTAGCACGACGAAGAGTAGTTTGTCCTCATTGTCTGTATAACTAGTTCATAAAATTATGGACAGCTGCTAGGTCACCCTTTATCCACCTCTTCATCAGGCTGCAAAAACCCAGCTCTCAATCTCTTTTAATTGGATCTGTGCTGCAGGCCCCTGGCTATCATAGGAGCTGGCAGCTGGACCCTCCTGAGTTGCTCCACATACTTTTGGATGGAGAATCCAAAACTGGATGCAGTATTCTGGGTGCCGTCTTACCAACACCAGGTGGAGTGGGATAAGAACTCCCCTTCATCTTGCTGGTCAGATTCTCCTCAATTTAGTGTAGGGACATGGTTTGACTCCTTACAATACAAGTGCACTGTTAGCTCATGTTCAACCTGGTGTCCATCGTAAGTCTCCAGTCCTTGTCAGCAGGGCTGTACTCAGCCAGTCAGGCCCCTGCCTGTACTGAGGTTCGGGATGATTTTTTTCCTAGATGCAGGACTTTACACTCTTCCTTGCTGAACCTCATGATGTTGGTCCAGTCTGCAAGTTTATTGCATTCCCTTTGGGTCGAGACTTTGCCATGTCTCAGCATGTCAATCCTTCCTCTTAGTTTAGTGCCATCCCTAAATTTGCTGAGGGTGCACTGTGTCATCATCTAGGACACTGAGGAAGATGGAGGACAACATCAGCCCCAGCTGTTCTTGTTATGAGCAGCCAGCCAGACACTCAGCTGTTGATCACTGTCCTTTGAGCAAGGTGGTCCAGGCAATTTTCAGCCTACTTGACTGCCTGTTCATGCAGGGCTTCAACCTCCAAATGAGAACGCAGTGCGAAATGATGTCTAAAGTCATATTAAGTACAAGACATATGACATCCACCAGTCTTACCTCACCCGGCCAGACATCCATTTTCTCATAGAATGCAATTAGGGCTCTCATTAGGTGTTTGCTCTTGCTGTTGGACTCCATGATTTTTCCAGAGATGGGGGTGATGTAGAGTGACTTATACTTGTTCTCCTTATTACTGTTGGCTTGGGTTTTTGTTTTTTGGTTTTGGGTTTGTTTTTGGGGTTTTGTTTGATTTTTTTTTCGGGGTGGGGGGGATCGGTTTGCTTCGGTTTTGGGTTTTTCAAGATGTGCCTTTTCTTTTTAAGGTCAGCCTTTTTCCAGTCATCAGGGATCTTCCTTGGTCACCATTAATTTCCAAAGATCATAACCAGAAGCCCCACAATCACAGTCCTTGAATGCTGTAAAATAATTCTTAATGACCTTTCTTAATCTTCCAAAAGGAGTTTAAAATTTACAAGAGGTATTTCATCATGGGGTTCTTGAAACCAGGGAAATGTCTAGGCACATCCACAAAAGGTGGTTTTCTTTATGCCTTGCATTACAATACATTTTGATGTGTTTTCCTGTCAGAAACCCCTTCTTTTGTATCTTAGGGAACAATTGCTCAATTTCTATTTCTAATTTTTTTAAAGAAGATGAAACTGAGGAGGACAGCAGCTTGCAATTGCTGGGTGTTAACGTGTCTTTTGAAGTGTGTTAAAAGTCTAGTTGGTTTTTATTATTTAACATATAGCTTAGAATATCCTGATCTTCTTGCACTGAAGTTTAGGCATAATGTGTAACTAAAAGTCAAATTATAATAAATTATTATGAAAAATTGGCCATAAATTTATCACTTACCTAGAAAGAATGTGATAGCAAAGCAGAAAAAAAAAGTTTTATTCAGCAACATAAACTACTTCTGAAATACATGACTTTTTTTTTAATGGAATGCAGTGTTCTTAATCTAATTTATCTATGTTCTTATAAAATAAAAGTTAAATTTTTCAGGATGTCATAAACATTATTAAATATGTGGGCTCAGAAAGAGGATAGGATGAAGCAAAAGATTAAGTAGAGTGTGTGTACGTGCCCCAAGAATCATGCATTCAGACAGGATCACATGTTTTTTCTTCAAATCCCACTGTTTTCCCAATTTTTTTCTGATCTTGCAGAATTTGTTATATTCATTTTTATTTTCAGGGCAGCTATAAAAATAATCTCTTTTTTTGTGCAAACAAACAAGTTCCAGAAGCTGATAAATACAATTCTATTAAGGTTAAATCCCTCGTATATGTTTAAAAAAAAAAAAATTTTCATAGATTTTAAAATGAATGTTTTATAAAATATCTTAGACAGACCTTTTGTTACTTAGAAAAGTGAAACTTGTAATAATTCAGTGGTATCTCTGAGGGAAATATAAGGTTCACTAGAGAAAAAGACATGATATATTAACAGAAACGGCATTTCCCTAAAATACCTCTTATAATAAAGGGTTGTCCTTTATTCTGTATGCTTTGCCTGAAGCATTGATTAGTACATGTAATTACAGAAAAGCTCTGCTGAAATCGTTAATCAAAACGGGCTCTGTAGAAGCTGTGACCGATAGATGGGCTGTCTACACACGGATGCGCTAATGAGGAAGGCAGGTTGGTGCACGATGAGCAGTCCTGTAAAATTGTACAGGTGGGTTCTGTTGTGTCGGTATCTTGCCAGGCATTTTAGCGCTTTGTCTGCCAAATCACGAGCGTTAGGGCAGCTCCGTACAGACAGTAAACTTGGATGAACCCCTGGTGCTGAACTGAGCACACGGTCATTATTCACTGGAGTCGTGCGGACGTCAGATTTGCCAACCCCGTGGCAAGGGACTGTTGTGCTGACAGGACAGACACATGACAAGAAACAATTTCGAACCAAGAAAGCTGCCCAAATAAGAAACTGAAATATTTTTGTTATGGATCAACTTCTTAAGAGTCTGCTGAGTCCTAACAAGCGTTAATGAAACGTACAACCATGCTTCCCATTTCTTTTGTCTACAGCTCATGTCATCTCTTGAGCAAACTCCCTGATACCTCTCCTGCCTGTAACTTTGACTTATACTGGGTTGTCTGAATGATTTTCAGCCATTTAAGAAATGCTTAGCTTTTGGAACACCCGCCCTTTTCTAGGCGACCGATGCAATGTATCCTAAATTAACGCAGTTGTAACAAGGTGGGACCTCAGAAATTATTTAGCTACTTTGCAATATACTTACAATTCTGTCGATTAGCTGAATCTTTTCCAGTCTTGGCTAATCTTAGTAGATACAAATATATGCCTTTTGAACCAAACTCAACAGTTTTGCTGGATGCTAAGGTGTCTGTAACAGCTCATGGAAAGTAACAACCCCAGAGCTTTTATTTTTTTTTTTTACTGCTCAATGTTTTCCAGACATTTTTCTAGAAACCGGGTATATAAGGGACCCCATTAAAAAGCAGTGACATGCTCAGAAAATAGAAGGGTGTTCCTGATCTTCAGGAGTTTCTTATCTAGATGCAAGAGGACAGATTGTAGAGAGTGAGGTCAAAGAGTCCAGGAGAGCAAGGTAGCAGTGACTTGGCAATGATTAGAGTAATTAAGTGTTTATACATAACCAAGCTAAAGTTAAGCAACCTTAATAAAAATTACAATTTCCAAGACATCTGCAGTAAATATCATAGTCTCCCTCTTTTCCTTCTCCAAGACTTGTTATTGTCCCCTGGAGTCAATGTCATCTTCTTCCTCCTCCCACCCACCTTCCCCTTCCCAAATGCTGACACGTTGTTTCTGTCAGTGTTTTCTATTTAGTTTCTTTTTGTTTGTTTTCATAACAATGAAATAAAAGCCTCTGAAATCTCATTTTATCTACAGTTGTCGCAACTGCCTTCATTAATGATCCTTTTCTTTGTTAGGAGTAGCTGATTTATCTTATTATATTTGCCAGAAACGTATCTGGAAGAAAAATAAACTGTGAGGAACAGACTTTATCATGCTATACACGCCTGACTTTCAAACTGATTTTACTGGAAGCTACATTATAGGGACAAAGCGGATGCACTGGCATTCTTCTGAACCTCAAAGACACAGTGAATCTTGACAATCCTCCAGGAGAAACGCTTGAGCTAGCAGTGTGTCCATTGAAATTCAAGGAAATGCCTTCCCTTTCTTTTCTGCCTTCAAACCTTCAAGTTCACAGAAATGTTAGGCAAGTCTTTTGCTTTGAAATGATCTTAACCTCATGAATGTGGGAGTCACCTTGGGTACTCAAACTCAGGCATTCATCTTTATCAGGTAGCTACAGGACATTTGTGTTCCAGGAGAAGAGCTGAGCAGGCTAAAAATATGAATGGTGGTCTCATCAGCTGTCCATTCCTACTCACCAGAAATGGCAAATCCCACTGGAAAACATCTCTGTTTGCTTTAACTTAAAAAAAAAAAAATAATTAAAAAAAAAAGAATGGCCGGTTAAAGTTGCAAGGCAGCTTAGAAAAATCTCAGCAAGGGCTGACCCAAAATCAGACATAAGCACTGAAAGCTTTCCATCCAAGGGTGAATCTCCTCTGGGTTCAGCAGAACTACCTCTAGAATAAGAGTGCAGTTCAAACCTCCCAGCTCATCTCTGGTCAATGGACAATGCTGGTGATTGTGCTGATGGGTCTTGTGTCACTGACAGGTTTCCATTTCTGTGCGAATCAACCTCGTGATATTGCTGATTTGGAAAGGCAATCTGCCACCAAACACAAGGTCATTGCTAAGTCTTCCCAAAACCACAACCCAGGGCCTTTGGTTTCCCACTCCTCTGCCTCCAGTCCCCTCTCTGCACACACGTCCACCCCCTAGTAGCAATCTACTCAGATAGGTTTTGTTCTTCTAGAAAACAGTCTCTGCACTTTTATGGTCAAAGGGATTATGCTTAGGAGGCAGATATGCTTTGGGTTTTGTTTTCAGCAGCACATTGCTTTTAGTTCTCACAGGTCTTGCTGCATGAGAAAAATTCATGGAAGTCTCAGCCAAGGTCCTGGATAAGACATTGCCCACTTAGGAACTGATCTAGAGCCGTATTTAATTTTGAACTGTAGCTGAGGAACGTCTGTTTCTGGTTTTGCAAATGGGTCTTCTATGTGAAGTTTAAATCCAGCATTCAAAATCCCCCAAAAGAGAAAGGGGCTTGGATTGAACCTTTTTAAGGATAATTTTCTATAATTCAATTCTGGGTTCTAAATTATTTCCTACTGATTTCCTATTATCGAAATCAACGTTAATTAACACTGCTTTTAACATGTTCTTAGCACTAACGTGACTTTCAGCCATGACTTTTATCACTGTCTTTATTAACTCCGATATATTTCAAAGTTATCATTCTAATCCAGTATATACCAAAATTAGTCAGTAAGAAGCTGTACCAAAGCCGGGCAAAACTGACTCACCTGTTCCACATTGACTCAAACACAAAAAAATAAGTTTTTTTTAAATGGCTAACTAATTGCCAACAGCATGTTATATGGGAGCATGATTCTTGACTCACCTTAGTTGTCACGGTGTGTCGGTGATGAAGCAATGACCAGATTCAGGTCATATTTAAAACCAGTTGCAGCTTATGGATTCAATATTTGCTCTATCTTCCCTCTAACTGACCACCGTGCTGCCATCATATGGGCTTCATGTTTCTCGCCGGGCCATGTCTACAACCAGCACGAGAGCTAAAGGAGGTCTGAATCTCTACTGGTGAGTTAAATGTCCCTGTGACCAGACACTGAGGACCTCCCTCTACCAGTGAGCAGAAGACTGACAGTTCCATTATCTTCTAATTTCCTATTTATTTTACTTGAAATTAACCTGGAATTTTGACCAAGATTCATAATGCTTTTCAGTGTGACCAAAAGTGCAATGGGTAATGTGTAAGGGCAATAAAGAATAAGCAAAAAGTCAATCAATGAGTAAAAAACTAAAACCAAAATGAATTAAAAGAAAAATTGGCTAGCCCCACTTACGGTGTCTGCGGTGTCCTGCACACGAACACCTCTGTCTAAGTTTGAATCTCCAGAGATATTAATATTTTGCTAATAATAACCAAGTCTGCATCTCTACTGCTCTGTGTATTCTGCAGATGCACAAGATATTCATTGCTAATTTGTCTGCAGGAAGGTCTGAAATCCTCTCTGAAGATTTCAATGTCTTACAAGTTTTATTTTTACATCGGAGTTGCCGAAGGTGAGCCCAGTTTCACCACCCACACGTGCTCTGAAAAAAAAAAGCTTCTAATTTGTTAGGAGAAGGTCCTCAAATCCCCACCCACAGGAGGATGGTATTTTAAATTTTCCTGGAAGAGCTGATTATGGCGAGACCCTTAAATTACCACCTACATCCATACACCCACATGCATGTGCACTTGGGTTTCTGTAACATGCAGCCCTGGAAAACTGACTTTTCGAGAGATCTGGATATAGGTTTCGACATGTTTGTTGACAGAGCAGAGGTGAGAAAAAGAAGTCTTTGCAAGCTCTGCACTGCAGCTATAGTTACAGGGGAGTTTTCACCCCTACAAGGCTACGTCTCTTAACAGACTGGAGCTTGTCTTCAAACTTCCACATCTGTATCTGTTTCTTTCTTTGGGTTCAGCCTGGAAATTAAGCTAATTTTCTGTGCTGCTGCTGCGGTCTTATATCATGATGATGTTTCAGTCTGGGAAGATGTTACACTTATCCTTTTAAAAAACAGAAAAAAGTAAAAATAATTGCATGGTCCTCACTCCCTGCATACGCTGGAACAGGGTAGCTGCAAATATGCGCAACACGGAGTTCAAGGGAGCAGATCCAGCGTGGTGTGAGAAATCTTGGCACACAGAATAATATTGAGCCCTTTGATAGACCATTTCATCCGGGGGGAATGTGAACAAGTGAAGGTCCCTGCAGAACCGGCGCCATCCCTCTTTGCCAGGCAGGGGAGCAGAGGCACAAGAGAGATGAATGCCCTGACTGATTAATGCTCACTAGCTCTTGGCATGACAGATTTAGGAAGGGATGCTAAATCTCCCGATTAGCAGTTTCCCGTCTCAAGTACTCAACAGTACTTCTGCATATTTTATCCCCTCCTGTCTCTCTGGGACACTCCTGCCACCCTCTCCCTACTGAGCTCTGATCTGCTTCCAGGATATAATCCTTCAGTGTCTCTGCACTCTTTCCCAGCCAGGGAGGTCTATAGGTTGTGGTTTTGGTTTGGCCCCAGGTCACCTGTTAGGCTTCTTGCTGGAACCATATGACTTTCTGTTCCTAAGCAATACAGCTACTTCCCCAGACCTCCTCTCTCTGTCCCTGCATAGTAGCAGGGATCCTGGCTAGAAAGGCCCACTTTCTATAAACGAATGAGGTCGTTAACGTCCCAGCTGAGATTCTCAGTGTGCAAAAAGCCAGGGCACTGAAAGATGTTCAGCATCCTATTAACTGCAGTGCACTGTGTGTTGGCATTTCAAAACTCATGCCTGGATAACATGCTCATGTACGGGATGTGGATGCAGTAGAACGAGAGACCTTGGCCCTATCAGGACCCACTGCTTTTCTATGCGAACACATATGTGAGAGACATTTTTCTCCCATCTGTTTCAAGTTAGAAGCCAAAGGCTGATTGCAAAATTATAGAAAGGGCTATGAAAAAGCAATGACATTATGGCCACATGTGCTAGTTCTGAGATTTGTCCTTATGGTGGGATTCTCAACAGCTTAAAAAAAGGGTATTGGAAATGTCAGACACCCTTCTGTGTGTTTTCCCAGTGTTGGGTATGCAAAAGTTCCCATAATTACAGAGAACATCCCTGGATGGAGCTCAGCTCCTCTTCTCCTCTCCACGGAGGTCCAGAATAGCAATCAGAGATGGATGGACAGAGGAACTCCTGCCATTGCTGGCAGCAGCTATGCTGGGAAAGTAATAATGCAGGCTGAAGTGACTGTAAGGCAGTACGATGCAGTAGCGTGAGGCTGTAAAACTAGAACTTGGTTGAGAGGTACCATTTAGCAATCATATCACCTTAATTCATTGTATTGGGTCTACATGACAAGGTTTTGGTAGTGGGGGGGGTTACAGGGGTGGCTTCTGTGAGAAGCTCCTAAAAGCTTTCCCTATGTCTAATAAAGGCAATGCCAGGTGGCTCCAAGACAGACCTGGTGCTGTCCAAGGCCACACCAATCAGTGACAGTGGTAGCGCCTCTGGGATAATGGATTTAGGAAGGGGAAAATGTTGCTGTGCGACTGCAGCTGGAGAGAGGAGTGAGAATATGTGAGAGACACAACCCTGCAGACACCAAGGTCAGTGAAGAAGGAGGGGGAGGAGGTGCTCCAGGTGCCAGAGCAGAGATTCCCCTGCAGCCTGTGGTGAAGACCATGGTGAGGCAGGCTGTGCCCCTGCAGCCCGTGGAGGTTAGCGGTGGGGCAGAGATCCACCTGCAGCCCGTGGAGGACCCCACGCTGGAGCAGGTGGATGCCCAAAGGAGGCTGTGACCCCATGGGAAGCCCATGCTGGAGCAGGCTCCTGGCAGGACCTGTGGCCCCATGGAGAGAGGAGCCCAAGCTGGAGCAGGTTGGCTGGCAGGACTTGTGACCCCGTGGGGGACCCACGCTGCAGCAGCCTGTCCCTGAGGGACCGCACCCCATGGAAAGGACCCACGCTGGAGCAGTTCATGTAGAACTGTAGCCTGTGGGAAGGGCCCATGTTGGAGAAGTTCATGGAGGACCGTCTCCCGTGGGAGGGACCCCACGCTGGAGCAGTGGAAGAGTGTGAGGAGCCCTCCCCCTGAGGAGGAAGGAATGGCAGAACCAACATGTGATGAACTGACCGCAACCCCCGTTCCCCATCCCCCTGCACCGCTGGAGGGGAGGAGGTAGAGAAAATCGGGAGTGGAGTTAAGCCTGGAAGAAGGGAGTGATGGGGAAAAGGTGTTTTAATATTTAATTTCTATTTTCTCACAACCTTACTTAGATTTGATTGTTGATTTGAGGAACTAATTTCCTCAAGTTGAGTCTGTTTTGCCTGTGACAGTAACCGGTGAATGATCTCTCCCTGTCCTTATCTCGACCCATGAGCCTTTTGTTGTATTTTCTCTCCCCTGTCCAGTTGAGGATGGGGAGTGGTAGAGCAGCTTTGGTGGGCACCTGGCCACGCCCACCACATGCATCCAGAACAGACTCAGGTGTTATGGTGCAATGGGTAGGCTGAGGTCCCATATGTCCATCTCAGTGTAGCCCTTGCCTGCTCCTTGGGAACACTTAACAACATGGCCAGGTCATGTCAGTGAGAGGGGGGCCTGTCTCAATGTTAGTGACAATGTGCCTATAAGAACAAATATCCCCATGATTGGGACTAATTGGGCTCCTTCCTGTGACGCTTATCAATAAACTTCCAGAGGTGAACAGCCTGTGTGCTCCAGGGCTCAGGCTTGTGAGCCTGGAAGAAACTCACAGCGAAGTTTCCATGGCTGGTAGCCTTCGAATGCTAAACAAAGAAGTATCCGTCTGGTCTCAAATTCCTTGTGGGTGGTGGAAAATCTGGAGGAAAAAGAGCAGTTCGGGAATTGCCTAGGACTTAGCGAATCTAGTCATGAGACTGTGGCTGAGTGGCTGCTGGGAAAATGTGACCTTTCCTTTGCCCCTCTTTCCTCCTAGCTTTTCAGAGGTGACATAATATTATCTAGCACCCAGTTTCACACCTCTGCAGGCTATGACTGACACTGTAATGAACTGTTGGAATAAATCTTAGGTTTTCTTCCTCTTTTGATTTGAAGTGGGAACAGCAGATCTCCAGCATGCACATGATTCATAGTCATGGAAATCTTTGCTGTGCTTATTCCTGTTATGTTCCCCAGCTGTATGAAATAGCCTCTGGTCTAGAAGACATAGTAGGTGGTGGGATTTCTTCCACGTCTCTCATAACACAGAAAGTGGTAATAGAAGCTCCACCTCTAGTGAAATTAGCCCAATTCACCAGATTTTTACCAGGCTTGAAGTGGCGTCAACTATGGAAAGATGCATCTTCTCTCAGTTTCAATTAATGGCAGAAAAAAACGTGCTCGTAAGTACCCAGGCACATATGTACCCTTTCAACTGAGTGAACGTGTGAGCCCAAATAATAAACTAGGAAGCTCTAGCTGGGGCATGAGATCTTTCTGGGTGAGGACACAGGAGGTTTAGTGACTCAAAACATCACATACAAACCCTCTGAGCCTGAGCTAATGCCAAGTAACAGCCAGGAGGGAAACGAAAAGCTGATAATTGCATACACAATGATACACTGTGAATTAGCACTGACCCCCTCAGGAAACAGTTCTTGGAGTCATTGCAGATAGTGCTTTCATATGCCATGCAAGGGCTCAGTACAAGCAAAAAATGTGAGTGAAACCCTAGAACTTACTAGGAAATAGATAGAAAGCAGAGCTTCACTTTAAAACTGTGTATATAAAACCCTAGAGCACCCAAATCTGGGATGCTGTGTGTACTGCCATTCCTGCCATATAAAAAACAATGTAGTATACTTAGAAAAGGAAAAAAAGGATGATCAAAGGTGTGGAATAGTTTTAATTTGAGGAATGGCTAAGTAGGACTTCTCATTGCAGCAGAGAGCCATTCTGTGTACCAGTAGACATCTACAAAGGTGGCGAGTATGGCACGGGTGAGTAAGCAATGGTTATTCATTATTTCTCACACCATGAGAACCCAGGGGCACTAATGACATGATCAGGTTGCAGGTTTAAAACAAACATAAAGAAGTTCCTTTACACAAATCATGGAACTTGTCATGAGAGTTATAATATTTTTCATAAAGGGTTTAGGAAAATCAGTAGAGAAAAGGCTCAGGGCTACCAACCAACTACCTAATGCAGAATAATCTAGCATAACTGCTGAGCACTGGAGAGCAAAACAGATGAGATTTATTTTATACTCTTTTTTTTAAAACTTTCCCCTAAAGCCCTATTATCAGTCAATCTGAGACTGGGTAAGGTAGATTCAGGCCCTGGCCATGATGACAAATTTATAGCAGGAAATTAAGTGTTCCTACACTCATCCTATAGCCTGGTTTCCTTCCAGCGTGGCTTTAGCCAGAGTACCTTGAGGAAGTTTAACCTAAGTGATTTCCTAACTAATTTTACTAATGCAGATCCAGAGCTGGGAACAAGCTATCAGACATCAGTTCTCAGGAAAAAAAAAAAAAAAAAAGAAGAAAAAGAAAAACCCACATCTGGAGGCTGTAATGAATCATAATCTGCCCCTAAATCAACACATCACACTGTTGTGAAAAAGATGAACGCTGCGTTTTGCTGTGTAACCTGCCAGCGATGCTCTGCTCACCCCTGGGAAAGCCTCAGTCAGAGGAGAGTGTATAAAGCGGGGCACTCCATTTCCAGCGTGATTTGTCCTACTTCAGGAATGTCTAGTAGGAACCACAAGAGAAGCCAACAGGGAAAAACTACTAGTGGGAAATACTGAAATCATTATTTCCTTCTGAGGGAAGAGGTCCGAGCAGAATATGGTAGCACTGCTTAAATCCACGAAGGACTGTTTTATCAGAGGGGAAGAAATCTGTTCCTCGTGTTCATGGTAGATCAGAAAAGAGACCATGGGTTTAAACTGCTACGGGGAAGATGGTTGTTAGATAACGGGAGAGATTTTCCAATGGTCAGGACTGCAAAACACTGGAATGAATTGCCTGCAACATCTCCATCACGGGAGGCCTTGAAAAAAACCAGTTTAAACAAAAATCCATCAAGAGTGACCTAGAAGTACTGCATCTTGCTTTGGGACAGGAAAATAAACTGTGTAACCTCTTGAGATCTCTCCCAGACCTATGAATTTGTAATACAGTCTTAAACCTCTCCCGTAGGCTTGGTAATTTGGGTGAAAACACTTTGGGTGTCTTAAATTAATTACACAGCCTTTTACTAGACTGTGGATTGGGACTGGCAATGTCATTTCAGCGAGGTCCATGAAACACACAGCTATTGTAGCTTTCTGTTGCTATAGAGAGATCTTCATTTCTATTCCCTGTAGCAGGGTTCAAGAAAAATTCAGGCTTTGCTGGGATTTTCAGGATGGAAACTGGGGGAGAGACGTGAATCATTTCATCCCTATTTCTTTAATCACAGCTGGCAAGAGCACAGCGTATGGTTTCACTGCCCTGGCTTCTGTCTTTTTGGCGTGAGTTAGCTGAGCTGACCTTGGGCGGGCAAAGATGTCACCGTCACGCACAAGGAGCTGTTGTGGCTGATCAGAGAGGAGAAGGGTCTGCCACAGAGATGGTGGTAGAGGTTGCTCAGGGCAACGCAGCGTGGAAAGCAGCACGAATGGATGAATTCAGCCACCAAAGAGCAGGACTGGACTCCTCCAAGCTCTCCAGCCAAGCAGAGGGGGAATTCAGCCCTGTGCTGCACATGTGTTGCAGCAGCAAAGCCAAAAGGCAAAAGCTGCTCTTACTTCACTCTGCACCGTTGCAAATTTCTTTGTATTCCCATTTTCTGTGGATGCCCTGAGGGCAAAAGTACTTGTGGTGCAGGGCTCAGGTGTGCTGCTATCATGCACTCACAGCTACTGCAAGCCCCACGCAGATGCCACCGCCAAGCGATGCCTAGGGCAGCTTTTGGCTCGTGCTGTTGTCCATTCAGCTCACAGCTGCTGGAAGAAGGAGGCATGAGCAAGACCTTCACGCTTCTGTCTTACCATGGAGATGAACGTCTCCCAGATGTCTGCTCTGGCTACACGAGATGTAAATGTCAGCCCTGTTCGTGACTGAAATCACTTGGAGATTGGTGACTTGGAGACTGCTGGCATCAGCCAGGAAATCTGTGTTCTTTATGTAACTAATATCACAGGGCCAGTGCCTTATACGCTAAAACTAAGTGAAAAAAATTGGAAACTAGGTGTCATCCTGTTTATTTATCAGATTATCAGCCCACCAGTGCAGTCAACAAACATTTACTACAGCTTGTAAGGAGCAGTCGGTAGAAGTTTCTATGGTCTCCGGAAATTTGTTCTTTCCCAGGCAGAAACCTCTGCTTTAAGAAAGCTTTTTTCCCTGCTGCTTACATATTATTCTTCTTCTCGTGGGGTTGGTTGCGATGTTATCTGAGAGCTGTTCACCAGATGAGCAGATCGTTTACTCGCTGCCTTCAGCTTGTGCTGTTAGCCAGGGCTGCTGCAGTCCCTTCTCCGTGATGAGTCTCTGCTGACTCTTCTGCCTTGGATTGGCTTTCTGGCATGACTGCGAGGCAATGGGGGATACATGGCGAAAGAGTTGCCTGAGGAAACCTCCGCAGAATGAAGTTCAGGATTCACTTGGGCTATTCTGGATATTACCGAAACCCCTTTACAAGCTGCTTGGCTTTGTCCTCCATTTGAGAGGTGGCATAAATACCTGCAGCAGTTTCTATCTGTCACTACCCATCCCTTGTCTCCAGACTGAGTGAAAACACTCCAAAAACAGAGCCAGGACCCCCCAGATGCTGTGCATGCGATGCTCGGTGCCGTGATATCCGATCCATCCCAAGGCTTCTCGATGCTGCAGCACCAGACACAGCAACTTGTGGTTGGAGGCACATTTCCACTGCACCGGAATGGGGAAGGAGATCATTTAGACACAGCAGCCTGCCGTTGTTGGCCCTGGATCCCTAACAGCCTGGGATGGGTCCACATCCAAAATGTACCCCATACTGTATTTTAATTAAACTGAACAAACCAATCACGAAGCCATCCAGGAGGGCTAACTTTGCCTTGTGCCTGAGCTGGACTATGCACCGCTACAAAGGAGGGAAACTAGTTATTCACGCAGCTTCTTCTTTCTGAATATGTGCAGCCAAGAACTAGCATGTACTTTCTTACAATAGAAAAAGCTGTTGAAAAGAAAAAAAAAAAACCAAACCACAAAGAAAATGGCTTCAGGACTGTTCCCCTCTTGCCCGTATTTATTCAAGCTGTCTTCCTCTCTCTGCAAATTTGGCAAACAGAGTCTGGCATCCCAGCTCAGGGGACACCTGTTAAATAAATAGGCTCAGTCTCTAACTGCTGCATTCATGGCAGAGTTTCCTGGTTCCCTTAGGCAGCTAATTTTTGTTGATTATCATACAGTACAGAGGGATTGTTTGTGTTTCTGCATCCCATCCAGGCACTGCTGCTGGTAACAGGCATGTCCACGTGACTCAAGCCTGCTGCCTGCATGCAATAAAGAATTATTTTATTTTTTTTTATTCGGATGTTTAATGTGGATCGCGAGGCAGGGAGAAGCAGCCAGGTGGGGTTCTTGTGGAGATGAACTGACCCCCAGTTGATTTGCTTAGTGTTCCTCTAACAACGCCTCTTCAAGTAAACCTAAGAGCTGAACCAAGGCCTAACTGAACGCAGAAGTTGCTGTTGCCTGAGGCAGAGACACAAACGAGCTTGCAAAGAGGCAACAAATGGTCTGAGAGGCCCTCAGAGAAGGACGAAGCAACAGAGGGCACTGAGGAGCTGGGTTAAATATTGAGGTCTCCAGGATACACATAGGAATTGAACTGTCCCAGGACATGCCTACACACAGAAGCAGACCCAGGCAGCCTCATTCATCATGCAAGCCGACGTGGAGAAGGCATGGAGCCACATCAGCACGACGCTCTCCATCACCTTGGGTCTATTTCCCCTGAGCCAGGCCTCAAAACTCACATACAGTGCTGGGCTAGGCAGGTTTCAGAGATGAAATTATCCCTCACCACCTCCAAATTACAGGCATGGAGAGATGCTGTATTCCCTCGACCATATAGTCTGGCTGTCTGGCATAGACAGCTCCAACAATCTAGAAATGTGTCTCTTAGAGGTGTTAGGGATTTAAAGTAAATGTAATAGTTCATTAGTGTGTTAGTGGTTCTTTGTAATTGTAAAAGCTTAGGGGCATAAGAACATAGATACGGTTCCTTTAACTTGACTTCTGCCTTAAGGGCTTCTCTTCACTGCAATTTCTTGACTGGGCTTGGACGGAAGCCTAAAACCATTGGCTTCAGAATAGAGAAGCCTCACATTTGCAATGCTGATCGCCACACCTGGGACTTCAGGCTTTAGTGCCCACCAGCTCTCTTTCAGGTCTGAAGTCAAAGCAGCAAATTTCACAACTAAATAACCAGTGGAGGGTGATGTTTCTTCTCTATGTTTAAGAAGTAGGTGGCACTGTTCGGTTTGGCTTTTTTCTTCTCCACGTCTTGTAGTCCCCATTTAAAATTCAGTATCTTCCATACCCAAATGATAGTACTTCTGGGGTATCCCAGTAGTACTGGGGTGCCCTTATTCATGTTGTAGGCAAGACATGAGTTGTGGGTGAAGGCAATATCCTTTATTAAACCAAGAAATATATTGAAATAAGTAGAAATATATGTGCATATATACACCTTTTTTTCAGACTAGACTGCTCTGCTGTCCTGAGGGGGATGCAGTCTAGAAAGTGGTGGATTCACTGCAAATACTGTTGAATTAGGGGTCGGATTTCTGCCAGGGATTTAACTGAGAGGAGCAGCCCATCTATTTCTGTGTATTTTGGACTCCTGTATGAAGTCATAGTCTTGAGGGATTCTCCGTACTGGCTTCAGATTCACAGTTTATTTCTGAGCACGGAATAAACTACATCTATCTATAGATTTGGCTCAAAACCGGAACTCCCTGAGAATTCCACAGAAAAATCCCCTCTGTTTTCTTTTTAGAGATGATTATTCTGAAATGGAACGAAACTCAAATCTCCTGTGGAATGGGAACTCTCACACTAAGTTTAGATGAAGTTGTGAAGGGAATCCCTTTAAATCTTTTTTGAAGCACGTCTGAAGCTCACTGAGGAGCCTGAAACCCAGTCTGCCAGATTTGGAAAAGATGGGAGCCTAAGCAGTCCTGAAAATCTTGAATGAAAGCCAAATATGGTGTTGTAGCAGAATATGGGACATCTTGGGCAAAATTTCCTTTGTTTTTTTCTCGTAGGAAAATAAATGATATTCCAGAAACTCAGTTTGCTCTGAGAAAATAATTCCAGTGAAAATCTCCCAGTTAGGTATCCTTTTTTTTTTTTTAATTTCTAAACCAGTGCACATTATGCACATTAAAGGAAAATTATATTGCCATCCTACGTATGAATGGCTGTGAAATCCCACTCTTTCTCATAACATGTTAGAGTCCGGCTTTCCAAAAGAAACTATAAAAAATTCACAGCCCTGACATCCACGTCTGTACCAAACACACAGAGAAGGGAGAAGAAAACTCACTTTTTATGTCTACGCACATGTTGAATGGGAGACACTCACCTGACTCCTGCCACGCCTCTACCAAACCATCCGCAGAACAGACATGCACATCTACGCTCCTGGCAACAGGTCCAACTTGCAACTCTGGCAAGGTGAGAAGAAATGTTTGGCTGTGAGCTGTCTAAAGAGCGCAGTTTCTTTATCTCATCCAAAAGAGTAGTGCAGGTTGCTTTGCTTGCATCACATGAACATGGATTCCCCTTTTCCTTCAAGCTCCTTGATCCCTCCAGCTTTGACTCACTTTTCTCGGACTTCTGTGAACCCGTTCCAGTTTATCACCCCCCTTTACAGTGGGGGACAGCAGGAGCAGACATGGTATTTCAGAGCTGGTTGCATTAATAACTCTACCTCTACCCAAGGTTTCTTTGGTTAGACATCCAAGGCTGTATTTCCTATTTTAGCCTGCTGCTGTTGAGCAGGACGTCCGCGTGCCGGGCTGAATATGTTTTGCAAGGCGCAATCCCCTTCCCTGTCTGTAATTTCCATTCTTTGTTAAAACCTAACCTTGCACTGAGACAAATTGAAACACATTGTACGGGGATAAACCCAGCTTGCCCCGTTATTCACCAGCTTCAGTTTCAGCTGCAAGGAGCTGAAGCAATCCCGTATTCTCCTGGTGTTCGTAACTGATCCAAGAAAGATAACTGCTTGGACTAACTGTAAAATAGCCTTAAAATGCCATTATACCCTGAGTGTTGTGTTTGTTTTGCTTGAGGTCTATCAGTGGATCATTTAAGGTGCATCTGAGTAGCAGCTAAATTCCCTGTTGCCGTGCAGCCTCAGCGGGTACCCGTGTACTAGAAATTCTTTGCCACTTCCTTGCAGAGCTATCCAATCCTCCTTCACTGTGATTTTGCCTCTTTAATCATTCATTTTAATGTTTTTTTTTTTTCCCATTCACATTGATTTTAATATGCATATCAACAAGTTTAATATACTTTTGATTCAGCACCTAAAAAAATAATATGTCCTAACCTGCTTACTTTATTGGTGTTATTTATCTTAATTCTAACAGGAGCAATATTGCTTACAGGGATTTTGAAATATAATATACTAATTTTATTTACTGTACACCTGGTAAATTTGAAATATAACAACACCTATTTCATTTTATTAGAAGAACGACACATCTGGATAACTATAACTTATTAAGTCATGTCTGCATTTTAATATATGGCATTCATGCTGTATTGTATTTGCAGAATAATTTAAACAGCAGTAATTACGTAGCAAACATCTTTGTGTTGGAATAGTTTGCAGCGCAGTTTAGCTGCCTCTTCTGAATGAAGAATGATGAATTTGTGGGTGGCAAAGTATCTGCCTAGGAACAGAAACTTCAGT
The DNA here is from genome assembly GCF_963921805.1 of Phalacrocorax carbo. Lineage (NCBI taxonomy): Eukaryota > Metazoa > Chordata > Aves > Suliformes > Phalacrocoracidae > Phalacrocorax > Phalacrocorax carbo. Next base: position 3,140,163 of record NC_087514.1, on the reverse strand, counting down.
TGATTTCTAGCCACGCCTGTTATTCAGTAGGGTCGTGTCTTGCTTTGCTCCACCTCCTGTGAAACAACTTTTACCCACTGAAAAATGACATAATTTCTTTTCTGGAGTGAAACTGAGACCAGAAATCAGACTGTGTCATTTATGAACACCAGTGACAGAAGGCGAAGAAAGAGGTGCAACATGAAACATAACTCAGGAGCATTGACTAAGCTCTGGTTCCCATCCAGTTTTGGGGTCTATTCCTCACTATGCTCAAACACGTCACCAGACTGCACAGATGAGGAGGTTTTTGGAATTCACTAGTTTAAGAGCGTGTTTATTTAAAGCTCTTTTATTGACTTTTTCTGGACCTATTCAGGTGAGAAAGTTACTCAAGAGTTTGCTGACTCAGGCTTTGGTGTTGCTACAGCGGTTTTTTTGAGGACCGATGATCGGGAATGGCCTTTTTCAGAGCCTACAGATGTTTTGGGGGCCTGTTCATCCGACCTTTCTTCCACATCACTGTGGTGGTGTGATGAAGCACTCCAAGTATGTGCTGTACTTTTTCTTGATGCTTTTTGAAACTGGATCGTGAAAGACGCTCCATACATGTGAGCTATTGTTAGCACCGGTGTCTTTCCACTGCAGTGTATGCATCACTCTGTGTCGCCCAGCAGCTGCTTGCTTCCACATGGGTGATTCAAGAAGCTGCAGAATAACTAGATAACTAGCCTGAGATTCTTTCCCTGCTACATTTTCAGACTAGAGCCTAATTTTAGCTGCTGCTTCCACGCCAAAGGATGCATATATGAGATACACTGGCTGCTCTGTATCATTTAAATCCACCCCACAAGTAGAGGAGGTCTGGAAAAACACTTCCAAATAGGTGAAAGAGGTATCAGGTGTTGTGGGAGTGGGTATTCTGTTCTGAGCATGGAGAAGCTGGAGAGGAGAAGTCATGATGGAAAGATCAGTTTTGAGACTGTTTGGAGTGAGACATTGAGGAGTGGGATATTGCATGTAAACCATTCCTGTTACTGGTCTATCATAAGCATGATGGGAAAGCAAAATGAAAAGAGTCTTTCCTCTACCCATTCTAGTTTATCCCATCACTGAAATGCATGAACAAGGGGGCTATGGAGCACAGGAGACAGGCTGGAAGCTGTCTAGTTTTTTATGCTCTTCAAGCTCTTCCCACATCTCAGAGGTGGTAAATCATTCCCCTCTGTCAGGTACCCTTCCTCTTCTGATTTACAGTGCCTACAGGTTATTGCAGTCTTTCCCTTGCCTTTGCCCCTCCAGCCATCATTTGTAAAACAGCTGGCAATTGTGAGTGCCCAGATTTGGATAGTCTTTCCAGAGATGGGGTGGTGGGGAAGATGGAACAACAATTCAAAAACCCCTCATGATTCTCTTGAACACCTGGAGCCTGTTTGAACCATAGGATTTATTGCAGGGTAGATAAACTGCCTAGAAGCAAGAAACTAGTGTCTGAGTTGCTTCTGGAGGGCTGTGGATGCCTTCTTAAAGAGGCTGATTACAGAAATGGGATGCAGCTTTCATTATAATCTCTGTCCTCTTCCTCAGTCCTTTAAAGGGCCCTTTAAACCCAGACTGTGTGTGAGCTCGGAAGCTGGATCCCTGCACTGTGTGGCCCTTGCTCGTGGTCATCTCACTGTCCATACTGGAGGAGGAAATTGAAGTGAACTGTTCTTCTTCCACATCTGGGTTGGCCTCCAAAGGCAGCTGAAGGTTAGGAAGGTGGTTTGGTCCCATGGAATCACAGCTAAGACCCATGCTTCTACTTCAGAGAGTTTAGATCTCATTGAGAAAACTCCACGATTGCCCATTTCTGGTCTTGTTTAAGTATTTTTGTTAACCAAAACTGTCAGCAACCTTATGAGGGGTGAAGTCTGACACCTGAAATCCCTCATGATATATAATGATCCAGCCTTGGGCAGCAGAGGTGGACAAGACAAGCTTCCTTCAGCCACTCTTTCCTATGATCATCCAAAGTAGCAGCTCTCATCAGGAGTGTTTCCATGGTTTCAGTGTCTTGAACAGACTGTGTGTGGTTCCATCCCATGCATTACTCATGACAGACACTAACGTTGGGGTGATTCAGGTGGGCTTTGGGAACTGGGAGTGATTATCTGAAATGAATTTTCTTCCTGATCCAATATACATTTTGGAGCGGAGAGACACTGGGATCAGATAAAGCATGAAGAAAACAAAAGCGTCATTCTCAAGAGCAGGACAAAAACAATGGGCAAGCTACTTGGAGGGCTTGCTTTTACAGTGACCCTCCTTAGGCACTCTGCAATATGAGTGCTCACCCCACTCTGGTGGGAAGAGCAGGTTGCAGGTGGGGGTGAAATCCTTGCAACCTGAAGCCTTTCCATACAGGTCGGCTCCTGCCCTCCTTGGTATTTTCTTTTTTGTTTTGGTTTGGTTTTTTTGGGGGTGGGTGTTGTTGGGGTTATTTTTCCTCCAACAGTAAGATCATTGTCAGTGAAAAGGTTTTATAGGACCTTGTCTGTGGGTTCCAAACCACAAACTTCTCCCTTCTTTACACAGCAGCCAAAAAGAGACCTTTGAAGAAATGTTTTTGAGAGAAAACTTTAGTATTTGCAGTGTTTGGTTTTTTTTTCACAGAAAAATAAAAAACCCAAGCACCAACTAAACAAAATTGCTTATCTCAAATCCCTCCCCACTTCCCTAAGAGTTTTTCCAGCAAAGGACCATCATTTTCTGATCCATTCCATTTTTAGCTGTCATAAGAGCGTCAAACGGCTTCTGGTTGGCATGGAGAATAACCCCATTTCACTGGACTTGGATACTCTGACTTATAAAGGCCCCTAAAACACCTGTCTCCAGGACAGCAAGGAATCAGTAGCAATTTGAGTTCAGGCAGGCTCCAAGGGCAATGAGGGACCAAGTCCTGGTGTGCTCTGGGTTCCCGCCTTGGTTGGGTCCAGCATAGTATAGACATAAACCAAAGGAGACTAATAGAAGTTCAAAGACAAAGTCCATCCTTAATAATATTCTGGGCTTAAAAATAGGCTTCCCAAAGCAAAAATAATCAGAATTCACATTCGTTGTCTAAGTTAATCCCTTATTGTCATGACTGGTTAGTTGACACCTCTAAGGTTCACTGCAAGCTCAGATGAAAGTATCTGTATAAGAGATGCCTAATTTGCATTTTGAGGCTTCTCCCTCACACCTCTTGGCCTTAAAAATGGATGTGGCTTCTTGTTGTTGGGAATGGAAGATGGCAGGTTGAGAGACAGCTGCAGGTTGCACACCAAGTACGGACACCAAACTCTGGCTCTCAGCAGTCTAGTATCTCTTTTATGTTGCCTGAAAACACCCTCTCTTTCTCCTTCTGATCAGTAGGACACTCTGATTGAGGCTGGAGCTTTATGTGCTGGTTTTGGTACCGTACACTAAGCATTGGCGTCATCATGTGTGTCCTGATAGGCTGGATGTGGTTGAACACATGACTATGTTAAAGAAGCAAAACCGAGAGGAAAAGAGAGCTCATTTTCTGCTGTATCTCCTATCTGAGTGGAACCACATGATCTTTAATGACCATCTGTTGATTATTTTCCTCCTGAAGATTGATGAATGTGATTCATGGCCCTTTCAAAACAGAGCTGCTCCCTGACAGAAATGTGAAAGCCTTTGTGAGAGTGACAGAAGGGGGTGACTTCCAAAGAAAAGAAAGAGTGGCAGATAGATCCAAGTCTGTATTTTTCACAAAGGGCCTTTGGGCAGTCTTGCTAAGACCCCCAGACTCTTACTGGGGTCTTCTGGGAGATTTTCTTGTATTCTCTTCAGCTATTAATCTGACAAAGAGTTACATACAGTTTTTGTAGCTGGGGTTGTCAGTGCATTGCAGGACTAAGAGGATGGGAGAAGGGCAAGGAGAGCTATATTTCTCATACCAATGGCAGAAGCTTCCTATGTCTGCAACCTTGGTAAGGGGTGGGAAAAAATCCCCCCTTGCTGGATTCTAGTCTGAGCCCATTGTTTGGCACGTGTTGAGTGCTCTGACCTGGGACTCGAGACACAGCTTCTTCTCTGAGCCATCTCAAAGGCTTCCCTTGGGACTTCATGCAAGAAATTTCAGCTACCTTTTGCCACACTTTCCCCTATTTCTAGAACAGAAACAATACTTTCATTAATCATTGAGATGTTACAAAGGTAAAATTGCAAAAGAAAATTGAAAGACAAAATTGAAAAGGTAAAACTGAAAGGTAAAGTTGAAAGATTGGCTTTTCTGAAAAAGAGAGAGAAAAAACCGACAACCCACAAGTTAAATTGCTGCTGAAAGTAACTTTTTTGCAGCCCAGGCATATGATGTCTCTGTTTACTCCCAGAATGGGTGGAGGATAAGCAACAGCCGGATAATCTGGAAATTAGGGAAAGAAAAATCAACAAGCTGAATTGATGTATTGTAGTCATTAGTAGCAGCATTGCAATAACCCGGCTTTCAGCACATCTCCAAATGCCTGTCTCTGTATGCACTTTCTTATAACAAGAATAATTTTCCTACCTCTTCTACCACATCCCTTTGAACGGCACTGGGGCAGTGTTCTTCTGCTTCCCCTGGGATGAACCTTGCCCTGTTACTAAAGGGGGAACGATATGAAGACAATACAGTCTTTTACAGAAGCAGATCTCACAGGCATGCTTTCCCCATGGAGGATGCTCTGACCATTGCTCTTTCAATGTGTGCACCTCATGCTCTGTTAACCAAAGGTTTTCACTGACCCGCTCTGTGGAGACCTGTTCTGTAGTCCCTCCCCAGAAGAGGAGCTTGGCCCTGTTAACACCTCTATCCAGTAAAGCAATCAACACAAAGACTGGAAGAGTGGACTGATGCATCTGTCTAGTAATTTGCCTTCACATTGGGCAAGCAGAGTAAATACAACACCCTCTGGCTACCTCTTCCGACTTATGCAGTCATAGCCCTGTTCTGAATTTTTGACATCAACTAATGAACGTCTGAGAAGAAGCACTTGTCAGGTCAGGAGAACCAAACGCCCCTCAGTTCAGCTTATGCTGCCTTGTCAGCATCCTCTGGCTGTCATCAGCAGAGAGGCCCCCATTCATTAAAACCAGTGGCAGCACTCGGACGGGACTGAGCTGTCTCCCCAACGTCACGCAACCTGCATGGCTTCTTAGTGCATCACCTGAATAGCTGTGCCTGCACCGATGTGCAAACTGGCCCCCAAGTCGTGGCACTTACTCTCCCAGCCACGGAAATCTCTGTGGATAAGCTCCAGGGGATCTGGCGGTTGATGTCCAAGCTGCTAATCATGAGGGAGAGCTTGGCTGTACCTTGCTTTTGGCATCCACATGTATCTCACGTACCAGCTTTTCAGACAGGTCTACCATCATGTGAAGCCTTTATCTAAACTTCTGGTGACACCATCAACCAGAAGACATGATACACAGTTCTTCCTTAAAGGATTCTTATGTCCAGCCTGAAGAAGCCCTATCCTAAGGGATTAGATTTGTAGGGACTGGATATATAGGTAACTCTTAACCTGGCTACATGGAAAGTTTTTATAGTTGCCTGGAACAATGAGTTGGGAGCATTTAGATTTTTTTCAGTGTCACACTGTGACATAGAGAGTAAGCACAACTACAAAGATAGTTTAATAAAAACACAGGAGACGATCTGGTACCTCAGACACTTCCCACTGAAATGGGAAAATCACAATACTGTGTTACCGCTGTCAGCTGGCCAGGCTGTAAATTGCTCCATTACATTGCAAAATTCAAACACCCAACTTTAAATAAGGCTGTGCTACCAAAAAAATAAAATAAAAAGGAGTGGTGTGTGGATCAGTCTCCCCCTAAGGGACCAGTGACAGGGCGGTGAATTTTACCCAGAAAATCTCATATATAGGGAAATTACTACACCTTGCTGGTGAGGTCTCTCCTTGCCTTGCTGTTGCCCTTGGGTTTCATCTCACATTCCTTTGTGGATCAGCCCCACACTTGTGGCTTTCTGACACTGTCTGTGAAGAGTTTTGGCATTATCTTATTGCACTGGCCAGCTGGGCAATAAAACATCAGGTGAAATTTGGTGGCATTAAATATAAGCATTGCACACAAGGAAAACTACAGTTCTAACTCTGCAGGCACAGTGATGGGCTCTGAGCAGATTATTGCTACTGAGAAATGACATTTGGGGCTTATAATGGACAGTTGAATGAAATTATGAGCTCATTGTTCTATAGTAATCAAAAAAGGAAATTGAATGTTAAGGATTATTAAGGAGGGACTAGAAAGCCAAACAGAAATTATTGTAATGTGGCCCTGGAAAAGGCTCAGGGAAGATGACAGAAGGATGGTAAGGAACAGCTGCAGTAGAACGGAAAAGGAATAAATAGGTGTTCACATTTCAGTCTTGAAAAGAGACATTTTGGGGAGGGGGCTTGTCGAGAAATGGAGTAGGTTCTTCACAGGCAGCATGTGGTTGAGCTGTGGCACTCCTCGCCACAGGACAGTGCTCTTCCTACAGAAAAAAATCATGGAAAAACAAAATCGGTTGAGGCTCATTAAGATCCTGGCCAGTATCAGTGTCTCCCTTCCTTGGTCTTGTACTCCTCCATAACCACTTTCAGTCAGGACATGGGCTGAAACTGGTTTTTGATCAGACCCAGTATTTTTATTTTAATGTACTTTTATTTAAGTTTTTCAGGCTGAATTCTTACAGATTTATACAGTCACAGCTGACTTCTCTCTACTAGGTAGGAAAGGAGAAGAACGTCTCATTGAAACCATAAAAAGAGCAGGAAATAAAAATGCCATACAAAAGTCCTAATACAATGACAGAGCTGCATAGATAGCTTCTAACAAATGCAATTATTGCTATGAGAGGACATCATCTGATCTTTGGACAGTAAATAGGAAAGAGAAGAGTTGATGAGAATGTCAAAGTAAGCTTCTCCCTTGAAGAGCTCTAAGGAATTGGTAATGCCCATAATATGAACCATTGCCAGGCCTCTGCAGCACAGCCAGCTGCGGGAAGAATAACCTATTTAAATAAAAAAACCCTCTCTTTTCTCACTTTGCGCTCTGTTAATAATAACAATAATCATTCAGGTTGGCTTGGACAGGCTTAGAACCAGTGAAGCAAAGATTTAATAGAGTTCAAACAAATCTAGGTTTTAAAAAATATGCTCTTTTTCTGCAATGTAATCAAGGCTGTACTGCTGGTTCACCCTTTTAACAATGTCTTGCATATATGGGAAGGTGGGGAAGAGGAATTTCCTGGACCACTATGGCAACTTCTCACCTTAGCCGTCACAACTTAGAAATCAGGCATGTTGTGACCCAGAGGATCTCCTTTTTACTTGCTCCCCTTCTATAAAGGAAGTCTTTCCCTTCTGTTCCCACTTAAATGCCTCCTCCTGGATTATGAGTGGGCAGAGCTGTACTCAAGGTCTGGGTGTTGTCTCGAGTCTTTGTGCAAGGGCATCAGCGCTTCTTTGTCTCGACTGACATAAAGGTCAGTGAATCACAGTTTGTCCAAGGAAGCTGTTACGGACACAGATGTGTAGCGGGTTAGTGGACCTCTGTTCTTGTGACACTTTTAGCATGCGTGTGTGTGGATAACCTGAAACAAAGACATATGTGAGAGCTTTATTGTTATATTATCCCCTCTTTGATTAGATGATGCTTTTCAGCCTGATATGCAGTTGCAGATCTGGAGTTTGCAAACAATAAGCATCAAGTGTCAGACAGCAAATTAATCTTCTGCTGAAATATACTGCTAAGTGGGAAATGCTTATTTTTCCTTTCTTTTACGCTGTTTTATGCCTCTTGCAATTTGCAGTTGGCAGTGCTAGTAACTTTTGTTGCTCACGGCTCTCAAACCAAGGAGTTAAATTCATAACCTCCTTTAATTTCATAAGTGAATCAATCAGAAGATAAAGTAAAATTAAAAAAAAAGAGAGAAGAAAACAAGATATGCTTCTGGCGACAGAGTAGTGCTGTGGTGGATTTCGGTTAGATGGGAAAGTGTGCTGGCTTGTTTTAAGCAATGACATTGCAAACCCTCCTCTTGGGGGAAATAATATTTTTTTGCACTTTTATGGAGCTTTTCATCCATCAGTTTATGAAGGAATAAGTACAAGCTATTGTTAATGAGGATGGCTGGGACTAATTTGTACACTAGACATTTAACAGACAAATTAGAGGCAAGTTCTGTGCTGTGAAGAATTTACAATGTTGAAAGGCAACAAAGATGAGGGATGGGTGGTGACAGAAGCCAGTGGTAGGAAACAGTGATGGCCCAGATTCTCTATCTACAAGGTAATGATCACAATTAACTTTGTTCATCTATTGACATGCCCACAAGGACTAAGAAGCTCTCCAGTAGGGCCTTATGAATGAGGGGGTTATAAGTCTGACATTTATGGGAAAGATCTGCCATGAGACACAGAGGGGACATGAAAACCATCTTGCCATTCCAACCACTAGTGACTTCAGCCCAAGGTGACAGTGGTTTGGTACTATAGGCTGTGCAGGCAGACCCACTGCCCTCCCAGAAGACCAACTCCTACTGCTTTACTGGCGAGAGACAGCTCTGTTTAACTGGGTTATACCAGAATTATTGATCTCAGTCTATACTCACCGAGTCCATACAAGATAGATGTGAATGCAGATTGTACAAACCAAGCTCTCCCAGACAGTACCTGGTCTAAGCTGCCATGCATCACAACAAGGTTAAAGAGCACAACCTCAACTCATGGGCTCCCTACTAAATTATGAAATACCTGACAGCAGGAGTAGAAGATGGATTTTTTTCCCTCGTTAATGTCTACCATAATAACCAGGGGAAAGTATGTCTTTTCCAAGGTTGAGAGAAGCAAAATGGGTGTGTAAGGGCAGATATATTCTGTGTGGGTCTGAAAAGAAGACGGGTTAAGCGAGCTGGTCTTGCTTAGGGCAGGATCTGCACAATGAAGCATGGGTGTCTATACTGGAAATGCCAATATCAGAGGGCATCACTGCTGGCTTCTTTTATGGTCAAGGAAGAGTGAGTCAGTGGAGCCAGGGATTCTTAGGACATTAGTCATCTCCACCTTTATTTGAGCAGACAAACCTATTCCATACATCCAGTGAGATGAATCCCACGTCAGGACAAGTCTGCACTGCTGCCTCTGCAAGGAGTGTACCAAAGTGGCCTGCTCAGACACAGAAACTGCAGTGGGTGCAGTGACACTTGCTGGGAAAACTTAATTGTTCTTAGGTGATTAAATGCACACTGAGCTCCCTGCTACCACAGACGCACTCCTGGATGTACCCAAGTGAGTTAATTGAAAGATATTTTTTCAGTGTCTTCCTGAGATGCAGCAGAAACCATGTCAGCATGTAGCTTGTATCTAGAAAATCCTCTAATTTTGACTGCACAGGCTTTTTTAACCAAAATTTTCACGTTGGAAAAGAAGGACTCTCACTTGTTTATGCAGGGAAGACCTGTAAGTTAAGCATCCATCTTCTTTGTTCCTGGTTTCTTGCTTGTGTACACAAATAATCAACTGGAACGGTGCCCCTGCATGGCACATGGGCACAGATAAGGGCTGGGTGGGTGACCATAGCATGGCCATAAGGGTGTGTTTCTCCCTTCCCGTTGCATTCCTTCTGGGTGTGACAATGCTGTCCTACGTCTTGAAGCTCCTGTAGCCAGAAGTGTTGGAGGGATCTGGGGCCATTTACAGAAGGTTGGTATGACACTGGGGAATATTTTAGGAAGGCTAGAAGACACCCCCCACCCATGAACCTTTACTGTTTGTGCATGTCTCTTGTATTTTTAACTTTTTATATATATATTCAACTGGGTTTTGGCTCTGAACCATGTTTATCTTATGTCTTGTGATTAGTTGGCACAACCAGCCCCTGGAATGACTGATTCCAGTGCCTTTACACTCAGAATGACATCTTCAACCTGTATCACTCACTGCTGAACCAATGAAGTAAGGGCAATTTCAATGACCTGTGACAACCAAAGATGCTCAGAAAACCTCTGAGCCAACAGTCAGTCGCAATACTAGCACAGGATACCTAAAACAGTAGGATCCCGAACCACTGTGATCATAGGTCTGATGGTTGCTACCATCTCCTGTGGAGCTTCCCAGATTTACTTCTGTAGCAATCTCACAAATGTCAATATTTACTGGGTTTAGATTATGTTAAGGTGTGTGATTGGACTAAGCTAAATACAGATGACTAGTTCATGTTCCATTATCTACCAGATGTCTACGGAATGATTTTTTTTTTTCTGCAGGAGCTTTGTGGCTTCCAGGTCTGAAACTCATTTAGTCCAAATGGGTCCTGCTACCTCTGCATAGCACCGTATCACAAACTTCAAACAATGTAGATTAACTTTCCCAAGGTCACTAAGATCATTTTAGGCCAGGAGTGGAATACAGAATATCCCCCAAACTCAACGGACAAAGATGCACTGGCTCAATAATTTTCTTTTATAAATGTTTGAATACAGTGAGCTTCCAATTTGCAAAAGAAAATATCAAAAACCACAAATATGTTCAAACTTTGTCAGTAAAATAAAACTGCTGACTCACAATTTTTTCAGTAGAAACTCAGTTTAATCATTTTGTTTTGCAGGAATGGGGTATAATTAGAGAACCAGTGAGCATGTAACTCCCTGAATTTATTATGCAAGCAGCTATGAAAATGACTGTCTTCAGCACAAAATGATTGAATGTCATTAAGAAGAGTGAATCCAAGGGTGAGACCCCAGTGGGATGCCCTCACATGGGAAAGCATAATTGGATAAAGTAGCATGGGGCCATGAAAACCTAATTTGCCTCTTTCTGATGCTTACATGAACTTCCTCCCTGTATCTTCATCAGCTGTGGAACTGGGAAGTCAATGAGATAGATAAATCATTGGGATTATCTCTACCATATGTAAGCAAGTTATTTTGGTGCAAAACAACAACAAAAAAATGCCGTTAAAGCCAGCATATTGATGCTAATATGTCCTTCTGCAGCTACCAACACATTTCAGCTGTTTTGGCATTGTTGAATGAATGGAGCGCTGGTGACGATAAGGGATCCGATACACTTAGGAATGACCGATTCCTCCAGTGAGTCAGATTTCAGCATCTCCTGGAATTCTATATGAGTACGTACCCACAGAGGTAGCAGAGGTCCCTGAGCAGGGCTGGTCCTGAGACCCAGGGGAGCAGTCAGCCTCTGAGCTCAGCTGCAGTAACTGTTCTTGAGTGTGCTCTTAGGCCAATATTGCTGGGCCTTTCTTTGATTTAGCTAAAGCCGCAGTGAATTTAGAAAGCATACAGACTGGTAGTTACCACAGCCCAGCTGAAAGGTGGGAGCGTACTGAAAGGAGCACAGATCTGAGCTTTTTGTTTCTTAAAAAACCCAGTTCTTTTAATTATGTGGGTTGAAGGAGTTACCTTAGCCAGTGCTGTCCATAGATGAGCACCGGCTTCTTTCTAGCCTAGCAAGTCTGCAATTAATAGACATCTGAAGTTATTAGAATAAACAAATAACTTCCTTGAAAGAAGCTCCCCTGTGTTTGAACGAGTACCGTATTTCGAGGAAGCCATTGACTGAGTTATTACTATTAGCAAACAGATGTTTCCCCACGGCCATGCAGCTGCAGAGCAGTTGCCTGAGATTTTGCATTCCTGATTTGCATCTTTAACCAGGGATTTATCCTTACCTGTGCATGACCTTGTGAATGCATTTCTCGGGGCTTATATGTGTTATGCAAACATTTCAATATTGGTATGCGTGTGCTCTTACATAGTAAGTGTGCGTGGCTGCTTGTGAGCCAAGGTGTGTAGGCTTGGTCTGCAGGGTTTAATTTACCGCTGAAAATAATAAGGTGATTTTCACTAGCACATAAATTCACTGCCTGCTTGTTACCTCTCCTGCAGAGTGAGGACACAGGCACTTGTTAGTTTGAGCTACTGCTCCAAACTGTCAAGTTTCTCTCTGGCTGAGCAGTAGGCAAACAAAGCGCCTCCTGAAAGTGCTGCTTTTTCTGAATCCAGACAGGATGTTTTGGCTGATTTAGGACATTGATTATGCAGGGCTGGGGGCACCTTGTAGCTTCATTTTACATCACTGATGTCTTATCTTCTCTGCTCTGCCTGTCCTTTCTTCTCCTGAAAGTCTCTGCCTACCCAGGAAATATCAGGTGGAAAAAGCTTTCCTGAAGGGGGTTGAGGGGAGAGCAAAGATAGCCTTGCCCAAGATGACTCTTGGAAGAGTCAAAGATGTCCCTGGAGAACAAGTTTTGGTATGCCAACTCCAAAAAGTGTAAGGTCAGTGCTTCCCCAGCCCCATGATAATCTGGAGTCAGATCAGTCTTCTAAAGACTTTTTACTTCAGATATGAGAAAGTTGCCTGAGACACTGTCTGGAAAGAACATAATTATTACCTTTGTGGAGAGAGCAGCTGGAGCATAACTGATGTTCAGCAATATGATAAAACTGGTACTGTATTAAGCTCTTTGGGGAAGGGTTTGTCCTTTAGCAGCATGTTGATGTTGATATAGCGTCTGGATGCTACCGCAGTCTGAATCCAATGAATTAATATAATAGCAATGCGATGCAATACACTTTTCTTCATGCAGAGTGTACTGGAAGAGTATTTCTAGATTCCAGTTTGCGCCTGGAATTACTAATTATAGCTGTTCTGGCATAGTAACACACACCTGTGGTGCCAAGGTGTAGTTTTATAAAGGTACCAAATGAGCCTGGGACGGCCTGCCTAGGTAGGTGTGATTTCAGTAGAACGAAAATTGATTGCAGTGGTGCAACAGAGAAAATAAGAAATGTGGATTGTCCTCTGGAGGGGAAAATCTTATCTCAATAATCAACAAGCATCCGTTGCAACAGGCTGTGAGATGAAGTCCTGGTGGATTTATTTGGCTCTGCAAAAAAGCCTTGAGATAGTTCATACACGAGGCTATTAAGAAAATGCGTGGCCTTGGGCGAAGTGCTGCAGTGCTGTCCTGGGCTCAAAGATGCGTAAGGGATGGAAGTCAACGAGCGTGCCTGGCTGTGAGCACTGTGTTAATGAGGGGTGGGTTTCAAGAACATGGATGTATGTGGTCCAGAAGAAAATAAGTAGCAGCAATATGACAAAATATGCACTTAATTCACAGTTGTTCCAGTTAGTCATGATGAGGAGACTGCGAGGAAAAGCAGAGGTTTGGATACTTTCCTAAATAAATGCCTATTCCGTAAAAATAGTCTTTTCTTCACTTTCTCTTTTTTTTTTTTTTTAATAAACAAACAGGCAAATGAGCTTTCACACTTAAATCTACTGAATAGTTCTACATTCTGATTTATGAAAGACGATCGTTAGTGGCAAATATCAACAGATAAAAGTTTGGAAGATCTCATATGGGATTGTCTGGAGCAATAATTCTCATTAAACTTGCAGTTAATTTGAAAATTTAGCAGCAACAAGTGACATTTTAAAAATTATTTTCTTTCATAGACACTTTCACAGGATGGAGGTAATTTGGAAAACAAATTTTATTGGATATTTTTAGTGGGAAACTATATAAAAAATAGTTAAATCATTTTTAGCAGGTAATCATGATATCAGGATATTCAACTATTGGTATTCAAGGAAACACATAGACTGGAAGGCATATATCTCCTAGGGAACCCACTAAAAATACCTTTAGAATTATTAACGTTATAGATAAAGAAAATTAAAAGAGCAGTGACAGAATGAGAGCAGGTGGTGAAGAAAGAGGCCCAGTCCCTGGTGTCTTCTATAAAAGATTTAGGAAATGACCGATTTGCTTTGGTAGATGAGACTATGCGGGTCTGTCAGACCCTCAGACTTTCCCCTCCCTGTGATTGCCAGCCTGAATCTCTGCATTGCTCGGGCTCCCATGCCCAGCCAGAGCACCGATTGTGCAAAGCAGACAATGTGAGTGCAACGGCATCTTTCACTTTTTTCTAAGCTCCACAGAACCCCCCACCCCCATCTGCTTCTCTCTCACTCAATTCTCCATCCCCCAGAGGAAGGAGGTATGGCAACTACAGCATCATCCCTGGTTCATCCCAAAAATGTTTGCCCTGTGTCAAAGGAATGTGGCTTTTTTTCCTGGAAATCTTCTACCTAATTAGTTGGCCTCTTTACTTGCAATTTTGGGTCTGTTGCCCTGGGGGACAATGCGTGCTGGTTAAATATTCAGTTAAATATGTTTGAGAAAATAGGACTGCGAGATATATTTGCTTTTTTAGACAGTCTTTCTTAGGCTTTATCTTGTCTCTCCGTTTTTCTGTGCAGAACCAAGTCTGAAGAGCAGAGTTTCTAAGATCAGAGATCTCTGAGATCTTCCTCATCTCCTTGGTTATAAAAACATTTCTTTAGAGGCTTCCCTTGGTGATGTCTTGTAAGCCACAGATGGAGAACCACCTTCGAAGGGCTGAAAAATGTGCCCAGATTAAACTCTTTGACAAAAGGCCTTTCTTTTTAAAGGAAGGCTAAGCTTTTCATGGAAGGCATGGGAACACTGGTGTTTTCATACCAAGGTAACACTGTCAGAAGGCCAAGCATCACATGGCCAAGACAACTCGAAGGCAGCTTTCTGGCATTTCAGCCTTTTCCCTGCCCTAACCAGCTTTTGCCAACACTCCACATTTTGTGGCGTGTGATTCTCAGACCCGTGGCTGGGTGAGAGACCTTGCTAGGGCTCAAAAAGAGTGGATAGGTAGCCTTGGGCAAAGATGAGTGTGTCTCTTTTTAGCTGTGCTCCTGTGTCTATCTCTGAGCAGGCTCCTGCGAGTTCTTATTAGATGCATGTGTTCATTTTGAAAGCGTGCCGCCCACCATCACTCTGTGAGTACCCACTTTTTCATGTTCACCTGCACTGTACTTCCCTATCTTGCTTAGGAAAACATCGTGTGAACACTGACTAGAGCCTTTCTAAGCCAGGATGTAATCTCTGCTGCTTCTCTCCTGCTCACAAGACCCATTACCCTGTCTTGGGAAAACAGCTATAATCAACATAACTGGTTCTGATAAACTAAAGATTTGGAGCTAGCACAGAAACAGATAATAACACAAGTCTGGGAACTAAGCAGGGATGAGAGGAAACAGCGAGGGATTTAAATTAGCAAGCACAGGTTGAAATAGTTGGAACTCTTTGCCAGTTGGAAGGTAACTACACATGCTGTCTTAAACACAGTTATAGAGACCATCTTAAACAGAGTTACAGAGACCACCACCAGACTGCGTGGGGCAGCCATAGCTGCAGATACCTTGGTCTAGCTGACATGACGTGTTTTTCTTGTGCTTGTCAGAAAGCCTCAGCTGGGGAAAGTTTGAACAGAAATCAGGATAAAGAAGGACAGAAGCCTGTTGAAAGGACACCCTGAAATGATTTATCTAACCGATCAACCTTACCAGTCCTTCTTCCTCCCTCCTCAGCTGTCGCTGGGGTCAACAATAGTTTTGCCATAGGGCTACAGTTTCATATGAGACACCCCAAAATGATTTCCCTTCCAGCCATGCCCCACCTTTATTTAGAGATGAGAGTCCTGAGTCCAGTAATGCTTCACCTTGGCAACTACTCCATCACTCTCTAAACAGCAACAACCAGACACCCCTCCAGCAATCAATCCTCCTGCTTCCCCCCCTCAACCAACAGATCCTCTTGCCAAGAGCAAGAGGAGCTTCCCTGTTCCCAAAATCCTGCCACTCTAATTTAATGGGTTTCTCACAAAGTCTAGACATATCCTGAATTGCATGTAAAAAGATTCTGCTCCACTTCAGCTCCATTAATCCTGCAACTCCAGGCCCAACAAAGCTGATGCTCCTCCATCAACTCTGGGTGAATTACAGTTTAAATGACAACCGTGTAACTCCTTGGCAGTGACTCTATGCCCTTCGTTCCTGTATTTTTCTGGATGGAAGGAAAGAAATGATAAATCCCTTTGAGGCTGCTGTCTGTCCCATTACAGCTGAAATTAACTGGACTGGGAGAGTTCAGTGCAAATTGAATAGCTTGTACTATAGCTAGTTGATAGCATCATCCTGCAAGCAAGTAAAAACCCTTTCTCTCAGACTCTCAGGGTGCCTGTGTTGATTGTGTCATAGATGTAAAAGATGAAAGAAGGCTAATGGGGCAATTATAAAGTCTTTTGGTGCCTCATTTACTTTCTACAGAGCCTTCCTTGGAATTAAGTTCAGTCTTGCTCCCAGAGTCCTAAGTAGAGCTATTTGCAATATTTTCTTCTAAAATGACTTTTTTCCCCTCAAACAAACAAAAAAAACTCCATTGTTTGTAATTTTCAAATTTTTCCTGTTTTTAATAATAACTGGAGAAGCCTTTAGAAAAATCCATCAGCGTTTAACTTGCAATTTTTCTGTCTTTTCCCTCATTCTGCTTTTCTGCATTCCTCTTTGTCTGCTGACAGAATATTAAAACAAACAAACAAACAAACAAAAAACAAATGAGAAGCAAGAGAGGGACAGGGAACATCAATAAAAGTTTTATTCATATTCACCACTCTGTAAAACCAAGGACTGAATTCAGTCTTTTTGCCACAGCATTACACTGGGAGCTCATGGTCATTGGCTTGTTCAGCAATGAAGGTAGCTGTGTCCGGGGCTGGGCATGCCTTTCTTGATTTATGAGTTCACTGAATCAGGTCATACATTTTTATTAATACTGTTGAAGTTGGTGCACGTGCTGTGTAGATCAGGTGTAGAAATCACCCATCTGTATCCCACTAGAACCCTCTCTTTTCCCCACTGATGACTAGTCATTAATAATTTAGCTATTTAGTCTATTTACCATGTGTTTTACCAATATCTCCAAATGCTACTTTCATCATCAGTACTAAATGTAATCACAGAATCACAGAATGGTGGGGGTTGGAAGGGCCCTCTGGAGCTCACCCCGTCCCACCCCCTGCTGGAGCAGGCACCCCCAGAGCAGGGGGCACAGGGCCGCGTCCAGGCGGGGGGCGAATGTCTCCAGGGAAGGGACCCCACAGCCTCTCTGGGCAGCCTGTGCCCCTGCTCTGGCACCCGCACAGGGAGGGGTTTGTCCTCATGTTCAGGGGGAACTTCCCGTGTTCCAGCTTGTGCCCGTGGCCCCTTGGCCTGGCGTTGGGCACCGCTGAAAAGAGCCCGGCCCCATCCCCCTGACACCCACCCTTCAGATATTTATAAGCACTGATGAGATCCCCCCTCAGCCTTCTCTTCTCCAGGCTGAACAAACCCAGGTCTCTCAGCCTTTCCTCATAAGGGAGGTGCTCCAGCCCCTGATCACCTTGGTAGCTCTCCGCTGGGCTCGCTCAAGCAGTTCCCTGTCTTTCTTGAACTGGGAAGCCCAAAACTGGACACAGCACCCCAGATGTGGCCTCACTAGGGCATAGTAGAGGGGGAGGATAACCTCCCTCGCCCTGCTGGCCACACTCCTTTTAATGCACCCCAGGACACCGTTGGCCTTCTTGGCCACAAGGGCCCGGTGCTGGCTCAGGGTCACCTCACTGCCCCCCAGCACCCCCAGGTCCTTCTCAGCAGAGCCACTTACCAGCAGGTCACCCCCATCCTGTACTGGTGCAGGGGGTTGTTCCTCCCCAGGGGCAGGACCTTGCACTTGCTCTTGTTGAATTCCCCGAGGTTCCCCTGGGCCCAGCTCTCCAGCCTGCCCAGCTCTCGCTGGATGCCAGCACAGCTTCTGGTGTATCACCCACCCCTCCCAGCTTGGTGTCATCAGTGAACTTGCTGAGGTTACACTCTGTCCCTTCATCCAGGTCATTGATGAATATGTTGACCAGGACCGGCCCCAGCACAGACCCCTGGGGAACACCGCTAGTGACAAGCCTCCAACCCGACTCTGCTCCATTGATCACGACACACTGAGTTCTGTTGTTGAGCCACTTCTCTGTCCACCTCACTGTCCTCTCATCCAACCCAAATTCTTTGGGAAGGTTTGCTGCTCTGTAGTGAAGGCAGAAGAATGCACAAGGCAGTTTTGCAATGCCAGATCAGTTTCATTCCAGTTTGGCAGATATGTGACATCCACACTCCCACGCATTCTGCATTTTTTCTCACATTTAAAGATTTCTCAAAAGCTGACCCCAAATGGCAATGCAGTTGTTTGCCCTATCTTTCAGAATTTCAGAGTGTAAGTCACTCTGCCTAAACTTTCAATGCATTTCTATCAGTAGATATGCATTACAATGCTCTTGGTTTCTGAAAGACTGCAAAAGGCTTTGACACCCAAAGGCGATATTAATTTTCCCCTGTTATTGTTATTAGAAAGGGATTTAAAAAATAGCCACTGTACACTTTTTCTTAAACATTATAAGCAAGTAATCTCTATCTAGCACAGGTCCCATATCATTGCTATTTTTTTACTTCTATCCCAAAGTGCATGGCCTTTTAATTGATGTCTTCAGTTTTTCCTGTATGGCCTCTCAAAACTTCAGATACCATTATTCAGCTCTGTTGTTATCACTTTCCTTTTTCATGACAAGTTATTACACTGCTTTTGAGTTTCTAATCAGCATTTTCAGGTTGCTCACAATGCGAGGTCTATTGTGTTTTAACAAACATCTAGTGCAATAGCACCTATTTTTATAACCCTCTGTCACTGAGGAAAAAAAGTAGACTGTCACCTAACTTGTCCAGGCTTTAGGATTGATCCTGACTCCCAACTCTGCAGCCTTTCCTGGACTGCTGTTGCTGCCTCCTCCAAAGGGAAGTTCTGGTGATGCTCTGCAGAGCTGCTCGAGCTGGTCCCATCACCACAGGTCTTTTTTCACATGAGCTCAGTAGAATCATAGAATCATAGAATAGTTTATGTTTGAAGGCACCTTTAGAGGTGATCTAGTTCAGCCCCTCTGCAGCAAGCAGGGACATCTTCAACCAGATCAGGTTGCTCAGAGCCCCGTCCAACCTGGCCTGGAATGTTTCTAGCGATGGGGCATCGACCACCTCCCTGGGCAACCTGGGCCAGGGTTTCACCACACTCGTTCTAAAAAGTTTTTTCCTTATATCCAGTCTAAATCTACCCTCTTTTAGTTTAAAATCATCACCCCTTGTCCTGTCACAATAGGCCCTTCCTAAAAAGATTGTCCCCATCTTTTCTATAGTCCCTCTTTCAGTACTGAAAGGCTGCAATAAGGTCTCCCTGCAGCCTTCTCCTCTCCACGCTGAACAACCCTGACTCTCTCAGCCTGCCCTCGCAGGAGAGGGGCTCCAGCCACCAGATCATTTTTGTGGTCCTCTTCTGGACCTGCTCCAACAGGTCCTTGTCCTTCCTGCGCTGAGGGCCCCAGAGCTGGACGCAGCCCTGCAGGTGGGGTCTCACCAGAGCGGAGCAGAGGGGCAGAATCCCCTCCCTCGCCCTGCTGGCCATGCTGCTTTTGGTGCAGCCCAGGATACAGCTGGCCTTCTGGGCTACAAGCACACATTGCTGACTCATGTCCAGCTTTTCATCCACCAGCACCCCCAAGTCCTTCTCTGCAGGGCTGCTCTCAATCCCTTCATCCCCCAGCCTGTACTGATACTGGGGGGCTGCCCCGACCCAGGTGCAGGACCTTGCTCTTGGCCTTGTTGAACCTCATGATGTTCTCCCAGGCCCACCTCTCCAGCTTGTCCAGGTCTCTCTTGATGCCATCCAATCCTTCTGGTGTGTCAACTTCACCGCTCACCTGTACTCATCTGTTTTCCTGACCTGTAATGCTTGGGAAAGCACCAAGGACTATTTTTCCTCACATGTCTTCCCCACCAGCAGGCTTTCTGACAGGTCTTTAGTCTCTGAGAAGTTAAACCCATTTTGTTGTTTCCTCTTTTGTGCACAGTGTCCTTATTGATTTCTGTACCAGTCTCCAATCCACAGTGGCCGTTAGCATTCTCCAACCTCTTTCTTCCAAGTTGCTAATAAGGCTGTTAAGCAGATTGACCTGACATCTATCCGCACTGTGATCCAAGTGACACCTCCGTGTGAATCACACGTACCTTATAACCCAACGTAGGACATGCTGCTATTAAGGTGCTGGATTTGGGTTCTGGAGATCTGGGTTTTGTCCACCTCTCTCTCATTTATCTTCTGGAGGTGTTTGCACAGGGGACTTATTTCCTTTGAGCTATTTCTCCCTTGGTACAGTGGGATTAACACCACCTGCAGGGAGGAGTTTTCAGGGCATATTTAAGTTTATGTGGGTACGGCGTTACTTGTGGCCACATGAATACATCTATGCTGAGGAGCAGAGTGTGTGGTTGGCTGACCTGCTGGCCAGTCAGTAGCTGACTCTGTGTGTGGAAAAATAGAGGTTTCACTATCCTGTGATTTCTCAGGAAACAGCAAATGAGAAATTCTCTCACCTCAGTTACTTGTGTGCAGCACCTCGTTCAGTCGCTAGAGCTAACAGGACTGGAAATGGGGCTCTCCATCAGTCTTCTGCTGTAACTGTTGCTTCAGTCATCGGGAGAGGGTAAATATTGCAAACACTGTGTACAGTCAATTACTTTAGATTTCTGGGAGCTTGATTTTAAAGTGCTCTGGTTTAAAAACAAAACAAACAAAAAGAACCCCAGAAAAACAGAAAAACAACCCCTCCAAAAACCTACTCAACAAAAACAAACCAGCAAAACAACCCCCTGTTCTTTAGTACTTAATCAAATATATTATTAATGCCTTTTATCAAAATGAAATTTTATTGAGAGCATTCTGAGGGTATACACTAGCCTGGATAAAGGTTGTTCTTTGTTTTCTATGGTTCTACCAATTTTAAACTCAGCAGTCCTCTCAGAGACAATATCAATTAATATCATGAGCAGTATTTTGTGTGACTCTTTCAAATGCCACATCATTAACTGGCATATTAAATCTGCAAATCTCCTTTTACCCAATAATTTTATAATTCTGTCAAAGAAAGCATTTTTTCATGCTGTAATTCCTCTCACCTCTTTGCATCCAGCCCCTGCTGCTTGCCCCTCATAATGTGGTATATTTTATGGTGTCTTTATTTCCTCCACCCCACAATCCTGTGCATGAGGGTCTCATCAGAAAGGATGGACTGGTCCTGGCTGCAGAATTGTCATAGTGTGGCCTATTGATAAGTGTACCTGCTCCCTCCCTCCTTCCCAGTCCCACATCCCAGGGAGTCTTCAGCTCTAAGCTAGGTCCAGCTCCTGGAATCCCCTTGCTTTTTGGCTATTTGGCATGGGAGTTTGTGTCATAGGAAAGAGGAAGACGTCTGAAGGATGAGGAATTGTGACCATTAGAAAATGCACTAAGATCTTTACAATGCTACTTTGGAGATGAAAGTAGACCCCCAGGGTGATCTGAAGTGGGGATTCCCACATGGGATTCTTCAACGTGGTAGAAGATCCTATGTCCCTGCTGCCAACAGCTGGAACCTTTAGGGTCAGATTCTCTAAAAAGAGTGGGTAGCAAACTTCCAGAGGATTTATCCTAATTACAGTAAAGCCTTCTGGGGTAGATGGCCTTGCTATGCTCATGTCATTGGGAAAAGCAAGTATCAGCAGTTTAGTGAATGTGTGATCACCACATGGGAAATCCACAGCTATTGTTGGAAGTGTCTTTGATACACTCTTGTGAGCCTGGTTCTCATTTTGATTTGCATTGATAGAGGGCAATTATGGAAATGGAAATCTGGGTACTCGTTTCTGCTTCTGTACAAAGCTGGCACTGTCCCTCCTCAGTCACCCTCCATTGGCATAATGTCAGATTTCTATCCTCTACGTGTGGAGGACATGGCAAAGGAATGTCATTTAAAGAGGCCTTTAAGACCAGCTCCTATGGATCAGTTGTCCATCAGCCCAACTGTCCTGTCTGTGGCAGCTGGTGCTCATGGACACTTAGGGTAAGAGCATAAAATGGGTATATGAAGAGGTAATTTCTTATGTTTCCTGGGTTGGAATACATCTGATTAAACAAATATCTTTGTCAAAACAAATGGGGAACAAATTGAATCAGTAAATGGAGAGATAATCAACACAGACAGTGGAGTTCAAGACATGATTCATCTAGTCCTGAAGCAGATCTATAAAAAAGGTCAGGTGACTCACTCCTTAAAAAAGCCTATATCTCTCCATTAATTATAAACACAACTTGCTTTGACATGTTCAGCCTTGATTCTGTAGATATCTACAGCTACATGGCCTGAGCCAAACTCAAGCTGGTTGGTTACTTCTTGAAGGTGGAGAAGTGCAGTGGGATCGTTCCCCTCTTAGATGTGCAACTGGGTAGATGAAGCCTGGGATAGCACAGCTTTAGGTATTTGATCACCCCACAGACACTTTCTTACCTATTTTCTTTCTGAGGGAGCTGAAAACATTTGGGACAATCATCTCTGATGTTCTCAGGTCACTAGTCAGAAAATTTTATCCCTCTTGAATGTGTTCTGGATCGTTGGATAATCTTTGAATTTGGTTCTTTAGAATTTTGCAATCCAGATCCCTGTGCACAAACTCCCAAGTGTGACTGCCACTCTGTCCCAAACATAAGAAGTTAGATATTTTTCTCTATTTTTGTTTGTTTGTTTTGTTTGGGTATCTGGGATATGGTTTGTAATTTGGTTTGGGGTTTTTTTTTGGTGTTTTGCTTTGTTTTGTTTTTGCCTAGATGGATGAAATTTTGCAGCCATGCCACTTTTGGGATGCAGAGGTCTGGGAAACTGAAAATCTCAATCATATGATAAAATTACCACTATTCTAGAGTGAAATCTTAGAACATTTTGTATACTTGACTTCAAGCCCATCTTTGAGCTTTTAGTTCTGAGTTTACCCATCTGAGCTTTGAAATCTTCAAAAGTATAGATTCTAAAACATTGCTGTGAATCCATTCCAATGTTTGTCAACCCTTGTGGTGACTTTTCTTTTTTTCATAATACGTAATAAAAATGTCCTTGTTTCAATACACTCTTTTGCTGTGAACCTTGGAGAAGAGTCTGGCCCTATCTCTGCTATAATCTGTTAGGTAGTTAAGACAGCAATATTCCCTTCACCTTCTCTTTTTCAGGTTGAAGAAAACTCTTTATCCCAGCTTCTCCATGTCAGTCGTGCTCCCTTGTGCACCTTGGTGATCTCCAGTGGGCAAGTGTGTATATGTCTTGCACTGGAAAGTCCCACGCTTAACATGGTAATTCAGGTGCAGTTTACTGAATTAGAGGAGAAGAATCCAATTGGCCAGCATATTGTTTTCATACACGTGACCATTACCTTTGAGCCCAATGCTCCTGACATTTTGCTACCTGCCTCTTAGTCCATTTATGTAGTCCATATCTCTCCAATATATTTACAAGAGTATTATGGGAGACTGTTGAAACCCTTGTTCAAGTCAAAGTAAATGACACCTACTGCTCTCTGTTTCCTTGGAGACAGTCTTTTCTTCATAGAAGGCAATCAGAGAATCATAGAATCATTAAGGTTGGAAAAGACCTCTAGGATCATCAAGAACAACTGTCAACCCAGCACCACCAGGCCTCCTAAACCGTGTCCCAGAGTGCCACATCTACACGTTTTTTGAACACCTCCAGGGATGGTCATTCTACCACCTCTCTGGGCAGCCTGTTCCAATGCCTGACCACTCTTGCAGTAAAGACACTTTTCCCTAATACTCAGTCTAATCCTCCCTGGTGCAATTTGAGGCCATTTCCTCTTGTCTTACAACTATTTACTTGGGAGAAGAGACCAACACCCACCTCACTACAACCTCCTTTAAGGTAGCTGTAAAGAGCGATAAGGTCTCCCCTCAGCCTCCTCTTCTCCAGGATAAACACCCCCAGCTCCCTCAGCCGATCCTCAGAAGACCTGCTCTCCAGACCCTGCCCCAGCCCCGCTGCCCTTCTCTGGACACGCTCCAGCCCCTCAAGGTCCTTCTTGTCCCGAGGGACCCAAACCTGAGCCCAGCATTCGAGGTGGGGCCTCCCCAGGGCCGAGCACAGGGGCCCCATCCCTGCCCGGCTCCTGCTGGCCACACCAGTGCTGACACAAGCCCGGGGGCTGGTGGCCTCCTTGGCCACCCGGGCACTGCTGGCTCATGCCCAGCCGGCTGTCAGCCCCCACCCCCAGGGCCTTCTCCGCCGGGCACTTCCCAGCCCCTCTGCCCCAGGCCTGGGGCGTTGCCTGGGGTTGGTGTGACCCAAGGGCAGGACCCAGCACTTGGCCTTGTTAAGCCTCATACAACTGACCTCAGACCATCAATCCAGCCTGCCCGCATCCCTCTGCAGAGCCTTCCTACCCTCATGCAGATCAACACTCCCGCCCATGCTGGCCATGCATGACTTTCCCCTGATAAGTTAATTCTGACTGTCCTTAGACACTTTTGTCTTTTATGTTTCTGTAGTTTCCAGTAGGATTTGCTCTGTAGTCTTTCCAGAGGGTAGGGTGACTGGCCTGTAGCTACCTAGATCCTCCTTTTTGCCTTTCTTTAAGCTGGTTGTGACATTTGCCTTTTTCCAGACATCAGAAAATCCTTTGATTGCCTTGACCTTTCATATATGCTAGAGAGTGGCCTCACCGTGACATTGGTGAACTTTCTCAGCACCTTCAGTTGCATGGTCACATGGACTTGTGTAAAACCTGTTTGCTTATGTGGCCTCTAATTCCCTCTTCCTCTACCATGTGTACAGGAAACTGGGAGATCTGATGGTAAACCTTTGGGTAAATTCCAAGCCAAAGAGAGCACTGTTTAGAGAGGTTTTATCACCTAGTATATGGGATGGAAGAGGAAGAGACAGTTGCTTCAGCTGGTAGCTTCTCTCTTCTTTCTAGGAAAGTTCCTCCCTTCTTTGCTGCCATCTGTCTCCCTGCACAAAAGAAAAAAATATTTTAAAAACCCAAGTAAAAAACCTGCACCATTCTATCAAATAAATAAACAAAGGTAGCAAAATGAAGAGATAAGATCGCCACCATGAAAAATAGATTGCCTGTGTTGCCTGTAAGTGAGGAATGAGCTGCTCCATGAGTATGCTGAACCACTCCAGCTATATTTCACTCTTCCGTGTGAATGCTGCAGAGAACAGACCTGGGGCAGGATATCAAGATCAGCATGCAAATGAAAAGTTTGTGAGACATGTGAGACCCAAGGGGCAGAATTGCATAAAGAAAACAAAAAAACATAAAAAAGAAAACCCTATGCTGGATCTGTTTCGGTAGGTGACACTTGTAGAACCACCTGGTAGGGCCGGTTACTGTGTCCCACAGGGGTAACTTGAATGGGAGGAGGGATACCTGAAAAGCAATAGCTTCTTGCTACATGCATGGATTTCAGCTGCTGAGAGGGAGCCAAAATATTCTTTGGGCTAGTATCTCTTCTGCCAGAAATGGACATAGCTCCACTGACTTCACAGGGAAGGTGCTTTATGGCAAAGACGATTTTGGCACCTCCTGTTCTGATTTTTATCCAAATATGAGGGAATCCTTTGAATCACAAAGTTACAGGTGTGGAAACAAAGGCTATAGCCACCCATATAAGTAACTCTTGTAAGAGTTCAGGTTGATTTGTCCATAAGAGGTCCTTTCTAAGACCAGAGGAAGATTGCTCACAATGTTTGGGTCTGGAAGGACACTAAAATGTTGTGGAGAGATTCAGGATACTAAGCTAACATTCTGGAGACAGGCTCAAGTCCTTTTTGAGACAGGTTTTATGCCTGACTTGTGTCTATACCTTCGGAGTCCCCTCTGTGAAACTTACTGCTCAGCCCCCCTGTGAGAGTGCGTGGTTAGAGATCATTGAGATCACTCATGCCCAAGTAGCCAGAGATTTATCAAGTCAAACATAGATGTCCAGCAGAAAGCATAAAAGTAATTATCCAAGGCAAAATGCAAATTAACTGATATGGATGTGGTTTAGGCACTGGAACACCTAGACCTTCCTCCAACCAAGGCTTTATGCACATGTGTAACATTAATATGTGTATGTAATGCAGCCCTGCGGAGAAGGACTTGGGGGTGCTGGTGGATGAAAAGCTGGACATGAGTCAGCAATGTGCGCTCACAGCCCAGAAGGCCAGCTGTATCCTGGGCTGCATCAAAAGCAGCCCAAAAGGCCAGAAGGTCAAGGGAAGTGATTCTGCCCCTCTGCTCCGCTCTGGTGAGACCCCACCTGCAGGGCTGCGTCCAGCTCTAGATCCCTCAGCGCAGGAAGGACATGGACCTGCTGGAGATGGTCCAGAGGAGGCCACAAAAATGATCTGGTGGCTGGAGCCCCTCTCCTGCGAGGGCAGGCTGAGAGAGTTGGGGTTGTTCAGCCTGGAGAAGAAAAGGCTGCGGGGAGACCTTATTGTGGCCTTTCAGTACTTAAAGGGGGACTATAGGAAAGATGGGGACAATGTCTTCAGCAATGTCTGTTGTGACAGGACAAGGGGTGATGATTTTAAACTAAAAGAGGGTAGATTTAGACTGGATATAAGGAAAAAAACTTTTTAGAACGAGTGTGGTGAAACCCTGGCCCAGGTTGCCCAGAGAGGTGGGAGATGCCTCATCCCTGGAAAAATTCTTGGTCAGGTTGGATGGGGCTCTGAGCAACCTGATCTAGTTGAAGTTGTCCCAGCTCATGGCAGGGGGTTTGGTCTAGATGACCTCTAGAGGTCCCTTCCAACCCAAACTATTCTATGATTCCGTATAGCCCCTGTGGGATTTAGGGAGAATACTGCATCCCACAGTTCACTGTAAAACCAAGCCTTTATGATCCATGGGCACTAAGGACTCTGTGAAGTGCTCACAAAATAACTATTCTGCTGACGTATCTTTCTCTGCGAGAAGACCATGCAGTTCTGAATTGTGAACACCCTTCCTAGTACCCCTATTTGTTTCCTTTCTAAGCATCTAACCCCTGCTCAGTGTTGACTGAGTGGTGAAATCCTATCCTGGTGAGCATATCCCTGAAGGGATGTCTTTTTTTTTTTTCTTCTCCTAGAGTCTTTAAAACTCTGTACTTGCTCACCTCTCCCCACTCATTTCAGAAGCTGAGAACTTCAGGTTATCTTTCCAGAGAGTTTCCAAATGAACAGCACAAAAGTGTCATTTAATTAACAACTTGCCACCATCAGCAAGAGTTAGTTTTAACACAGACCAATTCATTTTGGAATTGGATATTTCTGTTACAAATAAGGCAGCAGTGAGTGTGATCTACAGCGCTTGTAAATTTTACTGGTAATAATTTTTAGTATTCTTTGAAAATCTATTCCAAGTTCTATTAGTTTAGTCCCCCCTTCCCCCTCCCCCACCATTCAGATTTAGATCATGGTACTTGTAATAGTTTTAATCCATTACATGAATAATTCCAATTATCATTCCACGCTTCTTTTATGACCTGTAATTTTACTGCTTTTTTTTTTACCCCCACAGTTAAAAGATAGAGCCATTGCCATAGCAAGTTAAGTAAGAAAGTGGATGCTAAGGAAGATTTCAAGCCTTCCCAAGTGTGGGCAAACCCAACTTTTCCAGCTGCCCCTGTTCAGCTACCTCCATCTATCTTTCTCACCCATCCTTCTGCCTGGTCTTGACAATGTCTCTCTCATGCAGGTGCATGGGGGAGTTTGCAGGTGGAGGCGATTGTCGGGGGGAAGGATATCGGACAAGCAGTGCTCCACCTGCTCTGCTTTCTCACAGCAGGAGACCAGCCATGCGTGATGAATAATAATTACCTGTTGTAAATCAAGAAAAGTCAGTTTGATGTACTGAATTTTTATTACCCCTATCTCTGCCTTTCTTTCTTCCCTTTTCTTTTGGCAGGATTAATATTCATACATATGTATGTGGAGACAGGCAGAAGGAGAAAAAACTTTTTAGTAAGACTGCAGGAAATTGGTTATGGTTGTTAGTTTAATACACGGTGCTTCCTGGACCCCAGATGAGATGAGGTTTGTACTGCTTTACATACTGAAGTAACCCAGAGCATTTCTACCCTGAACAAGCAGGACAAAGGACATCATAGGTTTACACCTGATTAGCAACTGGAAGCTGAGGCAGGGAGTAACATGTTAAGCTGGTACTAAAGAGGGAATCAGTGCCACAGCCAATAAGTGGATTCACATCTTTTTACTCTTGACAAGGGCCTTCAATGACGTTATTAAAGATTGTTCCTAAAATCACTTAAAATGTAACCAATTTGATCCACGTTAGGGACCATTTGAATGAAGGGATGCTGATAAAATTTGAAAAATTCAGCTTATGTTTGTGGGGAAATTTCTACCTTGCCCTTTGCCCAAGTCCAGCCATTCCTGCAGAGTCTGGCACACTTCTGTGGTATCACCGATTTTCGAAAGTTGAGCTACTGAATAGAAAGATGATGCCTGTACCTGACTGCATTTTTATTTATTTACTTACTTACTTCAGATGTGTATTTATGATAACAGATTGGAAGGCTTTATTTTATTTGTTTTTCCAAAAGGAAAAGTGCTTCGTTTGTTTCCACTCATCTCCAACCGCCCTAAACATTTGTTTTCAAGGTGTGGAGCTCCTCTCTGCCAGTTCCACCCAGGACTTTCTATAATCCAGTGCCTGCCCCAAGTGCTGAAACAACTTTTTCAGAAGTCTCCAATGACCTTTTCCAAGTCAAAACTAAGGCTCAGCCCTGCACCTTATTCTTCACTTGTCATGGATTCTCCGTGTCCTCTTTTCTTTCCCATGACTGTTGTCTTCTACCCCTCTCACAACTCCTGTGAAGGATTCTCCTTATCCTCCATCTGGTTGGGGATTCCCACCAGCTTGTGGCCCTGCTAGTCTCACCTACCATTTTGATTGCCATCCTTGTGTAGCTGCTTCAAGGATTTCTCATGCATCAGATTGTCTCCTAAGGTGGAATTAATCTTGCCTAATTATTTTGTACAGGTACAAGAGATACTTCTGCATATGAGCTATTAAAGCAACTGCTTTTTGTAGTCAATGGGAATAAACAGCTACTTTTGGGACACAGTTCTTCAGACGTACTTCAGAGGTCTGTCTGAGGAGGCGATGAAAAGCGTCCAGAAATACTTGTGTGTCTCCATCGACTGTAGGGATTCCCAATGCTTAACTGAGAGGGGGGAAGTCTGTAGTACAGATGTCTTAAGTTAAATGAGATTAATGTTAAAGCTTCTGTCCAAACTGGTAACACATGCTGTCTCCCTCTGACAGCTCCTTGTGGGTAACCTCAAATCAGTCTAATATGAGCAAAACAAAGCTTTTATTATCCCTCAGCAACAACCCTCCACACTCACTGTTTTTTAATGACAGGTACCAGCATCCTGCATATCCTCCAGATCTGAAACATGGACATCATCATCAGTTTGGACCTTTCAGGTCCCCACATCATAGTATCTCCTGTGGAGACTTGTCCTATGGAACATCTGTTTTTCATATACACAGGGTCTACACTGCACAACCCTGCAAGTCCCACCTTGTAGCAAAGAATGTGACATGACATTTGGCTTGCTCTTCACCTATCCCTGTTTCACATAATTGGAAGATGCTGAAACATGAAGAGGTGTTGAGGAGGCTGAAATAGCCTGAGAAGAATCAGGGGTTGTTAGCTGAGGTACAACGCTGACCACCTGAGTTAGACCATCGCTGGATTTGAGCTGGACATCTCTATAGTATCTTCCCATTATTGCTGGTTCCTATTAGTACTGTTACGTGGCACTAGACCTGTGGCAATTTAATCACAGAAAACACCCATAAATTGTCTTGAATGCTGATTAAGATACTACTGTTTTTCATGGAGTAACTCCATGCCTTCTGTTGCTCATGAAGCAAAATGATTAATGGTACCTTTTTGTCTGCCTCACATCTGTAAACACACATCAGTTTACTGCAGTGTTGCTTCCCTTTCCTTTCCAGACACCCTAAGTTAAAAAAAAAAAAAGTAAAAAGTAAAGTAAAAAAGTAAAAAAGTATTAAAAAAGGTGCCTGTGACCTTTCAATCACCACCATGTCAGGTTTTCAAGAGGGAAATTCTGATACCAACATAAGAGGCTGCAATGCAGACCCATGGTTAGGCCAGATGAAAACACTATCATCCCGTTACCTGACCACGTCACTGGGCTGGAATTTAAGCCTCACCTGGTTTCTTGTGTGGATTTCGGTTGACAAAGACAGAGAAGCGTGGAGGATCTCTACCTTCTGTTGGCTTGAGAGGTGGACAGAACACCGTCTAAGCTGCCAGGTTTTTGTTGCACAATTCCCTCACTGTGAAGTATTTGACCCAGAAAAATATGCAAATATCCAAATGAAAATGTATCAGCACAAACCAGTCAAAGGGAGGGAAAGCCAGGCCCTAGGAGACAGAGACCCGCAGCTACAGTCCTGGTTCAAGAAGCCTCCCTGTCTCACAGGTCTCTCCATGCCTTGTTCCAATTCCTTGTATAGAAAAGTCAATCTCTTTCCTCTTCACTCCCTCCTTCAACTCTGCTGGCCATGTGAAATTGCTTTTAGAGCTTGCTGTAGGGTGAAAGTGCTTGCCAGCTTTGTAAAACAGGCATGCAGCAAAGCACAGAGAATTTAAAGGAACAGAGAATGAGAACAAACAAACCCATTTTCATATTTGCTGCTAAATGTCTTCCAGCCTCCAGCCTTGTTATTCCTCTTCTAGAATTAGAAAAACCTGTTAGCAGAAAGTGTGCTTGCTCTTTGACAGTTAACAGCATATTATTTAGATCGATATGGCAATTCTTTTCTCCCCTTAATAATACCACTTTGCATTTATATAATAGTTATATATATATATTTATATATATATTTCTGCAGTGGATAGCTAAACTGGGTTTTGCAGGAAGCTCTGAAAGAAAGTAAATGTATTCAACAGTAATGATGTTCAGTGATCAAGCAGATCTCTGATCTCAGACCTACAGTTAATAGGTCTGCAAAGAACCCACCTGCCAAGAGAAATAGAAGGAGCGC
The DNA here is from genome assembly GCF_963921805.1 of Phalacrocorax carbo. Lineage (NCBI taxonomy): Eukaryota > Metazoa > Chordata > Aves > Suliformes > Phalacrocoracidae > Phalacrocorax > Phalacrocorax carbo. The sequence continues at coordinate 3,109,273 of NC_087514.1, read as the reverse complement.
TTAAATGCCCCCTTCATCTATAACACAGCTGGAGGTGATAGAATCTGCTTCCCAAGTCACTGATCCGCAGGATGAGAAAAAAAAACCCCAAAACCCACAGAAAAAAACCCACCACAAAAAAGCCCCCAAAATAAAACACCTGTATACCAACAGGTATACAAGGACTAAAAAGCATTTCTGTAGGACTACTTGCAAAACTGATATTGCATATTTGGAGGGGTGAGAAAAATGGAAAGGGAAACCACAGGGAGGAAGCAAGAGTGGCAGAACGAATCTGTCCCAGGACAGAAATAGGCAGACAGTGCTGGGCACACAACTCCCTGAGGACCCAACGTCAGCTATCAAGAGTGAAGAAACCACCCCTTTATTATTTTTCCCATGTCTGGGTGTAACAGAATCTTCTTTGAAATAGTCAGGACTTTACCAAAGAAGACACTGGCATCCTTGTGCTGATTTATCACCCTCACAGGTACAGGTCTGCAAGGCTCATATACTGGTCAGTTAAGTTCCTCCATTCCAGTTTGAACTTTGGAAAAACTCATGAGTGGCCGGTTGTGCGGTTTGTCAGCGATACGGAACTAGAAGCCAAGCATTCTGAGACTTCCATTTTCCTGATCCAACGTTAAAAAGAAAAAGTTGGGCGCACTGGAAGATGAGACTTTAGGAAAGTGAAAATGTGTGCTTGTCAAGTGGGTGAGACACGAATCGGTATGGAAGGCCCATATACTGCTTTAATCTAGCTGATGCCTTACTCCGAGGTCTATAAGTCTCCTCCAATGACAGCCCAAGCCTCTGCATGGCAATTATTTTTCCCTTTGAAAAACTAATCCCAAAGAGATTTGTTTTGGTTGTGACCAAAATATAACTATGCTGAATGGTTCAAGGAGTGAATGTAAACCACATATTTTAAGCTGGCATAGAAATAGTGCAACAACGCACACATAGTCGAATAGCAGTGGTAAGTGAGCAGATTTGAGTTTAAAGTCACCGTCATAGGCAACAAAGTGCAGAGATTCTTCCCTTCTCTGTGGGGTCCAGTTGAGGTAGGCTGGCTGATCTAGGCTCCCCCCATGCCCTATCCCTACAGCGTTATAGGGACCCGCACTCCACAGTGACTAGGACCTACTTCACAGCAGTAAAACTTGTGTACTCGAGAGCTCTTTGTGCAGCAAGGGTATGTTTTTAAGGGAATATGTCAAGCTATCTATATATGCTTTCATTCTTGCAAAAGCACCTCGGGCATTTTCTTCCTTGTAGAAAACCGAGGGAAACATTTTCAGTATATTCAAGAGGCAGGTCAGTTTGCTCTTTATTCAGGAATAGTTCACATGTCTAGGGCCATATTCTGCAATGTGCTGAGCACTTCTAGTCTCCAGCAAGCTGTGAATACTGTCCATGGCCAGCTTTGTCTTTTCCTGCTGGGGAAAGGCAAGCAATCCCAAATGTCATATAGAAAAATCTATGGGTCATTGCTGTTCCTTGGAGGAGCTGGATCCTTCCTGGGAGTATTTTCTTGCACAGATGTTTTGCTCTGTTGTGCTGAGATCTGTGCAGGGGAAGGAGAGCAATGTGCTCTTCATTTTACTTTTGTGTTTGTTGGCAATTTTCTTTGTTCTGAAAATGGTGATCTTCAGCAAAGCATGCTGGTGCTGGGCTGGAAGCTGCTGGTTTTCTTCTCCCATTGGCATGCTTCCAGCTGCAACAACCGCTTTCACTCCTGCTCTTTTCATTTCCTTATGGTCCCATCCTGAGCATTGTCCAAGGGAAGAGCTTTCAGGTCTGATCTAATCCTGTTTCACACCCAGAAGCTTCATTACACCAGGCAGGTGCTGGGAATCTGGCCAAGCCAGGAGGAACCAGGGTATCACCAAGACTCTCTCAGAAGTATAACTCTGCAGCCAAAAGAGCCGTGTGAGGTCCTGAGCATCATGGCATCATTGTGTTACCATTTCCACTCCATCCTGTCCATTTGAGACTGTTCCCCCTTAATTACCTCCTTAAATCAATACTAATGGATTTTCTGAGAGTTAATTTTTTTCCTTTCTTCTTTAACTCCTTTCTGTCTCTGGTGAGTGCCAGCCTTGCCAGCTCCCCTCCCTTGCATCAAAGCACTGTTTCATCACAGGACTGTAATTTATACAATTTCTCCTGCTTGCTTTGCTTAATTGTCTCATTTGTAATATTCCATCCTTTTTCCTTTTCAGTTCATTCAGAATACCCAGGCTGGTTAAAATAAATATGTATTTTTAATTTTAAGCAGCCTAATTTGATTTCATAAATGTGGGATGAGTATTAATCAGGACCACATCTGAATCCAAGGCACATCACGTCTCAGCCAGCAAAATAGCATGTGTTGCTCAGTTTCACACCCCTCCTGTCACTTTTGGTTTTTTACATGCAAAGCTCTGAAATTCTCTGCCTGAGGTTCAGGTATTCAGAATACTTCCCGCATTCTCCAGGGGTGGTTAATAACCAAGGTGAAGTGGAGGCAGAGTGGAAGATGGGGGGCTCTGATGGGTGTTTTTCTCAAGGTCAAGAAAGAGCCTGCTTTTAGCAGGGGGTTGTAGTAGTGCCACTTTGTAGAAGACTTCCTTCCCAAGTGTCTCCCATGGCCTATTTGCCTCTGAGGCTGCTGTCCCCACCATTTGCCATGTCTTACCGCCATCACTGGTTTTATCCCACACACTTGAAATAAGCCCCCAAACAACTGCTTTTCTTTCCATACCACTACCCATGAATCACCACCAAAACCCTGGCTGTGTCTAGTTTCAGGAGACTCAGTTTACAATAGACTTGATCGTTTAACCAGCTTGAAATCAAGATTTTTTCTTAGAAGTTTCTCCATGTCCTTTATCTCCCAGATAAGACTTCAGAGTATCTTATGCATATCCCAAGGGGGCCCACAGTCTTATTTCACCCCAAGGAAGTGTATGAGTATTCAGGGGAGAAATAAGTTCTGCCCATTTCCAGGAAACTGCAAACTTTAGAAATTTTATATGTAGGCATTGCTGGCGAAGATGGATTTTTCTGAATCATCTCTTGGAGACCCCTCTGTGCTTCCCTGTGATTTCCACTCGTCCACTGGCTATAACCCTGTTGAGCCTGAGGGCTGCTCATCAGCCTGGTGCTCCGTGGTAGTTTCTGTATTCAAATGAATTAATGCATTTTCTTCTGTGCACTAGTTGCAGACAAGGCAAGACATTCATCCCTTCTCTACACTTCTGCTCCTTCCACTTCTCCCATGTGTAAACTCTTCTAGCAGTTCGCTTCGTGAACTGATACCCCACTCCATTGTGTGAAAGCCCTCCAGACCTTCATAGAATAGAATCATAGAATCATAGAATGGTTTAGGTTCAAAGGCACCTTTAGAGGTCATCTAGTTCAGCCCCTCTGCAACAAGCAGGGACATCTTCAACCAGATTAGGTTGCTCAGAGCCCCGTCCAGCCTGACCAAGAATTTTTCCAGGGATGAGGCATCTCCCACCTCTCTGGGCAACCTGGGCCAGGGTTTCACCACACTCGTTCTAAAAAGTTTTTTCCTTATATCCAGTCTAAATCTACCCTCTTTTAGTTTAAAATCATCACCCCTTGTCCTGTCAAATTGTCCCCATCTTTCCTATAGTCCCCCTTTAAGTACTGAAAGGCTGCAATAAGGTCTCCCCACAGCCTTTTCTTCTCCAGGCTGAAAAACCCCGACTCTCTCAGCCTGCCCTCGCAGGAGAGGTGTTCCTTGGATTGTTTTTGTGGTCCTCTTCTGGACCCACTCCAACAGGTCCATGTCCTTCCCGTGCTGAGGGCCCCAGAGCTGGACGCAGCACTGCAGGTGGGGTCTCACCAGAGCGGAGCAGAGGGGCAGAATCACTTCCCTTGACCTTCTGGCCACGCTTCTTCTGATGCAGCCCAGGATACAGCTGGCCTTCTGGGCTGCAAGCACACATTGCTGGCTCATGTCCAGCTTTTCATCCATCAGCACCCCCAAGTCCTTCTCTGCAGGGCTGCTCTCAATCCCTTCATCCCCCAGCCTGTACTGATATTGGGGGGCTGCCCCGACCCAGGTGCAGGACCCTGCACTTGGCCTTGTTGAACCTCATGATGTTCTCCCAGGCCCACCTCTCCAGCTTGTCCAGGTCTCTTTGGATGACATCCCATCCTCCTGGTGTGTCACCTGCACCGCTCACCTTGGTGTCATCTGCAGACTGGCTGAGGGTGCACTCAATCCCACTATGTCATTGATGAAGATGTTAAATAGTACTGGTCCCAGTATGGATCCCTGAGGGACACCACTCATTATCTGAAATCACTTCAGTCCTAGGCCACAAAGCAACCAATTGTTGCTGGCTGGAGGGTCTTTGGAAACGAGGTGCATTCCTACCCAGTCGGAAAACTCCCTTTATAAATGACAGTATTGGCAAACATAGGGAGTGAGAGCCAGAAAAACTCCCTTATTGCCCTTTGCAGAGGTCTGGGTGGAAAAGTCAGAATGAGGTTATGACGACATCTAAGGGGGCTGCATCTCCCTTCCCAAAACTTCCATTTCTCCATTAAACACCCCTGAGGATTACTTTAGTCCTTCCCTCATTTCTGTCAACATGAATAGTAAATCCCAGAGCTGAGTTTCCAGGCATAGCATGCTAAAAATACACACCTGAGATGTTTCCAGCTGGTTTCTTGAGGTCTCTCCGAAGCTGTCTCTTCATGGTGGCAGCGCACCCCACCGTGTCTGAGAACTCAGGGTCTGAAACGGGGTGGGAGGCGTCAGGTTCATGGCAGGAGCTGGAAGGATGCTTCTGCAACTTGCCTGCATCCAGCACCTGACCCTGTTAGCAACTTCGGGTGGGCTTCGCAGCACTCAGGAGGGGGTCTGCTTCAAAAGGCCTTTCCCGGACACTTGCGTGCGTGTCACCCAGGGATTAGCACAAAGCTGCTGAACTGTAATAACTTCCCCGTGTTTACTCAGCTTTACTCTAAACCTGTAAAATTTCATGTCAGTGCATGATCCAATGAGACAGGAATAAATTTATTCCAGAAGCTAAAAGGTTTCTGTTTGCCAGACAGTGCCAGAAGGCTCCAGTACATCCCTGTGCCTGGCATATGCAGGAGAGATCCCTCTTTTCTTTCCGCTCCCCACTCCCTTGGACTCGCTCCCAAGCTGTTTTGCGGTGGCATTGTGGACTCTGCACCATTACTAGGAGCAGCCGCTGTTAAACAAGGTAGATGTAAAATTGAGCACAGGGAGCCACTTCAGTTCACAATAGTAGTGACTCATTTTTAGGACTGCATAAACTATGCTGCACGTTTTTGGAACATCAGTTCTTGTCATGTTATATCTCTGTGTTTTATTTATGCATTTTGCTTTCTCATTTTATTTGATGTTATTTTTTCTGTGCTGAACACATCCATAACAGATGCATAAGGCAGTCATGAAGGTATCTGAACTCTTTGACTCTCTCCTGTGAAAATGACTCCCAAAGTGTGTGGTGGAATTGGGGGGGGAGCGTCAGTTCCAGGCAGACAGGCCCTCTCCCTGCTGCAATGATTGAGGCTAAAAAGGCTGTTTTAAAAACAATTCTTTGCCCTTGGGTCATTTCATACGTTTTAGGAATGCAGATGGAAGGACGTTCACTCTTCCTCTACTAGCTCTGTCACACTCTTTCGGAGGGGTAGGTGATTCTTGGTAGATTGCTGCTCTTCTGTGTCACGTTTGAATGCTTTGTGAGAGGGACTACAGCAGCTGTCTGACAGGATTCAGAAGGGTTGGAGGTTTGGTTAGTTGCCTTCAGATGGACACAGGATGGATGGGGGTCTGTGGTGTTCGTTGTAGGGGTTATTGACGGTTGCAGCTATGCAATCCCAGAACATCATCCTCTAAAATGACTACTCCCAGTGCTGATCTCAGAAGTGCTTCTACTCTATGCTGGGAGAGACCTCTGGCAGAAATAAGGCTTGGGGTTTTGTTTCCCTGTGCCGTCATGCACATGAGTTCATCCACTGAGCTCACCCATGCATCATGGAAGACCTGAACTTGGGAGCACTCCTGTTCGCATTGCCCCGTCTCTGTCCTGGGAGTTTCTTGTTCACGGCCAATACTGAGCCTAAGTTTGTTCATGGTGAGTCACTTCAGATCTTCAAAGCAAAGGCAAAAAACTTATTTCTTTTATTCACCTCCATGTAGCATCCCAAACAGACAAGGTTGTAACTCAGGTTGCAGCTGGGAGGAGGATACTTACCTTCTCCTCTCCATTTGGAAAAAAAGTATGCACAGGATCATAGTTGTTGCAAGAGAAGTTGTGACTACCCATACACATTAAGATATGCCTTGGCAAGATTGCAACAGGCATGTGGGTGGAGTTAAAAATCTGAGAGAGACCTACAATGAGGCCAAAGTTGGTGATTCCTTCTCAAGTTAAGGGATCTTCTTCCACAGAGCGATGTGGTGTCACTCTTTGTGGGCTGGCAGACCCCAGGGGAGGGGATGGGTTGACGAACAGCTAGACCTCCTCCTCTGCTGCCTCAGAAAGTTCTAAAAGACATCATGTCCTGTTTCCATCCCAAAGATGCTGAGGATGAGATAGGTACAGCCTTCTTAGGCCAATGCTGAAGGACAGGGACAAAGCACCGGTGGGCCAGTTTCTGGGTCACCTACAGTGAGAGATAGATGTGAGGGGCCTTTAGGGAGATCCCTAAAGACAAGAGGAAGAAGTCAGAGGCATGGGCCACCCAAAGGGTCAGAGAGAACAGAAATAGACAACGGGTTAGATCGTGTCCCAGGCTTCACGCTAGCACTTCTAGCCCCATTCCTTCTCTCTTTCTTGCCCAGCATATACAGGATGTTCATGGTTTAGAGACAGAGCAATTTCACTTGAAATGGCCTTGACCATCACTTATTACCTGTTTGTGGGGATGAGGCAAAGTGCAACAAGGCATGACAGCGCTCTGGCTAGCTTTCTTTGCAGACTCATCATAGGCAAAGAACTAGAGCTGGCATGACCACCATCATATCCATCCACAGAGACTGTGCCGATGGGGACAGCAACCTCACCCAGCCCTAATACACACATAAAAAACTCCTGGCCATGCTGAAACACCTGCAAGATCAACTAAGGAAACAAGAAGACCATTGCCATTGAGAGTCTTTGATGGCACTGGCTTGGTAGTATCCAGGTTTGAAGGCTATTCCATGGCTCCCAACTCTGTCAGTGCCCCACTAGAACACAGTGGCCGCTGTTTCTCCTGCAAATATCCAGGAGATTCTCCTAAAGGGTTTTGTGTTAGCTGGGTACCCAGATCTGTGGGCCATGGTGCTGGGACATGCACTAGGATCACATCTAGATATGGGCCTATATCATCCCACAAAACCTTTTTCATCAGTTGAGGCTGTTTCTGAGTTGATCAGTGTGATGGCTGGGGACAAGGGATGGAGGGGCTAGGCTGGCACGGGCGACATGGAATAGCAGTCAGATTAAAAGCACAAAAAAAAGACCTTTTTTACCTCCACTTAGTATTTTCTTTAGGACAGTATGACCTTAGCACTGTATTTTAAAAACTGTAATAATGGACACACTTTATTGAGTGCATGGGCAAACAGCCATCAGTCTGGTCTGGAGGTCAGAAATCAAAGGGCAGAGAGGACAAGTATCCCTTATTTTGTTTACTTCCAGAGACACATCTTAGCACTGTAGGGGCACTATTTATTTCCCCGTGCTCAGGGGGAGCTGAACTAGAGCCTGGCTTTTTTTATGGCTTTCTCTAAATACACTTTCTAAAGCCCTAGCCCAGAAACGGCTGTTATGTGTATGCATTTTGACTAGACTCTTACTAATTCCATATGTCCCTAAGACAAGATACCTATTTAAAAACATTCGTTAAGACATCTGTGAGTAATCTGAGGTGACCTAATTAACCCAAAATGTCCTGTGTGGAAATTGTTGTGGGTGCTGAATAAAAGGCCCGGGCTGAGTGCACATGTATTTTCTGTCTGCACTTTCATTCCCAAGGAAGCAGTCAGTTCTTCAAGTGTTATTTCTGGATTGGTATTCAGAGCTTACACCTTGCCAGTGGCTTCTTCCTGCAAGGAAGCTAACTGCTTTCACCTCACCACGGATAAAAAAATAGTTGTGCACTTGACAGCAACAAATTCTTTTTACACTTGGTAACATAAGCAGGTTTCATCTATGCGTGATGTCTTCACAGAAAGCAGTTGCCCTCAGCTCCACTATGATTGGGGGAGATACAGTAGTATAGTCAGTGGAGCGTTGTAGGGTTGGGTACAATTCCTCTCGTCGTTAGGAATAGATGTCTCAAAATAAAGTGGGTCAGTTGGACCCTGGAGTATATTTTTTTTTCCCCCACTGACTGTACAGGGAACCTCTAAGCAATGAGCTATGGTAGAGATGGTTACATGATAGGCTTCACAAGGCAGACGAATCCTGCCGTACATACCTGAACTGAGTAACTCCCGGGCTCTCAAGCCGATGCTCACACCAGAGGAGAGGGGCACAGGGCTACTGGGGAGGGGGGAATCTTGCCCATGACGAAGCAGGCTTGCACCTTGCTGAAGAGGTGAGAGCAGAAGATCAGGGAGGTGAGGAGCAGGACGCTGTTTAACACAATGCACAGTAGGTTTTATCTAACCAGGAAGGGGAAGTGGTGGAGTCAATAAAGGTGTTTAAAAATAACCTCAGAAAGTGACTTTCACAATGTTACACGTGAAGGAAGTACAGATGAACGCCCTGGGGAAGATGTGAGAGACCTTGGCCCGCTGGTTTAGCAGCAGAGGCCAAAAAAGTGAGATTTTACTGTTATTATTTAAAGTGAATCTGCAAGACCAAGGCAAACCTTGGGTGGGTGGATCAGAGACAGATCTAGTGGGAAGCTGACAGACATTCAGGGGTCTATATGACAGTCAAGAAAATCATGTTTGCCACAGACATTAAGAAAGGAGACGATAGAAAATATTGTGTTGGTTTGCTGGTGTTTGGCATTTTCAGATGACGTGTACAGGAGAGAGGAAGTCCTGGGATAAAAATTAAAATCAGCTTAATTTGAGCTGACATTGGGACATTGATGAGTTGATGTCAAAAAGAAAAGATAAGGTATTCGTTTGGAATGTAGCTGACAAAAAGGAGTATTTTTATGGTGTCTTTGCAAAATGATGGCAGTTGAATGTGTGTCTGCAGATGAAGTTTTCTGGAGAAAAGTGGTGAGAAAGGGTTTGGGACTCTTCACAACAACAACAACAATAACAAAATTAAGGTCAGAGCCCAGAAACTGAGAAGAAACAAAAGCTTAAAAACAGAAAAGATCTTAACCCTGTAATAGTAAACAGTACAGAAACGAGGCAAATGAGAGAAAGAACAACAAAAAGGCAGCACCAGACCTACCCAAACCTTAAAGATACAGGACATGCCAAGTTTAGAGTATGAACATGAGCTTGGGACAGTGTTTCTTTTTTAGGGAGAAATTATTGACCAGAATAAATTGACACACCTCTGCTATTTGGGCTCTCTGTCAGAAAATGCAGGCTGAAATTACTTTCTTTGAGAAATAATATCCCTATTATTGTAATCACTGACTAGAGGCGTTTGCGGTGCTGAATCACCTCTCCCTGGTGTAGTGCAGCATGGTGTCAAGAAAGACAGGGAACTACTGGAGAAAATCCAGCGCAGAGCTACCAAGATGATCAGGGGGCTGGAGCATCTCCCTTGTGAGGAAAGGCTGAGAGACCTGGGCTTGTTCAGCCTGGAGGAGAGAAGGCTGAGGGGGGATCTCATCAATGATTATAAATATCTAAAGGGTGGGTGTCAGGGGGATGGGGCCGGGCTCTTTTCAGCGGTGCCCAACGCCAGGCCAAGGGGCCACGGGCACAAGCTGGAACACGGGAAGTTCCACCTGAACATGAGGAAAAACTTATTTACTTTGAGAGTGCCAGAGCAGTGGCACAGGCTGCCCAGAGAGGCTGTGGGGTCCCTTCCCTGGAGGGAAGGGAATAAACAATTTTTTTTCTTTATTTTTTTCTCCTATTCCTAGACAGCCAGCTGTTGGAAAGTGCAGTCCACTGTGATAATTTGAGAAGATGAATTGGTTCTGATTGTCTCGCAGTTGTCCAGTGCTCACCTCTCCTTCTGGGTGGAATTAGCTTTATGCAAACTGTGTCCTTTGCAAAGACACCATAATTTAACTGGTGACATTTATGTGGATCGGTGGGCTTGTATATTAGAAACATATTGGTCTTTCTTTAAAAGGATTAATAAACACAGAGAAATAAGACTGCACATAGCCGGTGTTTCAGCTCTGTGTTCCTTGTTGCCCAGGGACTTCAGCCTGTCAAAAAGCCTAAACACATGCAGGCATGGGCAGCTGAATAATGTAACTGCATCGCCTAACACCACTGTCAGGAAGCCTACAAATGCCTCTTTCTGGGACCCTTCTTTGCAGAAAACATCTTATCATCCAGTTTTTACGAGGTGACATGAGGTGAGGCTGCTGAAAAAATAAGTATCTGGTGTTTATCAAAAGTAGGATAAACTGGCAAGGTTTCTATGCGGGGACATTATCTTCTCCCTTCCACTCATGACCATTTTTCTATTCTATTCTATTCTATTCTATTCTATTCTATTCTATTCTATTCTATTCTATTCTATTCTATTCTATTCTATTCTATTCTATTCTATTCTATTCTATTCTATTCTATTCTATTCTTTCATTCGATTCAATTCGACTGGATTAATTTTCCATGGTGGGTGTGGGTGAAGGTTGGCTGCTCACTAAGGGCAGTTATCCACTGGTGAGGATCCAAAGAACAAAAACTTACACTGGAAGCTCTTTGGGGCAGGAACTGTTTATTCAGTGTATCCCATACAGTATGTCATATAGTGAAGCCCTGACCTGGTTGAGGCTGTCATGAGTAATAAATAAATCAGTATTAATCATCGTGAGCAGCAGCCACCTTGGGATGAGAAAATGATTCATTACTCCAATCTGCTGAATTATTCACTCTTCTGGTGCAAAAATGGCATGAAATATGAGCTCTCAGGATGTGGAGGTTTTTAGCATCATAGGGATTTTATTCTGGTATTAGAGGTAAACTACAGCTGCCATGAAAAGAATTCTGTTTGAAATTTGTGATGAAAAACGTGCAAGTATTTTTATTGAATAACGTATTCTAATAAAAATATCCCTTCTTTTGTCTACACAATTTTTTTTACATTCCAACACAGAAATAGCTTGTTCAAGTCTTCCTCGTGCAAAACTCCATTCAGCACCACACAACATAAAAAGAATTTTAAAAGATGTAAATGTTGAAATTTCAATTTTGATTAAGTTCTTTTTTTTTCAAAAAGGGAAATAAATATTTACTGAAATGAAGATTTTCCTTATAAAACCAGGATTTTTCCAATTGCCTATAGTGTGAGCTTCTAGGAGTAAGCATTTCTGTACAGGTATTGAGAAATTACATGAATAGGAAAATTTGGAAGAAATTCAATAGGGTGGGTATCAGGGGGCACATGGGTGAAAACTAATATCTTCTGCCCTAGTATCCAAATGAAAATTCTGCAGAAGATTATCATTTACCCAGAAAATTAAGTTGCAGTCAGCGTTATGTTCTGGCTACCTTCACCTAAAAAGCCAGTTAGAACATGAAGCATAAAAATATATTTTGATGTGTTTCTTTTTGAAAATAAGTTTTAACTTCAATTTCCCCTTCAGTTTGCCAGTGTGGATCTTCTGGAGTATCATGGCTCATGGTTGCACCTTCACTTCTTGAACAATTATTTGCTCTAATCCTGATATTGATAATGTCGTATGATGATTCATACCTTCCTGTGTCCTGTGAGGCAAAAAAGAGAAGAGGGTTTCACACAGGGAGGTATGTAATTTAATGAAAATAAAAAAGGGGATCTCGTTCAGCGAGATCAAAAGAAACAGTATGAATACTTTCTTTCTGCCAGTCCCATTTTCAATAGCTGGAGCATTGACTGAGATGACAGCTACTAGTGCTATCAGAGCTACTTATCTCATACTGATAGGTTACTTGTGCTCTGGTAGAAGGCGGATTTATTTTGAGTGAATTATTGCATTTCCATCATCTCATTCTTGGAATAATAATAATAATAAAATAATAATAATTCTGGCCATTTTGATATCTATTTCAAACTCTAATATCTTTCTTGAGGGCACTTTCGACTAAACAATATTGGTTTTACTGCCTGTGTAGGAAATAAAACCACAGTACACAAAGAGCAATGTAAATTAAATAAACCGAACCAATAAAGTGCTTTAAAATCTTTACCTTATTGGAAGTATTTAGGGATGTGAATGAATTAGGATATTGGTTTTCCTGTCCACCCCAGTCTTTCCAAAGACTGCCAGCAGGGGATACACCTTCAAGAATGTAAATGAATGCCAACCTAATGAGATCCCATTAATATTATTAAATTACCCAGAAAACACTATTCATCACTGTAAACTCATTTAGCAGAGAAGAAACTCAACTGAATTACTGTAGGGTCCTTGGCAGTTACCCAGTAACCATGATGAATAAGGCTAGTTCCTGACAGCTTATTGACACTGATGCTGCTCTCAGAAGATCCCCAGCCATCCTCAAACTGGACTTCAGGAGGATTGTTGTGCCTTGAGGAAAAGTTGCATGGAGAGAGGAGATCCACTTTGAAGATGATGGAGAGAAATGGGCATCCCTTTGCCCTTTCTGTTCTGCCAGGTAGTCCCTCCTCACCTTTGCCCAGCAGGTCTAGCCTGACCCACCACCCTCTTCCTTCAGACTGCTGGCGGCTGTGGGGTACAGAGTGAGGAGCACAGATGTCTGCTGGAGCACAGATGATGAATTAGCACAGAAGTAGCAGACTGATTAGCATAACTCATAAAATCCAGTGAACTCGCAGAGCAGGGCAGGGAGAAGGACCCACAAGGGAGAAAGAGAAACCTTAAATTAAAATCAAGCTATGTAAGCATGAAGACAAAGCTCACCTATCAGCCTGGGTGAACACCCTGGCATCAATCAACCTGCTATTCCAGCAGAAAGTATGGCATGAGAGAGGGTGAATGCTGCAGTTTTTTTCTATAGTCTTGTGTTCTGGACAGTTGGCTTTGCAGGGATTGAGTTCCCCAGGGCTCCCCTCATTGAAGTACCAAGGCAGTACACGGTATGCCTGGGACCGGTGGTCCTCCGCCCTTGGTGGTAGCACAGTCCCTTCAAAGAACACTGTGCATTTCCATCCAGGTAAGGATGAGACGTGTTTGCTGTTGAGATACTGACTGAAATGACGGGGAACCTTCTTGGCAACCTGTTGCCACTGCTTTGGGAAGCCCTATCAGATCAGCGTAACTTTCCGGGCTATTTGATGGACAGATCCCCCTTTTTCTTCCAAGTTTTCTAATTATTTCAAGGTTTCTTATGGCCTCTGTGCTTTTCAGAAAAATTGCTCTCATTGAAGACAGTCTCTGTACAGATCTAGCAAACAAGCTTTTGATCGAACTTATACCGCTCTAAGCTAAGTCTTTTTTGAACTCTTGTTTTGTTGTAGAGATACAACTATATGAAGAGGCTGACAGGAGCTGACGGCTTATGTGGTGACTGTCTATATTCCTAAATTGGAAGATATCTAATTGGAAGAATTAAAGAGTGAAGAGCTAAAATTTGGTCTGAAGTGAACTATAGGCCACGAAGCTAGAAGAAAATTGCCAAAACTTACTGTGATGAAGTCTTACAAAGAAAAAAAAAAAAAGACTAAGCATACCCTCTGAGCATGGCAAGGAGGAGTGATATGAATCCGGGTCTGTATTTAGCACAGTGGCAACCTTTTGCCACTCTCTTCCTCACCTGACTTGCCATCAATGGCATAATGGTGGCCAGCAGTTACTAGATCAATTCCAGTAGTCACTGTTATGCTCGCTCACAATAATTACTCTTCCCAATGAATCTATGTTGCAACGCTGAGATATATCCATGAAAAATACAGGTGCTCGTTATCAGCACTGGTGTTTATTAGGCACAGTTTGATATCTGGGCATAATTTGATTTAGCTTGGCAAGGGTTTAAAAAACAGCTAGCTGAAAATACATGTCCAAGCTCTCCTCATATCCAGTTTACTAACTAATCATTACAGACTGGTGATTTTACACTGAAACACATCTGGTGACATATAGAAATGGTGTATATAATTCATAACAAATGATTTGGTCCATTTATCCACTTAAAAGAGGCCCACAAAGAGACCACAGTTTTCTGAAGAGCAACATATTTGCCATACGCTGCCTGCCAATAACTCTTGGTTCATAGACAGATCACGAGCAGCTGGCTGTGAGCACTGAATATTTTGGTCTGTGCCCATTTTGGAACAACTGTGCTGCTTTCATCTGTTCTTGGAAATGACCCGTTCAAGACCTGGCTAGTACTTAGGTGGGAGACTGCTTAGGAATCCTGGATGCTCAACTAACAAGCCAAAGAAATTGGGGTAAAGAGCAGAAACCAAATCAGAAATCTAAGTGTTGATGAATAGGAATAGAAAAAATCAGAATCCAGTTACTCTTAATTAATCCTCCAACTTCTAGAATCATTCTGTTCCTAGCCTGCCAGCCTTAGCATTATATATTGTAACAGGGCAATGTTCTGAGTAGAGATTAGCTAGTTAAGGGAAGAAAGAGGCTTAAAATGCTAATTTTGGCATTATTTAATAATGTCATAATAATAATAATGATGCTATAATTTTTGTCTTTATATAATTTTCTCTAAGATCACGTTAACATAAACCAACTTATGCACAGATATAATATGACAGCCCTTAATACTTGTGCTGCTATCAAAAATACCAATATATGACTTCCTTCACCTAGTCATCTGAACCAATTGCCTTTGGGTGACCATTTGGAACACCTTCAAAGAGGTGTTTCTAAACAATGTTGAGCACTCAGACTGAAAAATAAATCAGGCACTGCATTCAGCTTTTGCAACAAACAGCAAGCTGAGGAAATCTTGCTTACATTTGAGTGAATATCAATTTTTCAAAAGGTTTGCAAGCAAAATGACAGGTGTGGAAACATATGCCATCTCAGATCAAAGATGTTCAGGTCAGGACAAACTTCCCAAGAGAAAATGGGAATAAAAATCAATGGGAGATAGAAAAAGGACTTTTATCCCCCTCCACCTGTCAATTAATACCCAATTTTTGTCTGGAAGACTTTTGTGCTTGTTTGGAAGTGTCTTATGGAAACATATCTTGATTCTGATGTAACCAGGGTGTTCTCATTGTCTCTGTAATGACTGAATATGTGAATTAGGTAAAGATTCATAGGCTCATACAAGCCTTAAAAGAAAAGATAAGACAATAAGGGTCATTAGGTCATTGTTTTTGAACTCTTTCTTAAACATATTGGTTCCTCCTGTAGCAAGACCAATAGCATATGTTTACTGAAAACATCCTTCCTGAGAAAGCAAATACATTTGCTCTGAAAACATCAGGAGATGAGATTTTTCTTCTTCCCTGGATAGTTGGTTTCAGTGATTAATCACCATTAATAATGTGTGCCTTTCCTCTAATTTGGATTATTCTGCCTTCGGCTTTCTGTTTTTGGTATTTATTTTGCTTTTCTCTGCTAGATTAAAGAAACTTGAGTACCCACCATTTCCTCTGATGCAGGTATGCTAATGTCACACTCTTTTTTTTTTTTTTTATAAACAGCATGACCTCTTTATGTCTCATTTAATAAGGCATCTTCCTCTACATCTTAACTTATAGTGCAGTATTTTCCAGAACCTCCAGTGACCTTTTGAAAAGGATGGACAACAAAGTGGCGTGACTTCAGCAGTACCAGCTTGACCAACTCTTTCTGTAAATATAGCGTTGCTTTCCTCTCCCACTCATTTCTCTCTTAGTCATTCCTTTCTCACTTCTTCCTTGGCCAAAGGCTGCTTTTGCCTTGTGTTGGGAAGTCACGGCTGAATGCCGTTCAGCTCCAAAACCCTGTTCACAGCCTCTGGAGCTAGAAAACCCCATTCTGTTCTGTAAGCACATCCCATGCTCCTTGTTCTTGGCATTTGGTTGGATGCAGCTGTATTTTACTAGAATGGGTGCAGCTGACTGTCTGATCCAGGCTGCCCTGTAGGACTGCTCCAGCCCCATCACTCGGCACTGTTTCCCAACTTACTGTTGTCTGCAGATTTGATCATAATTAAGTTTATATTTATTTTCAGACTGCTGATAAGAAAAATAGGATCGGTAGAGGTCTAAGACTGATCCCTACAGAATCCTATTAGAAGCAGGTCTATCAAACAAGGATTTCCCACTGTCTGTCAGTCAGCTGTCTTACAATCCATTTAACATGGTAATGGTACTGTTTAGGTCTGATTTATAATGTCAATGTCATCCATCACTTGAGTCTTCATTGATACAGGTATTCAAAACCTGATGGGACATGGTCAAGGGAAACCTGTTCTGGTTGACCCTACTTGAGTGTGTGGCTGGATTAGATGATCTTGAGAGTTCTTTTATGACTTCCATGGCTCTGATTCTGTGATCAGGAAGCCAAATTCCTTAAAGATGGCTGCCTTGCCTCCCAAACTCCTTATAGCAAATGTCTTGAAAGAATGAAACCAGACTGCCTTTTTTTGCAGTGCTTCTTTCCCACAAAACTGTGTTGACTGACAGTAGTTATATGCCTCTCCTCCTGTTCTTCACCAACTAACAGCTACATTTCAATGTTGTGTTTGGGTCTGATGTCAGGTTAAGCAGTCTATAGTTTCAGGTTAGCCCTTCTAGGGTGTACGAGCCATAACTCTTACTGAGATTTCTGAAATGTCTCTGGGATTCCCAGGTGTATGAAAGCTTAACACTACGAGGCTGAAAACCACAACAAGTGCTGAGATGTCCTAATATAGACCAGAAATGTTTTTAAAATGCTTGTTCTTCTTCTATAACGCCATTAGTTGGAGATGTTTAGTTTGTTGGCATTTGGCATTCTTGTTCTGGTATACTTAAAAACCTTCCTTCCACAACCCTGAATTCCTGCCAGTTTGGGATTTCCCCACCTTATTTATTCTTTTTGAAAATATTAATTATCCTTTTCTGTTTGCCCTCTGTGAATTTATAAGTAAATAAATAAAGGTTAGGTAAAGTAAATAAATTTTAAAAAGAGTAAATAAAAAGGCCAAGTGCAAGGTCCTGCAGCAGGGTCAGAGCAATCCCCGATATCAATACAGACTAGGTTATGAATGGATTGAGAGCAGCGTTGCAGAGAAGGACTTGAGGCTACTGGTGGCTGAACATTTGGGCGTAAGCCAGCAATATGCATTTGCAGTCCAGAAAGCCAAGCATAACTTGGGCTGCATAAAAAGGAGCATGGCCAGCAGGTTGAGGGAGTGATTCTCCCACTCTACTCCACTCTCACAAGACCCACCCTGGACTACTGCGTCCAGCTCTGGGGTCCCCAGCACAAGAAGGACATGGACCTGTTGGAACAGGTCTGTAAGATGCCACAGAAATGTTCAGAGGGCTGGAGCACCTCTGCTGTGAAGAAAAGCTGAGAGAGTTGGGGTTGTTCAGCCTGGAGAAGAGAAGGCTCTGGGGAGACCTTACTGCAGCCTTCCAGTACTTAAAGGAAGCTTATGAGAAAGATGGAGAGAGACTTTTTATCAAGTCCTGCAGAGACAGGAAGAGGGGCAATGATTTTAAACTGAAGGAGGGTAGGTTTAGGTTGGATATGAGGAAAAAATTTTTACGATGAGAGTGGTGAGACACTGGACCAAGTTGCCCAGAGAAACTCGCTGCCCCATTACGGGATGTGTTCAAGGTCAGACTGGACGGGGCTTTGAGCAACCTGATGTAGTGAAATATGTCCCTGCAGGGGGTTGGACTAGATGATCTCTGAAGGTCCTTTCCAACCCAAGCCATTCTATGATTCTATGAAAAATACATAAATGCATGAAAAAAAATACATGTATACACAGATTAAGTAAGGAAGGAATTATACATAATAAATGCACACAGACACAAAGTTAACAGCCTAGATACAGATATTTCTACTTGATGTTTTCACTTTGTCAGAATATTATAATGGCTTTTTAGTCAAAGTTATCCTCTGCCTTGATTGTGGATGCTTGGCTTTTGGCCATCTAATAAATTATTCCTAAATGATTCTTAATTTTCATTCACAATTTCCTGTCTACACTTATGTCAATTTCTCTTAAAAAATTTCTCAGCTTTGAGAAATTATGCCTTTTAGCATACAAAGCACATATTTCATGTTCGAGACTGTCCTTTCTATGCCCATGATAAATGCAATCACCGCAGGGAAAGTTATATCAAGAAGGGAGGATTGTTTTCAACTCTGGATGGAATTTTCAAAAGTTTCTAAATCACCTGGAAGAAAACTACCATAAAATTATTGCAGGGAGAGGTACAACACAGTTAAAATATCTAAAATGGTATGGGCAAAGCTGGTTTGGTGTTTTGCTCTGTTACGTGTAACTGGTTGTTAAAAATTAAGTTCAGATTTTAGTGGTTTTTAAGGAAAGCACAACTGGAATCTATTTGTCATGTTCAGATTCTCAAAATCAGGAAACCTCCTTTTTCTGATGTTTAGGAAACGCTACAGCGTGCAAGAAATCATCAGGAGAGGAAAGGTGAAACACAGTGAAATTAAGTTCTGAAGACTGAGTAACATTTTTATAGTACTCAAGTCCCAGTGCCTCTCATTGTGATCTGGCATTCAAAAATCTTGCAGAAAAGTCAAGCTTGTTGCCAGTGTTTTCATCAGCTGGGCTTTTCAATGTAAGAGTTACTCGCAGAGCTTGTTCTGCTTCTCTATTTGCTGACAAAGAGCTCGGGACAAACCCTTTTGTGTGAACTGACAACACACTCAGCAACGTATGCAAATGAGTCATTGTCATATTATTACTATTTTCCTCAAGGTCATTTGCATGGAAATTACTCATGCAGCAGTAGCTGCAAATCACAGCAAAGGTGAGTCTCTGAAGCCTTCTGTGTCTCCCCTCATTCCCCAAAACTTGATAGACACATCGCACATACTAATGATCTCCTTCTATAATGAGGTGACCCACCTAGTGGTTGAGGGAGAGGCTGTGGATGTGTCTGCCTGGACTTCAGTAAAGCCTTTGACACTGCCTCCCACAGCATCCTCCTGGAGAAGCTGGAGGCTCATGGCTTAGAAAGGGGTACCTTGTGCTGGATGAAAAAATGGCTGGATGGCCGAGCCCAGAGAGTTGGGGTGAACAGAACTAAATCCAGTTGGTGGCCAGTCACAGGTGGTGTTCCCCAGGGCTGAGTAGTGGGTCCAGCCTTCTTTAATATCTTTATCAATGGTCTGGATGAGGGGATCAGGTGCACCATTAGTAAGTTTGCAGATTACACCAAATTGGGTGGGAGTGTTGTCCTGCCTGGGGGTAGGAAGGCTCTGCAGAGGGATGTGGGCAGGCTGGATTGATGGGCTGAGGTTAGTTGTATGAGGTTTAACAAGGCCAAGTGCCGGGTCCTATCCTTGGGTCACACCAACCCCAGGCAATGCTCCAGGCCAGGGGCAAAGGGGCTGGGAAGTGCCCGGCGGAGAAGGCCCTGGGGGTGCTGGCTGACAGCCGGCTGGGCATGAGCCAGCAGTGCCCGGGTGGCCAAGGAGGCCACCAGCCCCCGGGCTTGTGTCAGCACTGGTGTGGCCAGCAGGAGCCGGGCAGGGATGGGGCCCCTGTGCTCGGCCCTGGGGAGGCCCCACCTCGAATGCTGGGCTCAGGTTTGGGCCCCTCGGGACAAGAAGGGCCTGGAGGGGCTGGAGCGTGTCCAGAGAAGGGCAGTGGGGCTGGGGCAGGGTCTGGAGCACAAGTGTGCTGGGGGGCGGCTGAGGGGGCTGGTGGGGTTTAGTCTGGAGAAGGGGAGGCTGAGGGGAGCCCTTATTGCTCTCTACAACTCCCTGAGAGGGGCTGGAGTGAGATGGGTGTCAGTCTCTTCTCCCAAGTAAATAGTGGTAAGATAAGAGGAAATGGCCTCAAATTGTACCAGGGGAGGCATTAGAACAGGCTGCCCAGAGAGGTGGTGGAGTCACCATCCCTGGAGGAGTTCAAAAAACAGGTAGATGTGGCAATTTGGAATATGGTTTAGGAGGCATGGTGGTATTGGGTTGACAGTTGGACCTGATAATATTAGAGGTCTTTTCCAACCGTAATGATTCTAGGATTCTATGATTCTATAATGACCACTGGGAAAATAAGCAAATCATTGGCTCTCACTGTCAAAAAGTTGATGGCCTTTTCTTTCCCCTAGCTCTAAATGGTATCTTGGCAATATTAACAGATCTGAGCTATAAGCTGGAGTTAGATAAGGTAGGGCTCTTCCTGTGAGGATGGGGTTATGTTTGGATTGAAGGCTGCTCCTGCCACCTGGGACAGTGGTATGATGGGGTAATGCCCATCTCATAAACCCAAAAACTCACGCCCCATGTAGACAGAAGCCACCACAGCAACCAAGTAATCGTCTAGGCTGGATTTATACTTTCAGCCAACTAAGAGTTATACCATTTGTTAAGATAGTCAAGTAGGTTTCCTCAATACCTACTAGAGGTTGAATGATATCTCTGTAGGGTGATTCATCCCACCATAAGCTGGGAGGCGATCAGATGTGGGGAGGGAGGAAGATGAATCACCTCTATAGGTGCTGATCTTGTTCTGTTGAGCGAGGAAGGAGCCAAGACCAGCTAGCTTAGTGGGTGCCCACTTCACAGGTAGGTGTGACGAAGCCAAGCCTAATCGCAGGTTGTCTTCAGGTAGCTGACATCTCTGTTATTAAATTGGTCACAGCGCACCCAGCTCCTGGGCATAATTGGTTGTGGACAACATGAAAGATTCAGTGTGTTATTGTTAGAGTCGACCACCAGTTACTCCCTTAAAATGGAAAAAGGGCAATTTTGACACCCACAAGAATTCCTCTGTCTCTCTTGTCCCGATGATACATCTCTTCCTTTGGTGTTTTGTTGGATTGTAGTTGGGTTTTTTTTTTTTTTAAATAGTTGTGCTGTGCGTCCTGACAAAGTACCATATTATTTCTATCCCAGAAATTAACTTCTGCCCCTCCAGCCCTGAGTGAATCTCATTCCAGACACTTGCATGACAGAGAAAGGGAGACAGGGTCCATTGCCCAGCATTATCCGAGCACATCACAGAGCTGTCTAACATAGTCTTTATGGTTATGAACCATCTTCTCTACACCTTCCCCTTTATAAAAATCAGCATGGCCATTTTCCTTCTCACTGACGACATCCTTTCATTCCTGAGGGAAAGACTTTTTTGTCTCCCTTCCTTTAGTTCCTAACCCTTTTCAGAGGAATTTGCTGTACTCTACAGTCCAGACTTGAGTCCATGCTCCGCTCACCTCCTGTTTGGTTTACTGCAATAGCTTGTATTACCAACTACTCTATTTTCCTAGACTTTCTCCACTTTTTGTGGCTGCCAGGGTTTTTAATTCTCCAGCCATTTAGTCTCTTCAAAATCTAATCTCTGGCTTCCTCCTTACAGAATCACAGACCTGCAGAATGTTTGAGGTGGGAAGGGATGTCTGGAGGTCATCTGCTGCAACCCCCCTGCTCAAGCAAGGCCACATAGAGCCATTTGCCCACAACCATATCCAGATGGCTTTTGAATAACTCCAAGGATGGAGGCTCCACAAGCTCTCAGAGCAATCTGTGCCAGTACTTAGTCACCCTCACAGTAAAAAAAGTGTTTCCTGATGTTCAGAGGGAACCTCTTGTGTTCCAGTTTGTGCCCATTGCCTCTGGTCTTGTTACTGGGCACCACTGAATAAAGCTTGGCTCCATTCTGTTAATACCCTCCCTTCAGGTATCTATAAGATTCCTTTTCCTGCCTGAACAGACCCAGTGTCAGCTTTTCCTCATAGGAGAGATGCTTCAGTCCCTCCATCATCTTTGTGGCCTTTGCTGGACTCTCTCCTGTATCTACCTGTCTCTCTTTTACTGAGCCCAGAACTGACCACAGTACTCCAGGTGTGGCTCACCAGTGCTGAGTAGAGGGGAAGGATCACCCTCCTTGACTTGCTGGTAATGTTTTTTTTCTGATGGAGCTGAGGATACCACTTGCCACCTTTGCTGCAAGGACACATTGCTGGCTTATATTCACCTTGGTGTCCACCAGGACCCCCAGGTCATTTTCTGCCAAGCTGATTTGCAGATGGACAGACTCCAGCATGTACTGGTATATGGGGTTGTTCCTCCCCAGGTGCAGGATTTTGCATTTCCCCTTCTTGAATGTCATGAGGTTCCTGTCACCCCATCTCTCCAGCCTGTCAAGGTCTCTCTGGATGGCAGCATGACCCTTTGGTGTACCAGCAATTCCTCTCAGTTTTGTGTCTTCAGAAAACTTATCTCCTTTTACATCCTTCCCCTGCACCTCAGTCTACTTACACAGATACTTCTGGTTTGATTTTTCTCTCCCAAATATTAGTGCTTCTCTCTTGTCCTGGCAGCCTCCGCAGCTCTGGGTGTCATAACTCACCACTGATGGATTCTGCTCAGCTAGACTTAGTCAGATGAGACTATATACTTAAGCCTGTCAGCTGTTCCATTCTCATGCATTTTGAGTCCATTTACCAATTTAAGTGAAACGTGACAGAAGGAAAATATTAAATTCTCACAAGTTTGGGTGAAAATGGATGGATTTCCAGGTAGAGAAGAGCGGCATAATTAGTGGTTCAACTGGGAGAATGGTCCTGGCTACTGGAGACACTGAAGTATGGTTTGTCTCCTTTTCCCCTCTGGTGTCTAACAGAGCACAAATTCCAGTTCAAGTTTTTCCACAAATCAGGTATTCTTTCTCTTTCTGCCTGACATCTGACAGGGTTGAATTCAAACTACAATTTTAGCATAAACAGTTAAGACATTGTAGGATGCAATTTCACAGGAACCTAGGTTTCAACATTTCCCATGGAACCACTGACTTTCTCTTCCTACAATGTTCTGAGCTTGCTAATTTATGAATTTCACTTCTGTCTTTGAGGAGGAATCGCGACTCTTGCCCTGTGGACCACAGCCCATGCAGTACTGGAGGCAAATCATTGCCCTGTACTCTCATGCCATTGACAGCCTAATTCAGTGCTCGTCGGCTGTGGACCTAGCACCTGTAGGTTTGATTCCTTGCTGCTGCTGCAAAGTTGAGAATAACTTCATGGAGACCGGTCTGATGTTCTGGGTGAGCATTGATTTGTTAGCCTACCTCATACATAGTGGGCAATTCACTTGTCCATTTTCTTATGTGTTTTATAGTTTTATCTTTGATTTCTCACTGTCCCTCTCACCAGATAGATGAGCAGCATTGGCTTTCGTTGTTGTGTTTAACATTTAGATTTCACTGGAATTAACTTAGACACTATCACCCTTTATTGCTTCTTTCAGTTCTTCCCATCCTGGTAGTAGATCAGTCTGAGCATTAGGTGGACCAGTCAGTTTTTAGAGCCACTGACTCTGTTTTCCTCTCTGGAAATCTGCTTAAGGGAAATCTGATATATGCATCTTTTAAGCACATTGTGATCATGCAATATATTATAATGCTTTCAGAGGGGAAAAAAGTCATATCAAATAAGTCATTCCATATAGAGAAGGAAAGAAAAACTATTTTGAGGGAGAAAAGGTACCTTAACTTAATGGGATTGCTTAATATTCAGGCCATAAGTCTCAAAAATCAAGAAATATTTTGAAACAGGCATGACTTCTGGATTAGTTATGTGGACAGTTATTAGTTATGTAGGCAGTATGTCACCTTCATTCAATATTTTCAGTTCCTGTGGCTGGGGAAGAGTTTAACCCACAAAGGCTGGCATGAGACAAGAACTGTCTCAATTTCCTAAATAACCAGCATAATCTGGCGACTGGTATGTGGAGCTCATGAGTTGAGTTAAATGGTGTGTTCCACTTCTGGCTGACTATAGCTAATTAAGCTGCCTTTTGAGCCCCAAAAACAAAGCGCTGTATTTCTTTTGGAGCCAAAATTAGTGTACGGTGTCCCTTGAAGAATTCAAATCTAAATTGCCTCCAGTCTTGCCAAAAAGAAAGTAGGTGATTTACAGGGACTGAAGGTAGCATTTGTCTGCCCTCTGATCACAGTGCAGAGGCACTGCCTGGTGTGAACCTTCTCATCCTGGAGAAGATGCCCACGATAGGTCAACTAATACCTTAAAATTAGTTTCTCTCCACTGGTATAGAGTGGTCTGATCTCTTGCAAGCTAGGCACATCTTATGAACTATGGGCTCACAGCTCCATGCTAAGTAGTAAGGTGTCTGAATGTCCAGAAAGGATGTCTTACAGTATTGCCAAAGCAACATTTACCAGTTTGCATTTTTCTGCCTCCTTCATACAACAGCATCTTTTGTTGCTGTTGTGGGGACTTCCCAAGGAAAACTCCTTCCCTTCCACTTAGCATTATGGAAAGGCTGGAATAATTACAAGTTTTCAATATCAGGTCCTTACCAAACAGGTAAGGACCTCTGTTTAAGGTAAAGCTTCCTATGTTCTTGTGTTCTGAGCTTTGCTGCTTGAGCCTTCTGCTGGTGGCATCTCTGATCTGAATGCATTAAAAGATCACTTCTCCCCAGATGCTTACTGGCTTCTGTTTTATTTAGTGCGCCTGGATGGTTTTCTAGGACTACATCCAAGGTAGTCTCTGACCTTGCTGGTCCTTTAGTTAGCTGTGGTGTACACAGAGCCCTCCAGAAAGATGTGGTCGGTTCCACAAGCCTTCCTGCAGAATGTGTCAGGTGCACTAAATTTCCCCACGCTCACTCTTTTTGACAGGATACACATACAGGGATGCGACAGTGACACATTTTTCACAGATGCCTGTGTAAGGCCAAGAACAGGCTCTCACATTCATAAAATCAGCACAGCCTACCCTCAGGGAGGCAAGGAATTATTACTTTTTTTTTTTTTTCCCCTTTTCTTATCATTATTTCATCTGATCTCTCCTCTTTGTCCCTGAGACAGTAATGCACATTTCAGCTATGTCTTGCATTCTGGGAATCTCAAAGTGCTATGCCAGAAGTGACTTCAGCCTCCTACCACTTCAGCAAGGGTTGTTATTTTCAAGTTTCTCTTGTCCATATTGCTGGGCTTTCTTGGAGAGCAATACTCTTCTCCACATTGAGGAATAAGCCATATATTTTTAAGGAAAAAGAGATATGGGCTTGGAAAAGAAAATAGCCACAGTGGAGGGAGGAGATACCTCAGCTAAGATTGAAACTACCAATCCAGTTACTGACAGCAGTGCAGCAGCACAAACACTGCCTGAGCTCATTATACCTGCATCTAAAGCCTCACAAATTCGGCATGGGGCAATTTGCTCTGTGTTTTTGCTGGGTCATTGCACAAGAACAAAGAACAGTAATTGGGAAGGAGAACCAGAGGCTTCCCTGGCAGGTGGATACCTTCAAGTATTCTCAGAGCTTTAAAGAGCTTTTGATGTGAAACCGGCAAAATGACTGGTCCTCTGCCAGTGTATTTTGGGGTAAGAGTGGATCCACATGGGTGCATACCCTGGGCTAGATGTTGATTATCATTGAGGAGTTGTAATACAGGATCTACCTGCCTTTCTGGATACTAAAGGAGAACTCCTGTGCTGGTTTTGGTGGGATAGAGTTAATTTTCTTCACAGTAGCTAGTATGGGGCTATGTTTTGGATTTATGATGAAAACTGTTGATAATACAGGGATATTTTCCATATTAGGACCCAAGGGAATGGCAGGAAGATGTGCCAGAGGAGGTTTAGGTTGGATATTAGGAAAAAGTTCTTCCCCCAGAGGGTGGTGGAGCCCTGGAACAGGCTCCCCAGGGGAGGCATCATGGCACCAGCCTGGCGATATTCCAGAAGCCCTTGGACAAGGCCCTCAGGGACATGGTGTGAATTTGGGGTTGTCCTGTGCAGGGACAGGAGTTGGACTTGATGATCCTTCTGGGTCCCTTCTAGCTCAGGACATTCTATGATTATATGATTCGTATTGCCGAGCAGCGCTTACACAGAGTCAAGGCCTTTTCTGCTTCTCACCCCATCCCACCAGCGAGTGGGCTGGGGGTGCACAAGGAGCTGGGGGGGGACACGGACAGGACAGCTGACCCCAACTGACCCCAGGGATGTCCCACACCATATGACGTCATGCTCAGCATATAGAGCTGGGGGAAGAAGGAAGAGGGGGACACATTTGGAGTGATGGCATTTTTCTTCCCAAGTCACCGTTACACGTGATGGAGCCCTGCTTTCCTGGAGACGGCTGAACACCTGCCTGCCCATGAGACGTGGTGAATGAATTCCTTGTTTTGCTTTGCTTGCACGTGTGGCTTTTGCTTTACCTGTTAAACTGTCTTTATCTCAAACCATGAGTTTTCTCACTTCTACCCTTCCAATTCTCTCCCTCATCCCACCAGGGAGGAGTGAGTGAGGGGCTGTGTCGTTCTTAGTTGCCAGCTGGGGTTAAACCACAACAATTCCTCAGAAAAGTCCAGGAGAAAATGAGTAATATTATAAATACTGTAGAGTTTCAATATTCCCATATTCCAGGCTGCCCATTTGCATGATGGGAATAAAGAGATATATTTCAGAGTTTCTCATCTGAAGTTGTCAGCCAGTGTCTGCGCTGGAAGGGTAAAGGGTCAAGTGGAAAAAAAATAAAAAGGAGGCACTCTAAAGACTACTCTACAGTTGGGCCAGAATAAGGCATATTTCCATACTTTCAAGATGAGTAAAGGTTAATAACGTGTTAATGATATTGTATGTGTAATGAGTGAATGTGGCATTGAGAAGCTCTATCAGGAGTCATCTGCATAAATGGGTTCACTCCTGAAGTATGACACCTCTTAGGTTCTCTTGATGATTTTCACCTGTGGCCCTTCATCATCTTGACTGTAACTGGCATGACACAATACAAGCTATACCTGCTGTTCCTTTCCCTTTAGATCAAGTGCGGGTTTTGTGATGGCAGCAAGAGCAATGAGGACTGAAATGAGATCACTGCGGTGGCTGAGGAGCATTTGCTGCTGGAGACCCGACAAAATAATTTCCTACTGCCAGGAGAGGAGGTTCCCTTTATACAAGGCATTTCTCTGATTGTGTCACTTTCCTGCCTGTAAGTTACTGTGTAATTACATCATCACAGGAAGTATTCATTAAATAGCTGGAACTCTTAGCAGAGGCACGGCAGCCTCCTTTGTTTTGTGTAAAATTAGATAGCAGCGCGAAACCCAATTCTAGCTGCATTCATGTTCGTAAATCAAAGTCAAGTATTTCATTAGAGTGTCTGCAGTGTATGTATATAACTCACCAGCAGAATGTCTGCTAAGCCTAATGTGTTGCATTTAATTAACATTTAATTAGAGGGATTTTGTGGGAGGTGCGTAAGTATTTGCCAGGTGGCTTATAAGCATCAAACCACACGTTGCTGGCTGGACATTAGCGTGCAGTTCTTGAAAATAAAAGCTGCAAGTTGAAATCACCTTTTCAAGCTAAGCAGATCTAGTCCTGGGATACCCTGAGATTCATATTTGAGTTCAAATTTCACACGGTTTAATTTTGTATTGGATCTCGCCTCTATTTCTTTTACTGAACTTACATATGTTGTCTTCTAATGATTAATTTTGTATTTGATCTCTCTTCTATTTCTTTTACTGATCTTACATATGTTGTCTTCTAATGATTATACTTACTCTTCTTGTACTCAGTTGGGGGGCAAGTAGTTGGGTCATGCTGGAATGAATTTTGTGTCTTGCTAAAAAAAAAGATATATATGCTTTGTTTCAGGAAGAAAACACTTCCTCATCTGATCTGTGGAAGCTTTTAAGGTCTGTGGCAGACACCTAACAGTTCAGGTAGTATAGTCATTTCCGTGTGCAAGGAAGGAACCATGATAATTATTCCCAGAAAAGTCATTACTGAGTGGTATTTGGTGGCCTGTATTAGATCAGATGTCAGAGGGCTGAGCTCTGATTTTAAACTGATGTTTGCATGCCCAGTTCTGTGCTCAAAATAGGAAGCGTGTATCAGCCAGCTGGTCACTCAAGGTCTCCTTTGGAGTAATGGGAGTGAACTAGGGCTTCTTCAGAAGGATATAGCACACCCAGGACAGACACCTTGTCTAGATAACCTTCAATAGGTGAAATCCATCTGACCTAGGATGGATATCTGCAATAAAGGTGTCTCCATCTGAGCAAATCAACCCAGGTTCTATTTATTGAGCCAAATTCAGGGCATGATTTATCTGACAAAAGGTAGGCATCTACCCTAGCATGGGCAGACCTGTGGCGTTACCTCTAATGACTGTGTGGACTAGATCCCCACTATTACAGGAGGCCAACAAGTGCAGATGCAGACACCTGGATGTAGACACCAGAAGACAGGTAAAATGAATCCCACCTATAGTTTCTCACCATCAGCTACACAGGGAGACTGTGGGGATCTGTTGACTCAGGTCAACAGAGGGTCGTGAGACACTGGAGCAGGTTGCACAGAGAAGTTGTGGATGCCCCATCATTAGAAGTGTTCAAGGTCAGACTGGATGGGGCTTTGAGCAACCCATTCTCGTGGAAGGTACCCCTGCCCATGTCAGGGGGGTTGGAGCTAGATGAACTTTAAGGTGCCTTCCAACCCAAACCATCCTATGATCTATGGTCTAGGTAAATCTATGGTAAATGTATTTCTATGATCTCTGATCTAGGTAGACGGCAGGATCGTGTACACCCTCAGCCAGTCTGCAGATGACACCAAGGTGAGCGGTGCAGGTGACACACCAGGAGGATGGGATGTCATCCAAAGAGACCTGGACAAGCTGGAGAGGTGGGCCTGGGAGAACATCATGAGGTTCAACAAGGCCAAGAGCAAGGTTCTGCACCCGGGTCAGGGCAACCCCTCAATATCAGTACAGGCTGGGGGATGAAGGGATTGAGAGCA
Organism: Phalacrocorax carbo; assembly: GCF_963921805.1. Classification (NCBI taxonomy): domain Eukaryota; kingdom Metazoa; phylum Chordata; class Aves; order Suliformes; family Phalacrocoracidae; genus Phalacrocorax; species Phalacrocorax carbo. The sequence continues at coordinate 3,080,321 of NC_087514.1, read as the reverse complement.
GCCCTGCAGAGAAGGACTTGGGGTTGCTGATGGATGAAAAGCTGGACATGAGCCAGCAATGTGTGCTTTCAGCCCAGAAGGCCAGCTGTATCCTGAGCTGCATCAAAAGCAGCGTGGCCAGAAGGTCAAGGGAAGTGATTCTGCCCCTCTGCTCCGCTCTGGTGAGACCCCACCTGCAGTGCTGCGTCCAGCTCTGGAGCCCCCAGCACAGGAAGGACATGGACCTGTTGGAGTGGGTCCAGAGAAGGCCATAAAAATGATCTGGTGGCTGGAGCCCCTCTCCTGCGAGGGCAGGCTGAGAGAGTTGGGGTTGTTCAGCCTGGAGAAGAGAAGGCTGCGGGGAGACCTTATTGTGGCCTTTCAGTACTATAGGGGACTATAGAAAAGATGGGGACAATCTTTTTAGGAAGGCCCTGTTGTGACAGGACAAGGGGTAATGGTTTTAAACTAAAGGAGGGTAGATTTAGACTGGATATGAGGAAGAATTTTTTTAGAATGAGTGTGGTGAAACCCTGGCCCAGGTTGCCCAGAGAGGTTGTGGAGGCCTCATCATGGGAAATATTCAAGGGCAGACTGGATGGGGCTCTGAGCAACCTGATCTAATTGAAGATGTCCCTGCTCACTGCAGGGGGAATGGATTAGTTGACCTCTAAACATCCCTTCCAAACCAGAGCATTCTATGATGCTATGATTCTAAATACCTAAAGTTGGGGATATAAATACTCTTCCCTCAGCTACCACAACATGGCTAAAACAATCTCCAGGTAGTGACTATTGCATGGACAGCCTTCTCTCTGTAGACTTTGGATTTAGATTATGTGTTTCTGCCCTAAGTCCCTGCCTCCCTCACAGGCTGACTGAACATAACTGTGAGCCTATATCTGGACTACCTTAAGGCATAGATATGACCAGTGTTGCAAGTAAAACAGAAACATAGTGCACAGTTGTGAAGTCATGGGCTCATTTTTGCAGTCATGGCTGCAGGCTCCTGGAAAATTACAACCAACCCATTTAATTTCTCCCACAGCTTCATTTCTGAGCAAGGTTTTGCCTCATCCTTCTCCTGCATGGCTTTTACCCCATGCTGTTTATCAGCCACTGCTGTGCTCACCCTGTGGTTGATGGGAGAAGTGACCCATTTGGAGTAGCTGTCCTTTTCAGAGTGTTGCTGTGGTAAGGAGAATCTAACCAACATGACAGATTTCCTCATCCTGGACTAAACACATTTTCTGGCTAAAAATAAAAGGAAAGAAGAAAAAAGGAGGGTTGGTTGGGTGGGTTTTTTTCTCCACCTGACCAGCTGCCCAGGGCTTTGTATTATGAAAAGCTGTTGAGGAGGGCTCAGCTTATTACTTCTCATTTCTGTGGACACTTGTGTGAGAAATGATCTCACTGATCCTCTGCAGGTTGCCCGGCTTTTTCTCATGTATCTCATTCTCTAATTAGTGTTGTTTCATCCCCAATTCAATGGCAGCCACCCAGAATGATAGGATAGTGCTGGGCCTTCAAGGGAAAGAAAATCAGGAGGGAAAACAAATCCTGTTTTTCAAATGGAGAGCTGGAATTTTTTTCTCTGCCACAATAGCGCAAGTCCAGCACAACTCCAGTGTGGTAGAGATGGTGCTGTGTAAAAGAAGCGTAGAGGAGAAGGAGTACAGTGAAAGCGGGTCTGATGTACAGAGTAGTTTCCTACCTTGGTTAGTGGGTCTAATGGTCTATCGAAGGCCAGGTCTCAGCTGGCATAATTTGTGTAGCTCCCCTGAAGTTAATGGAAGTCAATGCTAAATTACACCCCATATGGTCTAAAAGACCACTGAGTTGAAGGGTTTTTAAATGATGCAATTCAGTGAGGTGAACCGGTAGATGTGTCTGGCAGGAGTGTGTAGAAAGCTGTAAGTTGTAATAACCTCTCCATCTCCTTCTCAAAGCTTCTCACTCCTCTCAGGGAGTAAATTGCATCATCTTAGGCTGCCTAAGCCTTCCCCTCTGCATTTAGCTTGTGCAACTCAAGCTCATGATGACAACTCAGGTCAGGTTCCCCAGTCCCACGGGGTGAAGCTGAGTTACGCCAGCAGCAGGTTGGGCTCTCCCTTGCTTGCTACTGGTGGGCTTCTTGTGGGAATCAGAAAGGGGAGGAGAAGGTAAAAATCAAGAGAACAGCAGGAGTTTGATTCAGTTTGGAGACCTCTAAGTTGCCACTGATCAAATCCAAGTGCTTTCCTCATGTGTTAAGAAAGATTACTTCCATCAATCTCAGGAAGGCTTCAAGTTGGGACTCCCTGAAGTAGGTGTCATCATCTTTTCAGGTCTGGCACTCGCTTGTTTTTTTCAAAGTTAGTTTATTTTATGCATCTTCCTCCTCCTCTCAGCTTCCTCCTTTGCCACAACCTGTAGGAGAAGGTCCAGATACACGTAGTTGCTGAGTTAGCTTTCAAGGCACCACAGCAGCATTGTCGGTTTTTTTTTGTTTTGGTTTTGGTTTTCTTTTAATGGAGTGTTGCAACTTTTTGTTCTCTCCGCTTTGTGGTTCCCAGTTTATTTTCCAGATCAATAGAAAGTTATCTATCTCCTTATTGTTTTATATTAATACTTGACCTACAGATAAGAAGGGAAACGTGACAGGAATACGCGGCAGGGAAATGTGAAGCCATAGGTGGCATTTGAGGAATATTCCCCTTCCACAGCAGGTGCTTTCTCTTGGTTTAGATGTCATCCTTTCCACAAGTCAAATATAAACTCTTTCAAGGGAGGACACTTTATGGTGTGTGAGATCAAGAAGGGGGAAAGAGACACTGTCACTTTTTGCTGCATGATGACTTTTCAGACCAGCAGGTCTCTGCCACATACTAATATTGCCCTAGCAGCATGACTTGGCTTACCATCAGAGTTTAAATTCACAGCACTACACACTTCACTGTTCACTCTGTTTCCATAGATGTCCTGCAGAACGGGAATCATTATATCAGAATATTTTACACAGTTGTGCCCAGAGATAGAGACACACAGTGGACACCATCAGCAACAGGACTGTGAATGTACAGCCGCACTGATGTCCATGTTCAGACTTGACTCTGGCATCCCCTATCTCTAAATCTAATCTCAGACAGTCTTGCGTCATCTCTGTCCTCAGGAGCAATCAATCCCTGTAGTCACTGCAACGGGGGAAAACCTTAGCTGGAATGATTCCCTAAGGGAGAAAAAGGGGGGGTTTCAACATCGAAATTTTCATGTGACCGTTTTTCACACCTATTTTTGCAGCAAACGCATGGTTTATCTGTCAGGAAAAACTGAAGTGATGGTCCTTGCTTGCCAGCCTCCATGACCTTTGTCATTTATACATTTGCCCTCAGGCAGGTAGCTGGACAGCAGGAGCCAACCCACGGGTGGGAGGAGAAGGCAAGTGAGCTGGTATTCAGCCGTGTGGGGCTGGGAAGAGAAGGCAGTTTGGCATAGGGCAGGATTACTTGTTCCTCTGCAAGATGTAACTTCTTTCTGGAGAAGGGATTCCCCATTTCCATGGTTTCGCCTGCATTGTTTGACAACCACTTCTGCCCGGTGCAACCGTCCCAACCGTCCTTACGTCTTTTCCATCCTACATGGGTTATTCATGACCCCACTTGAACTTCAAATCTCTTGATTGATTTCTGGCATTAGTCCTGGCCCCACAACTCTTTGATGCTGCTTTGGGGCAGACAGAAGTGGTTTTCCAGACTGTTAGCTGGCTCAGAAAAGCATATATTTCAATGTATATGAATATTTCACCTTGGGCTTTCAGTTATATTTTCCTTTTAAGTGTGATCATCCATTCAAAGAAACTGATTTTGGTCCAGTTCTGGACAACATGAAGCAGAAACACTACCGAACAATTCAGACTTACCCCAAGGAAAGGAGCTGTGCACAGGGCTTATTTTTCCAAATTTGGCATGTGATTTGCCTGCAAAAGGCCCAACTTCAGTCTCTTTGCATCATCCTGAGAAATAGCAAGGTGAAATCTACCCCAGGCTTGTGCTTTGCTTCAGCCCCTAATCAATCTTAACAGCCATTTATTGCTCCATATTTTACCAGGCAAAAGAGATTATGCCTTAATTATTTCCTCTCATGCCTTTGAGGATTGCAGGAAGAAGGCAAACAGAGTTCCAGTAAAAATAATCAGTAAAATAAAAATTAAAACATCAATTTTCTCTTCTGTGATCTTGTAATTGAAATACTTTGTCCTTTTCAAGCTTCATGATGTTCACACAGTTTAGTTTACCTGTGTAATCAGTGGAAGGAACAAGGCTCCTCTACAGATGGGCCACTCCACTTCTGAGAACTGGTGTCTGGAGGTGACTGTCTGTCTCTGCTGATTGTTGTAGAAGCCTGCCTGACAGTAGATACCTAATTTTTAGAATTATCTACAAGGATTTTACTCTTAAAACTGAATTTCAATTTTTTTTTTGCATGTAAATCATCGCTGAGAAAATGCTTTTAATCTCCTACCTTTATGCCTCTTTACAGGGCAACTGGGGAGGCACAGCCCCAAAACTCTTCTAGAAGCATCTTGAATTATTACTGTGAAGTTATCACAGTGTTCAACAATTCCAGATTTACTGCCATATGTTGGCCTTTAGTGTAACCCCCTCCCCATCCCCCACATTGTTAGCAGCCTCAGGTGTGCAGAATGGCTCCATGAATCTGTGAATGTGATAAATGCTATCCATTACTGGCAAGATTGTTTCGCATCCCTTTGTAGTTGGTTTCACTACAGAAATGCTTTCGGTAAATCAGGACTTTTTATTTATTTATTCCAGTGATTTCTGTATCTTCACAATTACCCTGGCCAGTGCACCTTCCATTAGATACTGGTTATTAGAAAGTTGTACAATGTTGTTTTCAAACTAAATCCATGCCTGTTGTCCTCAGGGATCTGGCCAGGAAGTTGACTTGGGATGTGTGCTTGAACTCTTATGGCTTGGCCAAGTGGATGCAGACCAGGAAAGCAGAGGAAGCTCCTGACTCTTCAAATCCTTCTGCCGCATAGTCTCCTAGAGAAAGCACCATGTGCAAAGAATTACCTTCAAGGGGTGTTGGTAGTTGTGAAAGGGGACAAGCTGAGCCAGGGATGATTGTAGTAATCTAGTGGTAGAGATGAATAATTTTCAGCATCCTTCAGCATTCCCTGCATCGGTTACAATATGAGTGTGTAGTCAACTGTCCCATCCTTGTGTGAATGCTGTGGAGTTGCAATATGCGCTGTGGAGTTGTTTCAAGATCCACCACCACTGTTTTGCTTTGAAAGTCACTGTACTATGAAGATAAGAGCATCTTCCTAATTTCAGAAGCCTCACCGAAACTCCCAAAGCCCCTTAAGCCACAAGAAATCATGTTTTTTAAATGCAGATAAGTACCGCCTCTGGCTGAAATTCCAATGACCTGGCACACTGGGGGGCAAGAGGGTGGAGGGAAGGGGGAAACAACACTGGTAATTTTCATTAAACCGAAGCTTCATTTTGCTCCATATGTGGCTGGAGAGATTCCTCTAACTGGGCAGTAACACGTCGACGTAAGGCTTTACATTTTGCCTTGACAAAAGTTTGAGGAGGAAGAAAAAAAATGTATCTGGGGAAAAACAAGTGTATGTTAGCCTCAAATTACTGTGTAATTACATCAGTGATGAAGGCATTCTTTCAGGAACTGGAACCATGATCAGCATCATGTCAGCTGTCTTTTGTTGTGTGCAAAATTGGATACTAGAGAGAAACCCAATTTTAAGTGTATTTGTGTTTGTAAATCACACTGAGGTATTTCATTAGTGTCTGCAGAGTGTCCTTTTAACTAATCAGCAGAAGGGCTGCTATGCTGCAGCTAATTAATGTTCAATTGGAGGTGACTTGTGGGAGGGGTCTGAAAATGCCAAAAATATATGCCAAACATTTTCACTAGGTTTAAATGTCCCTCCTGGCATAAGGCAATGCAGTCTACATTGGAAAGATACCCATCAAAACCATAGCTCTGTGCTCTGCAGATGTCCTTGTCGTGGTTTAACCCCAGCCAGCAACTAAGCACCACACAGCCCCTCACTCACACCCCACCCCCCATGGGATGGGGAGAGAATTGGAAGGGTAAAAGTGGGAAAACTCGTGGGTTGAGATAAGGACAGTACAAGCAGTGTTAGCACTGCTTAGCAATAATGAAAACATCCCTGCATTATCAACACTGTTTCCAGCACAAATCCAAAACACAGGCCCACACTAGCTACTGTGAAGAAAATTGACTCTATTCCCACCAAAACCAGCACATTCCTCCACCCTTGGTCTGACTTTCAAGCAATCTTGGTGATATAGTAACTCTTCAGAAGACTTAATGATCTCCCTGTGACTTTTATTTGACTGAAGCATATTTACCCTGGATTTATACCTACCTGAAATAACAAGGAGGCCAAAATCCCATGTGGGAGACATGTGTAGATGTTGGTGTCCTGTAAGCAAAAAGACCTAAGAAATTTTAGTAAGGAAATTACTGATGAACCCTTGAGGATCTTCATGGCTGTTCTAGGCTTAGTGATGGTACCTGTTGCCCTTTCTCTATGGATTTGCTTGGATCATGTTAATTTAATTTTATTTTCAAAGCTGAAAGAGCCTTGGGTTGGAAGAATTTATCTCACATAAGAGCTCATTGACTAGCATATTGTAGGAGCTCATCGAAGCCATGCATAATGAACTTTGCAGAGAGAAACCTAAAAGTCTGGGGGGGCAACTATAGGATGTGTCTTGGTGTTCACCAGCCTCATGTTATTTTTACTGAAGAGTGCCTGGTAGACACTATGATGCTCAGGTTGCTCTTGAGTTCAGCAAAGCAGGTGGTGCTTTTTACTGGATTAATGCTGTCCCTGCAGGTGTTGTGATTGCCCACTGCTAAGAAATTACATCCTACCTGCTTCAGTTTTCCCAGTCATTTAATTTCTATGCAGAATTTTTCTTTGCTACCTGAGACTGGTTTTTTGGTGTTGCTTTCTGTTGCTAAACATCTGGTCTGTTCCACTCTAGGAAAAAAGCTGGAATCAGAAGAGGTTACTGTATTCACCCAGTGTGAAGCATTGCTGTCCTAATTTGAGTTTACAGAGGTCTCTTACAGAGATCTCTCTGAAAATTTCTGAACACCTATTGCTCCTTTTTCTCTTCTGTTGCTCTAACAGCAAGGATTCACACCCATTCCCATCACATTTCCTGCCATTCAATGGGCATCGTGGTTCTGCCTGCATGAGTCCTTCTGCAGCGCAACAGAGAGGAGGGGAGAAAAGCTGCTGTGTTTTCTGTCAGATGGAGTTTAGTAAATAAGTGTAAATAAGCCTTACAGAGCCATCCACAAGTTTAAAAGGATCTAGCCAGAAATAGCAAGCTGGCAGGACGGGCCCTGCTCAACAACATCACCCTGGCCATCGAGTTTTGTTTGTACATTTCTTTTTCTGTGACTGAAGCAAAAGCTGATGGAAGAAAATGTGCGTAAAGGTCCAGCAAGTGACCTGGAAATGAAAAAGCAAGAAAAAAGGCTCTGTGAAATTTTTGTATCTCAGTCATGTGCTGGGCAGCTTTCTTTACTCCTGCATTTCCTTTTATCTGTGTGTAAGGTGCTATTTTTGTTTGCAGAAGAAGGTGGAGGTCCGTTATGTGTTTTTTATAAATGAACAAGAGTGGTCGTTTTCTGTTGCTGGGAGGGCTCCCAGGAACGGCTTGATACAAAATCCTCCTTCCAAAACCTTTCCATGGAGCCTTTCAGAAGGATGTGAGAGATCACCGTGGCCATGGGCTGAACCAGTGGGACTTTGGTCTGTGCTCCCAGCTGATCCGAACCCCGGATCAGTAACTGCAGTTGATGGGCCGGCTGACCCCAGCTCTGAGGGGTGGAAAGGGACTGTCTGCATCTTGGAGGGCAATTCCTGCCCTGTGTTGCGGGTCGCACCTAATTCCACTTGAGCCATTGAAAAGTAGCTTTGTATATATTTGAACTGGTTATCTAGGTTTCCTCCATAGCAAGCGGGTACAGGTGGGCACCTCCAAAGGCTCATTCAGCTCATGGGTAGCTAAGATACATGGGCTGACTGGCACCCCCAACAAGGGATCTGAATTAGATGCAGATCTTTCAAATTAACTGAGGTGAGAGAAAGGCCACCTACCCTACAAAGCTCAGAGCACCTATTGCCCATCCCAGAGGTGCAGTGTTATCCAGCAAGCAACATACAAAGACACCTTTATATGGTGCTTGAGGAACAATGCAGGAGACATTACCAGCCTCTTAGACTTCTCAATAGGCAGGAATTTCTTTGGGGAGACCAGATAGTTGTCAGAATGAGTTGGTATTGAATTGCAGTGTGTCTGATACAGCTGGGACTCTAGAGGTTAACAGATACTCTCATTAAAATTCAGTCCTCTGAAACGAAATATCCTGAAATCTGCTGCACTTCACACCACATGAAAGTGGGTGTAACAGCAATGGAATAAGTTGGAGTTCATCTCTGCTTAAAGTGTCGGGCAATTTGCAATGCAACATGCAATATTTTGGTGTGAAGACATCAACTGGCCTTTCCCAATGCAAACTGAGCACAGATTTTAATTTACACTAGCAATCTTTTGCTGGTCCCACGAGTTCAACTAAATTATGGGCAATGCCCAAGAAACACAGTGCTTATAAGGGTGACAGAAACTGTCAGTCAGTTAGAGTAAAAACAAGTTTTGAGCATCCCTTTGAAACACAGTTTCTTAGTTCCTGCCAGCCCCGTGTATGTCTATTTATAATTGCAACTTTCCTCAGTTAATCATGTCAAAAATGGCATTTGTACCCCTGGGAACTGTATCTGACATAACAATTTTTGCAGAGTTGTTAATCCCAGAAGAGAATCTCCAAGTAAACTGATTACAACGTTGCTAGCACGAAATAAGCTCAGACCTTCCGTTAATCGCTGCACAAACCGCAGCAAATTCTGAGCTGAATTTAGATATATAGGAACATTCCTGGTGCTTAAAGGAATAATATACAGACAGCTTCAGACATCATGTGAGTGGGTAGCTGCTGAACACAGAAGCTATCCCCTAGTCGGTGGTAATGCATGAAGCAGAAGCTCCTGTTCATTTTCTTGTTTGCTCATATGGAAGTAGTTCATGCAGAAGTAGTGGGCTTAGAAAATTGGAATAAGTTAAAAGAAATTATTCTCAAGGAATATGTGGTAATGGTTGTCTTGCCTTTCCCACCAAAGGCTGCCCAGACAGGTCTTTCTCTCATCGCACTGCTGATTGACACCCGTCGGATATAGGGCTCAGCGTCTCCACTGTATTTTTGTTCAAGAAATAAAAATGATTGGAGATGCCAATTGACATTACAGCCTGACTGCAGAAGCCCCAGTAATGCAAAGGACCAACCTGAAATGACTGTTAGATACCTGGAGATTTCAATTTGCTCAAGCCTTGCCTTCTCCAGTCCACCTTGGCAGGAAACAAGAAAGTATTTTATAAGAAAAAAATAATATGAACAGTTTAATTTTATATCTTGCAGGAAAAAAAAAAAGGTAAAGATTTTTGATTTTTACAGTGTTGTTATTGTCAAGGCAAAACCTTTCTCCTGTGAGATAGTGAGGACAGCGGGAACCCCTCCAGATCATACACGCACCCTACATCCAGCTACCTGCAGATCCTCTTTCTGAACAAATACTGAGTCCTACCCCTGACTCAGTCTGTGCTAACATTGGCTGAATGGGTAAATTGCTTGGGATCGTAAGAGGCTTTCTGCCCCATCAAATAACTGAGCTCCCCAGTTTACTCCTGAGTCGGGTATCTCCAAATCTTGATGCACTCCTGGACTTTCTTCTTGGGAGGCAACCCACCCGTAGCCTCCCAAAACAAGACTTGCAAGTAGTTCAGGCAATACCTCCCTCCAAGGACTGCTCCCAGGTCACAGTATGGATGATGCTGCAGTATGGGTCTTTCCCTGGGACAGATGAATTTGGAAGTGGAAATGTAACCAGTGAAGCAGCACAGGGGCATCTGGGTGGAGCCATCAGAAACACACAGGAGTTGCTATCCATCAGGTCATTTTGCAGGAAACCACACTGCTTCCTTAAATATCTGTCCCTGCTGTTCCTCATTACATGTTGCTCAATTGCTTTGGAAACAAAATAGCAGTTTCTTAATGGTCCATCTCCCCTCCTCCCCTCTTCTGCCGCATGCGTCTGAACTTACATTCAGATTTTAAATCACAGGATGATTTATTACCATTTTCCAATGGTCACCCTCGCCCTGGTTAAACAGATGATTTACCAGTAGCTTCACCCGTCAGGGAGTGAAAGTCTCATGCATTGAATGGATCATACAAGGGTCTTTGTTAGAAGATGGTGGGAAGTGGAAAAGTCCCCAGCCCATAGGATTTAAAACTCAAGTGAATTCTCACTTTCTTCCAAAGGTGTTGAGACTGTCCCCATCAGCAGCCATTTGCTCAGTGCTGGGTTAGGTTCTCAGTCTGGTCATTGAGACCCAGGGAAGTGACGGAGTCACCATCCCCGGAGGTACTTAAAAGATGCGTAGATGTGGCACTTAGGGAGGTGGTTTAGTGGTGGACTTGGCAGTGTTGGGTTAATATTTGGACTCAATGATCTTAAATGTCGTTTCCTACCTAAATGATTCTATGATTCTATAATTTTGCCTTGCTAACTAATCCATCCCCTTTGGAGAAGACTCTCATCCAAATTGCACCTAAGGGACCAGGACTGGAAAGCAAACTAAGATCCTGGTTACTTGAAAATCTGGCTGCATCCTGAGAGATTGCTTGGGTTTGTCAATGATCCAAATACTCTGACAGATGAGGGAAACCAAGGCAAAAGAGGAGGTAGGAGACAGCAAAAGAGTACGTATAGACTCGGTGCAATGGAAACACTTAGGAGCAGTCTCCACCTACCAAACCCAAGTAAATGGGAAATTATCACTGTGGTAAATTTAAAAGCATGTTCAGTATTCCTGTAGAAAGAGTTGAGTATGATTCAGAGCACATGAGAGATTTCTACGGTGCTGAGGTGAATACAAATATGCAGCTCTGCTAGGTGAGGTAGGATATAAATCAGTGTTAATAGTTCTGGTCTTTCACAGTTCAGGGCACCAGTCTGCACCAGTTTGGGACCGAAGCGAACATCCCGACAAATTAACACACAGTTGAGTGCCTTTTGTGAGGACTCCTCCTGGGCTACTGCAGGCAGGTGACTCTGGCTTGTCCCGGGGAAATATTGCCAGTGGCTCAGATGAAGCGAAGAGCAACTGGCATGAAAAGCTTGGCTTTGAGAAATAGAAAAGGAAACCTGTCAAACACGTTTGGGAGTCCACTCTCTGAGCTGGAAAATGAGATTGAAAGAGAATACACAAATAACCTTTGCATTAAGCTGTCCTCGCTGCTGCTGGAAGCCCCTGCTGCTTCCATTAGACAGTGTTTGCTGAGCCTCCGAGCTGTGGAAAGGTGTTTCTGCAGTGGGCACAGCTTCTTCTGTGCAATATCCCTCCTGCCTTGAGGGTTTGGCACTGGTTTTTATGATTTTTGCTGTCTTTCCCCATTTCCTCTTTAATATAAGAGGCACACCTTTCCAAATGACTCCAAGGAGACACCGAGCACAACATGGAGGTTTTCGCAACACGGTTTGCTGTACACCATGCTGCCTCCTTCACAGCCAGCTTTGCACCCGAAGTTAAACCCTTGCGTGGAGGGCTGGGCTGTGCTGGGCAAGTGGAAAAGACACCTTCAGATATACCGCTAGACACAGAGTGGGTGCATCAGAGCATCCTTCCCTCCCCTCTCGCCCAACCTATTTCACACACCCGTCCTCTGAACAAGGTACGTGGTTGTTCCCAGGGTGTGGGAACTGTGGTGCAGGTGCTAAGACAAGCCAGGACCCGCTTTCCCTGCTACTACTTGCCCATGTTGGATGGAAGAGCCATGCAACTCCAGCATGAGTTCGTACAAAACGTCTGCGGTGTTTGTCTGTCCAGCTATGTCTGTCTGAAATCCACATTGTAGTGATGGAGGAATGGCTGGATGCTATCTCTACCCAGCAGCTTTTGGGAAACTGGGCATTTCAAGGGAGAGCTGAAGGAAGACAAGAAAAAGAGGATTCATTAGTGCATATGAAAATGGAGTGAGACCAGAAGAGCCCTTGCAATAGCCTGTCAGCTGGAAGTGGCTTTCCTTGACGTCTTTCTGCAACAGTTCTTCTCAGCATTCAACTTTATTGGCTTTTCAGTATCTGCATAAAGTTAAGTGTTTCATGAAACAATGTTCCATATCCACAAAAGGAGAGCAAAAGCAAAACAAAGCACGCATCAGCATTGACTAAGGTAATGAAATAAGACAGTTTTGTTCTCTCGTCTCACAGAGTGTTTTGAAAAAACGCTTATATAAATACCACCAAACTTTCCAAATCTATAACGGAAGGAAAACTGATATCAATTATGTGTTTAGTAATCCTCTCAAAATATAATAACAACAGGCTTAATGACGTCAGGTCTATCTGCTGTAGTGAAAAGACATTAAAAAGCAATCATAAACAAAAGCAGATCTCTACCTAATACTCTGTTCATTGGGATATAGAAAGGCAGATTACTGTACTTTAAGGGTTTTGTCTGAGCCAGCAGCATAAAGATAAACGTGGAGATAGGTTTACTACACGTATTTTGGATAAAACATGGGTGATGCGTGAATCCTGACTCTCACCAAATGTATTTGTCAACTAAATGCTTGATGAATAGTTACAGGCAAAGGAAAGGTCTCATGCAATTGCTGGTGCGTGGTTGTTCTCTGATTTTTGTTTCTTCCTCTGAATTTGCAAGGTATAGCTAATTAGCAAAATTTGCATTGTTCCGCTTCTTCTCCCTTACTGAGGAAATCAATGTTTTCAGCCTGAGGATAAGGAATAGCAAATGCCACGTATGCTTATGCAATATCTGTGTGCTCTTTAGTTCTTCTAACGAGAAGTAGGATGTATCTAGACTCATATTGAAAAGGATTCAAAACCAGTCAGTGAAAACATTTGACATCACATACATAGACATAATAATGATATAATTAAAAAAATAACTGTAAATTGGAGTGTTTATTCATAAAATCAAAAATATTCGCAAATCAATTTTTAATGACATAACCAATGTCAGTATTAGAAAAAATGACTTTTATATTTGGGTGATTAAATAAATATATCAGCATATATAGTGAGCTGGTACAGCTACCAAGTCTCAGCCTTATGGGAAATTCAGTACTTCTGCTTTCTTTTTTTTCATTGCAATCTGAAATAAAATGCTACATTTTGATTTTTGCCTCTCATGGGCATTTAAAAAAGCATCACGTTTTAGGTCAATGAGAATATATCACTAAAACTATTTCAACATTTATTTTTGTTTGGCTTCCAGTATTTCATTTTTACTGGATAAAACTGTAGAATATGGAATTAAAATAAGAAAGTGAATATAAAATTAAACATGAACATAAATGCAGAATAAAAGAGAACATAGTAAATAAGCTTATAAAATAAATCAGAATAAACAATGGATCCTAAAATATATTTCAAATGCAATAACTCTAACAACTAAATGCTAAAATGTAATATGTAAAAGCTTTTTTTAAGCAACATTGAATGGAAATCAGTGCATTCTTCAAGAAGGTTGAGATTTTGATGACTTTACAAATCACGATGGAAAAATGTTTTGCCAAAACCCTGTAAAACAAAGCTAGTATATTTTGAAAAGCGTATGTTAAGAAGCGGTTTCAGATGACATACTTGGGCCAAATGGATAACAAGACTATTTCCAGCTAATTTCAGATGGGAAAGCAGATGGGTTTGTTTCTTGCTGTTAGACTTCTGTGGTCACAGTCTCTCAAGGGCTGAACTTGAACATCTGAGTTCGTGTAATTATTATTGTTATCACAACTAAAATTAACGTGACCAGATCTGCAGTCCTAACTTATAGCCTACTGTCCTGTGCACTGGGCAAAGGACAGGAAGCTTTTATCACCGCCCTGAAAAATCTTTAGGCCGCGAGAACTTTAGGTGCCATGTATGTGGTGCATCTCACCTAGGTTTAAAGGTGGGGTTCACTTGCAAGCACATAGAAGTTTTGCACTCTTTGGGAGTTCCCAGGGTGTCCAAGGCTTCTGCACAGGGCCAGCAGAGATGACATAGGACCTACAGAAGATCTGCATCTTCTGGATTGTCATCAGGTGCCATCAGTGTTTGAAGCAGCACTACATGCCTATATAAAGGCAACTAAATCCCATATTATGTATTCAGAATGTAGGGACATATTTCACTACATCAGGTTGTTCAAAGCCCTGTCCAATCTGACCTTGAACGCTTCCCGTAATGGGGCAGTCACAGCTTCTCTGAGCAACCTGGTCCAGTGTCTCACCACCCTCATCATAAAAAAATATCTTCCTTATGTCCAATCTAAACCTACCCTCCTTCAGTTTAAAACCATTGCCCCTTTTCCTGTCACCACAGGTCCTGGCAAAAAGTCTTTGTCTTTCCTATAAGCCCCCTTTGAGTATTGAAAGGCCACAGTAAAGTGTCCCTGAAGCCTTCCCTTCTCCAGGTTGAACAACCCCAACTCTCTCAGCTTTTCTTCACAGCAGAGGTGTTCCAGCCCTCTGAACATTTTTGTGGCATCTTATGGACCTGCTCCAACAGGTCCATGTCCTTCTTGTGCTGGGGACCCCAGAGCTGGACACACTAGTCCAGGGTGGGTCTTGTGAGAGCGGAGTAGAGTGGCAGAATCCCGTCCCTCAACCTCCTGGCCAAGCTTCTTTAGATGCAGCCTAATTTACGCTTCGCTTTCTGGGCTGCAGGTGCACAATGCCAGCTCATGTCTAGTCTTTCAGTCACCAGTATCTCCAATTCCTTCTCCTCAAGGCTGCTCTCAATCCATCCATAACCTAATGTGTATTGATACTGAGGACTATCCAGACCCAGGTACAGGATCTTGCAGTTGGCCTTATTGCACTCCACGAGGTTGGTCATGGAGCTACCTATGTTACTGACACCTATGTTCAGAGTGACAGTTTTCACCCTGACATTTGCTGGAGTGCTGATGAGATGTTTATCTGGATCTGGGACCTCAGAGACCTCAGCCATGAGTGGCTCCAAAGCAGACAGCACATGATCTCTTGGGGTGCCTTTTTTCATATGACACCATACAAAATGCTAGTATTGGGTAACTAGAACTGGTAGCCACCTGGAAGATTTCAAGCTGTGAAATGCTGCTTTTGCTCATATGGCTGTTTACCCTTGAGATCTGCAGAGATGCATCCTTCAGCTGTGAGCAGAGTGGAGGGCTGCACAAGGCAACTGCAGGTATCACACTGTACAATCCAGATGGAAGTTGCACTGACTCAAAACCATTTAACTGCACTTAACTGTGGACTGACAGGTAGATAAATCTTTGGATATATTCCAGCAATGGTTCTTTACCTTGATTCTCATTTTTAGCGTGATCACACTGTAACTCTCCATCTGTCTTAGCTGACTGTCAGTCCTGCCTCTCCCTCCTAATACTGTTTCCATCCACTTGCGAGTTTCAATGAGACTGAAAGAATGACTCAGAGTTGCAAGAATTTGTTTTCAGAAATTTACAGAAGACTACATTTCTGGATCTATGGAGGGCAGGGTTTCAGCATGAAAACCAGAATTACCTGTTCCTCTTGGCCTGGTGACGCATCAGTCAATGTGTGTGAAACCTGAGGGTCTTGCTGCCTCTTCTGCTTCTTGCTAAACTGGTAATGAGGGGACATGAGAGGAGCAGTAGACAGTATGGGTGGGAATTCAGGGTTTATCAGGAACAACTGGAGGGATTCTGGAGAAAGGAAAATTTCCCCTTGGTTGAGAAGGATTGGGTCAGAGATCACCTATACAAACTGCGTCCTCGCAAATCCATGGGTCCCGATGGGATGCACCCGTGAATGCTGAGGGAGCTGGCAGATGGTCTTTCTGAGCCACACTCCATCATCTTTGAAAGGTCGTGGAGGACAGGAGAGGTGCCCGAGGGCTGGAGGGTAGACAATGTCACTCCAGTCTTTGAAAAGGGCAAGAAGGAGGACCCAGGCAGCTATAGGCCAGTCAGCCTCACCTCCATCCCTGGAAAGGTGATGGAGCAGTTCATCCTGGAGGTCATCTCCAGGCATGCAGAGGACAAGAAGGTTATCAGAAGTAGTCAGCATGGCTTCACCAAGGGGAGAACATGCTTGACCAACCTGATAGCCTTCTGCAATGGCATGACTGGCTGGGTCGATGAAGGGAGGGCACTGGATGTTGTTTACATCAGCTTCAGCAAGGCATTAAACACTGTCTCCCATAGCGTCCTCATAGGCAAGCCAAGTAAGTGTGGGTTGGATGAGAGGACAGCGAGGTGGACAGAGAAGTGGCTCAACAACAGAGCTCAGAGGGTTGTGATCAATGGGGCAGGGTTGGGATGGAGGCCTGTCACTAGTGGCGTTCCCCAGGGGTCTGTGCTGGGTCCAGTCCTGTTCAACATATTCATTGATGACCTGGATGATGGGACAGAGCGTAACCTCAGCAAGTTCACTGATGATACCAATCTGGGAGGAGTGGCTGATACACCAGAGGCTGTGCTGGCATCCAGCGAGACCTGGCCAGGCTGGAGAGCTGGGCCCAGGGGAACCTCAGGGAATTCAACAAGAGCAAGTGCAAGGTCCTGCCCCTGGGGAGGAACAACCCCCCGCACCAGCACAGGCTGGGGGCTGAACTACTGGAGAGCGGCTCTGCTGAGAAGGACCTGGCAGTGCTGGGGGGCAGCAAGGTGACCCTGAGCCAGCCACTGTGCCCTTGGGGCCAAGGAGGCCAGCAGTGTCCTGGGGTGCATGGAAAGGTGTGTGGGCAGCAGGGCGAGGGAGGTTATCCTCCCCCTCTACTCTGCCTTTGTGAGACCACATCTGCAGTGCTGTGTCCATATTTGGGTTTCTTCAGCCTGGAGAAGAGAAGATTAAAGGGAGATTTAATCAATACCTATAAATATCTGATGGGTGGGTGTCAGGAGGATGGGACAAGACTCTTTTCAGGGGTGTTCAACGACAGGCTAAGGGGCAATGAGCACAAGCTGGAACATGGGAAGTTCCACCTAAACATGAGAAAAAATTTCTTCCCTGTGCAGGTGCCAGAGCAGGGGCACAGGCTGCCCAGAGAGGCTGTGGGGTCCCTTCCCTGGAGACATTCACCCCCCGCCTGGACGCGGCCCTGTGCCCCTGCTCTGGGGGTGCCTGCTCAAGCAGGGGGTGGGACGGGATTATCTCCAGGGGTCCCTTCCAACAGCTGCCATCCAGCGATTCTGTGATTTTGAGAGTTTCAGGGTTGTGGAGGACTGGAGGTGTTGGGATGTGCAAAGTGGATCAGTTGCCAGATGTGGGGCTTGGAAAGGTCCTTAGTGATTCTCAAGAAGTAGAGATTGTTCTGTACCTGAGACTTTTGTGGTATGATTGTTTACAAAACATTAGGCATACAATTCTGTTGAAAATCTGTCTTCTTTTAATTCTGCTTCTTATAAATAATATTTTGGTGGCTTGTATTCAAAAGTATTAATTGTTCCCTTTTCAGAATTGAACACTGTGGTGACTATTACATCCTGGTCCACAGGGCTGTCCATTTTGATTTTCATTTTGTGTTCATTTGTGCAGCTAATTTGAGTGTTTTCCTAATCAATGCTGGTACATTCCTCTTTAATTAACGTTGATGAGTTGGAGCAAGAATAGCATGGGCCACTAGTAACATTTCCCCAAGGGTAAGTGAGGGGAAAAAGGCAGGCTTGTAACCAGAAATCATCATGGAGGGACACACCACAATGAGGACTCTCAGCTGGATGCTTGTTTCCATTAAGGAAAGGGAAGAAACCCTCCACAGTGATCATATGAAGATGAAGAAATTACATTAAGAAACCCAGGATGCTGAGAAAAACAGGAATCATAGATCTGGATGAATCTGTATGGCTCAGGTGGTGCTTCACTTTACCCCTGACTGGCTCCTGAAGCGCACTGGCACCAGTAAAAGCTCTGATGGGGATTTGGTGCTGTAAGTGATACATCCCTGCCCCTGTGACATCCCGACATGGATGCCCTTGGACATCAAGATGCAAGTGGCTGCCCACATAGAAAACTCGTTACATACAGAAATAAATACTGTCCAGAGTGCTCTCTTTGACAGGAAAGCTTCATGTCAGTACATCCCAACCTCACCATAGCACAGGACTGGTAAAAAATCCACTGATTTTCCCTGTTGGCTTCACAGAGGGGAGATCTGGCAATGTGTCACGGACAAAATAGATCTGTTCAAATGAAACCACTCTGACAAATAGCATCTTTCTTAAATTTAAATTAACTGTTTTTCCTCCACTAATAGTACCAGTCACAGAGCCAAATTCTTAGCTGTGCTTTCGCTTTGTTTCTTTTATTTAATCTGATTTAATTTAATCAACCATTTGGTTTTGGAGCTGTCTTTATGAATCTGTTCAAATGTACTGCGTGCTACTTAGGAAATAGAGATTCACTGTACTTTTTTCTCTCTTTTTCCTTCTGGTTTGCACTCCTTCTAATGAGGTGCAAAATCTAGAGTTTAGAAGATTCTTTTTCATGTCTCTTTCAAGCAGACAAGCCAGCCTACTTGAATAAAGACTCATCAAAAAATTAATTGAGGGCTTCAGGATTTGCTTTGATACGAAGTAAGGCTATTCCATTGACCTAAGGCATCATATTCCACAGGAGAACAAGCTTGTAGTAAGGAAGAGTTCATGTCCCATGGTCAGAAGTTGAGCTACATTTTCTGGTAGTCAGAGTTTCTCTCTAGATCATCATGGCTACTACACCATTGCAAATAGTGAAGACAGAGACAGTTCTATCTCAGCACTGTAAGCAAAGTCAAAGGTTGTTATGCTGAATGACTATGATTGAAAGCTAGGAAGGGCTGAATAGGGGATGCCAAGGGAAGAAACAGGGTTAAAAGAAGGACAACCAGGGACAGAGGGCTGAAGGGTAACCCCTGAACTGTCAGGCTTGTCTCTGCGGTTTGGAGGGGTCGGAGATGTGAGTATAGCAAACACTGCTGCATGGAGGAGGTAAAAGGGCGAATCGTTGGCCAACCTGTTGGATGCAAACTCAGCCATGGTCACTGTGGTTTTCACGCTTCTGGCATAGGGAAAAAAAAAAAGCTGTGTGTATTTAGGAGCCCACAGCGTTTGGTGGTACCTGCTGCCCATCCCAGTACCATTCCTCAAGACAGGGGGCCACAGTTGTCCATGCAGAGAGGGAGGCTTGATCTCAGCAGCAGCAGGGCAAGGGAGACTGTTTAGCAGGGCTCTTCCGAGCACCATGTCCTACCAGGTGGC
The DNA here is from genome assembly GCF_963921805.1 of Phalacrocorax carbo. Taxonomy (NCBI): domain Eukaryota; kingdom Metazoa; phylum Chordata; class Aves; order Suliformes; family Phalacrocoracidae; genus Phalacrocorax; species Phalacrocorax carbo. The sequence continues at coordinate 3,060,942 of NC_087514.1, read as the reverse complement.
ATCTCATCAGCTGCAGCACCCACTGCTGTCACCTGCTCTGCACCATCAGTCGAGGGCTCAGGATGGCCGCAGTGCAGAGGCAGGACAGTGCTGGAAGTGAGTTATACGCCAGCTGGGCTGCTGGGTAACACAAGGTGAGAGTCAGCAGTATGACTCTCTTATTCAATATATGACTTGACAGGTCTAAGAACCTTGAGTGCTCCCCAGCTACAGACTAAACGGGACCTGTCAGCTGGTCCAAAGTGAAAAATTAGGTAGGTTTGCCTGGATATCAATGAAACAAATGGGGCTTATCAGAAACTCAAAGGTCAGAGCTTGTCAAAAAGAGTATCAAATCAAAATCTTATCAAAAAGAGTATCAGGCAGGAGTAACTTGTGAGTACTACAACAAAAACTGTGTGATGAGATAGAAAATAAATACTTTGCAGTATTGCCTACAGTGTTTTTCCTTGTCTATGTTTGGGACAATCACCTTGATCACCATTTTAAAGCTTGGGTGGGGGGCATCTAAACAAAACAACCGAAGCAGTTGGTATAAGTAGCGACTTTGTTATAACCATTTATTAACATTTTCAGCTCTTTTTAACAAATCACCTCTAGCATCTAAGTAATTCAAACCAGCTACAGAATTCCTTTTCTTAGCATTATTTATTATGATTTAATCATCTCAGGGTTTTCAGACCTGTCATTAAGTTACTTCCAAGTATGCTAAGTGACACAGCAAAATCTCAACAGTAATTCCCTCTGTGTCCATTATTCATTACCTTACTACAGATGTTATCAAGCTATGGAGCTGGACTTGGTCCACCTACAATGACCCCATTAACCTTCCTGATGATGTCTTATAAGAAAGTAAAGGAGTTTTAGGAAGAAGAGGGGAAAGGCGGAAGGGGCAAAGAGTCTTTGTGCCACAGGGTCTTTTCTGCTTTCTTGTTTCCCTCCTCCCTGCCTGCATCCCCCTGAGAGGCAACCTCAAAGATGACAAGATGCCCCTCTTCCATTTTCAAAGCTTTCTGCTTCCAGGTTTCAGGCTGCTCTGAGAAGAAGAAGCAGCTCTTGGTCATCCCCAGGCCTTTTAGTCAGGGCAAGGACACAGAGAACAGCATATGAGGCAAGGGAGAGGGACTTCTCTTGAACCAATGTACTCCCAGAGGACTTCGCCCTCTATCCTCATATAGCTGGATTTTTCCCTTCCCAGCCCTATGGCTTGTTCTGGAAGGTTATTCCTCAAGGTAAGGGTCTGACAGCATGAAAAATTCTTGAGATTTACTGTTTTGCCTGAGATTCATCTACATGGATACAGCCCCTTGAAAAAAGGCACAAGGAACAGGAGCTCTCTAACCAAAATAAATTTGGGACCACAAAGGAGGTACATAGGAAGGTGGAGTCCGCATCACCTCTGGGCACCCAAATCCACTCTGTCCCTCTATCTGTCTGTGCAACCTCGTAGAAATCTCTGCTTCAGAGTCCTGAGTACAGCTTTGGGACCAGAAAAGTCAGAGGTTGCACCAGTGAGCATATTAGATGTTTGGTGCTAACCTAGGATGAGACTCACCGGTGGTGTCTCAGAGCTGTGTTTGCTAGAGTGATGCAGACACCATTAGTATTGGCAAGCATCTCCCCATCCCTTTTGCTAAAGCAACTAGCAGACCTGGTCAAATGGAAGGCTTGGGGTCTGACACTTAGATTCCCTTCCGAATTAGATCAGATCTACCTTCTAGCAGAAAGTAAAATTCATATTTAAATGTATGGAACTTGCTCCAACATTTTAATAGTAATGTTATTCAGTAAAGCTGAGATGCATTCAGGTGATCATCAGTGACCAGCCAAAAAGGTACTTGACAAAATCACATGCAATATGCAGATGTGTTAGCTAATGAGGCCCAGTTCTGATTAAATGCGTAGAGAAGAAAGCTTTGCTATATGTCAATAATGAATGCATTCCATATCATATGAGAAAAGTAAGAATTTATAACATTCACTTACTATTTTTGGAGGATTTAAAAAAAGTCACAACACTTGAAATTGTCCCAAGTCCTGTTTTGGGAATGTGAATAAAGTATTTCATTTTCCTAAAGCAGGAACATGCAGTACTTAGCATTTCCAATCGGCGTTTATTTTAGTCTAATTTATTTTCAACAGCTTTCCCCTCATCTTGAGTGCTCTGAGAAGAGATAAAGATAATACATTCCCACTGGAGGCAAGGGATAAAACAACATCAGCAAAAAAAGATACGTACATTGAATCAATCCTCTTAGTGAGTCGAGATTTTGGCCAGAGGAATAGGAGCAGGAGGGTTGGAGGCTCAAGGTGTGTTCTCCTTGGCAGGGGGATGTGATTGGTATGTGGTGGAAAGTAAATGTATATTTTGGTGTCACCATGCAGCCTGGCTTTGAGATACAAAATTTGAAGCTGCTCTCACATATTAAGGGTACAATAGTTCCAGCCAAATCTTTGGTATTTAGGGCAGCATCTTTTTATTTGTCTTTGATTAAAAGGAAAACAAGTTTTAAAAAGAAAGAGGAAAAAAAGAGAAATGTCTTTTCTCTGAGTTTCTTTTTTTTTTTTTTGTTTCTTCTGATGATATAGAATTTAATAAAGTATTTTTCACAAAATATTAACCTGTAAGGAACCAGTTAATCCCACATCCAGATAGACTTTGCCTGAAAGGGATGTTGTTGGATGTTAATCATGGATATAGCTGAGACTTTCTGATAACTGATAGCCTCCCTGTTTCAAGAGACCCTTTTTAATAAGAGGGGTGGAGCTGATATTTGGATCCCATCTTAATGCGTCTGTGCTTTCTTCTGTCTTTGTCTGGCTGGGTGTGTTATTTTTTTCTTAGCAGCTGGTTTTCTGGAAATCCTTAAAAAAATAGAGAGCATCCTTCTTTTGGTACTTTCTGCTCCTCCTGGAGAACTGCTAACACTCCACAGTTGATTATGATAAATGTTCCTGGTGTAACTAATTTAACTGTTATGTCTGCAAATTGTCAGCCTCTATCAGCTTGAAATATAACAGTTTGGCCTACTTGTTGTAAAGGTTTGATACTCCTATGTCTTGCTTTTATAACTACTCTAAGATTGTCTGGAGAACCTGGCAGATGTTGGCAGTAAGGTGTCCTTCCTCTGGTCTTCTGAGGTTTCGCTTCTGACACAAACCTTTACACGTAATACTGTGCCCACTCATGGTCACTTACACTGTCTGCTATTATTTGTCATTTATTTCTTTACTTTTGGAGACATTTTCTATTTGCATAATTTCTCCTTTCCCATTTGACTGTGCTCGGCAAAGTTGATCGTAACGGTTACGACACAAAACCCCTCACCATAAATTACGCTTTTAAAGACTCGCTTTCTGAAAATCCTCTGCAAGGACCAAAGGCTGCTTATTCACAGCACTTTTTGGAGATGTTTGAATAGATGCAGCATCTTCTTGTTCTGTAAAGGCTCTGCAAGGAAAGAACACACAGTCCAGGGTTAATGGTGGCGTGACAACTTCTGGGTTGCCTTCATAGGAGTAATAGTTACGTACAAGGATTTGTCAAGACAGGTGGCGTGCAACAAGGTTAGGGACTGTGGAACAGCTTTTAGAATGAGTTATCTGAGCACATTTCTGTTTCTTCTGCCCTGTCCTGGGTGCTTCATACTCTATTACATGAAGAAGTTAACCATAAAACAGAATCTAATGAGCTGACCCTGACTCAATTAATTTGAGGTTGACAGTACATGTGCTACGTACATGCAGAGGTAGCTGGGCATCCTTGTATGGACAAGCCAGGACTGCATGCTTCCCACCTATGTACTTAACATTGCTGCCTAAGCAAGATGAGTTACCTGTATCCTTCTCTTGAGTGAGATTTATCTTCCATGGACTGCAGAGGGAGATAAGGACACCTGGACTCCAAACCTAGAACTGGAATTAAGGTATATATTTCACCACAGTTTTCTTTGCAAAGTGACTCATGACAAAGAATAGAAACTCTTAAATCACACCTGTCTAAAAGGTATGGTACGGAAATGCATTTTGGGACTGCAAAAGGTCCAACACACCTTTATAAACTCTCAGAAATGGGCAATATTCTAGGCAGGAATTCATGGCCTTTGCTAGTGATCTGTTCAAGGGCTTTACCTGGAAAGGCCTATTCTTCCCCTAGATTATCTACAGCCAAAAAATTTCCATGTTCAACGAGGAAATCCAAGGTGGACAGAAATGTCCAACCAAACATAATTTTGCTTCTGCGGTCATGCACCGCTGTTCCTCGTTGGCATGGCAAATTGTGGTATGCTGGGCTGTGAGACAGGTTTGAAGTTCTGTACCCAGCCTTGGAAGAGATATGGATTAGAAGCAAAACTCAGCGCAGAGACCTTTCTCCACGCTGCTGATTTCATTGGGAATAAAATATCTCTGCAAGTCATACTGCACTAACAGGGTAACCTCTTCTAGCACCGTTCTGTAGGAGTTTCCCAGCCTGCCATTTGGGACTTGCATCTGGGTGTTTCTGGGCATCTTGGAAGGTGGGGTTGTTGGACATGTCAAAAGCCTGGTTCGGGTCATATACCACAAATCCAACCCCTGTACTCCAATCCCACTGCTTTTACATCCACCATTGCTGTTTAAAAGAAGAGAGTGAGGTGAACCCCCATTGAGTGCACCACGATTATAGCAGATCTCCAGAATTTGAGCAACCTCTTGCTCCTAAAATCTCTTGGTCTGTGAGTTGGTCTGTGCTCATTTTAACTCCAGGAGGGATCCCAGTGCTTTCTCCCAGGCTACTTGGAGGACTACTGCCTTAGTGCACAGCAAAGCGCGGGTGGTGCTGAGCCATGCCGAGGATTCTTGTCTGGTTTGTCCATCATAAGGACCACCCCACTGCTGTATTAACAAGGCCTCCCTTTTTCTGCCAATCTGGATCTCCCTCCAAGCCATGCATAGAAAATGCATAGTTCCCTCCCACCTCCCTGTCTCCACCACCTTGGTAACCATCAAAATGTCATTTTGGTCACCAATCAGCAACACTGTTTTGGGGAAGAATAAAGAATTCAACAAGGGGCTTAAGTGCTTAAATGCTGCAAACCCCTCTACTTAATGTGAGATGTTTGTGTGTCCTTTATTATTCCCTCCTCCATTTTCCCTCTCCCTGGTCCTCCCCCATTGCTTTTCCGCCCCAGCAGCTTGGTCCCTTTTGTACTCAACATCCTTTCCCTTTCACAAAACCACAAAGACCCGGTGGGGAGGCGGACACAGGAAATGCTGCAAGCAAGAAAAATCCATCCCTTCCCTGTGACACTTGAGCTGCTGGGGAGGGGAGGTATTGGCATTTTTATATGTGTGTGTGTGCTGTGTTTTGTGGTTTTTCCTTTTTTTTTTTTTTTAAAGTCCTCTTTTCCAAATTTCCCTTCCTGTTGATTTGAAAGCAACTGAAGATGAAACCTGCAAGCAGAGCATAGTCTCCCCCCACTTCCCAAGCTTTCCTTCCCTTTATTTTCATAAGCTGCACTCCTTGCAATGCTTGAAGAGGAAGGGGAAAGATATCATCCTGTTGTTCTTCCACATGCCCACCTAGCTCTATGCATCAGGACACTTAAGCAGTTCTGCTGTGACTGAAATCCTCCATCCTCACCCTACCAGACCTGGAAATGCAAACTTCTGCTGGGGTTTCATGTACTACTAACTGCCAGAGTGGCCATGGTGACTGTGTGAGAACAAGGGGAGCTAACAGGGTTTTCTGGAGGGGCTAACACTGCATGTGGGATGTTTTGCTACATCCCACATCCAACGACAGGACTACGGAAATCTTTGGCTTACATTACATTGTCAAGCGCACACCCAGCAAAAGTGAATTAAATGAGATCAGATAACAGAACATTTCATGGGACTTGAGTTTGCAGCTGGTCTTTTTCTTGGCCACGTGGTTTTGCTGGAGCGGGGTTGTTTCATTCTGATTGCAGTACAGAATGCTATTTACATGCATGAGAACATGCCATGAAATTGTTCAGATCTTGCTTCCGAAAGGCTTTGAGGCTTCACAGAGGTGCTCATTAGCACTGCAGTTGTACTCTTGAGTTATCCCTGTGTGAGCCATGCACTGATCCCTGGGGTCAACTCTTCTATCTTTAGGCCTGGCACCAGCGATTGGAGAGAGGAGCTTGCACTGGAAACGCATATCAGTGGTCAGTGTGGGGGTGAGAGCCTGCAACGCCTGGGTTTACTTCCAGTAAGTTTCTCTTTCAGGTGGGTTATGTTATAAACTCATTGTTGCTCCCTTTAGGAGGATAATTGAGAGAGACTCTGTCTGGGGTGAAGACTAGTGAGAGAAGAAACACCTCTGCTATGGGATACCACACAAAAAAAACTTCAGGGAAGATCTTGCTCGGGTCCAGCTGTGAGAAGGATGAACCTTGGTCCAAAATCTTGGCCAGCCATGGCAGCCTAGGGGGTCTGGCCAACAGCCTGCCCTTCTGCAAAAGTTAGGTCACAAACCTACAAGCTGGCAGCATTTCTCAGGCTGGTAAGAAATCAAAGAGCAAAAATCTTTCTGTCCATCACAGAGATGAGTTTGACATTAAAAATTAGAAAAAAGTCTAACACCTAATCTCCCAGTACCAGCAGCTGCCAGAATCACAGCATTTCAGGCCTCATATCTCAGTTTGATCTCTTCTGGTGGCTTCCTTTTCTCCTTCCCCAAGCCTGCATTGTCCTGTACCTCTCCCCCCACTCCCTTTCCAGAGACTTGTGATAACCATTGCCTAGGTAACAGCATCTTGCCTGGTGTGTTTTACTGACTGCAATGCATGTGGGGGCGTGTGCTGTGCCTGCATTCCCAGTGGGATAAGAAGCGGAGAGTTGAATACGGTGTGTGGGAGAGAAACTTCTTACGTTGTTTCTGACACCAGCGGAGGCAAGAAGGTCAGCTTCTTACATCCCTATATAGTGCTTGGTAGCTGCTGCCGTGGTGGCTAACACAGAATTTATTGATTTCTTGGGGTCCTGGTGAGAGGACTAGGAAGGGGTTGACTTGGTAGACTTTCTGCCGGCATGCTTGCCCAGGAGAATCTTGTCAAATGTTAGTTATGCATGGCTAAAGCTTTGATTGTTCAGAAGCCAGCTGGTGGGGAAGCTGATTGACACTTCATTCATAACTTGGGCTTCCTCTGGAGCAAGCTCTAAATCTGGCAGGAAAAGAAAAAAACAAACCCCAAACCCTCAAAGCACCACAAGGTCCATCTATCAAGAAAGATCAAGAGGAGGAAGACCAGCAATTAGTAAAGTAATTTAAGAAATATTTTTTCTGCTGCATGAAGGGTTAATCTGGGCCCAGGGAATGTCAAAAAGTCCGTGTGTCTCATGAAACTTCCTCAAAGCATTAATTTAGGGAAGTTTGGATTTATTTCCACTGATGTGTGGACTGGAAACCAGGTAGAAGACTGCAAGCAGAAGGTCAGGCGTAGCACTGAGGATGGAATAGAAACAGGACCCATGGAGGCTTTAATTACCTTAGTTATAAAGTGAACTTGTAACATATTCATGACTCCTTTTTTAAAGGTGCCTGAAGCACTAAGGGTTGAACCAAGCAGGAAAGGAAGAAAATTAGATGAGAAGGCTCAGAATTTAGAACTGGTTGCAGAAAAGACTAAAAGGAGGTTATATGTGGGGAGATAAAGAGGAACAAATTCAGATGTCTCTATGTTATGTAAAAGAGAATTTAAGAAGCAAGTCATGCTGAAAGAGATCTGTAAGCAAGGATGGACAGCAAAGTAGGTGGCAGTTTGGTCCCACAACTCAGGACTTGCATCAGGGAGAAGGGGAAAGGAAAGGCCCTCTTGGTTCGCTGCCACGTCCCCACAGTCCTGATGCTTGCAGGCTTCCTTGGAAAGTCAGCAGTCGGTAGGTTTATATTGCCAGACCACTCAAGACATTGATAAAGGTCCCGAGGTCAATGCCCGGCATTGGTGAATGAGTGCAGAGAGAGGGGTGCAGAACCGATGACCACGATCCAATGCTGAATCGCACATGGCTGCAGAGCCAGGAGGTTATTCTGCTGGAGCAAAGGTGTGAGCTGCGAGAATAGAGCGAGCAGAGAATCACTTGACCAAGCGGTGGAGGTAAATCCATGAGTCTCAGAAACATACTGTTTTTCACCTGCGCCACAGTTCCATTCTGACCAGCTTGGTAACACATCAGGAAAATTCTTGACCTGTGACTCCTTGAAGAAAGTACAACTCTGCTTAGCAAATCTGGCTGTTCGAATGAGAGGCTAATCAAAGTGAACTATTCTGCTGTCAGCCAGGGTCTTCCCTCCACTAAAAATAGCTTTTCAATGCAGAGAAAAGATTTAAAATATTGACATGGGGATATTAGGCTCTGGTAACAACTCCCGTACAATATAAACCATGGAGTTAGCACAGTCAATTGTGGGCAGATCCCTTCTCCCTCAACTGGGGAAGATGAAAACAGGGCCTGGAAAGGAAAGGGTTCAAGCCATCACCCAGCAAGCCAGATACACCCACACTTGTGGAAAAATCAGCCAGTAAAGAGTAGACTCAAGTGAAAACAGCTGACCTCTGGCCACTAAACCACACTCCCCAGCATGAAACCATCTCCCTTCTCCCTTTGCCTTGTGGTTGCCGCATCTTCCCTGTTCCCTCTTTCTCAAGGGTTACTCTTTACTTTGACTTTTCTCTGATGCTTTTAAGTCTGTTTCTCTCCTCTGTGCAGGGCTTCCTAGCCAAATCCGGTGTGTCAGAGGTGGAGGGAACAGAACCAGATGCCAGAAAACACCACTGAAATGATTTTCCAGTGCAGGCTAAAATGAAATGACTCAGCTTAGTGCACACATCAATCCTGTGCGTAAATATTGATTAGAAATGAAAGGGGCAACCCTTGGAAATGAACATAAAGGTCCCAACACTTTTCCAAATTTTTGAACTTGTTTGAGGTGTCCCCCTCCCTCCTTCCTTTTTTTTTTTTTTTTTTTTTTTTTCTTTTCCTTCCTTTTCCTTTTGCCAGGAGTGAACCAACTGCAAGCTTTCACCAATCATTCTTGTGCCATTCAAGTCAGATTCAGAAGCAACGCAGCAAACAAGGCCTCAGGGTATAAATCAAACACTGAGGTCCTCTGTGTAGGGAGAAAGAAAACAGCTTCAACATGTGTTCACAGTATTGGAAAGGGAAATAAAATTCCTCAGAATTAGTGGTTTCTTTCCCTTCCCTCTCATTGAGTTTTTGTTTACGTTGGATGGGTGTCCTGTGGTTTGCAGCTTGTGTACTATTAGATTTCTTCTTTTGAGATTTAAAGTTCTGAATAATAACGTCTTTGGGACCCTGATGCTTTCTGGATTGTATGAAGACTGGAATTGAAAGGAAGTTTATTACAGTGTACAACAATTATCAATTATCATTCATAACTCTTATTAATCTGGAAGCATTTAGGAGCTACAAACACACATGAAAACCTCATTGTGTGATGCCAAGCTGCAGTCCAAGGGCTCACTGCAGGGGAAATAGTTGCTTTAGCCACGCAGGTGATGGAATACCGAAAGATAATACTGGTTATCATCAAATTTTCCTGTGAATTAGCTCTTATCTACTGCCCTTCTGCACCACTGGTCTTGTGGTCCCAGCCCTGGAGGCCTTTTACCTCATCCTTCCTTACTGATTTCTTCACAATCCTTCATCAAAGCACTCCCTTTCCACTCAGTGCTGCATTCACACACCTTCAGAGCAGAAACTGAATCCTTTGAGGATGCTATTAATGGTGAGGGGAGCTGACTGCTCTCTGAGCAGTGGAAAAAGGTTTAATGCAGAAGAAATAAAGTTGGGAAAAAAATATAGGGATAATCACCATTTTCCTCATTTATTTTCGGATGGTTTGTCAATGCAAATGGCAGATACTCAGGTGTCTGTTTTCATACAGGGGACTTGCAAAAGCAGGAGAAAGAAGCGAGGATGGAGGGAAGAATATACGGAAACAGGCTGGAAGAGGAGTGGCCAGATACAGGATGAAAAATAATAGGGGGAAAAGGAAGCAGGAAGAGGATGGCAGGAAGAGGGAGCAGCACCCAAGGTAAGAAGAGGCAATCGGTGTCCTGCCACCCCGTTCTCTCTCGTCCTAAAACACTAGGAAATTTCCAGAAAGAAAGGTAGTTGGTAATATAACGAACAATGTTTTTCTCTGTCGCATGCGGGAATCACTCATGAATACCGGAAAGGGACTTTGAAGCTCCTGTAGATACATCCTCAGAGTTTGCCTCCTGCCTCCATGTTCAGGGCAAGGGACTGCGATGACTCTCCAGCCACCGACCAGGGATGTTTATGGTCTTTCCCTGATGAAGGCAAAGTGCTTCAGCCCCAAGGCTGGGTCCAGCACCCAGAAAAGCAGTGCTGTGGGGTCCTGCCCGGGTCCTGCCCAGGTCCTCGATCCCCTGATGCTTTGGTGAAGTGAGGCAGCAGGTCAGATAGGAAAATTGTCTTTCTTTGGGCTTCTTACGCTCTATTATCCTGTGGCAAACGTGGATGGGGAGCTGAGAGGAGCTGGGAAGCAGGCTGTGTTTTTGTTCTGCTTCTGAATGAAAGAAGAGAGAGAGGCACACCTGAAAGGCACAACATGTTCATCTGTGGGGTAGAGCTGGGGGTGGAGGCGGCAGGGGGGACAGCAGACACCTTCCCTCCGTGTATCTGTGGGGTGCGCATCTTCTTCCATCCCCTGCTTCTCCCTCTCCCACTCCTCCCGAGGTGCCTTTCAGCGCTGCTGCTGTGGCAGGTGAGTCAGTGTGACAGCTCAGACACGGGGCAGCCCCCTCAGCTGCCGAAATGCCAGCCAATCTCCCAGTAGACTCAGAGCCCACTATTATAAACGAATGCAATGCATTATTTCCCCCCTCTCCTTCGGCTGGTACGGTGAGTCAGTAATCAAGGCTCCTTTGTCATTTTGTGGGGTGGTGGGGGAGCCGGTGGTGGTGCCAGTGGGCACAGAATACGTGGAGCAGATTAGCCGCATCCTTGTACGGGTCTTGCATTTCTTTCCTGCCTTGGCTGAGAAAGCCCCACCAGCTGCAGTAAAGGGCAGGAGTGGGGACAAGAGGGGGAAAGAAAAGAGAGAGGGGAGACAGCCCCACTCTGAATTTTAACACTCTCCTTTCTGATTCACAGCACCAAAGACCAAAAGACTTCCCTGTTAATGACAATTGTTCAACAAAAGCTGGGGGGTGGGGTTTAAGAGGGGAATAAAAAAACCCACAGCATCTGTAGTACCAAAGTCCTTGGAGCACTTAGAGAAGCTTGTGGGCAACAAGCATAACGTCAGCCCCTTTGTTTGGCTTCTCTTTGCTGAGGTGGGCTGCATGCTGTGGAAAACATGACAGCAGCAAGAAAAGGAGCGAGGGAAGGAGGGGAGTGAAGAGGAGGACAAGGCGGGGTGTAGGGGGGTTGGAGTTATGTCACTGGTAAAGGAAAAATGAAGGAAAGCCTTGGGTAAAGAGGAGAGAGTCAGGGATACTGTGAAGGGGAAGGGGACAGCTCAGAGGGCGTTGGGGGATGACATGGAAAAGAAAATCAACCAGTTCCTTCTGTGTGATCCCTCAGAAGTCTTTGCACGAGCCTTTCCCTGGGATGGCACAACTGTGATGGTGGGATAAAGCAAAGGACAGTGCAGCCCTGAGCAGCCAAAGCAGATGTCAGTGGGGGAACAAGAGCTTTGGACTATGTCCTCAGGGTACCCCAACCCTACTAGGGCTGAGGGGCCTTCTGGATGAGAGCTGGTGTGATGGTATCAGGGAGCACCCTGTGGATTTTTCTCCTGTGAATTTATCCAAACACTTCTTAAACCCATGCAAGCACCGGTGGCATCATCCAGCAAAGAGCCTCTGCAGCTTAACACAAATTTTGTGAAAAAGTATCTCCTTGTGTTTGTGTTGGTCTCCCTGTCTTTTTGTATTAGAAGGGAGTGTAAATGGTCATCCCCTTATTCACCATCTCTTGGCCCCTCATGATTTTGTAACATGCTCATGTTCCCTCTGAGTCCTCATTTTTCCAAACCAACAACAGCATTGTGGTCTCCCTTACACTGCAGGACACCTCATGACAACCAAAGCATCACTGGTGTTCACTATGGCCTCGGGGTTTGTGTGGTGCCCATGGGGTGGGCAAGCTGGCAGAGATATTCCTTGGGTGCCATATCAAGCAGGAGGGCAATCTCCCCACCGCAGACAGCATGGGGAAACTGCAGAGGGGGAGTTGTGTAGATAGGATGCAGTCAGTAGGTATGGTATGAAACGTCACCGATCCTGAGATCACATTAATGCTCCTTCTTCTGTACCAGGTCCACCTCAGGCACTCCTTCCTACCATTTTCACTGCGTGTGTGCACCTGGTTTTAGGTTAAAATCCATGTTTTTAGGAAAAAGGAGAGCAATCATTGTCCAGAGCTTGCAGGAAACTGTCTGTAACTCCACGTTTGGCTTGAGTTGCTGCCTGCCATGCAGCTACCAAAGGCACATTGCTCTCCCCATGGATGTGAAGAGAGATGGGCTCATTCTTCCCTCTGCCTCTTCTGTTTGAAAATTATTGTCTTTTCTGCGCTGGCTTTCTGCTGGATCAGCGAGTGGAGCAGTCATGTGTGAGCACACTTGCCAGAACTGGCACATAGCTGTGAGGACACACCACCAAGGATACCAGAGCAAGTGGGACTGCCCCTTTCAGTGGTAACACAAAACCAGTCTTTGGGTTTTTTTAAGCTGGCAGCAAACTGCACCTTTCATTGGTGAGCGATGCTAAAACACTGGAGGAAGATATTGCAAGGCCATACCTCTTTGAACAGTGAAATCCCCTGGATTTTTCTCTCTTGATTGGCCCAGGGTATGACCAAAGCTTTCCTTTCAGTTGTGAGCATTTTTAATATCTTTCAGATTATACCTTTCAGATGTGGACTCCTTGTATCTGATAAAAGCTGACATGCAACAGCCATTTCTTTCAATGGAAGCACTGACTCTCCTGTAACTGTATGTGTTTGTTGAGAGCTGTCTGAAATTAGTCAAAAGAGTTCAGAAGCAACTGGGGAGATGAATAGGCAGAAACAATCACAGTCTCACCAGTGTGGGCCTGGTTTTCCTGGGAAGATGAGTGTAAAAATGTTGTCAGAGAGGAGGGAATATGAATTGACAAGACAGTAGTGGACCTGCTGCAAAGGGTGGCAAGGACTCCTTGGGGCAGTGACCTCAGAGGCTGTTCAGGAGGAAGGGGACACTAAAATGGTATGGGTTGCCCTGGCTGGTATGGAATAAAACAAGGGTTTGAAGACTGCAGGAGGTATAAAGAAAAGGGATGAGGAGCAGCACTTGACCAGCCATAGGGAAGCTGATTGCTGGATACCAAGAGGTGTTGGCATATTTTTTGGTCTTTGGCTTGATTCTGGGGGAAAATTTACACTTCAAGTGTTTCTAGTGCTGAAAACAGTATTTTTATTACAGTATATTTTTAGTTAATTGTGTATCGATTTGCTTTTTATTCCAAAGTAGAGATTAAGAGACAATTGATAGTTTGCTTAAATTACTAACTTCTGTAACTGTTAAATTGGCCAAAGCAAGAGGAGGATCCTAATGGCACATTCTCTGTGTATATACATGAAGGACAGGTAGGACTTTTTTCATCATCTCTAAAGTCATTGTAACATATCGCTCACCTAACCTCACTTGTTGATGACAGCAGTCTAGTGCATGCTTATGCCAAATAATGCTGTGCTCCAGTGGGTACCACTGACACATGACAATAGCGGAATCAGTTGTTGAGTGGCTCCTAAGCACAGCCCAAGTGTGGACCTACATTGATTTCTTGTCAGTTTGCTCCTTCAATTAGCTGCTTCTTTATTGACCTATTATGCATTTTTTCCTCTACTCTTTCAACTCAGATGCACCCACCCGAATTACTTCCTGTGTTATTTTGCTCTAAGTTTCTGTATTGTACTAAAATATAGTGGAAGTCGATATTTTTCTTGGGCCCAAGGTTGGGTGAATGCACACCTGTACCCAAGCTTCCCTAAGGCTGAAAAGCAGGTTTTCAGGGCAACTCTTTCAAGACACAAAACCAGCTCTTAAACTTCCAGTGTGTTTGTTGTTGTTTTTCTAATTTATATTACTGAACAAAATGTGACTACATTATGCTTTGTGCCACTTTAAAATACTTAGTCAGAGATAATTCCTTCCCAAGGAACCTGCAATGTGAGGAGTCAAGATGAACACACACAGAAGCAAGGATGGGAAGCTTATTATCCTTTTAATGATGAAGATTTGAGGTTTTCAGCAGAAAAGGTCAACATCTTTCAGGGGTGACTCAGCCCAGCTTAGATCTGAATCACTTTTCATGCCCATCTCACTCTGTGGAACACAGAAGAAGCTGAAGACGAGGTGTTTCCTCCTGTAGACATCTCCAGATGCGTCTTTAAAGACTGGATCCTTAATATTTGTGTGCAGCTTGGTTATGTAAAGTGAAAACAGACGTGACATTTTCTCCAGGCATCTCTGTGCATCTTTGGGCACTTAAACACCTTCAAAGCTCCCTCTTTAACCAACAACCAACCCACTCCCAAGACGAGCAGGGAGACACCTCAAAAGATGGTGACAAGAAACTGCATGTTGGAAGCAGATGTGCAGTTCTGTTTTCATACGTAACTTTTACCCATTAAACAGTTAAAAATATCCAACATTCTTCTCTTTATTTTTTTTTTCCCCGTCCTTTGGCTGGAATAATCATTTTTGTGCGTTCGTCCACATAACACCCTTAACAGAGCTGCTGAGCTTTTCACAGAGATCGATAAAAGTTAAAAGGTGGAACAACTGCGAGTTTCTCATGTCCTTTACAAAAGGTTTACCCAGTGCTGGGGTTGCTGACCCCTTTGGGATGATTGTTAGGAGAATAAAAGCCTAGGTGAGGACAAAGACAAGTGAGTATGGGACAGAAAAGGGGATTGTGGAACTTCTAATGCAAGAAAATGCCACAGATGTCAAAATCCCTGCAAAGGTCAAAGCTACAAGCTACATAAACACAGGGGTAAGCCAAGCTGGTAATGAGCAAGGGCATAAATGGATGCATCTTTGTACAGGGTAAAGAATGAAAGGGTTTGGGAAATACCTGGCAAAGCAACAGATGAGTGGATCCAGAGTTGCATAATAAAGAATGCTGGGGGGTATTTAAGGCTTCATTGCCTGATGTACATCAGTTGACTTTCTCTAGGCACTGATTTAGTGAGGGGAGAAAAGGATGTGCTTGGGACCCTTGATGTGTTTAAGAAAACCAGGAGTCAACATGGTTTTCATCCATGTGTCCCTGCCACCCCTCCAGTCTAACGAGGACTGTGGCTGCCCCTTTGCTCACCAGCTTGCTGCTGAACTATTGCCAGCTGCATTTCAGAAGCCTTTGCCCTTTCATTCCTTTCACTTGCTGGCAGATGCATGGTCTCGTGCAGTCAGATAATGCACCTACTTCTGTGGAGTAGCTCTGAAATTTCATGTATGGTTGTGGCTGGAAGGTGCTGTGTAAATATTAGCGAGCCATCGTTACCTAAATGACATTTGATATCGTAACGGAAAATCAGATTTGAGCTAGCTCCCATAAGCCTGCCCAGTAAATTGCATTGACCCCAGTACAAATGTCACACAAGCATTCATTGGACTTGATGATCCTAGAGGTCTTTTCCAATCGTAATGATCCTATCCATCCATCCTCACCATATTGCTGTGCAGGAGAACTTGGTTATACGCACCCAGAGTTACTAGTGCTGAGGAGAAACAAAGGTCATATCTCCAGATGCCCAGACCATGAGTCCTTACACATCATTAAAGGGATGGTAGTGAACATAATATGCTTACCAGAGGGGCAGACGGCAAGAATACGGGAACCAGAACACGCAATTTGATGTTGTGCAGAAAAGCAAGTTCGATTAGATGAGTTCAACTCATCTAATTCAGCTCCAGATCTCAGCAGTACAGGCACCCTTCCTTGCCAAATTAAAAATTCATATGTGTATGGGAGGGAAATGAGAGTGAACTTCAGGACTCCCAGCAAAGCTAAGATTGAATTTCAGGCAGAGGTTCAGACTCTACCTTATTTTGCCTGAAATATTTTTTCTTCCATAGTGCAGAACAGAGCTCTTCAAATGGAGCTCAGCCTGCTTGGGGCACTGTTCTCAGCATAAAACCTCCTGCAAAACACAGTCCTGGGTCAGAATTGCAAATGTCAGATCTGGAGTTGAATTCTTCTAAAATCTCAGAGTGCCCAAATTTGGGATTCTTGTTTTGATTACTTTCAGAGCAGGCAGCTGAGGCTGAAGCTTCTGCTTCCTTCTGAACTGATGTATTTTTGGAAATGTTTTACTCTTTATGGTTTTGCAAAAAAACCTGTGTCCTACCAAGAGGTATAATAATAATTTTTGACACAATTTATAACTCAGAATATAAACTTTTTAAAGATTCAGTTTTTCTTTTTTATTGTTTTTGTGCATATTACTAAAAGTAATAATTCCAAATCTGCTTTGAAATAAGTTAATTTGAAACTGATAAACATCACGTATTTTGAAAGGATGTAAGGCAAATATATGTTCTCATGATCCCCAAAGAAGCGTCTCTGTATGGTATACTTCTGAAAATGCCCTTCGTGCTTTTATTGCTCTTTCACTCTTCTTCTTTCCCAACAGCAAGCTGAGTAAGGTAGGTCAATGAAAATATATCCTCCAAACAGCTGATGGCCTGAACTTAGTCTTATTTTGATCCTAGAGGGCTTTTTTTTTTTGCTTTTTCATTTGGCCTAGATATCACATTTTCTTCTTAGATACCGAATGTCATAGTTACCTGGGCATTCATATGGTACCTACAGAGAAATATAATTACATATTCATACACCAGATGTAGCCTATCCACAGAGATTTGCACCACCATTTGGCCTAATGAAGTAACAGCTGGATTGAATGAGAGTGCACAATGAAACAGAAGAAAGACATCAATTATGAAGCGTTCTCATCAGCCAAAGTCCAGCTGACATTACATCCTATATTCACATTCCACTTAGAACCTGAAAACTAGTTCTCAGAGACAATGCCTGCTCTTCTCCCACTGCTTAAAGAAAACCACCTTCTGCTCTTTTCAGTTCTTCCCCGCAATGGGCTTCTCTCATTTATTTCTTATTCAGCTGCAGCCAGACCCCAGAAGGTGTATTCTAGGGGAATATCATTTCAATGTGACTGGTAGCCCTCCAAAGGCCACAAGGCAAGAGGAAAAAAGAAATTAATCTTTAATTTTACCCTTTGGTGTCTTTCCTCTGGCACTGATTCTTTGGAATTATACTTTAAAATAGTTTTATTGGCTCCGGCTATCATCTTCGCAGCCTCAGGACTATTTCGAAGTTCTCCAGATTCTGGTTTGTATTCAGAATTCAAGTTGAAATACCTTCGGTAGCATTTCTTGGTCACTTACTTACCCAGCCAAGGTTTAGGTTGTGGCTCACTTGTGATACATGCCACAGGAAGCAAAACAAAATACTCAGTAGCTTTCTTCAGATATTACTGACAACACATCTTCCTGTGTTTTTCACTCAAGACAAACTATGGTTGAAAAGCTTTCCCCAAATCTTAAGGTACTTTAAAGGCTTCTCCTGAATATTTTGATGGGAAAAAAAGCCTAAGGCAAGCAGGCTGCCCGTTGTACCAGCAAGAGGGATACATGTGTCCCTGTGACCAAGGTAAACTTTTTAAATAGGAGTGACCTTGAGATGTTCTGGTGTGCTGTGCAGGTGATCAACAGGGAATAGGTTGAGCTGTCTCTGTCTCTGTAAGTTTTATAGTCCCATCATTATGGGACCTGAGTAACCGTCACGTAAATCAATAGCAAAAGTCTAGTGGTCATGGCCTAGACATATCCTACGTGACTGTAGGTGCTTAACTGAAACACTTCTCAGATGATCCCAGGATCTCCTGCAGGCACTGGAGCAAAAGGACAGTCCTGCCTCCCCAAGACCTATTTTTCCTTGGGTGTGTTGGGACCTCCATGTTACTAAAGCAGAAATCTAGATTCCTAATTTCAGTGCCTAATTTAGCTGCGATGGATATCTGCTCCACTAACTCTGGAGCCTAGGGAAACGACGTGTCTTTCTTAGCTTCTTCCCCATGAGAGGGATTCATGGAGTCTCTGCAAACCTTTTTTTCAGGACTTGCAGTCTCCTTTGTGTCTACTTTTTCATTCTGAACATTTGTTTCATTTGTTGGTTTTTTTTGTTTGTTTGTTTGGGTTTTTTTTTTTTAGGGTTCTATAATGTGCTGGGGAAGAAAAGCTTTGAATATCAACCTTATCCTCACTACAGAGATTCCAAAATTTCTTGGCTTAATTGACCTTTGTCACAATTTATTGCAAACCACGATGCGTCCTTTCTGTCAAACTTGAAGTTGATAGCACTGTTTTATACGGTCCTAAGGACCATCTGGGAAGGTTTGTCATGGACTCAGGTGCTAATGACTGTCTGGATCATCTTTCTAGGAACTGCTGCTCTAATAGAAAAGTGCATTGATCTTTTTTAAGAAAGAAAGTGTTTTAGTGTCTCTTCAGGCTGCCAGACATTGGATTGATCTTCTCAGGTCTGGGAAATTGTCTGTTTTCCCTCATGATTATGAACCCCTCACTACAACTCTTCTTTTTCTGCTACTTTTGAGATAAAATGCTGAATACCCAAATGGATGGCTTTGGCTCACCAATGGCCAGGATAGCAAAGGTAGAAGTTTTCCACTGTTTCGTAGCACAGGAGACATTTTGAGCCTGCTGCATGTCTGGAGGCTAGTGCAACGGGGAAGGAGGACATCCACTTTCTGAGTGCTTGGGAGTGCCTGCACAAGTATCTTCAGCTTCACGTACAGGGAAAAGGTGTTATTCATCCTGGAGTGAAAAAAAATCTAATACCAAGCAAATATCAAGGTCCAGCTTTACTAGTCAAAAAAGACCTTTCTTGACTTTAATGCTATGTTAGCTGCCCCTCTTTCAGTGAGAAACTCAACAAGTCCTGAAGACTTGACACCTGTTTCATAAATGGGATAAAGGTTTTTAGGTAGGTTCATAATCTTTCCTAGCTTCTCCCAGCACCACTTTTCATGGTTTTTGCTAGAGGTTTCTGCTCAACACCAAAAAGCTTAACTCCCTTTAGTGCCTCCTTAAGTTTTTAGAATACTTCTGCATTTCAGTTTCACCAAACAGTGAATGCCTTTACCCCCTTTGAACTAAAGAAATTAAACTTCTGTTGCTGCTTTGAAAGGAAAAGGAGTAGTTATCGGTAGTGAAAATTGAGTACAGTGTGCGGCAAATTTAGCAGTGGTTGCTCTCACATAAGCACCTCTGCAAGCCTTTAGGAAGAGTTTTGAATTAATCCTGATACCCTCTGGGGTTTTGCAGCTCTCGTAAAAGTGTTAGGTTATGAAACCAGGAAAAGAATGAGCACAGAAAGCTCTTTCATGCTTGCCCTTCCCAGCAGCATCTCTGGGAGGGAGTGGGCCAAGCAGAAAACTCTTCTACATGAGTGAAATGGGTCATCAACCTGTAGATATGGAAATGATTAGCAGAATTTCAGAAGTGAGTGTTTGGGGAAAACAGGAAAAAGAAAGGCACTCCATTTTCCCAGTGCAGTAACTGTTGACCACTTCTGAAAATGTACTTTGATGAAGCATTAATTCATTCTTGCATTACAGCTCCTATATTCTGTTCTGGACACCTTGTTATTAACTCAGAGGTAAGCGCAGACAGATAGATCTCCCATGAATGCTTGTGAATAGATAGCTCCTGATGGGTTGTTCTTTCTGTCTCATGAACATTAACCATCTGAAATAGTAAATTTGCCTTCCTCACCCCAACCCCTGCAAAAAGCTCTCCAACACTTTCAGTGGAAGCCAGTGCTCTGTCAAAACAGAGAACTACCTTCTTGTTTTTGCTAGATTTGCAGTTGGACTGCAATCAAGCAGGGTTCCCTTGTGTAGGGAAGGAGTACCTCCTCCTGTGAATTTGTACTGGTGTGCATGACTCTGCCTGCCTGCAGGATGGTCTGAAGCTGTAACGAGCTGTGGAGAGATACTCCTCTGCCTACAAACCAAATTGTAGCCGTGTTTAAGCTGGAAATGCTTGCCACGTTTCTTTTCCTCCTGAGAGCTTGATGTAAACTCTCTTGACCCAGACACTGAAATGGTATTTGGGACTTTTGCCAGGCTGTTTCTAGTGCGATTCATGTATTTTGGGGTGTGTTCTTATTTTCAAGAAATGCAACCAAAAGCTAAGAATAATTAATTTTTGAGCCAGCTTCCATGTAGACCTTAAATAAACAGAAGCTTTTTCTTCCTCTTAGCTCCTTCACGAGGCCATGGTAGCAGGTTCTCTCTGGCTTCCTTTGCTTTTCTGATTACTTTTATTGGTTTTCTGCTCCAGTCAGGCACTGGACAGTGATTGGAGTGCTGTGTCCAGTTTTGGGTCCCCCCTAGTTTAAGAAGGACAGGGAACTGCTCGAGTAAATCCAGCAGAGAGATACCAAGATGATCAGGGGACTGGAGCATCTCCCTTATGAGGAAAGGCTGAGAGACTTGGGCTTGTTCAGCCTGGAGAAGAGAAGGCTGAGGGGGGATCTCATCAATGCCTATAAATATCTCAAGGGTGGGTGTCAAGAGGATGGGGCTGGGCTCTTTTCAGTAGTGCCCAAGGCCAGGCCAAGGGGCAACGGACACAAGTTGGAACACAGGAAATTCCACATCAATATGAGGACAAACCCCTTCCCTGTGCGGGTGCCAGAGCAGGGGCACAGGCTGCCCAGAGAGGCTGTGGGGTCCCTTCCCTGGAGACATTCACACCCCGCCTGGACACATTCCTGTGCCCCTGCTCTGGGTGTGCCTGCTCCAGCAGGGGTTGGGATGGGGTGAGCTCCAGAGGTTCCTTCCAACCCCCACCATTCTGTGATTTTGTGATTCTGTGATTCTGTGATTCTGTGGTTCAAACCACTCTCCACTATTATGTTGTTCCTCAGTTTCCAGCTATACCTCTGGGCATCCCCAGTTAAACTTGACGTTCAACTTTGCTAGGATGGGCCAACCATCAGAAAGCATCTTCTACGGTGTCACATATCACCGAGTAGGAAAATAGCAAATAGCTTCATCCTTCGTTCTAAATTGAAAGCAGCTATCACAACCATCATCTCCTATGAGCTTAGAAGGTGCCCACAGATCAAAAGATATAGTAGTGGCAGTCGATTACAACCTCAAGACAAACACCTGAATTTTTTGGAGGTGGAGGAACTGTATCTTTTCCAAGCTTTTTACCGCCTGGTTGCTGGCACTCACGGAAAGACTGACACCATTCCTAATCATGTGCCACTGCTCCCCTGGTGCTGGGGGACAGGAGGGATGCCAACCCATGGAGGACCTTCAAGCTGTATTTTCAGCCCAAGCAGCAGAAGCAAATAATATTTAATGCAGAGATGATTGTCATGGGGCTCATGGAACACTTGCAGCTGTCTTTTTTCATTGCACTGAGTGATGTTACTGTGATTTCACAGTTACAATCACACTATAACACGAGTAGGAATGGATCAGTGGTTTCTGATCTGACTACCCCTCTCTCAGCAGGTTGGTGAGGGGCCTTCTCCTAGATTGACTATTGTCATGCTGAAAAAAGTTTTTCATAATGTCTAACCAGGTTTTCTTTGTTGTAGCGTGGGTTTGTTTTCTCTTTTAGACCTCATGCAAGATTCCAGTAGCTATTAGCCATTTGTGGTAGTAATGTTACTGGTGCGACTTCCAACTTAACTTGCCAGTACTGGGGCTGGAGGGGAGTGGAGAGAGATTTCAGGTAAGTATAGCAAAACATCTCAGTAGAGATGTATGCTGTGTAGGATGTAGGGCTTTACTGAGCTCTAGAATATAAGAGGAAAAAATTATCCTCTTTCCTCTAGCCCAGAGATTCCCAAGCTGTGGGTGTTACGGTACACCTACCTCTGAAAAACTTTCCCAAGCAGCTGTCTACAGAAATTAGTGCCTGCACAAAACTACAAGGAGGGATATCTTGAGTATGGTCTCATGACTTCTTTGTGCTACATTGGTGTTTTATATCCATCTGTTGTTTCCTGTCTCATCTTTCATCTAGTGAAAAGGACTTGGCAACATGGCCTAGGGATTAGACCTTCATCTTGAGGCTAGGGAAGAGATGAAAGCTAGGTGTAATGAAAGGCACAAGCAGAAGTTAAAGATGTCAGTCTGAAACGTTATCAGAAAAAGAACCGAATTAATTCATTCTCTCCCACATTGCTGTTACAGGTAAGTGGTGCTTTGGATTTTTCTTTATCCACTATTGGAGCATGCCAGTGACTTTCTCTGGTGGTTTCTCTAGCTTCTTTGCTAAAATCTGGAAAAAATGTATCCTACCTTTAAAGCTTGAATTTCCTGATAAAGTGTTTCCGGAGCTGTCTGATCTATACTCCATGCTCTATCCTCTCCTCTGAAATGCATTAATGAGGGAGTAACAGAATGGGAAATTCATGTAGCAGGGTTTTCCTAATGTGTGCAGTCACTTGCCTTCACGTACCTAATGCAGCAAAGCACTTAAGCACATTCCTGTCTTTAGGAACATGAGCATGTGTGCATCTCGGCATAGGTGAAGATTGATTGATGATATTAATAATGTCAAATCATATTCCTCTTTTCTTTAATACTCTTGGGTTATTTTACAGATAATAAGCATGAGACAGACAGGTGCAATGAGTCTTAGGATGTTTTAATTTCGTCTGATTCTTTGCTTCTATTGTATTTTATTGTTTCCAAGAGGAGTTACCTGGGAAATTTAGGCTTATGGCACTACATTAACCTTGGTGAGAATTCCACAGAGAATACCAGAAATTGTTTTGACACGCTGAGAAGACACGTTGCTGAAAGAAGGTGACCTCCACAAATACGTCTCCTGAGAAATTAACAAAATAATCTGGTTATCGTTTTGAGGCAATCAGCCCTCTGAGTTGTTGACCTATATTTTTTGGTTCCTTGTTCAAGCCCAGCCTTTGATCAACAGTAACCCCACCCAGATAATTTCTATTTGGGGGCTGGCAGCAGATGACATCATGTTTGATCATAGACTGCATAGCCAGAGCAGTATCCATGTGTTTATAGTACCAGATTCAACTCCTGCTCGTAGTTCTTCTCTGGAGGAGCCTGACATCTGAATTCCTCTTTGGCAGTCTCAGGAGAAAAAATAAGAACTGAAAAGGTCATAAAGACTTAACTTCTCCTGCTCCCCCAAAAGGTCAGGCACAGTGATGGGACTGTATAAGACAAAAACTGACCTTTCTCTTGCCTTCCTTACCAGAAACATGGAAAACCAGACAATTTGTGGCTTTTGAAATTTTTCTGAGAATATAATTCCCCAGTAATGTTCCGGTTGTGTAGACCTGGTGGATGCACATTGAGCAGGATGTCTCCGACATGCCTGTGGGTCCCTGGGAGAACACTTGCCACCAGCAATGGCAAGGAACTGATGCTTGACCCCTTCAGTAGACCCTACTTCTCTTATCAGGTAGGTGAGGGTGGCTTTGAAATTATTTGAATTTGTAAGGTGAAAGACACAGAGAGTAAGGGTCAGCTTTTCACGAGTATTTGAAAAGATGTCTTGGTGGGTTTATGAATGAGAAAAACCAGCTTATGGTCTTTAAATGTAGTGAAAGGAAATGGGAGTTAAACAGTAACCTAGTTTTCTATGTTCCTACCCATATCACAAAGCCCTGTTTTTCAAAGGCATTCAAGCACAGAAATAGCATCATGCAGGGGGAAGTAAGGCAGTGGGACATAAAAGTTAGAGCACAGACTCTTACAGCCTGGGGGGACCAAAGCAGAAGATTAAGATCCCTTTGCTTTGGCAGATTTTAGGATATGCAGAGCGTGCCCAAGCTTCCTCCGACCTTAGCAGAAGATATGAGAAGGTGGGAGATACAGAGAGAAGCCCAAGTTGTGTTTAACATCAATAACTAATTCCCAAAGTTGGCGCTGTGTTCACAGCAGAAGTGCTGTTGGTTTTGGTACAGAAGTCCAAAGTCATTCAAGAAATCCGTCAGAGAAGCAGGCAAGCAATATCCATCTTTCTTTCCTCTAATTGAATATGAAAGATTATGGAAAAAATCACTGAATGGGTTAAATATTTAAATGTGAATTGCCCCCTCCCTCTCCCCTCCAAAATTTCCAGAGCATGGAGCTGTGCAGTTTTTACTTTTGCTACCCGTCCAGCTAATTAATACCTGCCAGTTTACTTTTCCCACTCTTACTATTTTTGGACTACTATTTTATTGGAAAAAAAAAAAATAAAAGAAAAGGGAGAGAGAGGAGGAGGAAGGTAAAAGGAAAAAGGAAAAAAACAGTTGAATTTCATCTCTGACGAAAAGAATGCACATCTGACGTTAGTTCAAATATTGAATCTGTTTCAAACTTTCCCCACATGTTTTTTCCCTCATTTAATTCTTTTTATGCTTTTTAAAGTCATGCTGTGCATGATGGTCATTCTATTATTTTTCTCCATAGCAACCTGTTTGTGTTGGTTCCTTCCTCTTTTCTTTTCCTCTTAGGTACTCTTGCTCGCTGAAGGAAGTCTGTCAGTGACCAGCTTGATGAAGTGGCTTTGTAGATAGTGTTAAATCCAGGGGTGAGGCTATGGCTTAGTGTTTGCAACAAATAGCAGGTGCAAGCAAGTCCCTGGTACACAGTTACAAAGGAAGTTTCTAAAAAATAAGCGACAAAGGGAGTTTCTCAGGTTTTGTTTAGTTTTGCTTTTTGTTTTTTTTCTGCTTTGTTTTCTTTTTTTTTTAAAGCCAGGATGTGTTCAGTCTCGCTAGGCTGAGGTTGAGCCAGCTGCTTTTCTTGTAGGCACCCTGACGGATCACAAGTGGGTTGGAAGCATCACTGCAAGGCAGTGGAGCTCATCAACATATTGCTGGCAGCAGTACTCGAGTGCCTCTCCATCCTTCCAACTGATCATCTGTAAATGAACAGTAATAATCCAGGGCTGAGTTCACAGTCTCAATTTGTAGGCATTAACCAAGAATTCATCATTGTTTGAGTTCTGTTTTTCTACTAGAGAAGTAGCCAAAGCCTGAAAAGAACAATTAATATTGTTATATCTTGATGTGCAGGCAGAAATAAAAAACAACATCTAGCCAAGACATATGCAACCCTGGAGTAAATCAGAGAAACAAGAAACTCACATGTGAGCCCCATGCCTTGCCCTTGTGCCAACCCATGTCAAGCTGGTGAGCTTTGCGGCAGGTCTGACAGGTCCGGAGATGCAAGATAATCTGGGCCATAAAAATGCTGTTCACAGAAGGGAATCGCTGATACTAACCTTCTTCCCTTTTTCAGTTGGATAGGTATTCAACTCGTGCATCTCCCTGTTGTAATGGTTGACACATAAGAATGACATCTAATGTTTTAAGGACCTGTAACATGTAGGACCTTGTAGGTCAAGTCAGATGTCTCAGTCCTCACCAGAAGCCAGTGTGGAATCAAGACAGGTCTGGGGTATGCTTCAACCTAATTTCTATGTTTGTACTTTGGCTTCCAAAACTCCAAGAAGTCTGAGGCAGGCAGACCATTACAGAGATTTCCAAAAACCTTTTCCACAATTGCGTTCAGCAGTAGTGGCTACAGTTCTCACTATCAGGGCCATTATTGCCTTTGTAACGGGAATGCTTTGCAACTACAGCAGGAGGACAAGTGTTTTAGCACATATGAATACCAGATTGGTAATATCTCTGAGGCAAGGCAGTGCGGACTGACCTCACCTCATGTATTCAGGATGGCATTAATTTGATTTATCTTTAGGAATGGGATTTATCCCACTATTAGTGGGTTTCCACAAGGGAAGTGACTACTGAACAATTCATCCTCGGCTGTCTTTCTTCTCAGAAGAGAGTGAGTCAGTGGCATTGACAAAGTTCAGGACAGAATTTATTTTATCCTAAAGAAGGTGCCTCTGTCAGGTTTGATGAATCATATCCCTACCCTCACTGAATGCATTGACTAATTCTCCATTACTACAATGGCCATCTGATGGAACTACTAAATATGGACAGCTAAAATTAAAAAGGTGAATCCCAGACAAGTTGTCTACAAGTCAGCTAATGGAAATACTTGCAAACAGTTCCTTTATAAATGTATCCCAGAGTGTGATGTCTAAATAAGGTCATCAACTGTCTAATGAAAGTGTCCACCTGTCTTAGCATTGGCTAGGTGGATTAGCCTTAGACAATGAGGGTTAGCTGAGTTGACTTGGGCCCTGAAATGTGTATCATCACACACTTCTGTTTGGAAAAGTATCTCTTAGCAATGATGGCGCTTAATGTCCAGTTCTGAGAACATTTTTCAGCACATTCTCCAATAGGAAAAGGATCCAGTTTGAACTTTTCAGTTTTAAAACTCAACCAGGTTAAGAGTCTGGATGGAGGCCTGTCACTAGCGGTGTTCCCCAGGGGTCTGTGCTGGGCCCAGTCCTGTTCAACATATTCATCGATGACCTGGATGATGGGACAGAGCGTAACCTCAGCAAATTTGCTGATGATACCAAGCTGGGAGGAGCAGCTGATACACCAGCAGGCTGTGCTGCCATCCAGCGAGACCTGGACAGGCTGGAGAGCTGGGCCCAGGGGAACCTCAGGGAATTCAGCAAGATCAAGTACAAGGTCCTGCATGTGGGGAGGAACAACCCCCTGCACCAGTACAGGTTGGGGGTTGACCTGCTGGAAAGTGGCTCTGTTGAGAAGGCCCTGGGAGTGCTGCTAGATAGGAAGCTGATCCTGAGCCAGCAACGTGCCCTTGTGGAGTCTCCTTCCCTGGAGACATTCAAAAGCCACCTGGATGAGGCCCTGTGCACCTTGCTGTAGGTGTACCTGTTCAAGCAGGGGGGTTGGACAAGATGATCTCTAGAGCCCCCTTCCAACCCCTACCATTTTTTGATTCTGTGATTCTGTGGTAACACGTAGGGATCACTACCCCATGGCGCTAGGTGCTGTACAAATACTATGCCATCAGGATGGAGCCTGTCCTTCACTTTCCATAGCCTATCTTGGAGAAAACAGTACTGTTTGCATGCATTCATACATTTTCCTCTCTGGAGAGAAAAAAAAAAGTAAAAAAACCCCTCTCCATTTATTGTTATTATAGGGTTTTTGCACTGCTACTCTCCTGCTGCATGAGCTAGTCTGAAACTCATTGTTCTGTAGGCCAGAAAATACAAACACCTTGTGGTTATTACCACTGTGCACCAGATTCCCGCCACTGACCTTGATGGGAAAACTCCTTAACCCAGTTACGAAATCCCCAAGTCATTTTGAAGCCAGAGAGTAACAGTTAATAATGTGCTTGCCAAGTTTCACATCATTTTTAACTGACCTGTATTTTGACTTGTTACATGATTCTCAGTGTAAGAAAAACCCATGAGTAACACTCCTAATGCTGAGTGCTGTGAGATGGCACTTGAGAATAAGACTGAACTGTAGCCCTGCCCCTGATTTACACCTGTATAAGTTCAAAGAAAGGGTGGAGGGGAAGAAAGAGGGAAAGACAGAGAGAGAGGAAGGAAGGAGGCAAGGAAGGAAGGAAGAAAGGAAAGGGAATTAAGGACAAAAGGGTATTAAGGGAGGCAGGGACGGATGGAGGGAGGATTCAGCCTTTTCTGCAATAGGTTCACTGCATTTCTGAGTTCCACAGATCAAGATCAGTTTGGGAGGTGGGCTGAGTTAGGCATTTGTCTTGGTATGTGTAGCACAGGGGACACTGAACTTATTCACCTTAGGGAACAAGTGACACGTGGAATCACAGAATGGCTGAGGTTTGAAGGAACCTCCGGAGGTCATCTTGTCCAACCCCCTGGTGCAAGCAGGACTACCTAGAGCCACTTGCCCAGGACAATGTTCAGACATCTTTTGAATGTCTCCAAGGAGACTTCACAAGCTCCCTAGGCAACCTGAGGCAGTGCTTAGTCACCCTCACAGTAAAATAGTGTTTCCTGATGTTCAGAAGTTGTGTTTCAGTTTGTGGCCATTGCCCCTTGGCCTGGCACCAGACACCACTGAACAGATCCTGGCTCTGTCCTCTTTGCAGCCACTCTTTAGGTATTTATATGACTTAAAAAGATACCCCTGTGCCTTCTGATTACCAGGCTGAACAGTCCCAGCTCTCTCAGCCTTTCCTCATGGGAGATGTTCCATTTCCTTCATCATCATCATGGCCCTTGAGGGACTTTCTCCAGTCTCTCTCATACCGGGGAGCCCAGAACTGAACACAGTACTCCAGTTGTGGCTCACCAGTGCTGAGTAGAAGGCAAACCTTCAAACTCCCACCAGCTAATGGTCTAGATCTGAAGTCCTTTCTAGAAATGAAGTAGCACAAATACTGGCATCAAGCTTTCACATGGCACATTTTGCACGTGCCTCTCAAAGCACCTTTGCAGAGGAAGACAGCATCCACCTCCCACTTTGCCAAAGGGGAAACCAGCAAGGAAGTGATGTTCCCCAAATCAGTTGCAGAACAGGCTCTTGAAGACTGGATTTTTCAGGTTCCACTAGGTCAACTTATCTCCCCTGGGCTGGAAGGGCCCCAGGTGACAGAGGCTGTAAATCCTAATCAGACTGCAGCATGTGCTTAAAGGTTTTCTACCCAAGCCTACAGTCACTCTTATGAGCTCTTTTCACACAGAGAATTGAAAATTTCAGTGAATACAAGCAGAAGGGTTAGCACTGAAATACAAGCTTGCTCTCTGAAGACTCTTGGGTGAAAGCTGCTATGGAAATGCATATTATCGTTGCTGTAACACCATGGATCACCAACTGTATCTATCCATAAGGAATGGTCTCTGGTTCAGGCTGTTTTCCTCATGCTGGAAGGGAAGCATCGAAATAACCTGTGTTGAAAAGTGTTACAGTTGGTAAACAGGTACATACAGGGGAGCCGACTCTGAAGATGATGTCTGGAGAGTAAAGAGATGCATTTTAAGTGTTTCAGTTAGTTATAATCATCTGCACACATGCAAGAATAAGACCAGTCCTTAAATTCTGACTCAAAGTACAATTTCTTAACTTCTTTTAATATTTTGCCCAAGCTGAAAATTGTTGTCTGTGTCATATCTATGCTCTACTCCTTACTCTTGGCGCAGTGGTGAGAGCGCTGCTAGTTTTGTAGGTGCAGTGATGCAATTGCTAATGCTGCTACCTGGCATTTCCATGCTTCCAGGCTCAGCTGAAATTACAATGTTGGAAAGACTGTGCGAAAGAGAAAGAAGAAAGTTGACAGCTCCTTAAAAGCCTTGTACAAATAAGACAGAGCTTGACATAATGTTGTTCCAAAATCAGTCGCTTGGACTTGATTTGCAAGACTTGCAAGAAGC
Organism: Phalacrocorax carbo; assembly: GCF_963921805.1. Lineage (NCBI taxonomy): Eukaryota > Metazoa > Chordata > Aves > Suliformes > Phalacrocoracidae > Phalacrocorax > Phalacrocorax carbo. The sequence goes on along the minus strand of NC_087514.1, from coordinate 3,031,532 downwards.
TGCTTGTTGCCTGGTTTTTGCTGCGAAAGGTGCTTTGATATGGTACCCCTGGTTTTAACATCCTGATGGCAGATGCCATCAGTAAAAAAAAGAAATGTTGCAGGGCTTATCTTCATCTGGAGAGGAATTAGAGCTGAAGAACAGAAACGTGTCTGAAGAGTATCTGGCTGCAGTATTTGCAACTGCAAATGCATATACGCAGACACACAGGGATTAAAAAATACCTTCTGTAGCTGAATGGAGGAAGGCCACCAGTGAATCCTGCCCCACTAGATTTCACAGGACCCTCGGTTTAGTCTCTTAAAAAAAAAAAGTATAATCTCATAAGCCTCTTGTTTGTCTGACCTTGTTCTTCAAATAGATCCATTTAAATATCCAGGGATGCGAGATCTTCCTCTGAGAGTTCTGTGGTTGAGTACACGCTGCTTCTCCCACCATTTAACCATATGAGCGTGAAGACTCATTTCACAACAAGGTAAATGTCTACAACATTGAACAAAACACCTGCTGGAAGTATCACCCTTCCTCTATTTACTAGAGAGCCCAGCTGTGATGAGATGCTTAGGGAGGAACCATAGGTGAGGTGAACCCTACACTAAGTGACCCATCAAAGCACTATAATCTGAATGTGAGACCCCAGTTCACTGCAATGCAGTTGGTGCATATTCTGACCTCTGAAGCTCTCCAGAGGTCATCCCTTATCTGACACAGGAGGTGCTTTCATCTCCCTGCCCTGTGCAGAAGAGCAGCCATGAGTGGCTACTGCACGACACAAGTGATGGCATGAGTTGGTCTTGCTATAAGAGTGGACGCTGTTGGTTGAACAGCATCAACCAACAGTCTCTAGGCTGTTGTTCAGCCTAGAAAAGAGGAGACTGAGGGGAGACCTCATGGCACTCTGCAGCTTCCTCACAAGGCAGGCGCTGGTCTCTCCTCTCTAGTGACCAACGACAGGACCTGAGGGAATGGCAGGAAGATGTGTCAGGGGAGGGTTAGGCTGGGTATTAGGAAAAGGTTCTTCCCCCAGAGGGTGGTGGAGCCCTGGAACAGGCTCCCCAGGGAGGCAGTCATGGTGTCAAGCCTGAAGCTATTCAAGAGGCACTTGGACAAGGCCCTCAGAGACCTGGTGTGAATTTGGGGTTGTCCTGTGCAGGGACAAGAGTTGGACTTGATGATCCTTGTGGGTCCTTTCCAGCTCAGGGCATTCTATGATGATTCTATGTTGAATATGTTGTTCTTCCTCTGATATAAACCATGGCTTCTCCAATGGGACTCTTCCATCGAAGAAGCTTGCAACCTTCCCTGTATATCTTATCTCCTGCTACTCAGCCTGCAGAAATGTCTAAGCAGGTTGTAGGCAGCCAAGGAATATAGCTTCTAGCAATGAAGACAAGGAGATAACTGGGGTTGGATGGAGCCTGAGATGGAAGAGAGAAACAGGAAAGACTTCTGCAGTGGTTTGGGAAACCCTTTTGATTGTTATTTTCCAAAGCAACTCCTGCAGTACTGCTAAAACCTGGGAAGCTTTGGGATCTGTCCAGGCACAGCTGAGAGAGAGACCCAAGTGAGCTGAGGAATGGCGATACCAGAGCAACAAAATATGATAAAAGCATTTGAGTAGGAAACCCTCAGAGCTGGTGCACATTCAACTAGGAGAAAAGACATCAGCAGGCAGTCAGGGTAACTACCTTCCCTTGCATAAAAGGATGTTATAATGTTGACCCAGAGGAATTCCTCTGGCCCTGTAATGAGAATGGAAATAGATGCCCAGGGCACAGGAGAGGAAGAATTAAACAGAGGGTGGCTAAATGCTAGAGGAAATTTCATAACTAATCAGTGCCAAGTAATGCGGAGCTGTATACTGGCCCTGCAGGAGGCGAGAAAGATGGTCCTGGGTTTGCTCAGGAGGAGGATGGTGGCCTCCCTGGACTGTGAGTAGGCCCGGCTGGAAGGACCCTAACCTATCCAGATCACCCTTGTGTCAGCAAGAAGCAAGAGATACTCTCTGCAGGACTCATCTCCCTTTAGGGTGTCTGCCAGAGGGCGGATGAGATCACCCCCTCATTTCTCAGAGTAGCAACTGCTGATTCAAAAATTCAAATATTTTGCCATCTCCCATGCTCTGCCTGTCAGTGTATAAACATGCCAGCCCTTAGCGGTGCTAGGCAGCAGTAAATCACCTGTGTGGGAGAAGGCTGGGAGGGAGCACCGAACCTTGTGGGGCAGAAGCGCATGTGGGCAACGAGGATTTTGTTTTGCCTTAGCTGGAAATTAAAAACGCTCCCTGTCTCCCTGCCTTCACTGCCTTGAAGGGACCTGTCTCCCCTCAGGGCTGCAGCCTCCCCACTTGGGAAATACTGAGGTCAGTAATTCCCCTGTGTATCTTGCCATGCTAAATAAGCACTTCCAGAACCACACAGCAAACGGCTTTTGCGACATCATGTCAGGAGCTGGAAGTGGGAGGCACAAAAAGGGTTGGGACCTTCAGGCAACTGTCGTCTTCGTAGTTTGGGAGCGATTAAACTGCACATTTAATTGCTTTGATATATATTTGTTTTACATAAATGCAAGATCCAGCTAATCTAATTGGCTTCTTTTCTGCGAAGTTGCTAACAACGGACCCTAAACTGTACATAAATGACCGTTAAATTATTAGCTATCGGAAAGATCTGCAATTCGATTTTGAATGTGAAATAAAATGAGGGCTCAGAAAGGCAATTATTATTTTTTATTTTTGTATTTTTTTAAGCAGACTTATTATCTCTACAAGACCCTTGCTCAGGAGACAAGCGTTCCCATTAGAAAATCAATAACAGAGCTGCTGTGATAGCAGCAGTAACATGTCTAGTTTCAATTAGTGCTTGGGAGAGGTTGATCCTCTTCCCTGAGCCTGTCAGTTGCTAACACCAGTAGAACTTTGTGCGTATTTATTGTATGGCAAAAGTGGAACTCTTGGCACTAAATACTTGGGCATTGATGACATTTTTCTTTTTATCTTTTTTTTAAATTTTTTTTTTTTACCTGACACCAGCTGGTGATGCAGTGGGCCACAAAGACACAGCTGATGGCTGCAGGCAGAGAAGGTAAAACCTTTGAGGTGGTTTGTCCTGGTCTTTTATTGGCCCTTGGGCAGCAATAGTGGTAGTATGATATGCAGGCAACCCCATCATTATTTTTCTCCCTGTTTTCTTGGACTACTGAAGATCCCTGAGACCACAAAAGACATTAAAGGGATTTATGGGAAATACATCAGTAAGGAGATGAGGGTTGTAATCTGCTGCTCTCACAATTTGCCCAAGAATCCTGTTACACCTTGTCTGAAGACTGAAAGATGTTTTAGGTTTGTGCTCAGACTTTGAAATTAAATATTTATATAGAACCTAAATCAATGAGGACTAGATATGACATGGAAAACTGGTTTCTACAGTCAAAACATGAAGGATCCTGAGGTATTGTCTTCAGTCTCGGTCCCTGTTTAGTTGGTCAGCTCCATCTAATCTGCCTTTCTGGGCTCAGCTGAAGCTGGGAAGGGCTGTCAGGAGGATTGGAGTGGGAACTACATTTGTGGACTATTTGGTAAGACCACAGAGTACACAGCAAAGGAGGAAATGAGATAGCATCCCTCATTAGGACACAAAGTCAGCCAGATGTGTCATAGACACCATTTTGTGGGACATTAATATAAAATTTCCTTTCCTTTCCTTCCTTTCCTTTCCCTTTCCCTTTCCCTCTTGATAAACTCTGCCAGTTTCCTATGGCTGACTACCCCTCAGGGTACCAGATTATCTCCTGTCCTAGGTCTCCTCTCACAGGTTGTCCCCCTTATCCCAGCTCCACTAATGCAGCCCTCAGCTGGTCCACATTACACCTATTCTTTCTCCACAGTTTTATACTGAGGTTTCTTTTTTCTTTCCCTCCCAAAAGACCTAGAAAGTGTACTACACGTGAAGGCTCTGCCCATGCTGTGCAGGAAGATGAGATTTGCCTCCAAGTCAAGACTGCTGCTCACTGGTCAGCCCTTCTAGCGTGAGCAGGCACCCCTGAGCCTGCCGTGCCATGGAGGATACCCCCATCTGTGCATGTGACCACCTCTGCTGGCTCACTTTGCAAAAGTCATGGGCAAGCAGGGCATCCCTCAGAAAGATACAGAAACACCACTCATCTGGCCTTTGCTCGGTAGAAAATGGGAGGACTTTGCGCTTGCAACAGGAGAAAAACTTTGTTTTCATCAGCAAGGTGAATAAACCCAGGTAGGAACAGATCCTCTGCAGGACATGCTGTCTTTTCACGTGGATCTTCTTGGCACCTTAAGGAAGAAATAAATCCAGAGCAGAACTGTGCAAAACCAAGAAACATTATAAAATGGGGAGGCAGGATCCATCTCACCTGCCTGACATGACACTGGCTACAGGCAGGGATTTGGTCTCAGCTCTTTCAAGAGCAACAGAGAGAAAGCAGCTCTTCCGAGTCGTGACACAACCCACACTGACAGGGTAGGTGGTATAGTCACCCTCTAGAGAGGTCAGCTTCTTCCCATTGGCCAGAGAGTGTCCCCTGGTGAGTAGTTTTCATGAGATATCTATACTTTCAGGTACTTAAAGTTCAGTAAAGAATTCCGTGGTTGGTGGCTTATTCAAAACCTTGGCTCTTCACTTCTCCATGCGTAAGGAAAATCAAAGTTTTCTCTCAGTGTCATGTGTTTCCACTTGGTCGCTGTTGGCATGAAAGCTTCTTATCCTCCAGTGCCCCTCACCGAACAGATGTTTGTGAGAAAGGCGTACCAATATCCTTTCACAGAAAGTTTAAAAGTAGAGTTCTGACAAGATTAATTTCCTACTTCAGACAATGACTCCCCTATTAGAGATTCTTGAATACTTAATTATTAATCTACATTATTAATGAACACTGCAGGATTCATGGATTCACATTGGAATAATGCATACCCCTAAAGTTGCAATGTGTCTCACAATTACAGAAACATACAATATTCATTGAAACATAGAAGTTAGCACTGAATTTACAACTGGGTCCATTTTGCAACCAACTAGAAGTTACTTTTCTCTGATTTTAGGCATTTTCAGAGCAAGTTTTCTCTATTATATCTTGCCCTGCTAGTGGCTTAAAACTTAGAATCATGACTAGGATGAAGGGACAGATATTCTGAAGCACAGGTCTGCATTTCTAGCTCCCCAGACACAGAGTTGCTTATTTTGAGTCTTGCTATAAGCCAGTCAAAAATTTCCAGCTGAAATAATTTTATTGGGAAAGGTAGATTCCACACTGACAGAAACTCCATGTGAAATTTTGACAAGGAGGTTGGATTTTTTTCATCTGCAGAAAAACAAACAAACAAATGAAATCAAAACATTTCACTTTGATTTTCTCCTAAAAAAATGACACTTCCTTTTTATTTTTATTTTCTTTTAATTTGAACGGATGTTCCATTTATATTTTTTTCTACTGTGCTGAGGAAACACATTATAAAGCTTGAAAACAACATGAAGAAATTCATTGTGGGTGGAAGACAACATTCATTTAAACTCAGATATGCTGGGCTTATTAGTCTGTTTGTTTTCCATTTTCAGTTAGCCGGTTTTCTATTTTTTTGTTTTTAGTTTCATTTCAGATCTGCCTCCAACTTACTTATTTATTTGCTTACCTTGCGGAATTGGCAGCAAAATGAAAAAAAACAGTTATTCCCACATCTCAGTTCAGCAAATAGCATGTCACTATCTGTGCCTTGGGGGGTCGGAAACAGCTCTAGATCTCCAGATAACATTTTAATATAAATGAGAATAAGTAACATACATAATAGAAATAACAGAGCAATAATAATAATAGGACAGATTTAAGCACTCGGGGATTAGTGGTGCTCACTGCGTTTTCCACGCTGGGTGTGAATGAATGAGACCCCAACTCAATGCCTTTCTCAAACAGCCTCAAATCTTCACCTTGGGTAAAAATCAGGTTTTGCTTACTGCTCCCACCTTAACATATCTTTGCCCCTCTCAGGCATAACAGTGGTTGTCCGCGGGGTGTTCAGCATCGCCCTTTGCTGAAGGCCGGTCTCCGATGTCATTGTTGGCCCCAAATCCGGAGCAGAAGCCATGAGATGCTGCTCTTCCAGGGAAGCCAGAGGGAAGTGGCTCTGCCAGCCAAGCAAGGAGCAGCTGCTGCCTGTCTCAGCTGAGGGATCACAGTCCCCAGCACCTGACTTGATGCACTGCAGATAATTTCCAATCTCAACTACTGCTGGGTTGCAACAAGCAGGTCATGGCTAATATGCAATAGACAGAGACGACCCTAATTTTGGAAGAGTTTCATCCACTGTCAGGCAAACAGGCATTATCCTCTGCCTCTGTAAGTCTTGCAGAGACCGTGAACCATTCATTAGTCCACTGCATCACGACCCTCAGCTGATAGCCTCCTCGGTTGAGCTGAACCTCTGAAGTACAGCCAGAAGAACCTTTTCCTCTCTGCTCAGCTATGCAAAGCCAGCTCAGCACCAGCAAAGACAGCTGAGCAGGAGGTCTGGATTTTGCTTTCTCCTAGAACTGGGGACAGAGCACGATGTAACGCATCCTTCAGAGGCATGCAGACGTGTCCTTTGAACAATACCATTTTTAGGAAGAAGGATACTCAGAACTGACTTTGTTGAAATTTATGCTGCAAATACATTAAATCCAGTTAGTGCTGGAGTCTGGGTTTTGAATTGAAGCAGGGTAGTTTGGTAAGCTGAACGCGCTTCTTCTGGAACGGTGCCCGCAGAGGTACGGCAGCACCTTCTGCAAACCCATTTGTCTCTGCTACCGTGCCTGACAAACAACAGCATATTTACTTAACTAAAAAACAGGTTCCATCACAGCATCCATGCATGTTTCTCCCCAGTGAGAATGACAAGGCAGTTTAAGAGAAGTAACAATCTCTTTTTCCTCCTTCCCTGTGGGCAGGAGATGTAACTGGCTTAGTCTGATTTGGCTTTTTTTATTTTTTACTATCTATTTCTGTGTTTCTTTTCTATGAACAAGCATCTAGAGATGGTTAGGACCAGAAGACAGTCTGTTATCAGTCTTAGTCCCTTTTACATTAGTTAATTGTGCAACTGCCAGGTTGTCTGTAAACTTTTTGATACAGGATCACTCTCTTGCAGAGACCTCCAACCATCCCTGCCCTGAGTGCTGGTGCTCTCACCCTGGGAGAGGGAACCAGCTGTGGCCATCCTAGCATGGCTTTGCACCAGCTTATCACTAACTAGTTTGGCATTTTCCCTGTGTTTTTCTGTGCTGGAGACATTTTCACTGGGTGCCCAATACTCTGCATGTGTTTCACAGTTATATTTAGCTTGAAAGTATCTGACTCAAGAGGTAAGAAAGATTCCATTTTGCAGATATGCTCTATTCTGATAAAGAGAGACACTGAAAATTGGTATAAAATCTGTTGTTCCAGATTCTTGGGGAAATTGCTAAAAAAACCAAACCAAACCAATATACTTTCGTGGCATAGTGTTGTGCTTAGTTAAATTTCTTATGAGCTCAGGCTAATTTAGGTTGTCATCTTGTTTAGTGATCAGCTTGTCCTTTTAAAAGACAGCCCTTTGCAATTAAATGCTAGAGCCAGCAGTGTGAGATGTCAGCTATCTGTAATCAGAAGGCTTCACACTTTCTGTGCTGGAAGTCACATGCAGATACCCTTTTTAATAACCACCGGTGAATTTACTCTTCATAGATTGAGGGTGCCAGAGCAGGGGCACAGGCTGCCCAGAGAGGCTGTGGGGTCCCTTCCCTGGAGACATTCAAAACCCCCCTGGACGCGGCCCTGTGCCCCTGCTCTGGGGGTGCCTGCTCCAGCAGGGGGTGGGACGGGATGAGCTCCAGAGGTCCCTTCCAACCCCTACCATTCTGTGATTCTGTGATTTGCCTAAATCTGTGCCAAGGGAGAGACATCCATGCTGGAAAACAGGGAAGGTGCACAAGTCTAAGACTAAAGCCATCATCACCTCCCAGCTGTGTAGGGCCTATATGCCAATATGAGCACATTTGCCCAAAGGTAAGGTCATGCTCATGTGCACAGGAGGGACCATCACTTCTGCAAGGTCATTGAAGTTGATTGCAGATTGTGGGATTTGTTTTTTTCTAGCTGTGCTGCACAGACAATCAGGTTTACACTGCAATATATGTGTTGTGAAGACACAGGCCTCTGCTCTTCTGTCTTCATCAACATCTCCATCAATGACCAACAAGTGATGGCCGACATTGCACAGGCTCTGGGCCCTCCTGGGAAAAGGCAGTAAATCCAGGAGACAAGTTATGTGTTAGTAAAGTTACGAGATATTATATGAATTTCTGTCATGCCTATGCCCTCCTTCAGCAGAGCTTCAAGGAAGGCAGAGCAGAAGGAGGGTCTCTGCCCCAAACCGTTTATAGTGTGCGGTGTTTGACAACATTGACTGGCTTCCACACTTATTCATGCATGTAAAACTGTTATAATTGTGCCATTGGAGCAAATATTTTAATGGCACCAGGAAAGGCATGGTGACTTCTGAGAGTTTTCCATGCAGCTTGAAGTAAAACAGCTCACTAAGCAAAAAGAGACCAGATTCAGGGAAGGAACTTTGAGCTGTATTGAGTAGGATGTGCGCAGTCTCTTCCAATTATTTCAAGTCATTCCTACACTCCTGTGAAGTTGCTGATTTTGTGAGTTTTAACACCCCTGGAGATCCTTATTCCCATTTCACCGATCCTTTTACAAGCTCCTGGGCTTTCTCTGGCAGGGTTGCTTTGGAGTCAGTGATGAAGTCTGGAGGAGTTGAAGGAAAACTAGGGTGCTGCGTGGGACAAAGCATCCAGACATGAGTGTGCCCATGTGCCTACACACCAGTAGTGCAGAAAACTAAGCCCTTACCTGCCAAAGGTATGTGAAAGATTTGTGTGTCCCTTGATATGGGGCATATTTCTCAACCCCTGCTCCAAACAAACAAATTAAAGTGAAGCCTACTCTGCTTTCTCATGGCTCCAGCACCTCAGTACGCGCTTCAGCCTCTTCTCTTGATCCCAGGTTTACATCAGTTGACCTGGTCCCCATCTTCAGGCACTCTCTGTAGTCCTGTGAGACATTTGTGTGGTGAGGAATAGGAAGACAGGGAAAGAAATTAGCAATATCTGACTGTAAATGTGGGTCTTGATGTAAAAGCACTCTTATTAGAAAGAAAGAAAACAAGCAAGCAGACAAACATGTTTAATTTTATATTAAATGAGCCTCTGAATAGCACAGCCTTGAAGCAAATGTAGAAAGCAAATGTCACTTATGAAGCGGGAAAGGACAAATGCAATCAGGACGTGTGCTTTCAGGTTGTTTTGCCCGGTTTGATCAAGGTGAGGCAGGGCTGGGGATATAGCTGGTGCTGGAAATGGCCCCGGGGTCATCTGCTCCATCCCCACACTTCTGGACCATGATTGTTCTCTCTGTCTTAATCTCCTTAGGCCCACATTTTCCAAGGCAGATAAGCAGCTTTTCCCTGTAAAAATGGTACATCAGTGGTTCTTATGTGCCTCTCAGATTGCATTCCAAATTTTCCAGCAGCCTCCAAAGGATGCATCTAAACCCAAAACACCTCTCTAACCAGAGGGTGAGATGGTTTCTAGAGTCTGTGGTCTCCCTTGGGTGGAGTGGGAAATGCTGGGAAAGGCGTGAAGGTCTTTGATCACAAATGATCTTGCTTTCCATTAAAGTACATAATAAAAATAATGACTTTGTTTTCACTCAAACTGTAGCAGTTGCATTCAATTCTAGAAGTACAAAAAGCTAAAAAACTTGAGGGTCATTCAAAATAAGAAGGAAAAGAAAAAAATATAGAAAAGGAAAACCCACACAATAGTTGCATTGCTTGTATATTTTGAGCTTAATATTACTTGACTCTGTCCCTCAAGCTTATTTAAACATTTAATTTTGTTCCCTTGTTCTGTCCCCGACTACATATGGATTTCACAAAGGTTTACGTTTAACAGGACAGAAGAAAGTTCCTCGTAATTGAAACAGGCTTTATGCACAAGTCACGATGTTATGTTCAACACTCAGAGGGAGAAAAACATGTTCTTTCTGTCTGAAGTGACTTATTTTCAGATTAAAGGAAACAGCTGTGAGAAGGGAAAAAAAGCCTCCCCTAGAAGAGCACCAACAACAAAACTGTTGCTGAACTCCATTCAAAGGGAATAATCTTAAAATGTTTGGATGGTAATACAGGGAAAGCAGAGGAGGACTCATGTAACATTATGGCATGTTTCTGGGGAAAAGGAAGGCAAAAAAAATTAATCATTGTAATAATTCTCACAACTGTTATTGGTCAAAGTGAGCCTGGGAAAGTCTGGGTTCAGTTGCCTCCTCTGCTACAGACTTCCCGTATGACCTGGGGTAAAGCATTTGTTCGCCGTGTGGTGCCACTCTGCCTTGGTAGTGTGGGATGTAGGAATTGCCTTGCTCTAGCGAGGTGGCGTGGGACTGAAGAATTCCGCTGCTGTGACACTGCTGATAAAAGAGGGTAACGCCAAATGCAAACAGCCGATCTCTGAAACAAAAGCCCGAGAAAAATCAATGAGGGGAATGGGCAAATTCTAAAACACCATGTTGCCATCAGAAAGTAAAATAGATCACAGGCCATTGCATTTAGAATCAGCATTTCACCTGCCGAAGCTCTGAACTTTGCTGGAGAGTATTTATGAACACATGTAGTGTTGAGCAGTCAATTGTATGCTGGTACTGAATGGCTCAACAGCCAGGCTTGTTCCAACTGATGTCGGTGATTTACTGCAGGAGGCAGTGATAAGCTGTCTAATAAATGGCTCTCCATTATTATAAACAGACGTGTCCCAGCTTACATTATAATTACACCTGAGAAAAAAAAAAAACAAAAACCACCCAAAAACAAAAGTTGAGGGACTGAGTTTGGGTGAACGCTTTATTTAGTCTTAAGGTCATTTTCTTTTTAGTTTTTTATTCCCTTATTCAGGATTCAACCCACCTTCTGTTGAAGGACTTCCAAGGAAAGTTTAATAAGCTATACATTATGGGATCAGCTTAGTATTACAGCATATAGAACTTACGCTTAGGTCAAATAAGCTATACAGTTATGGGCTCAGCCTTTGATTTCAGCACATAGAAAACATGCTCGGGTTAAAACAGTTATGGGAAAACCACAGAGTTTCATTCATGTGAGCGTAAGAGGAAGAGTTCCTAAAAGGTGCTGAGCACTCTCCAACTCCATTAGTTTCTGTGGTAGCCTGGAAGCACTTGGCCTTGCAAGAATTAGACCTGGGAGATTATTTGAATTGCTTGAATCTGCAAAATGAGGCTGGAAACACACCATTGTGTGAATTTCTGGAGATTTATTTTTGCTTGTTTTTTGTGACATTAGTGAAAAGCTGACTTGAATCCTTGTATGTAAACTAACTGGGAACATGGGGGAAAGAAGGTGACCTACAGGTTTGGTCATTTGCTAGCTGGGATTGTTTAGAAATTACCTGGACAGGCTGGAGAGCTGAGCTGAGATGAAATTCAACAAGAGCAAGTGCAAGGTCCTGCCCCTGGGGAGGAACAACCCCATGCACCAGTACAGGATGGGGGCTGAACTGCTGGAAAGTGGCTCTGCTGAGAAGGACCTGGCAGTGCTGGGGGGCAGCGAGGTGACCCTGAGCCAGCACCGGGCCCTTGTGGCCAAGAAGGCCAACGGTGTCCTGGGGTGCATTAAAAGGAGTGTGGCCAGCAGGGCGAGGGAGGTTATCCTCCCCCTGTACTCTGCCCTGGTGAGACCACGTCTGGAATATTGTGTCCAGTTCCAGGCCCCCCCAGTTCAAGAAAGACAGGGAACTGCTTGAGCAAGTCCAGCGCAGAGCTGCCAAGGGGATCAGGGGACTGGAGCATCTCCCTTGTGAGGAAAGGCTGAGAGACCTGGGCTTGTTCAGCCTGGAGAAGAGAAGGCTGAGGGGGGATTTCATCAATACCTATAAATATCTAAAGGGTGGGTGTCAGGATGATGGGACTGGACTCTTTTCAGTGGTGCCCAAGGCCAGGCCAAGGGTCAATGGGCACAAGCTGGAACACGGGAAGCTCCCCCTGAACATGAGGACAAACCCCTTCCCTGTGCGGGTGCCAGAGCAGGGGCACAGGCTGCCCGGAGAGGCTGTGGGGTCCCTTCCCTGGAGACATTCACCCCCCGCCTGGACGCGGCCCTGTGCCCCTGCTCTGGGGGTGCCTGCTCAAGCAGGGGGTGGGATGGGGTGAGCTCCAGAGGGCCCTTCCAACCCCCGCCAGTCTGTGATTCTGTGATTCTGTGACTGTTGGAGATGCCACGTTTTAGCGGGCTCATTGCTATGGGAAATTTTAAATGTGGAAGTAGGGAGTGTTCCTCCAGGAGACTTCTCCTTTTCAAAGTTTTTTTATTTAACTTCAGGTGTAAGGGTCACTGCTTCTGCTGCAAGGGTGGAGAACACCTCCACCCTTACCCCAACCCTCCGAGACATTAGCAGATCTGATGCAAACCCAGTACTCATTGTCAGGAAGCTTAGGAATTTTTTTACACTAAGCTTCAATTAAAAAGTCCCTTCATTGTAAGTTCGATACACCAAATATCCAGCAGGAAGGTAAAAAATATTGCAACAAATTTTATATTTCTTCTTTTTTGGTAGAACTGTCAGTTCATTGTCATTATACCTCAGTTTGTGGAAAAGGAGTGTTTTACTAGAAGAGGGAGAAAAGGAGTGTTGGTATTTTTGTGAAAAACACCTCAAACATTATTACTCTAAAATTATTCTGAATTTTGAAATCTAACCTAGTGATATTAAAGCAATAACAAAGCAGAAGCATAATTTGAAATAAAATAAATTATTCTGACTGGCTTGAATTAAATTCACATGCTATGCTTATCCGCTGGTTTGTGAAAGTGATCCTGGGATTTTGAGTTTATTTCAGGTTTTTCTGACAGCCAGCTAAGATATCTTAAACTTCTTTCCACTATGGAAAATTGTTTTCTTGTTCGAGCCTCTAAGTATCATCCCTGTGAAAGGGGATAGACAATCCTGTACAGCACAGAGGTATTTTACATTTCAAGCTCCGTTTGCCAGTACTCAGGCAAGGAGGCTTTTCTTGCTGTGTACTTCTGCTTTCTCCATTGATTTAGGAGTTCTCATTCTGAGTGCATTGTAACTACAAGGAAATGAAATTCTCTCGCTTTCTGCTAAAATAAGGAGATTTACTTGGGGAAACAACTCCGTAAATACTACATACTGCCATCTATAGCTCTGCTTGGGAAACACATACGCAAGGCGAGCCCTGCAAATGAATCTGCTTTTACACCATCAAAGAAACCTTTTGTGTTAACCAAGGTTTTAAAAAAGTGGCTAGCAGTTTCCAACAGCTATTGTGAGAAGAGACGCTGTAATTATTATTCCCACTGCTATTTTTAGGTGATGTTCATCACTTTCCCTCTTCTGAATACGGTTTCCAAACAAGGGTAAGGAAGAGCTGAGGACTTGTTAGAGAGATTCCCTTTATGTGGCCATTCGGGATGCTCTGGTTTTGACTTCACTGGCAATAGCGTCACTCTGTGCCCCACTGTAATGCAGGCAGATACAACGCAGCTCCCTCTAGGACAAACATCTTCAATGTTTTAACGGTTTCCTACTCATTAAAATGATCCCCCCCTTTTTACCCACCCCCCTCCCTGAAAGTACATTTTTGTTTTTACCCTCAGGCTACTGGTTCTCAGCCTCTGGTTCATGGACCTCTACCAGCTTTGCCCTTGCTATAGGAGTCTGCAGAATACGACTTTGCCGTGTCTTACCAAGCTCTACATGGACACCTGGGAACTGCAAACCCAAGAAGTTCTGCAAAGCAAGCCACAAGACTGGGACAGCAGTGGGAAGGGGGTGCCAATTCACAGAACCCTGGGGTAGGTCAGGAAAAGGAAGATTTGCATTTCTCACTGAAGCATCCTGGGGTATTTAGGGTGTCTCATTCATCCCTGTGGGTCTGGCTGGAGTGAGGATTTTGCAGAATTAGGGTCAAGTTTGGGGAAAAAGTTTTCACACATAACGACTTGGCCCTTTGCTCTCCCCCAGTCCTTGCAAAGGGAAGGTCTCTCTGAAGCTTACCCTTTGGTGAGCTGGGTTGTTGTGTCTCTCCATCTCTTACCCTCCACACTCAAATCCCCAGAGCCAAAGGGGAGCCCATCATCTCTGTTGGGTGGTGGGAGACCATGGCTGGAAACCAGGGCTGGAAAGGAAGGGCTGGGGTGGGTCTCTCTCCCTCCATACTCGGGTCAAGAGTGGTGTGTAAAGCTCCTGTGATTCCCACAAGAGTGTGTGTGTTGGGGGAATGGACACATGGAGGAGGTGTGGGGAAGGGGGGAAAGGGGGCTGGAGCCAACTGAATTGCTGTGGCCAGTGTGGGGTGGGAAGCAGGAGGACTTCACTGTCATCTCCCCACCCCTCCCCTTCCTAGGCAGAGAGGGGGGAACAGAAAAGGTCAGGATCAGTGCAAAGCTCTTGGGAAGAAGCGAGGCTCTGTGATGATCTAGGCCTAGGGCTCCATCACTGCTTCCTGCTGCCAGACCCAGCATCTCAAATGCTTTCGGAGGGGGGTTCTGTCTTCTCCCCCGATCATCCAAGAGCTTTGGGACCCTGGTGGTGGCTTGGCTTCCTCACCAACAGTGCAGTCATTCATCTAATCTCCAGCCACCATCACTGGCCATGACCATGTAAGTGCTGGTGCTTGTTCCCCTCACTAGAAGCCCTCTTTTGGGTTCCCATGTAGTTGTCCTCTGGCACTGGTATGAAAAGCAGGCTGGTTAGGAGGGAGGGCTGGAGTTAGGATTTTTGACACTGTCACTTGAGAAGGTGGGATTGCTGCCTTGCCTCACTTTACAACTCTATAAATTGGGTTAAATGCTAAATTCCAGGTTTAGGAGAAGCCTCTCAGCATGTTGTCCAAGAATGGAGATCTCTGAGCAAAGGCACTCCTTGAACACAGCCATCTCTATTACTTAATAAATACAGCCCATGTGAGGAGGAACAGGAGTTTTCTCTCTTGCACTTAGGAGAGGCTGTGATTCTTGGGTCTGATGTGTGAAGATGTGAGCATTAACACTCCTGAGCAGCCCTGCCAGCAGAAACCACAGCTGGTGACAGGGATGAAAATTCATTTAAAAAAAACATTTAAAAATCAACAACAACAACCCAAGTGAAGTAGAAACCACAAGCCAGCAGTCATGTGAGAGAAGGGCATGGGAAAATCCCTTTCAAGCCCTGTGTCCAGCTGAGTTATTCCATGTCACCCTTTAGCAGAAGGGTGTGGCTGGCTGGAAATTGGAAATTTTCAAGCAGATCTTTAGCAAAACACAATGCAAGGTGTTATAGATGTAAACACAGTGTTATCTGTTGCTGGAGGGGAAGCAAACATTACTTACAAGCTGTCCTGCTTTGCAGTTATCCTCTTCAAACAGATCTTCTGGGAAGCCCAGACATTCCCTTGTTTTTTTGCCTTGCTATCCTCATTTACACCTCTGATGGCTGGGGCTGCCACTGGCAGGAGGGGACTCTTCCAACACGCTGGGCTCAGTTTCTCTACATTGCAATTGTGCTTCCAGCAGATTTTAGGGGCAGATGGGACCAGAAGCCTACCTTCACAATGTGGGAGGTGGGAGGACAGAGTTAACAAATCCAAACCAGCTCTGAACAACCTATTTCCATCAGTATTAGGTGCTTCAAAAGAAGGTTCAAAAATTGGGCAGTTAGAAGATGTTCTGCTCTCTATTTCATGTCTCCCTCATGTACTTTCTAGTCTAAGACTGGCTGAGACACTTGAAGTGTGCAGCTTATTCCTTCTCCCAAAATCTCTTTGCAGTTTCCCAGGGATGCTGCATTTAACCATAAATATTCCCCATCCCCTTTTGATCTTGACCGGTTTTGTTTCTGCCAACAAGAGGCATTTTCTGTGCAGTAAGCATGGTCTAAATTCAAAGTGAGTGTAAGGGTAGAGGGATTGCCTATCTGTATTGAGTTTGATGTTTTCTTTTGTGAGAGAGGTGGAGTTACAGTTGGATCCAACTCATGCCTTGCCATCTGCAAAGCCCAGACGAAAAACAGGCAAAGGCAACAGGAGTCTGGAGGAGAGGAGAACGATCGTTGTCTCTTTGTTGTGTTTTTGCACAGAAAAGCTAGTGTTTGTATAAAACCCACCCAGCACAAGCCCAAGAAGTGTTATGGGTGGGTTGGCCTTATTAGCTCCCCCATGGTGGCCTGGGGATGGTGTGCCCCAGAAGCTGTCGTGTGCTGTAACCTCTGTTTCTGTTAGTCTTGTTTGCTTCTTTTTCCTGTGACAATGACACTGGAAGGTCCTGATGGCACTTATTCCTTCCCCGAGTAACCTCAGGAGTCTTCACACCATATCCTGGTGGGCCAGGGGTTGCCAGTTTGGGTTGAGCTCAGGCCTTTTGGTTATATTTGCATAGTTTCAAGCAAAATGAGGCTGGGATCTCCGTTGCAGGGCTCTCTGTATCATAAATAAACTGTACTACCCTAGGGGTAGCCAGAATAGTCCCAGCAAGGTCCATACATGGGGAGTGGGGGGCACAACCACCAACACAAAGGTGTCTTTACATCTCAGTGTGCCCCAGTGCTGTGAGCTCAGTGACTCCCTTCAGAAGGACCTTTGGGAACTATGGAGACTGGCAAGGGGAAAAAAAAACTGTTAATGCCTCTTCTCCATCCTTTTCTATGTCATGGCTCTTTACCCACACCTGCTTTCCAATGCGATACTCCTCTTTTTGTTTGAGGGCACAAGGGTTGCCCTTCTTCACCACATGAGCGGGCCAGGATGCAAAATGACCCGAAGACTGGTCAAGCCAGTTCATTTAGAGGTAGATTGGCATAAAACAGGCCATTCTCCCCAGGGATTACATGCGTTGGTTATGTTGGCAGGATGGAAGGAAGGGTATATGTGTCCCCAAACTCACACTTTAAGAGACCTGATGTGCTGAGAGCATCTCTTGCTCTGCAAATGGACTTCTTTGCCCTCAGAGGTATCCTGCAGCAGTAAGTTTCACAGATCCCTGTGCATTATGGTAAAGTTATTTCCTCTTAATCACTTCACAGATGTACAAAGCCAAAGAGACCAAGTGAGTTATTGCATTTGGTTACCTCAGCCAATTGCCCAGACCAACTCCTCACATGCCCTGTTCACTGGAGGGGACACAGTGATAAATGGGGAGATCAGACCTCTCCTCTCTGTGTTTTTAAGGCATGGGTCTGTTAAAGGTTCTGCCTCGTTAAATGAGGGTCTGGGGGTTCATGGACTTCTCTACCTAGGACTGCATAGAAACGGGTGGCAGTTAAATTTTTCATTGCATCAAGCCCAGTTCTCCCACAAAGATGAGATTTCCATCATGCCCCGTTGCAGCAGTGGGGGTTGGAAACGGATTTAATTTTGTCAGCGGCACTTTCTGATACCTATTCCTTGTGCTGAGCTTCTTTGCCCTACAACACAGGAGAGATCCTGGCTACACCTTGCTCTGCCTGAGCACCCCAACCCCAGGGAAGGAAGGCGAGTTGCTCCCCAATTCTCCCCCCAACCCAAAGGCATGGCAGAGCTGTCCCATGGGACTTACAGAGGCAGGGCCTGCTGCTTTGCATAGTCTCCTTTTGCCAGGAACCCTGTGATTCCCACCGAAGCGCTCTGCTCTCCTGCTTGCACCTGCGAAGGCTGGAGAAAGAGAAGCTGGAGAAAGAGAAGCGGAGAAGAAATCCCTGGGGGAGTTGGAAGAGCAGAGAAGCCTTCTTGAAGGAAAACAAACCAGCCAAACAAACTCCAGAAAGGATGGAGAGAGAAAAGGAGAGATTTCCATTCGGAGCATGCACCGTACTAATCCAGCATAGCCGCCTGTCGGCTGAAAACAAGCATTTCAGGCCCCAGCTGCCCCTTTGCTCCAGTCTCTGCTTAACTGGAGATGTCACAGATGCCTTTGGCCAGCAGTGCTGCAGTGCTGGCTGGGGACGAGCAGAGGCTGGTTCACTGTGCCTCGTCACAGCCGGGGCTTGTTGTTCAGCTCCCCCAAATGAACAATTTTTTCCCTTTTCCCTTTCCCCAATAAGCATTTTTTGGTGTAAAAGAGGTCTGGAGGTGTGGAAATGGGGGTAAAAGGGGTGGATGAGATGAAGGGAAGGGTGCAAATGGGAAGAAGGCCAAGGGAAGGGGATGGAGGTGCCCTGGAGAGTACCTGGGGGGAGGAAAGGGGTGCCCCTCACCCTCCATGAAGCAGACGGACAGAGGGTGAGGGCAGCCGGTATTTTTAGCTCTGCCCCTTGGGGCAGGTCTGTGACCCCCTGCTGTTGGGGAGCAGCATCCCCAAGCAGGGAGGGAGGTGGTTTTCTCAGGGAAAGAGGTTGTTTTCCTCCTCGTGGAGTAGAAGGGGTTAAAGACAAGGAGCAGGTCCTGAAGTCTGGCAGGATGCTGAAGTACCCCAGCTCTCCCCTCCCTTCTCCAGTCTTATATCACTCCCTTCCATCCCCTTCCTGCACCCCCCTGGGTGTTGCATTGGTGTGATACCACCCCCTCCCCCCCCAAAAAAATATATGTGTGGGTTGATGGAGCAAGGGGTGGGGGGGGATGCTAGTAAAGAGGTTAAAAAAAAAAAGAAAAAAAAGGGTTAATTGCTGTTGGTGTTTCTTGCCTGGGCAAACAGTGTGCCCTGGTGCAAAGCCACCGCCAAGCCGGGGGGGCTCGGGGAGCTCCTGCTCCCGTCCACCTGCCGCTGCCCCGGGGGGACCCCGCCGTCCTGTCCCGTCCCCCATTCCCCGTCCCCCTCCCCAGGTTGTCAGCTCCAGGGAGCAGCCCCTTCTCCCTCCCGGTACCCAGGGAGCGGCGAGCCGTGGCCCTGCGCATCCCTCTGCGGGCGACCAGCACCTCTCCCGCGCTGAACCCCCGCAGGGGTTTGGGTTTTTTGGGGGGTGCGGGGGGGGGGAGCAGAGCCCCTGCCATCCCCACCACCACCATCCTGGCTCCCTCTTCACCTCCTGGTTCCCCGTTTAGGGCTAAGCTGTCCCGGGGAGGCTGCGCTGCCCGGCTGCCAACGCACTCCGGCTCTCGCTGGCTCCTCTGCTCCATCCATCCATCCATCCATCCATCCATCCATCCATCCATCCATCCATCCATCCTTCCTTCCTTCCTTCCTTCCTTCCTTCCTTCCTTCCTCTCCTCCTATAGGCTAGCGGAGCATGCCTGATGTGATACCGTGGCAGTTAGGGTCCTTGCCTATAGCTGCCTGTTTTACAAAGCTCCGATCTGTGCGTGTGCGTGTGTATGTGTGTGTGCATTTTATTCCTCCCTCCTATCCCTCCCTCCCTCCCTCCCTCCCTCCCTCCCTCCCTCCCTCCCTCTCTCTCTCTCTCACTCTAATGTGTGATCTGGAAAGCTTATAAAAGCCTGATGTAATCCTTAATGCAGCCCCTGGCTACAAAGACTGGATCTAGTTTCACAGAGAGAGATTCAGAAGCAGAATTAAAAAAAGAAAAAAAAAAAGTGGGGGGAGAAGAGAGAGAAAGAAGGAAAAGCAGACGAGTGGATTTTAAACAAACATATCTTTCTGAAGAAGACCATTCTTGCTCTTTGCTGCTGGGAAAGCTACTCTGACCCTGCTGTATATTTTTTTTTAAAGGAGAAGACTTGATTGTCTGCTTGGATCTAATGATTTATTGGCTTTTAACTGCGTTTTTCTCCTCTCCTAAGGATTCCTCAAAAAACGGCTTAATTATTTTCAGCTTTTCTCTTCCACCTGCCTGTCTGCAGAGACACCAAAGGTTCTCCCTTCTTCTCCCTCCCCACCCCCATTTCATTTAGGATTTTTTTTCCCTTTTCTGTTTAATATATACATATATATATATATAAGTGTGTATGTATATATATATGTAGAGCTAAGAGTGGAGGGAGTGGAGGGGGAGAGAGCTCTGCCATCCTTTTGGACTTCACACGCTGCCCAATGTTGGGCTGGTTACCCCTGGATATGTTGCTGGTTTCCATTTGGAATTTGACAAAGGGAAGAAGGAGGATATAAAACCTGGGGAGCTCTGCAAGGTAAGGGGCTCCCTGCCAGCCTTCCTTCTTCCTCGGAGGGGAGAGACAGGGGGGACACGACTTTTCTGGGCTGCGCTTTGCCTTGAGTGCAGGGGGGGTGTCTCTCAATCCCCAGGAGAGGCAGGGATGGGAGCAGCGGTGGGCACACACTCCTCTGCTTTTGCCCCTGGAAACAGCACCCGGAGGATGTTTTCGTCCCCTCCGCTCTGCAGTTTGGACTGATAGAGCATAATTGCTCCCTGCCATGGGAAGTTTTAACTTTTGTGCATGCGAGTCCTGTGGGCAAACATCAAGCAGCGGTGGAAAATATTGATGTCTGCAGGATGCAGAGGGGGAAATGCATTCGTGTCCTGGGGAGAGGAGCTGGAGACTGGGTTGTTCCTGGGGGAAAAGGCAGTCAGGAGAGGGAAGGGGTGTAGGGGATCGCGACGGGAGAGCTGCAGAGCCAGCCGGGGCTCAACTGCAAAGTGCTGCGAAGCTGCGGTGCCTTCACGGGCAGCCCTGGGGTCCGGGACTCCTCAGCCTGCAATGTTGGCAAACAAAGTCTCGGAAGGATAGGCAGCTGGCTGCCCTGGGCATGAATCTGCCTCCATCCCAGCTCTTTGCCTTCCTCCTTTCCCTTGGAGAGTTTGGGGGGTGGTGGTGGGGGTGTCTTTCCTTGCATGCTTTGCCACTCGCGTGGCACCTTCCCAGGGCTGGAGGCAATGGCTGGGGAGGCGATGGGCTCCTAATGTTCCCCCCCTCAATGCCGTTTATCAGCACTTTACTTCACATTGTAGGAGAAAATTAGCCTTTAGCCTCTGTAGAGATCAGACTATGGCACAGACACACTGACACACGCACACTGCTCCTGGAGCTGGGCTCCAGGGGGATGCTGGCACCCAGGCATGGATTAGCCTTTCTTTGGGGGGGTGGGGGGGGTGGAGAGAGAAGGAGTCTCCATCAGGGATGCGTAATTACAAAGCATCTTGTTCTGAATCACCCTGTGTGGGAATGAATCGCAAAATTTGTCTCTCCCTCTTCCCCCACCGCCCCCTTCCCTTTCACGGCCTGACATTCGCTGATGGAGGGTGGCTGTTGATGCATCTCCAGACTTTCGCAGAGAGGTATTTCAGCCATGGCTCTGCCAAGGCTGGAAGGAAAAGTGGGGTGGAGGAGAGCAGGTAGGGGTTTCAAGGGACTTTTTAGCCTGATTGTGACCCGGTCCTGGCTGAGAGAAGGCATCAGTCCCCGGCAATCGAAGCCATGGGTTGCAGATCAACTCTGCAAGGTACCTTCGGTTGTGACTCACGCTCATGTCCCTGATCGTGCCCTGGCCAAGGAAACAACCCGTGTGAATCAGTTGCACAGAGAGGAGGTGGTGGGAAGGGGAGTTTCAAGGCAAGGTCAAAGGGATGGAAGGTAAAAAGACCCTCCCCCTTCATCCCTGACCACCCCATCCCTTTGGATCTGGGGCTTTCCAGGGCTCAGACTCAATCCAGCTCCAGCGCTAGGTCTGGCGAGCGCCAGGGCCAGCTGACAGCTGATGGCTGAGGGAGGAGGAGGAGGGGAAGGGGGGGGTGAGGAAGAGCGAAGCTACTTTGACAGATGCCAAAACCTGCCTGAATGGCAGAGCGAAAATCACAGCCCCTTGAAAGCCAGTGCTCCCTGGGAGGGTGCCAGGGGGTGGTCAGGGTGCAGGTGCACCTCCCTGGCCCCTTTACCTGTTGATTAGCTATAGGTGTGCTCTTGCCTGGCCATGCAAAGCCTAAAGAAAGCCAGGAGGGATGAGCCCTGGGCACTCTGCGGAGTTGACTGGCGACCTCCGCCGCGTAGCAGGGAGGACTGTGTATCAATGATGATGACTCTGCTTTGGCTGGTGCTGAAATATCTGTATTATCTATTATCAGCTGGGAGACGAGGCTGGAGGCTTCGCAGAGCTGGGATCTCATCCAAAGCCCGGGCTGCTAAAGGAAACAAACAACTCCCCATGCATATT
This sequence comes from Phalacrocorax carbo, assembly GCF_963921805.1. Taxonomy (NCBI): domain Eukaryota; kingdom Metazoa; phylum Chordata; class Aves; order Suliformes; family Phalacrocoracidae; genus Phalacrocorax; species Phalacrocorax carbo. The sequence continues at coordinate 3,009,439 of NC_087514.1, read as the reverse complement.
AAGTGGGTCCCTAATTAATTAATGACTCATTAACCTGGGTCCTGCAGTCGTTACTGTGCCTAAGACTTCACTGAGGAAGAGGAGGGAGGTTGCAGGGTAGAGTAGGGGAGATTTTTACCCTCAGAGGGTGCTGAGGAACTGCATCAGCTCTCAGCCAAGCCGCACTGCCAGGGGACAGGTGGGGCTGAGCCAGGAAGGGGCTGGGGGACAGGCAGGGGGCTGAGCAGGCAGGACGTTCTGCCACCAGGCAGGTCTCAGCTGCAGAAGATGGGCATGGGGAGTGCAGGGGTGCTGGGGACAGGGAACCAGGGGACCCCCATACTCTGCTCCTTGTGGGGCAACAGGGTTGGGGTGCAGCATCCCTCCTGCTGTGGTGGGTGAAGGGGAAGGTCAGGTAGAAACAAGGCAGGGGCAGGGCAGAGGCAAGGAAGGAGCAGGGCTCCTGGCCCTTTCCATAGCACCTGGCATGGCGTTGCGGAGCCCTGAGTGAAGGGATAGGAGCTTGGATCCCCCCATAATTGACCAGCAAATGTGGGCAGGCTCAGGGAAGGTCTGGCTGCAAAGTGGGGTGGTTTTCTCTTAATAAAGGGTCTGTACCCCTATTTCCATTACATGGGGGAAACTGAGGCAGGCGAGGTTTGCCAGACCCCATACCCAGGCTAGGAAGTGAGTGTGTGTGTGTGTACATGTATGCCTGAACCCCAGTCACATCCCTGTGGAATAGCCAAAGGCAGCTTCTGGGGTGGGGGAACACACCACCCCCCATCTCACTGCTTTGCCACCCCAGGGAGAGCTGCTTTGCCCTCCACTCCGCAGGCACTCAGAGGTGGTCTGGGACACACACAGAGCGCTTCCCTCCCTTGCAGAACCCCCTGCCCCCTTTTGCAAGCACCCCAAACTTAGTGACACCCACACACACCCCCCCCACTCCTTCCTTCCCATAGCATTGGGGCCGTCCCCGCTGCAACCTCGGGCGGGAAAGGCTAGAAAAAAGGTGGGGGACATCTCAACGTAGTGTCACAGTCCCCCCCCTAAGCTCTCCCAGCCCCGGCAGGCTTTGGGAGCGGGGTTTGGGGGGGCGGCCGGGGCTTGCGGCGAGCGGCGGGGAGGTGGCGCTCGCAGCCCGGCTATCGCCGCCCGCCGCCCCCGGAGCGCTCGGCTGCTCGGCACAGCCCGGCAGAGGTGTGCCCCCCCTAAGCCCCCCTTTCCCCCTCCCAAAACAGCCCCCCCCACACACAGTGCTCGCAATAAGGGCTGCCTCGCACCCCGCGCACCCAAAACACGCCGCCCCACGGGGTTTATTCCCCACTCTGCGAGCATCACCTTCCCGCGGGCTTTTTACTTTCCCCCCTCCAATATTTTTTTACCATACACCCCCTCATGTTTTATCCGCCCCACTTCTCCCCGATCTCAGCACCCTTGTGGAAGCAGAGGTTATTTGGGCTGCCACGGGCTCTCCCTGGGAGTCCAAGCGGGATGCACAGCTTCGCTCGCCCCCATGCCCAGGAGCTGGGAAGCAGCCCCCAGCCTCAAGGGCTTGCTCCCTACAAGTCCCTATGAGCCCTTGCTCCCTACAAGTAAGGAACAGGATGCCCAAGCGCTCTGCTCCTGCAAGTCAGCCCAGAGTATTGTCCAGAAGGGATCGTGCCCCATCATTGCTCCTGGGGAAAAAAATGATGTAGGGGCTTCCCGTGGTGCCTGTGTGGCTGCAGATGGCTTTTCTTTCTCCCATTTTTGGGGGAGGGAGAGGGGGAAGCAGTGTGATCATAGATCCAAATTCACCTTCTCCCGTAGCTCAAGTGTAGGAAACCCCCCTGTCATCGATACCTGTTGCAGGGTATCAGCTTGGCTCATTAATTAACTCCGGGAAACCTGAGCTGGTAAACAAATGAATCAAAGCTTTTCCCTGGGCCTGATCCTGGGTTTGCAGCATGCTGATGGCCACCTTTCTAGGATAGGTGCAAAAAGAGAGGAGTATTTTCTTCAAGATGGATGACAGGCTGTCTCTGTAACTAGCTCACCTCCTCTCCTTGGAGAAAATTCACATCCCCAAGCGACCCTTCAAAGGGAAGGGAGCTGGCACCTGGCCTGGAGGTTTGCAGAAGACTGTCTTTCTCGACATCACAGCACGTATCGGAACAGCTCGATGTGGCTGCAGAAAAAGCGCAGGGGTCCCTGACACATCCCAGCTCTCACCATGCACAGGATGCTCCTTCTCACAGCTCCTTCCCCAAATTCCCTGGGCTTTCTGCTTGCCTGGGGTTTGCAGAAAGTGCTGGGGTAAAAGATGGCAGGAGGGGGATGCTTCTGCTTAGGTGAAACCAGACTAACGAGTAGGTAACTTGCTGTTGGGGGTTTATGACCATCCATATATTTGGATGGGGTGGGGATTTGGGGCTCTGAAGCATGGGAAAAAAGGGTCTGGGGCACAGTTCTCTCAGCTAAGGTAGGGATAGGGATCTCCTTTGCATCTCAGTTGCTTTGAACCATGTCTCTGCCAGGGTAAACGGTATTTCAGTGTCCCATCTGCACTGGAGAGGCAGCAGTCTCCATTGACTTGAGATACACTCTTTTTCTTTAGATTCATGTGTGGCCCCCTCAGGTCCCAAATCCACAGGGGACTAGCCCTCTAAGTCCCAAATCACCATGACAGGGAGCTGTGGCAACCCTCGTTTCTCCAGGTCAGAGCCACCACAGATGTCATCCTCACCTTTAGCATCCTTCAGCTTCCCAGTACAGGAGGTCCCATCTGCCTTGTAACCCCTCTTAATGCTCCTGCTGCCCAAAAGGCAATTCTTCCTCAGCACCACACCATCCCCAGCCCAGTACTGGTAGTATTTTATTAGAATGTAAGATACTACCATCTGGAAGCCAAACTTCTCTCTTGAAGAGCAATCTGGCAGGACAGCCCATGTGGAGGGTGTATATCCCTTCCTCTTACATATACTCCGTGAGATAGTTGGCTCTTTAAGATGGTTTGGGCATGCTGAGGGTAGAAACCACAACAGAACACATAAAAAAAAAAACCTGTAAATTAAGTCCCTCCAGAATGTGCATTCGTTGTCACAGCTTGGGCTTAGAAATTCCTTGTGGTGCCTCTTGGAGCAAGGGTTTTGTATTAGTCTGATTGTGCTGGGACAATCTGTCACGTTGCTCCAGGAAGCTCTTAGGAAAGGAAAAAAAAAAAAAAAAAGTAAAAAAAAGGAGAATATAGATAATATTTTAAATCAGAGGGCTGCTGGATTGGTGACTCTGTCAAAGACACACATCACTGCCCCCTTTATGAAAATTTAAATTGGTTACTTCTGTCAGAGAAAATGAGAGATTTGCTGATTTTAATTTGTTGTAGTGCATCACCCCCTGCCAATGTTATCAAAATTAAACTAGGGATGGTTTCCAGCTTTCCTTCTCCTACTCCCTTTGCATTTTGTCTGAAATATCCCTTTATAAAACATCGATCAAGAAGTGACCAGCTGATGATAAATGAGCTGTTGAAGCTGCCAGCTCTGCTGTGTTTGGTGTCATGCCTTATCTCTGGGACGGGGGCACTGGGGAAAGCAAATCGTATCTGGAAGAAGAATGAACAGAGACCTTGTTAGGAAATCTAGACTTTCTACTAGTTTGGAATATTTTGGGGTAAAAATTAATGCAGATGGCTGTAATCTTATGTGGTACGCTCTATGTTAGCCTGTCTGTATGTATGAAGTAGATAAAGTATGAAAAATCCTCCTTCCAGTTAGCATCATATTTTTAAGGGAGGAGGTTTACTCCTGGTAGAGCTGCTGCTTCCTGACTCGATTTGGCCTGAGGGAAGGACAGAGGAATGCTGCATATACTTGGGACACCATTTTGTACATGCCATATGCAGGCGCCAGTATATATTATTGCCAACTCTTTTTCTGAACGCCTAGTTTTGGTCAGAGGCAGGCCTTGTGATACCTCATCCTACGATTTCAGCACTGCTGCCTGCAAGCTCACCTTGTTTCCTGCCTGTTATCGGGCTGGCTTTGCTAGATGGAGATGTTTGCTCAGTTTTTGAGCCCAGCTGGCCTATTGCAAAGTCCTTGCTGTTTGCAAAATGGCTCTTTTCTTCCTTCCCCCTGCCAGCTATTAGGGCTATCCCATTCCTGGCAGGCCTACCTGTTCCGTATTCATTGAGAGTTAGCACCGACCTCTCTCTAAATGCTTTCAGGATAGGAGTCATCACGATTTCCATGCTAGAAGAGATGTGGAGCTGAAGCAGTTTGTCCTATTCATGCTGCTGTTTCCTTATGGACCTCTCAGCTGATCATTTAAACCCACAGCTCCACAAGCCACTGAAAGTTTGGTCTACCCAACACAAAACCCCATGCTTGATTATAAAAGCTGCTGTAGCGCAATCCCCACTACGGGCCGAGGGCATTGTAGGGCTGATCTCACCCAGTGTCAAACCATGTGTTCAGGTCACAGTTATTTTAGATATTGGTCTTTCTGCACTTTGGTGTTTTCAGCTGTAAAACAGAGAGCCCTGGCTTCCTCCCTCTCAATGGGGTTCTGTGCCAGAAAATCAAACGGACTTGGTCAAAACCCAATTGCTTTGGGATTCTGAGATGACGGGCTCCAGCCAAACACCAGGCATGAATTATTCTTCTTGTGCTTTGACTGTGAATGCATGCCCACCCTTAAACATTCCTCCCGAGTCATGTTTTCTTGTCCTTTCTCAATCCTTATTTTCCTGATGCCTTTCTACAACTGAGGCTCTGGAAGTATGCCGGTGTCCTGTACCCACCTTGGGTTCCCTCTGGATTAAACACATGCTTTTTCAGGAGACCTTCTATAACACTTTGTCCTGCAAAATGGTCCTTTGCATAGTCCATCCCACTTTGATATGCAAGTGGATTAAGCCTGGGGTAGGAGTCTGTTTTATACTCTATGTTGTTTAGCAGCAATCCAACAATGGCTATCTTCTCGAAACAAATATCCGCTGGTTCCCGCAAATGAAAGTCGATACACCTTCAGAAGGAAATTTGTCCCGATAGGGTCTTTTGTATTGAAAGCCCTGTTGGTAGATTTATTCATAGTGCAGGTTCGTTCCCTTAACAAGTCAGTTATTCATTGGCCATCGCTTGAGGGTGTGTGGAATTTATGGTCATAGTCCTGTAATCAGATATTTTGTTATAGAGGGCTTTGCCACTGTGGAAGGTTTGAATAAATCAGAATGCAGCAAAAATTGATCCTCTCACAATCTATTTCTGGACTCAGCTCCCACTTTAAGAGTGTTTTCCCCCCTTCTTGAATCATGCTACTAAAGCCTTTGCATGCTCGTGCTCTGGTCAGCTCTACCAAAGCTATGCATTAGTGCACGTGCACAGACATACGCACACATTTATGCATGTTTTCTGAGCATGATTTTGGCTCTCACCACGCTTAAGATACACACTGTTTCCACTTCCCAGACAAAAAAAAAAAAGAGTTTTTCTCTATCACCTGACTTAAGCATCTGGAAGTTGGAAAGGACTGCTTGAAAAATGCTTTAATCAAATGCCAGTGAAGAAAGGGAAATCTGATTTTGAGTAGCTGCACTGATGCCTTAAGTACTAAAGATCTTGGCCTGCTAATCTTCACTTCTCAGATGTTGTTCTACAATCTGATCAGCCCTATTGAGCTGAAACAAAGGTTAATTGCTAACAAAAAGCTCCTCACCTTTGTGCATACAAAGAAAGGGGCAAGGGTGAGCACCCTGCTTTTTGGAGCTTAGTGCGGGCTCGCCATATGCAGGCAATGGTAAGGGACGTTGGTTCTTGCATGTGTCCCAAGAATATCTATGGAAGTAAAATTACAGCAGAGCCTATGATTTTTATGGCAGAAATCAGGGATGGGAGGAGAGAAAAATTTCTGTAACCTAGCAGCCTGTTCAGCTGCTGTCTCTTAGGTCGTTAGTGATGTTAAATGTGTAAATGACAGTGAACCTCTCCCTTGTGAGCAGGGCTGAACTGTCTTGGTGCCTACACTTGGGATGGAGCTTGGCAGTGATATGGTTAGTCAATGGTCTGACATGATGCCACCTTGCGAGTATTCCCCAGGGCAGAACAGCTTTCTTGGGAAACTCTGATGGCTCTAGGGATGGGTTAAATTTAGGAGGAGTGTGTGGCAAGGGACATTGAGTGCCTGATCTGCTCCGGTGAGCGCAGATACTTGCAGCCACCAGCACTTGCAGGTTCAGCCATGAGCAAAAGTGAAGGAATAAGTGAATAGTAAAGGTACATTTGCTGCATATTCTGAATGCTTACAAAAAAATAATAACATGAACAATGTTAAATAGTCACAAGACACAAGTCCTGTGTGATTTGCTGGCTCCTGCCAGCCTGGGGTTTTTAGATATGTTAATAGCAATGCTGTGGGGACTTCCAGATTCTCCAGGTGGAGATGATTCTGCTACCAGCAGGAGAGAGGGTGACAATCAGAAGTGCAGCAAGGCTGGGAGGGCACGGGGGAATCCGGGAGACATCCCAGCAAAATGCCAGTTAGCTGGGAGATCCAGTTAAGTAGGATGCATGGAAATATCAGGAAGGCACACTTTGCTGTGAGAGTTATCGTGCTTGTAGATGTACCCAAGGTATCCCTCAGGGACTGGACAACTGCCTGTCTGTAGGCAGTGCCTTCAGGCATGGAAATGACACTGGAAGGGGAGATTTTGCTAAAAACCTCTAGATGGGTTATGTTAGTCCAGAGCCTGGCCCTCTACCATGACCAAGGAAGATGGGGGGGGGGGTGGGGTGGATGAGGTTACTTCCAGGTGTTCCTTCCAACCTCAAGCATCTGTGATTCAGTGAAAATGGGACATGAATGTTGCAGGGTTTGATGCCCGCACTGGACATAGCTGCCCTCAGGAGCTGCTCTTTGGCCTGTATATGGTGAGCTGAAGACCTGCAGGGCATTTAAAGATGTCCTGGGAAAAGCACTTAAGGCTGGTAGCATTTGCAGCATGAACTCCAGGGTGGGACTATGTGACAGCACCCTTTGGGCCTGGTATCTCAAAAGGGAGGAAATCTGATGGGGACTGAGGTCTGTGGGCTGAAATCTAAGGGCGCTGTGGTGTTTTGAGTGAGAGAAAAACCTTTCGTTACTGTGTGAGGCAGCCTTACTACCCCTCGAGAAGCAGAGACTGCCCTTGCCCTGTACTGGGACAAAGCCATGTACTGATGTCCCGTTGATTTATCCCACTGTTCTAGACAAGGACCCTCTTAGTCAGTCCATTCCCCTTCATCTCTCTGGAGGCGTACACTGATCTTTTTGGCTGGGCTGTGGCCAGTGGCAATGCTACAGCATCTTTGATCAGAAATATGAACACACATTGCCCTAAGATGCGTTACTTAGCTTGTTTTACTTCCTTCACTGAAACAAGTAATTTCCCTGTTAATAGTCTCCTTTTTTGGAGGGGGCAGGGGGTAAATCTGAGGATTCAGTCTTGCTCTGTAGCTGAGAGGACATCTCTGGGATGTGGAAAGAGGAGCTCCTCCACCACAAGCTGTGATGCTTCCTTCTTCCTGGTTCTGTGGGCTGATGGCTGGCGGGTCCCTCCCTTGTTTGGTCTGGCTTTTGACTTCTGATTAATAAAGTTCCTCACAAAAGAATCTTTAAGACCATCCTACAGCGCCCGTGAGGGTAGCACCTAAGTACTAACATCATCAGGTATGATGTGGATTGTAATGCTGGGGAGGGACAAGGAAGGTGGCTGGTAAAGCTGGCTGTGATTCCTACCAGCTCCCAACATGTCCATTTCATGGGTTGGAGATGGCCTTAAAAGGTTCAGGGAACAGAAACGCCTTTCTCTTTCCTATCTTGAATAGATCTCAGATGTGTTTTCAGAGGAGCTCACCTCAGTGGTTTCCATTTTGTGTGGTGAGGGGAATGTGGGACAAAGCAGTGATTTTTCTCACCTCCCTTCCCTTGCCCAAAAGGGTGGTTGGATCTATATAGGACATGACTCTTCACAGTCCTGGAGCTGGGTCACCAGGCTGTGCTTGTGTGCACGTGACAGTGCAGGGGATTGATAGGAAAGCTGGTGCTCAGTACAACTACCATGCACAACTAAATACGTGGGATGCTCCACACCAGGCATGGCTGCCTTTCACGTGGACTGAAAAGTCTTCCTGTAACTTCCCATACTCATAAATGCGGTTACGAAGTGCAAGGTGCACAGCATGCCGTAGCGATGTGGTTTATTAAAACCCCAGCCTCCCACCTCAAATTACAACCCAAATGCTGTGTTTGTTTCCAACCTAACGCCGGCCCTCTGAGGTTTTCGTTTAGCGCTAAGCCCTTTCGAAGTTGCTGTTGATTGCAGAGCAGACAGCATAATCTCCCTGTGGAAGTTATTTGTAGCTGGGGAGGAGGGGAGGGGAGGGGGTGGGGGTGGGAAGAAATCGATCACCCTAGTGCAAATGCCAGGAATGGGGTGGAGAATTAATGATGCTGCTCAGCCATACTTTCCACTCAGTGGCCCATCCTGCCACTCAGATGTCCTTTTCTGAGAGTGTTGGTCTGATTGCTGCAACTCCTTGGACAGTCAGAGAAAGAGTAATTGGAAGGGGGGGTTCAGCTGTGCAAATTGGCTTCTAGTCTGGAAGGTGACTTCGGTGGTGTAATTGTTCTGTCCAACCACCAAGCCCTCATCAAATACTGGCAGCTGGGGCTCTGCCTTTACCCTTATTTTCTCTGTTCTTGTGGCAATGAGCCTGGCTGTTTCCTGGGTCATAAATGGGGAGAGTCATTTAAAGCCATTGTGCTTTATTCCTTCCCAGATCACGGGCCAGTCCTGTCTTCTGTCTCTGAGCTTTTCTTGATGAGCCTTTTTAGGCTCGCATCCCTTGATCACCGTGAGTTACGTAGCATCGAATATGAGCATGGCCAATGTAGAGCTCCTGAGCACAGAGGCAGCTGGTTGCCTAGGGCTTGAATTAGGTAGAAAGTGAACCATTGGCAGGGGTGAAGTCAACATCAGGTGGTTTTGGGATTTTACTTCATTTCCAGCTCAGCCCTATCCCTCTGTGAAGCTCCTGCAGAGCTTTTGCCATCTCTTGACTATGAAATTATTTCCACCTTTTCCTACATACTTTCAGCCTCAGGAAAATTTGGATTGGGGGTCCCTGAGGTTAGGGAAGTTGGTCATCTTTGCTACAATGGGGTCCAACTCTTAGTTGGTGCCTCCTGGTATTACTGTGGCAGAAACAGTGAGCGCTCTAGGATGACAAAAAACTGGTATGCAAATAGCTGAATTTTCTCTGTGAAAATCCAACTTCAGTTTCAAAGCTTGAAATTATTTGTTCGGGGTTTTTTGTTTGTTTGTTCGTTTTTCTTTCTTTGGAGATGACTCTTGCTGGTGAGTCTTGTTGTCCAGATGTTCTTGACTTGATCCATTGCAGGTTCTGGATGGCTGCAGTATTTGGGTTTTGCCAAACATTAGCCATAAATAACTTTGAAATGGTAACAGCACCAGGCCTGGCACTTTTGCACTGGTGTGATAGGCAGGCAGAACCAGGAGGTCGAGGACATCAGCCCAGCCCAGCCCAGTGCACCAGCTGCTGATTAATGGTGGTTTCCCTTTAATTCATAGAATCTGTAGCAGACTCCAAAAGTGGTTGAGGCTAAGTAAATCATTAACTATTCTTCCCCTTGAAGAAGAAAACCTCTAGCGTTGTTAAATTTTCAAGTTGAGGGAATATAGTGAGGAAGCCTGGGTAAATATGATGCTGTTGCTAGCACCATGGCAGCTAGGTGAGGCTCTGGCTGAGGCTGAGCATTGTTGTGCTCTGTAAAATCAACTTTTTAAAGACCTCTTTCCTCCTTATTCCAGGAGTGGAGGTGGGTTTCACCTGGGCACCATCAGAGCTTTTTCTTCTAGTTAATCCTTGTAAGTACTTCGCTGTGCCAGCAGCTCTAGTGTGTACGTGGGTCTGAATCCCTGCAGATCCTACCAGTGAAATATCACATCAAATGTTAATCAACGATACATGCCAGTGTTTGTTCTTTGACTAAGTGGCACAGTGCAACTTGCTGCCACAGGAGTAAGTCCTCTTTATCTCCCTATCTGCAGCTTAGTCTTGATCATACGGCTTACCAGTAATAGTCCCTGGCCCATTCTGTCCCCTGGATAGTGCTTGGCATTGCCTTGGTAACAGTTACATAGTATGGATGGCCACCAGACAGTTCATGAGCCCAGGCTCTGTCCCAGTGCGGTTCAACAGTATAGTTGCAGACAAAAATGCCACTATCAAGCCAAATAATAAATAATGTGTTGCACCGTGGAGTGTGGCATCTCAGATGAGTTTCCAGTGCACACATAGAAGAGACAGACAGACCTGGCACCACCTTTTTGTCCAAGCTTCAGCGACTTTCAATAGCTGGGAAGGATCTTGGCTCCTCCTTTGCACCAGTTCTCCGTAGTAATGAGGAAACATACCACCGACTTCCCTGAGCATCTATTTCATCCGTGGCATGGGGGGAGTGATTTTCTTTGCTGCTGTACTGATTGGAAGTCGAACAGTGTTCAATCCTGTGTTGATTATGTTCCTTGGAGCATTGAGTCTCCTGCAGGCTCTGAGAGCCTATATGCATGAATGCCAACCTGCAACCCAGCAGAGTCTTCGAAACCATATTTTCTTGTGAGACAAAGCCTGATAATTTCTGGCCATTGAAAAGCATTCAGGAACATCCTAAATTGTGTCCTCTGGGCTGGATTCCAATGTCAAGTCTTTTGTATTTCAGACTCTCCTGTATGATTATTGGAGCAGGGGGATGGAGTCACTACATGAGCAATCAAGGACATTCCACTCCCCTTTTTTCGGCCACTATGGCATTTTGTTGAACCACAGGCTACTTTATAATCCTTTCTCCCTCTTGCACTGTAGTTAAGGCCCAGGAAACTAAACAGGGATAGGACACAGGTGCAAAACCTGCTCTGCATTTGTGCAGACCCTTTAATTTTTAGAACACACCCTGGTCTGTTTTCAGCCCTGCTCAGGCAACACTCTCCCATCCCGAGCCTGGCCACAGTTCGGAGGACAGCCTGGGCAGGGATTGTTCCCAGCAGGGCCGTGGGTCACCCTCTTCTGGCAGGGAGAGGGGTGAAATCCTCAGCCGTGCAGTTGCCCCGTGTTAATTGTAAAACCAAGCAGCAGCACATGGGCTGAGCTGTGTGGAGATGCCTATCTGGGGGCTCCTCTCTGTACTATAACATTGCACTGCAACAATCAGCCACTTTTACAGCTCCATAGATCACTGGATAAAAACCACATTTAATTCTATGCTAAGGTCACTTTTTAGTTAAAAGGGACAGAATGGATTTAATTTATAAGCCTCTCCAACTTTATGGCTTGCATTTAGAGTTATAACTATTATGTAGTGCCAAACACGTATTATAAAAATTGATTCCCCCTTTCTCCTCCCTAGATTTGCTGTGTCAGGCGGATTCTGATTACCCTCCTGTTTGCTTCAAGCCAACAGATAGACTGAGGTAGATCTAAACATCGGGGTGACATCCGTGACTGCAAAGTGCAAGTTTACAGGGAAGGAAACTGGCACAGATCTATTCCTGGGTGGGTGGGAATGAACACGTTTTCTACCAACCTGCCACAATACAGGACAGGAGGACAGGGCTGCAGTCTTCAGGGGAAAGTGCAAGTCCAAATGACTGCAAGATGCAAGGGGTCAACAGGTTAGCAGATGCTACTGTCTCAGTGAGGGTCCTTTCATGGTAATGTGACATAGGGACAGCCTTTAAATTCAACAGCAAATTTCAGGCAAGAGAAATAAAATCCAGAGGAGGTCAGGGGGAAGAATCTTTTTTTTTTTTTTGTCTTCCAGGAAAGCATTTAAACACTTCCAAGGGTCTTAATAGCGGTGAGAATGAGGTTTGGAGAGAGACCATCGAAGGGAAAAGAGGGTATGGGGTGATAGCAAGTGGAAGTAGACCAAATTATCACCTGACCATCACTCCCAGCATCTCAGTAGCTGGTATTGTAGCCACACCTTGGCTTTATTTAATTTAAGTGGTCTCTTTGCAGAACAATGAACATCAGAAAGGGGGAGACAAGGGAAGTCAGCACTTGTGAGGCCAGAGGAATCATTATAATCTTGTGTCTGAGCTCCTGTGGACAGGGATGGTCAGTTCATGCCACAATAACTGCACAGATACTGTGACTTGTGGCAGAAATCAAGTGAACCTCTTAGAGAGATGCCATGCCTTGATTTAGAGGCTCCCAAGTGGTGATGAATGTTATAGCATGTTACACAAGTGAGGGAGACTTGAGACAGGGCTCTGAAAGGGATAGGAAGCCTGGCTCCCCTTTGGAGCATCTCTACATCATAGTCCACCCGCCAGGAGGGCAGCGAAGGGGAGATCTGCCTCCCTCTATTGCAGCTGTGTTTCTCAAGCAACTGTTTTCTATCTCTGTGGTTAAGTTGTGCTCATAAAATTGATGGCAAACACTGTGGACAAGCTGTTAGCTGCCCTTCAAAATTGAGGAGGGGAGAAGTGAACCGCATTTGCCTATATACAGTCCTGGACATGCTTGACTGAGTGACTGCAGTAAAACTGGAACTATAAATAAAACACATGTGCCTGCGTCCACTATGGTAATCTCCTGAGGAGATGTCTTTTTCTTCAGGACTTCAGTGAGATATCTGTATTTTCAGCCTCCATTTATATTAATTAAGGGTTTTTTAGTGATGTTTTCCATTTGGTATTTTTTGATTTAGTGCAATGAGAGCAAGGTACTACAAGACACCCAGTCTAAAATAGCAACATGAACAAGGTGTTAAGGGACACTTGGACTGAAATAGCAGGCAGTGGTGAGGAACAAGGACAGTGCCAGGCACGGGTGAGGAGGGACTGCACATTCGTTGAACAGGGTCACACTGTGGCAGCAGCGGTTGTTCCTCCCGTGGGCTGGAAGCACTCTTCTCAAAAAGCTGTGTCCAGGCTGGGTTTAACTGTGTATTGCATAACCCTGTCTGAGTATTGCATGGGCCTGAACGGAAAGATCTATGGCCTGTGTTGTTCATCTTTGCTCACCCAGTTATGAAGCATGGCGAAAAAAAAAAATCTGAAAATTGTGAAAGTGGACCCCTTCAAATCTTGAGATAATTAGAGATCATTTTTATTTTTTTCAAATCTGGAATTTGAACTGTGGTCAGCCTCTCCAGCTTGTTTCAGCAATGACATCTGGGATTTTGTTTTAGTTGCTACTCGTACTTGTTTTTTAATGTTATCTGTCCTTTATAATTGCATAACTCGAGGAATTCTAATTTCGCAAAAGAATACCAGGTGTTATGAGGCCTGCCACAGAGGTGTCAGACTCTGAAGCCAGAGGTATGTCCAAAAGGACCAGGAGATTACCAAACAGTAATAAGGACAGAATACCGTCTCCGTGGGGAGTGAAACATTTGCCTCTGCATCTTTTCTTTCGGTCTCCAAGGAGCTCTGTCTCTCTAACAGCAGCATCTTAGAAACTGAAAGGAGCAGTTCAGAGGGAACGAAGGTCTCTCTGGCACTGTAGCCACATCTATCAGCATCCTGGCTGGAAAGGGCATGTACTTTAGGTTCGTTGTGCATGTGGAGATGGAGGGCCTTATTTTTAGAAGCCTAAACTTAAATTTGCCTAAAATCAGACAACTGAAACGCACCAACAGGAACTTTGAACTTGAAGGTGAGATTTAGATACGGGCTAGAGGTTGAAAGTCACACCTATATGGAGAAAGATCAATCAACCTTGCCCCTCTGTGCTGGAGAGGGTAATGACGACAGCAGGAGGCATGTGGAGGTGTGATTAAGGGGAAGAGGCATCATAGGATAATAGAGATGGGAGAGGATTAAAGGTTTCTGTATCCAGAGTGACTGTTTCTCTGGATTCAGATTTGCCCATGTGCAATAATTCCTGACATGTTAAAAAGGGACAGAAGATGCTTCAGCAAGTATCCTTCATCACTCCTGGCTACCATCACCTTGACATTGGGAGGAAAGTAAGGCAGGAGGGAAGTAAATGCGTGGAAAAGAGGTTTCTGTCCCCAGTACCATGGTGCTCAACCACCCCCAGAGGTTTACCAGGAGGCTGAGGCTCAGAGAAGGAGGAAGAGAACTCCAGGATAGCTCAATAAGGATAGAGTAGGGCTGCTGGGCTTTGACCCCATGGTTTGAATATGACCTGGCTTGTTAACATCATTCTATATGTTATCAGGATGAGGTTGCTCTCTGGAATTTGCCCTGGACCCCTAAAACATCTGTATCCTTGAGGATAAGCCACTAGAGACAGAAGGTCTTGAAGTAAAAATAAGTATGTGAGTGGAAGGAGTCTCTCCTGCCTGCAGAAGGTAGCTGTCAGGTCTGTAGACTGTCACATGAGTCCTTGAGCTACGGGGGACTTTAGTGTAAAGTTAGACCAGAAAATTTTCACCTTGTTGCTGATGACTCACCAAACACCTGAGAGAAAACAGCAAGGAGGTATCTCACGGGACACAGAAATACACTGATGTAAAGCACCCCTGTTGTGCTCAGCTCAATAGGTGGAGGCTAAAGAGGTGTGAAGATGTTTCCATCTCTCTGCATTAAATGTAGGAGGACAGAACTAGAAGGCCAATTCCCAAAGTCAGCTGCCTTCCTAGTGAACTCCAGCTCAATGGTAAGAAGGAGGTTCCCTTGTTACTCATACATGATTGACTGTCGAGGACAATAATTTTTCTGGTGGCTAGAAACCTCAACCCGGGTACAATTTTTGCTGAATGAAGCCTGTTTATTCTCATGGCATCGCTGCCCTTTAGTTTGAAGAGTCTTTCTTTCCCTGCTGCTTCCTTCTTGGCATTGAAGTGTAGCATTTTAATCTTTAGTTGACCTTCCTTTTGCAAGGACAAATATGCCAGTATCTTCTGAAAAGTCTTATGTTCTTCTAGTCATCTTAGTGATCTTTCTCTGCAACTCTGTCTCATTGTGAATTCATCTTTCTTGAACCTGAGCACAAAAAATGGATACAATATTTAGGTATGGCCAAAGATAATGTCTTCCTTATATTTGGAAATATCTCCCCCAATGCATCCTAGATTGACATGTTAACTTTTTCACAGCCGTGTTGTTTGTACCCAGCCTGTATCTTCATCCTCTGTGGTTTTTTTCTGCTCCATAGGAGTCACTTTGCTCTTACAGCTTTTAGCTGAGGTATGTACCCATTATCTAAATATGATGGTATTACTCTTACATTACACCTCGGAAAACTGAGGCAGAAGCAAAAACGTGACTTAGCCTTCACAAAGGAGGTTGTAAGCCTTGCCAAAAACATTGTTAAGGAGGGACA
This sequence comes from Phalacrocorax carbo, assembly GCF_963921805.1. Classification (NCBI taxonomy): domain Eukaryota; kingdom Metazoa; phylum Chordata; class Aves; order Suliformes; family Phalacrocoracidae; genus Phalacrocorax; species Phalacrocorax carbo. Next base: position 2,994,116 of record NC_087514.1, on the reverse strand, counting down.
CTCTTCAGGCTTCAACGGCAGGCTGCTGTGGACATCAAGGCCTTGTCGTGTCTTGACTGCCCTCCAACGCTGATGAAGTGTAGGTTCAAATGCCACCCCGTGGGCAAAGGCTGCCTCTACCAGGCGGGCATTATTATAAGGAGACTGGTTGTTTTTCCTGCTCCTCAGCCTACATCCCCCCCTCCCTTCTTTGCCGGGCTGGGGATGAATGAGAAGAGAGAGGCTCTGAGTGGACTCTGTTCTCCAACGCCAGTTGCTGCTGAATTTCAAATAACTCCCCAAACAAAACCCAAACAAGCAGACCCTTGTGTTCCTCTATCTCCTCTCTCTTTGGCCTTAGTCACCAGGCTTGGCAGCACCGCTGCTCTTCTGTGGCTCGTCACATGCAAGGCGGGGAGGATGGGCTGCCTTTTCGTTCTTCTTTTCCCTCAGGGGTCCTAAACAACAGAGCCCTTTGCCTTGTTTGCTTTGCTGGGGCAGGAGGGCATGTGGCTAGAGGAAGGAGGAGGATGGTATAACCCCCCTTGGCAGGGTTTTTGGTCAGCAACAAGGTGAAGGTTGGTATCTTCAGAAAAGTGACTGCCGCCGCCCATCCTTGTCTCCTGCCTCCCTCGAGCTGGTGGTGTCTGGTCTCCTTGTTGTAGAGGGCAACGGCAAGGTGCTGGCTGCTCAGAGGTGGAGGGAGAGGAAAAGGTGCTGTCTGATGCCTGAGGACAGAGGGTTCCTCGTGTACCGGGGGATTTGCCAGCTGGCAGGGGAGTGCCAGCTTCAAAAATCCATCAGAGCAACTGGCTCAGCTTTTGTCTGAAATGCAGGTAGCAGTGAAAGGGAACAGAAAGACGAACCCATCTGGGAGCTGTGGTTTGGCTAGGGTGCTCATCTTGAGACGCTGTTCTAGCCCTGTGTGTGTGGTGGAGTGGGGAGGACAGGAGAGGGGAGGAGAAAAGCACAGCTTCTCTGATCACCTCTGCACTGCTGCTTTCCGAAGGAGTCTGGGGCACGGCAGTCATGGAGAGAAGGCCAGGACAATTCATGTGACCTGAGCAGAAGGTGTTTTAGGGGTCTTGAGACCCCTAAACTCACTCCATTTGTGGTTCAAGACAGGACTTGAAATCCTTCGACCTGCATGGAGAAGGGTGTCTCTGGACAGAATGGTGCGGTCAAAGCTATTGCAGCCTGGGGCAGCTCCTTATGACCTATTAATTTTCAGCAAGCCAAGCCTGATAGACTGGGACCATGTAGTCTGTTCTCTGCCAAAAAAAAAAAAAAAAAAGAAAGAAAAAAAAAAGGGGGTGGATTTAGCACCATTTCTTTATCTTGTGTCTTAGACCAGAAAAGGCCTCTGTGCAAAATTCACTCAAGATGCACTGTGAGTATTTGGCAGCATATTGTGGTGTTGTTCACTCTGCTGTGCTCAGGCACAGGTCTCAGTTCAGCCCAGCTTTTACTGGATGAGAGGGGCAGCTCATCCTGGCAGCCCGCTTGGCATGCGCGGGCTTTAAATGTCAGGACATGACCCCTTGGTTGTGATAAGGGGTATTAACCCTTTACCTAAATAGGACAAAAAAGACCTGAAGTTTATGGAAAGCCTGTTCTAGTGGTCTGAGTAAAAGCCAGCCATATTCTGCCTGTGGTTTATTGACCAGAAAGAGAAAATCATTAATAGCCATAGGTTGTCTATGTGGAAGAGCTTAAGGGAGAGCTGGTGCCTTTGCAAACTCGTGGGGTGGGTCAAGAGAACAGAAGCTGACTCTGTCTGATGGATAAATACGAGTCTTCCTTCTGCAAGGCTCATCACTACTGCATTTTGATGGGAAAAACAGCATCCAAGATATTTTTGTTGTTGCTAGTCACCACTGCTGGATGGCTTATGGGACTGTCAGAATATACACAAGTAAGGCATAATTGTGGGGTTTGTGCTAAACCCAGGTTTCTGGGCTAAGCACAGGAATCCTTGGGTGAGATTCAATGGCCTCGTTCTGCCTGAGGACAAACTACATGAACATAAATGTCTCTTCTGGCGCTATATATAAAAAAACATATATTTAAAGAAACAGAACGCAAAATGTTTTATAAAGAACGACCTACACTTAGTACCATCCAAGTATTTCCCTGAAGATGAAGAAATGATCCTGAAAATCTCCTTGAGAATGGTGCTTTGTACAAGTTGATTTGGGCATCTGTTGCTATGTATCCAACACCGGTTTGCTGGGCTGAGCTGGTGCCTCTGACTTTGTGATGTTCCACTGCCTTTGAAAGGATTTGGCTTTTTCCAGTTATACTCTATTCTGATATTGAGAGGGAGCTCCTATTAATATATCTTCTTATATATTCCTACATATGATCTTTATAGCTGACTATATATATGAAATAGGGAACAACTCCAACTGGGAGTGGTATGTAAGGAGTCTTTTACTGCTAGGCAACCACTTCGGATCCAAGGCTGCAAATTGTTACTCAGTCTATGACAGCTCTCAACCCCTGAGCTCTTCTGCTGAAACTCGGAAACCAGAGGCATTCTGAAATGAAGGTGAATCTAACTTGTTCCAGAAACAAAGTTAAAATCTTTTCAATGTAGGAAAAATAACAGATAACAGTAGTCAGAATTATTAAATAATAATAATGATAATAGTTATTATTATTAAAAAAAAAAAACAGCAACCCCAGTTAGGTTAGTCTTTTTTCTTTCTTTGGAAAAAGACTTTGAATTTCTGTGAACAAATCTGCTCGTTCATAACAGCTTATCTCAGCACAAATTTTTAGCCAGCGATTTTTGCCAAACTCTCTTTGACTGCCTTGTTTAAACGATCCCTTCAGTTGAATTCTATATTAAACTATATTTGATAAAATATAGATGATGAATCATGGTCATTTCACCCATAGAGTGCTTTAGGTGAGTCCATATATAACATGTACAGGCAGTTTTCCAAGCTTCTTTGTTTTGTTTTGTTTTTTTTTTTTTTTTTTTAATGAGATAAGTTGGTTATATACTAACACTTCCAGTACAGATGTTGGGATTTCTGAAGTCTTATTTCAGCCTTGGCTGCATGTTGTGTGTATGTCTATGTTCTATACACTTATACATACATTTAATTCTGTTCCTTTTGTGGGTGGCTGATCAGAACAGAAAGATGACAAGTACTGAAGAGTTGGTAAAAAATAAGGTGGTTTTTCATCATGTGTCAGGCCCAATAGTACTGGAGAAGCTCTCTATGGAGAACTAAATCTTTAACTGATGTCTCTGAGGGTCTGGTTCCTCCATCATGACCTGCCCTGAGCTGCTGAGAGGTTGAGAATCCTCAGCCTCTATCCAAGTCCTTGGCACCAGAGGGATGCAAATGGACACCTTGTGAAATTAAATAGTTAACCTACATCTCTTTCAGTGATGAACATTTTTCCAATCGTTTCACTAATTATCAAAGTAATAACGAGTAATCAACAATATAAGCTACCAGCAGCAAAGAAGGAAAACAAGACACAGTATATTGCTTTTACAGCTGCACATTTGCTGCCTGCTCCTCCTCCTACCCCCACCCCAAGCTCACCAGATTTATGAAGTCTGGTGATTCTCCATCTGTAGAAAGAGATTGATAAGAAAAAATATCAGATGGTGGTCAGAGGCGAATGACTGGGATAATAAGGAATTTGGAAGATTTACAGAACATGTTGTTGAAGGCTGCATGAAAATCAGTTTCTGAAAATGGGATATGAAAAACTTCTCGGGTTAAAAAAATTATTATAAAGGTGTAGCATGGCACAAGCTGCAGAGCTGTTGGAGTGGCAAGAGCATTTGCCATTCAAATCACTGCACTTGGAAAAGGCGATTTATTTTCACTACAGTGACTTTTCTGTTACCCAAAGCTCAAAGATTAAAAACTATATGCTTTTCTCCTAAACAGCCCTACTGCTAAAGCTGAATGTGTGAAGATTAAAAGCACTGCTTAAAGGTTACTTACGTTGCTAATTACTATTTGTCATTAATGGCCAATCAGAGTATGAAGAATGACTTTGTATCTTTTCCTCCCATGACATGTACTAGTGAGTCCCACTGGCTTCTTACTCTTATGAAGGATTTTCCTTCTATCCATCATAAATAACTACCTTTCTAATTTCCTGGAGTAGCAGCCAGAGAGGTTGAAGTTCTGTACATTCCTTCTCTTCGCGGTGTGCATTTGTGATACTTAGCATTTCTGCTGGGTTACAAAAACCAGATGAACATATAAAATCTTGTTAGGTTTTGATCTTGTTCACTTGTATGGTATGGCACCATCTTTTCCCTGCTCACCTAAATAGAGTTTTCCACACCCCACTTAAGCAAAATCACAACAGTTCCATATAAAGCATCTGTGGTCAGGGAAAAAAAAATCCAAATGGAGATTAGTTACCTCATCTTTCATCAGATGATAATGTGCTCTTGCTCCAAGGCTTCCAACTCCCACACTTGTGAAAGGTGTTTTATAGCTAGCATCAAAGCTGAGCAGGAGAATTCAAGAACCAAATTTTGATCCGTAAACTCTTTCCAAGTCAAGAGTCTCCGTGAACCCATGTTGTCTGGAAGGATAACTCAGGGTTGTGACTGGCCAACTGTAATTTTGTCTGTTTCTCTTTATGAACAGTGTCGACCTCTGGCTGAAAGCTTGATGAGAAGAGGTGACTTGGGAATTTATAACAACTAATTATTGTCCATTTGCACATCCCTCTGCACGTCTGCTTTCACGTAATAATTTCCTTACAGGTGGTGAAAGTGAGCTAAAAGCCATGGCTGGAGTTCCAATAACCCTGAGCTGCTGTTAGTGTTGGTGGCCTCAGTTGTTTTCAGTGCCCAGGTAATTCTGGAGGAGTGTAGGCTGCACTTTGTCCACCTGTTATGTGAAGACAGACTAATACAGCCTCACCCAGGAGTTACAGACTGACTGCCTCTTATCCAGGCTTGCCTGAACATAGCTCCCCAGACGCTCAACGGACGTCTAAGTAAAGCACTGGTAAAGCACTTAGTCACAGGACCTCCCCAAAAGTCTCATAAGCATGTGGATGCCTTGGAAACCCTGCAGCTTAAATATCAAAGCCACCAAGGACTTCCCCAATATAGAAGCCATCAAGTTTGTGTCACTGAGCTTGCCTACCAATCGGGCCTCCTTGATCCACCTCTTTTCTTTAAGATGTACCAGGTGTCCTCATTCTCTCTGCAGAGAGGGGATCCCTTTTAAGCTGATGTATGTCTTGATCTCTGAAAGTAGCTCCAAATCTCTTGTCTCTGCTGCCACAGTAATTTCCATGCTTTAAGGCCTCCAGGGACTGAGGATCCTTCAAAACCTTAAAAGCAATTTCTTCAATATTGACCACTTGCAAGAAACAGGTGTCCTGGATGAAGAACAGAAAAAGGTGCCAGCCTGAATGGAAAACACAGGGTGACACAGACAAGAGGTTTGATACTTCCCTTTTGGCTTACGACTCTCTCAAGGTTTGAGTCCCTCATGTAAATTCTGAACAGGGAATGAGGAAGAGAGCTTTTTTAGGTCCCAGTGGTGACAAGGGGAACAGACGCTCTTGAAGGTTGCCAGAATGCTGACATTTGATAAGCAGCAGTAATGGAAAATTACAGATCTTGACCTCCTCTGGCACAACAGAGGACGTACCAGCACATAACCATCCCAAGGGAGAGGAGCTGTGACTGCACCTGCCTCCAAAGGGCAAGGAGAGGACAAACGTCATGGAGGGCTGGAATTCCTAATGCTGCCAGGCAAGAGAGTGTCCTGCTGGCCTCACCTGGAGGTCACTGGGATGCTCTGTGCTGAAGTCTGAATAGTTTGTCCCTTCAAAGATAAACCCCCTTTTGTGATGGCTGTGCATTGCGGACCTTCCTGCCCAACACGTGCATGCTGAATGCTATTTACCTCCCTTTTTTTTCTTTTTTTTAATCCTCCCCCGTTGCTTTAGAATGAGTTGGGTGTTTAACCTGGCTGTACTTCATGCTCAGTGAAGTGGAGAACTAAAACTAACTGTCTCTCTTGTCCTATATACAGGTGGTAGGGCTGTTCCAATGCTTTAAACAATTGGTGTGAGGAGAAAGACTTACTTCCTTACTGCAGACAGGAGAGTGTCTCTTTCCTGAATAGCCATTCAGAAACACGTCTCATTGCATAGCATCTCTATCCACTTTTATCACTCTTTTGCCTCTAAAATCACACCACATATCCCCATGTTGGTATAGTTTATGCAATTACTGTCTGTGGCCATTGATTTAAATGAACCTCTGACCCACTCCTTCACACTCTGACTGTGTACTCCTCTCTGATCTGGGCTTTTCCCTGTGATTACACTCACCGGTGGCCTTTCGTGACTGTGAAGACAAAAGATATGCGATAACAAGCCCAAGAAGACAGAAGCAAGCTGCTCTATTCCTCCTAAGCCCCATGCTCATTGCTGAGCTGGAGAAACAATCAGTGGATTGCCTTTAGCTTGAGGAGGCTGAAACAGAGCATCAGTGGGATTAGAAGGGCTTAGGGTATTAGGATAATTGGTGGTGCTAATTTCCTATGCTGGAGGCTTCCAGCTGAGTGAAGATACTGCAAGATGCTGGTCTCTGCAGAGCGAGATGCACTTTAGAGAAAAGGAAAGGTAGCTGGATGATGTTCAGGAAGAGGAAAGAGATGCAGGAGTTAGAGTGGCAACATAAAAGGATTCCAGCACAGCAAGATCTGTAGATTTGGTATTAGGTGAAAAAAATACCCTACAAAATAAAGTTTGGTGGAAAGTGGCCTGAGGGTAGAGGAGGAGGGAAGAAAGGAGCAAGGGACTAAAGGCTTCATTTGGAACTTGAACTGGGGAGGGAAAGGGGAGGTACCGTTGTATTTTCTTGATACGTGGGGAAAGAGAAACAAACCCCTGCCCTGTCCTGACTGTGAGGAAGCAATGTAACCTGCTTAGACTGATATCCTGTGTGCACCTTGATCTCAGCCATAGCCTGAGAACAGGATACACAGGTACCTGCCCATCTCTATACTGGGAGCACCAGACATCAGAGCTTGAACATAGCCAGGACTCTTAAAAGAAAACATGCTGGAACTGGGAAGCAAGACTGAGGATGGAATAGCTGAGGGAAAGGGTTTCTAATGTCCCAGGATAGGATGGATCTGTAAGTTTTGTTAGGAGGTTGAAGGAGTTGTGCTGCTGACAGTGAAGAATAAGGGAGGATGCAATGGGCTTTTTAAGGACGGTCCATTACCTGAATTGTTTAGACAGGATGAAATAAATCTTTACCTATACTGGAAGCACATATTAAATGGGACCTTCTAGTCCTTTCCCACTTCAGTGTTCTTGACTCTTGGACTAACTCTTTCCCTTCCTGTTATGTACAAAGATGACCCTGAACAAAAGGAAAGTCTTTACTGATTGCTCATCTTTCCACTGGGTTCACATCCATTCAGCCTCTAAGTGATTGCCTCCATCACTGTGTTCAAATTTGATCTAGCTGATTCCAATCAAACCTGTCATTATCTCGAACTCTTCAAGCACCATGTTGGGTGCCAAAAAAGAGTGCCATCATTTAACCCCAGCTGGCAACTAAGCATTACACAGCCACTCACTCACTCTCCCATGGTGGGAGGGGGAGAGAATCAGAAGAGTAAAAGTCAGAAAGCACATGGGTTGAGATAAAGACAGTTTAATAGGTAAAGCAAAAGCTGTGCACGCAAGCAAAGTAAAATAAGGAATTAATTCACTCCTTCCCATGGGCAGGCAGGGGTTCAGCCACCTCCAGGAAAGCAGGGCTCCATTATGCAGAATGGTGGCTTGGGAAGACAAAATGCTCTAACTCTGAATTTCCCCCCTTTCCTTCTTCTTCCCCCAGATTTTTATGCTGAGCATGATGTCACATGGTGTGGGATGTCTCTTTGGTCAGCTGAAGTCAGCTGTCCCAGCTGTGTCCCCTCCCAACCCCTTGTGCACCCCCAGCCCACTCGCTGGTAGGGTGAGGTGAGAAGCAGAAAAGGCCTTGACTCTGTGTAAGCGCTGCTCAGCAATAGCGACAACATCCCTGTATTATCAGCACTGTTTTCAGCACAAATCCAAAACACAGCCCCATACTAGCTACTGTGAAGAAAATCAACTATATCCCAGCCAAAACCAGCACAGCTGCAGATTCTCAAAGTTTTCTCAAAGGTTTCTCAGGTGCCTACTTGCTCAGTCTTGCCCTTGTATAGATGAACGCGACCCATAAAGTAACGTTTTCCCTAGTAGTGTTAAATGTGGTCCGTTTAGGGCCATCAAGGTATTTTCAGCTAAAAAATTCATTGCTGTAGCCCAGCCCTAAGATTTTTTAAACATCCCATCATTCTTCTTGCTCTCTTAATGTGGTGCATTTTAATTTTGTAGCTTGTATGGCTTTTCTTCAGAGAAAATCTGGGTTTTTGAGGCTTTCCTGTGGTGGACAGACCAAACTCTTAGTGGACCCTCTGTAGCTGCATAATGCCAGCTATAGGAAAGACCATGAATTTTAACCTTCCAGCCCTTTGAGTGTGTTTTTCCTTTTAGTGCTAAGGACAGTAGAAACTTCCTTGCTAGACGTTTCCCCTGTGTCTCCAGGAAAGCTCCTGTGAGCTCCTCACATTTAGCGCCTGCAGAGTTCAGCAAGCAGCTGGTTAAATCCTGCAGAGGCATGGAAGATTACTGTCTTCAAGAAGAGCCACAAATGCTGAAACTTTGTGAGCAAGGCTTCTCTGCTTCCATCTTCAGGGAAGTGAGAAGCGATAGCATATGATTAACTTATGAAGTGCTCGCTGAAGCAACGTCATTAGTTCAAACAGGCCCTTGTGAAAATGGGAACTGCCAGAACATGAATTTTTAACGTCTGGGCTGCATTAAGATCTAAACGTGATGGAGACTAAACTTAGAGCCTGAACTCAGAAAGCAGTGCTGTTATTTGTGGCAGAAGCCAGAGACGGGTTTAGGGGGAAAGTAGCAGAGTATTTTTAAGGGGCTCTTGTGTCAGGGGAAGCTACACCAGTTTTGGGCAGATCCCAGCACAAATTAGACCAGTTTCTAGATGATGAGCACACCTCTGTCTCTTCTTGGCGTCTCCAACAAGCTAATTCTGTTTCTGCCTATAAAAGCTTCCTTTCTATCCATCACTGCATTCACCTTCACTCCTGTGTAGGGAGTGGGTCTATGCTCACCCACTTTAATGTGATCCTTCCTACTTCCAGGCCACCTCTTCCCACCCTATGCTGACTGCTGGTCCCCTCTCTTCACTGCTTTGCAAACACACACCCTCCCTGCCATCCCCACTAGGAAAACTCTGCTCTGAAACCAGGAGCTGGCACTGGAGGGAAACAGCACTGTGCAACCCGAGTGATGCGGGAGATGGCCAGCTAGAGGCTGCCATGGCAACAGCTGGATTTCCTTCATTCCCCCCCCGCCCCGCTTCCCTGGAGATTATACTAAAATGACATAAAAAAATAACAGCCAGGGCGTAACCAAAGAACCCTCTTACCCAGCAAAATCACCTGGCCTTTTTACATGTTTCCCAATGCAAATCCCTAGCATGCCTGCTGTTGGTACAACCACCTTGTGATTGTTGCTTGTACATGGTAAGCAAAAAAGGGGTTGGTTTGCTTCCCCTTGGTGAGGAAGACCTTGCTCTGCACTTCTTATTCTGTGATCTCTGAGCTGAGTGACAGGGTTGTTGTCCAAGGATGTATATAGAGATGACTATGTCTTTTGAGGGCCTGTTGCAGTTGTTTTGTGCAAAGAAGGGCACTTGGGTGGATTTTGGGGTGTGTGTGTGTGTGTAGAGGTGTCTCCACGAGATGTCCCAGTGGTGCTGCTTTTCCCATGACAACCCAGAGGACAGGTAAGCCCAGCTTTTTGGCACAAGGTCGTTACATCTGTTGGTAGCATCCTACCTGTGCACGCAGTCACGTGCAAGTCTACTTGGCACCAGGCAACACAAGTGAGATGTTGCCTGATTCTATGCTTCAAACACAGGAAGAATCTGACTGATGTGCATCTTTCCAAGTGAGATCCAGCCCTTCATCTCTCATGGCTTATTCTGAATGAGACATAGTTGGTGTGCTTTTTTCTCTCCCCCCCCCTTAAGTCCCTTTGTGGCTGTTTGCATTGGAAAACACCAAAATTGTATGGAATGTCGAGTGGAGAAGGAATTCCCCTGAATAAACATGAAATTCACTCCAATTGCAAACTGATTTAATGGTGCATCAGAGAAGAGTGACTGTCTGGGGAGTTTTGTGCAGTACAATCTTTCAGTTTATGCTCCCACATCACAGACCCCTTTATTCCCAGCATCCCCTGCCTGGCACAGCTCCCTTCGGTGTTGCCAGTGATCCCGGGCTCTGTTTGCTACCAAAGATAGAGAGGTATGTGCACCATAGTCCTCCAGCTCTCAAAGCCTAGGTTGGGTCCCTGCAAGGTCCAGGTGGGCTGGCATCCCACCTCTGCCAGCGCCCCTCCATGGACAGACAGATAAAGGGCAACGGATTCCACCCAAATCTCTAAAAGTTATATGCTAGACTTAAGCACTGAAGCACAAGGATGAATATCCCTTCCCTGTGCCTATCAACAGTGATACTAAACTTGAATTTTTTGATTCCTACTTATGTCTCCGAGCCCACTCCATGCTACTTTTGGTGTACATCCCCAGGGACTTTCATTCAGACTGGAGGCCTTGAAATGTCATAGTAGGTCAGGTCTTGGAAGACTTCAAGATTGATTTATGAATGAAGCAGCATCTAAGGGATATCTTAGCAGCTCTTGCAGCAGAATAGCTCTGTCCTAGTCAATGAACCTGCAGCAACAAATTTCAGCTGGGAATATAACCCACAGTGAGACTTGTTCTGTAGTCAAATAATTTCCTCCTAGTACCAGGATGCCCTCATTTTCCTTAAGTCCCAACCTGAACAAGTTTTTAGGTGAATGCTGCTGAGATATTTTCAGTTTCCTGCTATAGTTGCTCATGGGGCTGAGTTCTTTCCTTGGGAGAGAGGGGTTTGGCAGTCATTGGTGGCCAGTCAGAGAAGTGAGGAGTGATAAACACATATGCACATGGGGGGATGCAGTTAATATGGGGCAGGGAAGCTGAATTTCAGCTTTATCTTGAGGATGTCAGATCGCTGAGCTCTGATATTCTCACTTAGTTTCACGCTGTTTGTTTTTCTCCCCCCGCCTCCTCCTCAACAATTAACTTCGCAATTAGACTTAATTATATTCAGTAGCTATTGAATGTGTCCTCTGCCCCAGTTGCTGCTGATGGAGAAATGCAGCAGTTGGGGTGAAAGCTGCACAGTCAGCTCAGCAGACCGTTCAGCAGTGATTCACACGTCCTCTGCATGAGTGAGAACAGGGATCTCTCCTAAATCTGCGGTCTTGTGATTTACCTCTCCTCTCACTCCCCCAGAATTTCACCTTTCTGTCTTGTGTTAGGAGTCAAGCAACTACGCTTAAATATCAGGAAAACCTGGAAGGATCCCTTGTGGGATGTTTTTTTTCCACCAAAGGTAACAAGTTTCAGGACAGTATTGGTCAATAAGAAAGCTGTTTTCTGAATGAATCCAAAAACCAAGGTACAGTCTCTGTTAGTAGAACATGATGTCACAGAATCACAGAATCACAGACTGGTGGGGGTCGGAAGGGCCCTCTGGAGCTCACCCCGTCCCACCCCCTGCTGGAGCAGGCACCCCCAGAGCAGGGGGCACAGGGCCGCGTCCAGGCGGGGTGTGAATGTCTCCAGGGAAGGGACCCCACAGCCTCTCTGGGCAGCCTGTGCCCCTGCTCTGGCACCCGCACAGGGAAGAAGTTTTTCCTCATACCCAGGTGGAACTTCCCATGTTCCGACTTGTGCCCATTGACCCTTGGCCTGGCGTTGGGCACTATTGAAAAGAGTCTAGTCCCATCATCCTGACACCCACCCTTTAGATATTTATAGGTATTTATGAAATCCCCCCTCAGTCTTTTCTTCTCTAGGCTGAACAAACCCACATCTCTCAGCCTTTCCTCATAAGGGAGATGCTCCAGTCCCCTGATCACCTTGGTAGCTCTGCGCTGGGCTTGCTCAAGCAGTCCCTTCTCTTCCAGTCTCTAGGGCACACAGAGATCACCTATGAAGCTGGCAGATCTCAAAGCTGAGTTTGTAAAAGGTTTTTTTGGTACCAAGTATCTTTTGGTGTTACTTGACTCTGAAGTGTCCAGAATTCTCGTAAAGATCTTGGGCTATCAGTGTTAGCATCACTGCCTTTCTTCTGTTGTGGGTAAATGGCTGTGTGCATGTGTGTGCTTGGACATGTGCGTGCATGTTGTCCTTTGTACGACATGCAGTTTTATGCCATGTATCAGTAGCTGAGATAGCAGGTACTTCAGCAGTCTCTTAACAACTTGCCTATTAATACAGTACATGAATGTTAAATTACTTTAATTCCCTTTTGGGACGTGAGTGGCAGTCTTCCTTCAGGGAGGATAGGGTGAGAAGTAATATTTCCAACCCATTATGCAAAGTAAGGATTGCTTTACCTCTTGGAAAGCAAGCATTTTTGTTCAGCACAGCTCGATGTGGAAGCTACTGCGAAGGGCAAGTAGTTTGTAAAATCTGAGTAGAGAGAAAACTTTTGAAGTAGAGGTTCAAGATCTTGCGTGAAAATGACCTTTTGTTGATAGGAAGTTTTTAATGCTGGAGGGTTATCTGAAGAAATAAATTTGGGTGATCCTTGGTCTTAGATTCCCCAAAATAATGATGGTCATTGGATAGGAAGAAGGATATTGTGCGCTGTGAACGTCAATCTGCTTGGGATCAGGTGTGCAAGCTACTTTGGTTTGTTTATAAGCATAATCCACTGATTTTGAAGGAGAATGCAGTTATCTGTCTGATTTGCTGGATCAGAGCCTTTGCTCCTGGAGGACTGAAACTTTTATAGCCAGAAGGCAAGTAGTACTCCTTGCAGTAAGACAGAGACCACATCTTCTCCCTTCCTAAAGGCAAGGTTGGAAGGTGGAGCAACAGTAAACTGAAGCAGCAGCCCTGTAAGTGCCTGGCTGTCCTTGTTCTGTGACTAGAGGACTTCATTATCTTGGGCTGCCAATGTAAATTAATTTTTAATGTATAATACCTCCCCCCTCACTTTTGCTAGCTGGAACTTAACTAAACAATGCATCTCTTGAGATAAAAAGGCAAAAATCCCAGCCATTGGGTCAATTTGCTAGGAGCAGGGACATCAGTCAGACGCAGAACATTGGCCAAGTGCTTCCTTGGGTACTTCATTCAGGGAACCTTGGGGGAAAGCTGAAACCCTCCATCTGCTTGGTGAGAAATCATGCTCAGAAAGCTGAGGATCTGGGTCCTTCCCAAAGAAACAGTCCCTTCTTGCTTCAAATTAGGTGGTCCGTACACTGCGTTGTCAGGAAGACATGGGAATTGATGGAGAATGTATAAATTCACATCCTATTTCTCCATCCCCATCCCCCACTGCGAGTGAAATTTTTTCTTTTTCTAAAAACTTCATTTTTCCCCCTTTTTCCTGAAGCTTATTTATTTTTATATTCCTGTGTTTAGTAATTAAAACATGGTGTCTGGCCAAATAAAATAAGAAATACCCTAAACCTAAACACCCCACATTACCAGAGGCAAAGAAATGCTGGAATTGGCATAAATAACACAGTAGTTCATGAATAATTCAAACTAGAATATACTTGTTATTGTAAGGAGTTATCGCAGCTAATTATAGTCTATTGCTATCGTTCTCTCCAAAGCTCTGGCATTGATCACTGCAGGACATGCCAAATATTTCACTAAAACAAAATATTGTGCTTGATACTTCCCTGTTGATAAGCAGGTCTTTCCCTAAGAGGGATCCCTGTTCTTCACTGGCTTTTGTTCCTTTGATCATGGTGGGTAAGAGATGGAAAAGACCTTTCACTTAACCAACTCGTTCATCTCTATTAGTCCAATTGGTCCCTGCAGACTGTTCTCCCCTGTCCAACCTTGTTCTAACTGCCTTGGCAGCGAAAGGGCTCAGGCTTCTACTGTTCCAAGAAAATAGGGAATATCCTTCTAAGATTTTTCAATTTTTTTTAATATTCTGATTTTTCTTTTTAAATTCTGGGTTTGTTTTGTTTTGTTTTTTCCTTTCCTTTCCTTTCCTTTCCTTTCCTTTCCTTTCCTTTCCTTTCCTTTCCTTTCCTTTCCTTTCCTTTCCTTTCCTTTCCTTTCCTTTCCTTTCCTTTCCTTTCCTTTCCTTTCCTTTCCTTTCCTTTCCTTTCCTTTCCTTTCCTTTCCTTTCCTTTCCTTTCCTTTCCTTTCCTTTCCTTTCCTTTCCTTTCCTTTCCTTTCCTTTCCTTTCCTTTCCTTTCCTTTCCTTTCCTTTCCTTTCCTTTCCTTTCCTTTCCTTTCCTTTCCTTTCCTTTCCTTTCCTTTCCTTTCCTTTCCTTTCCTTTCCTTTCCTTTCCTTTCCTTTCCTTTCCTTTCCTTTCCTTTCCTTTCCTTTCCTTTCCTTTCCTTTCCTTTCCTTTCCTTTCCTTTCCTTTCCTTTCCTTTCCTTTCCTTTCCTTTCCTTTCCTTTCCTTTCCTTTCCTTTCCTTTCCTTTCCTTTCCTTTCCTTTCCTTTCCTTTCCTTTCCTTTCCTTTCCTTTCCTTTCCTTTCCTTTCCTTTCCTTTCCTTTCCTTTTCTCTGTCTCCTCTTTAGAAAAGACTTGCATCCTGGGATGGGAGAAGGATTTATGCATATTGTAGAGTACTATCTATCAGGACATGTGGTTTCCCTGCTGGATTTCCTTTCAGATTTCCCCGTGAGCTGCAAGATAGCTGGGTGTATATAAGACTTTGTGAGTTGTAGACTATTGGCAAGCTGCAGATATTGACTAGACATGAGCTTGGAACTGGAGACGTTTAAGGAATGAGCACCAGAAAATCAGAATATACCAAAGAACTGCCTGTAAAAGAAGTTTTAATGAGCATATTAATCATGAAATGCAGCAAAGAAAGTAAAATGATGTAATAGAAATATTTCATGAGAGAAATGCAAAGGCAGTATTATTTCTATAAAATTGACAAGCAGGGAGGAAAATTACTGATATCTTTAGAAGTCTGAAGCAGCTCAGGAAGGCTAACAGATGGCCAGCCTAGTAGGGGTAAACCTTCCCCAAGCTTCACATATTAAGTTGCAAGGAAGTAAGGGTGTTATTTTACCTGCAAGTGGGAATCTCAGCATGAACATGAGCCCAGTGCCAGCAAAACACTGCTCTAGGGAAGAAATTGCCTATTGTCCAGTCTCTGACATAAGATTTACAGTATGTTGTATCATTGCAAACGGTTGTTGTCCTTGGTCAGACTAAATTTAACTTTCAACCTATTTTGAAATATGAATCAATCTAATATTGCTGTGTGGTAAAGTTGATTCACTTTTTTCCTTCTACACTCACTTGTCTTTGATTCCTTTTCCCCTGAAATCTCTTTTTGGCCTAACTTTGGCTAAAGGCCTGAATCTATAAGGCATAAAATTTATATTCCTAAAATCTACTGAGAAGTCTGCAAAAAATCTATTAATATTATTACCACTACTACCTCCCATATAACGTCATTACTTGTATGCATTTCCCACGAGATCTATGGATAAAGTGAAGACTTTTTACATGATTGCACAGTGCATGATACAGGCTTGCTCCATCATTTAGACTCTTGGATAACCTTAAGAGGTTTAAGAAGCAGAGAGTTTGTGGGTCTGCTCCAAACTCCTCTGAGTGGTTGAAAAGATGGCAAGTAGGCAGGTGTAGTCCTGAGGGCAAGCAGGGGCCATCCTTATTTCAGGGAACAGTAATGGCCTCCTTGGTTTCCCTGACTTAATTCATCAAGCTCTGTCTTGCATCAGATAGGACGGAGGGATATATGAGACAAATGCAGCACATTAGATTTCTTCCAGTTTTTAAGTCAAATTATTTCAGACTAAGGACTTTGTTTATTTCATAGATATATACCTATTTTTGTTGCTTGGAATAAAAAGGAAATATCCTCCAAAATGTTTTCCAGACAGTGACTGGCTTTTTGGGTAGAAAGAACTCACTGTATTGCAGGGAGAAGAAGAAAACTGTGCATGCATTTTACATGAAGAGGTTATCTGAGAACACGACAGCTATAATGAGAGAGAGATCATCTTGCTTGTGGCTGTACAGAGTGGAGGTCAGACAGCTCTGAATTAGCAGAGTCATTAATATTCTACTACAACATAAGGCTGGAAGGGACCTTCTAGGTCATCAAGCCAACCATGTCGTATAATCCCTTTTGAGAAGAGCTGGTGACATCGGAGGCCAAGCAGTGGAGAAAATGCTTCTGGAGACATAAAGTACCAGTCACTAGCCGAGTGGTTAACAGACAATAGGAGAGAGGGTTTTCTTAAGGGCCTTGAGGGAATTACATACCTGACTAAGACATCTTTGAAATTTCCAGTATTTCTAAAGTAACTTCTATATTCCTTGCTGTGTTTGGGGATGAGAGGCCTGACTCTCCATTAAGCATCTTGTGGTATCAAACTTTGCAACACTGGGAAATGTGTTCCTACACGGATCAGCGCAAGCTGCTAGGTACAGAGCAAAGATGTACTAATCCTGCCTGCTCTTCGGTGCCCTCAGTTCTTCCTGGAGCTGAGGGTGCTCAGCCCTGAGGAGATCATCCCCTCTGGGGTTGTCTCTGAGCTGTGAAGGACACATAACCTTGACCATTTCTGAAGCACAGACACAGGAGATAGTGTCTCAGAGCAGGGAATCGAGCTGCCACGTTTTTTTCTTGGGAATCCCACTTGATTCACATCTTAGCTTTCCCTGAGTAGAATTTTAATTCCTCTCTCCCTTTGTTCTCATCCATGTAACGTGCTAAGATAATTACATTTTTATGTCTCACAGGGATGTTGTGAGGTTTCTCTAACATTTATCAAGTGTTTGAAGATCTTATGAAGGTAGAGTGTAAGTACCAGAAATTGCTAATGGTCTTGATGAAGATCCTTCCTTCGAGCAACATAGACAAATTCAAGCTGGAACTACAGCAAACATTTTTAACAGAAAAATTAATTAACTGCTACATCAGCTTCCCAAGGAAAGCGGTCGATTTTCCATTGCCAAAATCTGTAAGTCAAACCTGCCTGTCTTTTTGAAAGGCAGGTTCTAGCTTAACTACCAGGTATTTGGTTCAATGCAGAAAGCACTGGATGATGCAGGTGACAGATATGATGATCCTGTAGTTACAAATGTACCCCCCACCTCTGAATGTTTTATCGGGGAAGGAGGGAATCCCCAGCAGATTTTTCTGCTAGTGACAGGTTCACCAGGTCCCCTCCTCAGGGTATGGTCCTTGTTCCTTCAACTAAGTTTCCATTCACCTTGTGACACCAGCTCCTAAGTACTGTTACCTTATTTGGGGGCACAATGGTTATTCTGGGAGCCACTGTGACATCACTTTTGATGCTTTTTTAGATGACAGACCGCTTTCAATGTTAGTTTTCCCTTCTACCTCTGGGTGGGGACTATGTGTTGAAAAAGTTCTGTCTCAAGACAAAGAGCAGGCAAGTGACGTCATGCTCTAGCATGGCCGGTGCTAGAAATACAAGCAGAGCACAAGTACCTGTGAAGGTGTTTTATCACTGTATTTACCCTCACTCTGTTTTCCCTTATTCCACATGCTGCTGTGCCAACAGTGCACAATTCTGTTTTCTATTTATACCTAGTATTTTGGGAAATGAGGCTCTCCACTTCTTCTGATCTCTACCCGAGTGCATTTTCCTTCACGTCTTTATGAAGTTAGAAAGAACACAGTCAAAACTGTTTTGCTTTCACGTTCCACGTACTCTCAGCCTCCCTATGATATCTGCTTGGGATTTTAGACAGACTTCTATCTCAGGGTTGCCACTTTGTGGCCAGTGGGCTAGATTTAGGTTTGGGAAATGTGTATTTGGCAACGGATAGTATCCACTTGTCAACTGTGCCTGAACACAGCTAGGTGCTTTGGTCATGTCTGGTGGTAATATTCGAGTGAAGGAAGGCACTGGACCTGGTGACAAGCGTGCCTTGGTCCCATAAGTCACCTTGCCACATCTCCTGCGTACACAAGAGGTTACCAAAACAAAATCCTCATATGACTTTCTCTTCTTCTTTGTGAAAGAGTTTGGACTGCCTTGTGCCCCAAAAGCAAAATATGCTTTTTTTTCCCTAAACCACCCCAAATGGTCTTCAAAGATCAAACATGATTTGCTAGTTTATATCAGATTTGCAAAGTCAAGTTCCTCCTACAAAACTCTGTACTAAAGAGCAGCATTCAAATAACAAACTGGAGGTTAATGTCTTCCAATGTGACGGTTGAAGTTAGGTTTTAGGAGAGGAAGGAAGGCATTACATAAACAACAACTTGGTTATTCTTACTACTATTTTGACGGGGATTATAACATGAACTATGATGAAACAGAGTTGAGAGGTGACCTTTGTGCTGGAAGGCGGGGTAACAAAAGCATCTCATCAAAAAGATCACATCGGAAAAAATTAATTTGATAGTGATGATAGAGTAACTGCTACTGTAAATACAATTTTCTCTATTTTTAAAGAAACATTTGCTTTCCAGACACACAATCCAACATTGCACTAACTGGCAGCTTTGGTGTTTAAAAATGGATTGTGTCGAGACAAGGTAATACCCAGAGGCAAATGTGCTGTTAGGAAAGAGCTGTACAGGTTTATATTAAAGTCGCAAAAGGGCTTTGTGACTGTCAGGAGGCAGACAAAGGGCAGTCTTAGATCTTGCCAACTCACTTAGTTGGAGTTTGCAGAAGTCATCTTCTGTCTTATGGCTACATGGACTAAGTTTCAAAAATACGGGAGCTTGGAGGATGGACTCTCATGTCCTTATTTTCATTATGTTCAGGCAAGTCTTGGGGGTGCTTAGCATTCAAGCAACTGGACTAGTTTTAGGCTGTGACAGTTTTTGGCTGAAGAGATTTCCTAGCATATACCAAATAAAGGTGCTTTAAAGATGTTTTTGTCCTCTGTTGCCTTCTCCTATGGCTTCCAACAACAGAAGATAATTCCTCATTTTTCTTTGTCATGTGCTGCCAAATCTATACATGGCTTTAGGTGTTCAGGTGCCTCTGGGACACCTGAATAGGAGATATAGTTACTTTTATGCATCTAACCCCCATGATGGGAAAAACTGAAACCATATTTCTCCCTTTCATGTACTGGTTGATTCCCTGAACACAGCTAAGTGAAGGGAGGTCCTTGCAGCTGGGCAGTACAGAAAATAGAGGACCCCTAGGCTTCCACTACACAAAATTATTTTAAAGCCAGAAGGGAAAGGATGGTCTGCCATCTGTGTGGAGCGGACCAGAGAGCTTCACTCAGCAGTTTCTGAAACAGTCCCCTAACTCAGGCTGAGCAGGACAATTACATCCCATCCCAGTTCAATATTTCCTAGTGACAGAGAAGCTGCTGCTCCTTCTGTGATTAGCTACCACAGTTTAGAAGACACACACACACAAAGTCATTGGTACTCCTATTTGTAATCCATACCATAAGCTAATGCCAGGTTTTATCCATGTAGCACTGATGGAGGGGTTAGGTGAAGATCTTGGTTGGTAGAGGTTGTGTCAACCAGATTAGTAGAGGGGCTGGATATAACCGGGTTCTTCATCTCACACATACCTTTCTGCTCTGCCTGCAGAGATGCTGCAAATACCCATGTTCTCTCTTTTCTTTGTCTATAGGCTTTTCTAATAGAGACAAAGCCACCTTCATCCCTTCTCTCCTTGGGCTCCTTCCAGCCATCTCCAGTTCCTCCTTGCACCATAGATCCATTATTCCCTGTCTTGGGCAGCAAAAAAAAAGTGAGTTTCATTTATTTTTAGTGCAATTTTTTACCTCCACAAATTAATGTCAGGGAAGAAAAAGGGGAGGTACCACCTGCCTCATCTGCCAGGTCATATGTTTTGATCAGCCTGCTGCATGGGCTGTGAGACTGTGAAGTAAAGACTTCAGAGACCTTTCTGGATGTATGGCATAGTCATCTGCAGTCCCTGAAGAATAGATTTAATGGTTTAGATGATCTTTACCAGACCTTTGTGCCAGGCTCTTCCCCCCCTGCCCAGTTTTCCTTCTTTAAAGCAGCCTGTCCACTCACTTATTTCTAGGTTTGTAGATTTTGAAAACTCCTCAAGGTTTTGTGACCATTCTTTGTGACTGGTTTGGACTGGCTGCCAGCAGCCTGCTTTCTGCCTCTGGGGTTTTGCCCCTAAAAAGGGACAGACCAGAATCTGTTAGGTGTGTCTCCTCCCGCTCATTTTGCTTTGAGACCAGTCCCCGGTGCAATACGCAACAGGACGTATCATCTCCACATGGCATTGTTGTCATGAAGGGCAAAGGACATCTGATCTCCATCCATTATGGCAAGGAGAAGTTTGTGCAGAATGCAGACTTGATGCTGAGAGACAGGAACCTTGTTAATTAAAATGTCAGTGACTCAAATCCCCTTAAGGTGAGGGAGCTGCATTTTTTATTACCATTGCTGATAATGATACAGTCAGCTAGTACCTTGTAGAGGCATAATGCATTTCATTTATCTTGACAAAGCCCACACTCTTTGCACGCTTCCTCTGTGCCTCCTATATGACTCTTTAAGACAATCGTGAAACAAGGCTAGAGATGGAGAGAAAAGGGAAAAAAAAAAAAAAGAGGTTTTTTTCTTTTTTCTATCCTGTTAGATAAAAGCTGTTCTTTATCATTCTCCAAATTTTGAACCTGATATTGGAAATTAACGTCAAGCTCATAGAAGGGGAGGAACAGCCCAGGGGGAAATGGGAGCCACGCAGGAATAGAGGTGAAGCTGGGAAAATGCTAAGATAACTGCTCCAGAATGGTTTCAAAAGGGGTGACTTGTGTCTTTAGTTATGACTTGAACGATCTGAAAAAAACTCACTTTTTAACCAGCTCTTGCAGTGTTGCAAGTATCTACTTCTCTGCCCTATTGTACCTTGTTAACTGCAATGGATGTTGTAAACCTGCCCTTCTTCTCTTTATAAAGGATGGAGGAAAGGGGTGTAAAAGGAAAGACTTTAAAAAGTATCATGGAAGGGCAAAAAAGCTGTGGCTAAAACTGTACCCCGTTTTATAGGGCACTTTACAAATACACAGGGACATGTCCATAATTTATTTAGAGCACCAAGATTTCAATGGAATCATAGTGCTAGGGTTCATAGTGCATGAACTCTATTTTGCCTCTGCTTTGCCAAAAACAAGCAATGAAAAATGTCACCACAGTTTTTATAGGGCAGAAAATGCTCAGAGCTTTCTCATTCCAGCTTGGCAGCCTAATTTGGAGGCAACACTTCTTTCTCAGCTACTTAAGCACCTGCAAGATCCCACTATAGCAGTAAGCATGTGCTTCAAAAGCTGCAGTGAGTGCAAACTCAGCTTTGAGGTAATGGGCCTTTTCAGGCCTTGAGATACAAAATATTTCTGTCAGGACAGCATCTATGAGTCAGGCTCCAGCAATTCTGATTCCACCTGGGAGTAGTTCCCACAAAGGCCAGCCAAGTCATTAACAGTCTATGACTAATTGCCTGTTGCAAGATGGGCGTAAAGCAACTTCCCTTTGAGACAGAGCTCAGCTTGAGCCCTGTTGTTGGTTTCTTGTCTTGGTGCATTTAGCCAGGATTTATCTGCTGTCTTGGTATGGTCATTCATGGCAATTCTGGTCACAGGGTGGACCAGGAGAAGCTCTGCTTAAAAACCTTGTCTTGGCATGACCTCTGTCCCTGGTAATCAAGGTGTATCATGAGATCCATAATTGAAACCTGCCCCAGCAGCCTTTGCACATGTTTGCCATTGCAGCTCTGCACGTGCAAGAATCCCATTAGCATCATCCCACTGTTGCTAGGAGATGACATTGTCTTCGGCTGCGCCAAACCGTGACTCAGCAGGTTGTAGTAGCATGTTTTGTTGTTGTGAGAGAGGAGGCATCAACTCCGATCTGTAGAGATGAATCTGAGGCGCAGAGCGAATGCCATATGAGGAAGAAAAGGTCGAGCAGGAGAAGGGCCCTGAGGTTGTGCTGAGGAGCAGGAGGAATTTTTAGGAGTTAAGCCTCACAATTTCAGAAGTACCTAAGAATGTGTCTGCATTAGCACAGCACAGAGCCATAAGGATACCCCATTAAGTCCTGCACAGATCACCTCACGCTTTGGGAGCATCTCGGACATGTTTCCATGGCTTACCCAAGCAAATATAAGCTGACGATAAGGCTAAACTCTTTCTGGGCCTAGCCAGTTCCCTTTATGTGCTGTGTGCATGGAGACCTTGGATGTACCTTCCACTGGAATTTAGTGTGGTTATTATTAACTTTGGTAATTAGGGGAGAAAGTATGCGTCTGATATTTAATATATTTTCTAGTAAAGAGCTCTGCAAGGCTGTGACTTCGTACTCCAAAGGAGGAGAATAGGTAAACTTATCAAAACCCTAAAAATCCAAGGTCTTGTATGAATATTTACTCATATTTTGTAAGAAACAGCAGATATCTGATTATCCTGGTGTTTTAGGCTCTGTTATTAACCTCTTGTATGCCAGACATGAACAATGCATGCGATAATCACAGTTTCTGTTGAGCTACCCAGGCTTCAGGAAACTACTGCAGTACCAATAAATAGTAAGAACAGAGTGAGTATTTCACTGGCAGGAAAAACAGATTCTGGAAGGGAAGAGAATTAACTCGTACTGATTTTTACCCTCACAGAAGAGTATTTCTGACAGCAGGACTATTGTACACTGCCCAACAAGAAGCAGAAGCAGCAATCTGTGACTGCTCTGACCAATATCACTAACCAGCGTGGCAGCCCAATAACTCTTCTTCTTATTTGTAATGAAAGTGGCATTGAAAAAAAAATTGCATTCACCAAGGAACAAATAATTGAATAAGTGAAAATAACTAATAAATGTGCTGGAATCCTAATCTCTCAGTAGGGAAATATACAAATCGTATCGGATCATTACCTGAGGTTAACTACTTGCTAACTTCTACCTTGGGACTCACATTTCAGTGTGGACAGGCAAAACACTGGAAAATGAACACTTGGGCAGTCTTTCCTGTCCTGGAATGAGTAGATAAAATAAGCTGTTGCTACAAACCTTGTCCTTTTGGT
This sequence comes from Phalacrocorax carbo, assembly GCF_963921805.1. NCBI lineage: Eukaryota > Metazoa > Chordata > Aves > Suliformes > Phalacrocoracidae > Phalacrocorax > Phalacrocorax carbo. Next base: position 2,970,953 of record NC_087514.1, on the reverse strand, counting down.
CTCCTCTGGTTCATATGCATGCTTTCGTCTTACAAGTAGAGAATCAACTGAATACACTTCTTCAAAGGTTTGTCCAAAAATGTCTTGAGATCTTCTTCCTGATAGGAGAGGGAGGCATGCTGTACTGGATGTAATGCGGCTAGGATACCACTCTTTGTGACAGAGTAACAGAGCCTATTTTCCTGCCCCTGAACCACAGCTGCTCTGTGAGAGATGCATATCCCCTGCAGCAGCAGAGGAACCTCTGTAGAAAGCCACTGCTGTTTTTGGACTGCTGCCTCATCTCCCTGCTGGCGAGTTTCTCTCCTGGTCTTTTAAATCGTTGCCTTCTCTGTTCCTCTCACTGAGAGTTAGTTTCTGATGGATAGTGCTGACACGTACATGGATGTGGTCTTCCTGCCAAGTTGATGGGTGACAGTTTTTAGGGTTTTGGTTATGCCCAAAGTACTTTGCTTAGGAGGCTGCCAGATTTGTATTAACTGTCAGACAAATGACAGAGGTCTTTGCGTAATGATCCTGACAGCACTTTTCTGGGTTCACCATCTAGATGACTCCAGGACATACGAAGCAATCAAATCCCTTGTCTACGTGATATATGTAAACACAGTCAGCTGTACCCCGTGTACAAGAAGTGAATTAGACCTTTGGACTCTCTGAATTAGATAGAGGAGAAGAGCTATGCCCAAGATGGACCATCTCAAAGGAGGAACAAGAGGCCAGAGCATCACAATAGCTCTGACTTCTACAAATTGCTGCTTTATACCTGATACTTTCCTTTTCTGCCCAAGTTCTCCTTAAAGGGTGAAATGTCTTATGTGTCTATTACAGGGCTTTGTTTAGGAAGAATCCTCCTCCCTCCCCAGCCTTCCGAATGACTCAATAATTACTTTAACTGATTCAACGCTCCCCCTCAACCTCCAACCACCCCCCTCGCCACCATTCAACTTTAACACAAGACCACACTGTTTCTCAGCTTCCAATGTGCCTGAAGCTATTCAGGCCACTTGTTCCTCTCTGAATGGAGCTGACAGAGCTGCTTTTGTACAGAGGCAATTTTGGATTTAATTGGAGGCCTACTGGGGGCAGGGCCGGGGGGGTGGGGGAGGGAATGGGGTCACTGGGTCAGTGTTTTGGAAAGATCACATCAAAGGAGAGACCAAGGAGAAAATGAATGTGGGTTAGATGTTTGGGAAGAGGTTTTGTGTGTGTTCGTGTATGTAAGGGCTGTGCTCCACATCTTCCAGAAATGATCATGATACCTATTTGGCATCAGAAAGCAAACCAGGTCAGGCCCGGGGCACATGGCTTTAACAGCCATTTTGAATCTATAATGACAGATCCCAGGGTCCTTTCTGCAAGGATCACAGAATAATTCAAGCTGTGGTGAAGGAGGTCTGATGGCAGAAAGGTCATTAGCTTCAGTCCATCCCCTCAGGTCAGGCATTCATCATGCACATTAAAGGAGCTTCGTTAAATTCCCTTCTCCAGTTCGGCATCCCTCCCTGGAGATAAGTTCAGCTTCAGTCCTGTCTATACCACTTATGGGGCACAGTTCATGCCAGCACTGTGAATGCACCACAAGAAAGGAAGACCTTTTTTTCTAGTGAGGCACATGGTAAGTCACGCCATGCTTTGAACTAGCGCAGTCTTGCTGTGCAAGGGGACCATAGGTTGTAATCCACACGAAAAATGGTCGTCAGAGAGCTGGCATAAAAGCATTGTGACTCTCTTACTTCACTGCTCAGCTTCTTTTTGGACCTCCCCACTTTCTCACCCGACTGAAAAATACAAATTAAACTGGAAAGAATTTTATTGATTGTGCTGCAGAAAAGCCAATATAATCCTGGCAGAGCAAGGCCACAGCCCAACAGAGACTCAGTAAAGATATTTGTGCAAAAAGAAACCCTTTTCCATCTCAAAAGCCTGATGGAGATGGCTTGAGATACAACGGGTAAGACTGCTTTGAGTGGTTTAAAAAATTCCCCCTCTCCACCCCTGCCAATCCTCCCATGTCCACATCACCTTGAGGTCACGTCCCTTCAGCTGAGGGTTTACCAGTCCTGGTCCCTACTTCTTTTTTGCTTGAAATCCATCAGAGTGATGGCTATCAATTTGCTGACCTGGCTGACTTCATTTTTAAAGGGCTGGAAGCACCAAAAAAGTAGCCTTACCTCCTCTTAAAATCCTCCAGGCTGACAATAAGCAAGGAGCTGACAGTGCCCTTGTACAGCTCCAAGACAGACATCTGCTGGGAGCATGTGCTAGAGGGGTGATACATAATTTAGAAGTAAAACAGCAATTGTGCTATTATCCTGAGGATGCACTTTAAAACCTGACATCTCTTGCCAGCTGCTCCAGGAAGGAGCAGAGTGAAACTACCAAAGCACGGTGACCAGGAGGAGCTCCTCTTTTTTTGTAGGGGTGCAGGGGCATGGCCTCAGTTGAGTGAACAGAGACAGGGTGAAAAGCTGTTTAGTCAAGCTTGTTATACCCCTGAGAATTATGTTTCCACACAGCATCACATCTTTTCTGTGCTTCTTTCGGTTATGGGCCTCCAGCTACATGCCCCTCTGGGATGCCTCCGCTGCTATTTCACACCATCCCTCTGGACGCAGATCCCAGTTTCCTCTAGGGAAACAGGGAGAGGTGTTTACGGATGTCAGAGACCTGTTGAGTTACATTTTCATCTGCAGTCCACCAGACCCAGCTCTGGCAGCATTAGTCAGATGGAAGTAACACAGTAACACAGAAGCCTTTGCTCTATTCCCCTTACCTATTTGAAAGCAGAGAGGCTGACATTTATACGGCATTAGCAAGCCTGGCTTTAGCATTAGATCTGCTCTCAGATTCACATCAGCTATTGTATTCCTCTCCTTGACAGCTACTTGGTCTCAAACTGCTTGTTTCTGGGATGGCAGCAGGTAGGGGACGGTGGCCTTGCCATGCAAAAGGCGATGGTGGTTTGGAAGAGGCAGAGAACATCTTCTGTCCCCTCTCAGCTTGAGGGAGAATGCATGAGGCTGCCTTTTCTTACTACATTTCTGGTCCCAGGGCATTTAAGGTTACAGTCCAAGCCCAGGAGGCTGCAGTGTTTTAAGAACCACCCTGTGACACAAGTTGCAAGAAAATAGGGGTGACCTGTGCCAGGCAATTTTACCTCTGTATCTTTACTGGAGTGCCCTTTGGAGCACTGTTCCAGGCTCTGATTGCACATAGAGCTGGCAGTAGGAAGGCCTTGCTAGACCAAGAACATGAGTATGGCTGGAAAGTCATGTTAATCCGGTATGCATTGATCACAACAAGACTACCTTGTGCTACTTCACGCTGATGGTGCTGATAGTTGGCAGCTGGGTACCAGCCACATTGCAGGTAATGAGTGAAGAACTGAACATGCCTGGTCAAGGCTAGCTGCAGCAGAGGAGAGCACAGAAATCTGCTTACCTCCATCCCGAGAGGCAGCTGGCAGATCAAACTTAGGCATAACAAGCACAGAATCACAGAGTGGTGGGGGTTGGAAGGGACCTCTGGAGATCACCCCATCCCACCTCCTTGCTTGAGCAGGCACCCCCAGAGCAGGGGGCACAGGGCCGCGTCCAGGCGGGGTTTGAATGTCTCCAGGGAAGGGACCCCACAGCCTCTCTGGGCAGCCTGTGCCCCTGCTCTGGCACCCACACAGCAAAGGGGTTTTTTCTCATATTGAGGTGAAGCTTCCTGTGTTCCAGTTGTGCCCATTGCCCCTTGTCCTATCATTGGGCACCACTGAAAAGAGTCTGGTCCCATCCTCTTGACACCTGCCTTTCAGATATTTGTAAGCATTGATGAGATCCCCAATCAGTCTTCTCTTCTCCAGGCTGAACAAACCCAGGTCTCTCAGCCTTTCCTCATAAGAGAAAACCCTGGCCTCTCTGCAAGGCAGGCCATGGCATACATCAGTGCAGCACCTCGGAGGACGGCCAGCAGCATAACTCGTGCTTGGCAGCATCCCACAATGCAGAAGGCTCTTGCTGACTTTAGCTTTGGCATAACAAGAGAGATATGCTGCTTCCCATCAACCTCTGGGTCACACAGCATTGGACTCCGTTCCTGGGATGGGAGGGCATGGGTACACACAGCGTGCTTAAGTTACTGCCAGCTGGGCTTTTCGTGGTTCTCAAAATTCAGTGATTAACCAACGCTGCACATAGTCGAAAAGTTGTTATTCCCGGTGGCTTCGGATGAGGAGCAAGGGAATAGACAGGTTGACATTTGTTTCTCTAAAACCTTCTCACCTGGGACCATCTTTTTAAACAAATAAATAAGAGTTTGGTAGGTATCTGCAGGGGAATGAAGAGAAGCAGTGCCGATCCAAAGCCTTTATTATAGATTGAACCTCCTAAAATGACTGTGTTTAAAGAGAAAGCATTCTGCCATTAATAAATCAGATGAACACCTGCATTTTCAAGGCTAGGATGTATCACCAGTGTATATATCTCCACCGAGACTATAGACTGTCACAGAAAGTATAATTAATGAGCCTTTAGCATTGTGAAGGTGTTTGGTGCTGTATATATACCTTCTAAATATGAGTCCTGGTATACCAAAACATGACCCCGGCATCTCAGCTAATATTCTTTCACTCAGATGCCAAGATCTAATGTCCAGGCATAAGTGTGAACAATCACCACAGCTACAACTGCTATTTCCCAGCACTGGTCCATCAGTATTTAATCTGCTGCTTTATAGAGCACCGTAGGGGATCCCCAGAAAGGAAAGCAGCTGCAGCCAAGTTCTGCTCCAAAAAGTATTTTCAATTGAGATGCCTATTAATCCAGGCATTAAGCATTAAATGACGTAAGAGTGAAGCTGGAGGGCTGATATGCCCTTCTACCCAGGGCAGGAAAAATTTCCTTTTTTATTCCTAGGATAGTTGCTGTAAAAGACAGCCCTACAGGAGTCTAAGAAATATGTTCCAGGACTATTTTTTTTTTCTCTCTCTTGAAGTGGCAGCTGTCGGCTTTTTATTTTTTCCTAAGCCAAGATACTGTATTTAATTTCTTTGGTTGTTGCAGTAATTGGTTAGGTATCCACAGACAACAGTCAATTGAGTATTTTCAGTGCGAAAAAAGCCTGGAGCTCTACGTCTGTGTTTCCAGCCATTTCCATTCAGACAGTTTCACTGTTTGAGCTTGCAAAGAGAGAATGTCTCCAAAGATGGGTTGGAGGGATCTCCTAGGAAAATGGTTTGCTTAGACAGCAGCAAACTACAACTCACTTTAAGGATCCCTGTGTGACCCTGAAAAACTTGTTCCACGTCTCTGTGCCTGAAGCCCCAGTTTGGAACACTGAAGCAGGTGAAGGGAACACTGAAGAAGGCAAAGCTCTGCCTTCTTTCACGGAGAGGTGGTGAACTCTTATTTTTGACTTGCAAGAGCTCATTCAGAGCAGAGATTGACATGTAAGACTTATTCACTCTTCACCTGAGGAACAGCGGCCAATGAACCTTACAGACCATAGAAAGGCAGGTGCTGCTTGATCATCTTGAGTCCATCTCACAAGGCTTACCCTGTTCTGAGAACAGTCCAGTGTGATGGAGATCAGACAAGTTTAGTGTGACTACAGCCAGAAGTGTGAAAATAATAAGAGCTAATTCTCCCCCAAGCAATTCCCCATCATTTTCTAAGCTACATCATCAATATAACCCTGTATATTGTGTTTTTCTTTTTGTACTTCCTACTTTCCAGCAAGCGAAACCTGAGATGAGATGTTTGGTATCTCCCACAATGACAAGTTTTAAAACCCCATTGGGTATGTGATGTCTTGATTTTTTCTAATTTTTTCTTCTTCTCATGTGTTTGAAGGTAAAGTGAAGAGGCTGAATACATGAGCTGGGATGATATCAGTGTTTAAGGGTAATATCAGGAAGCTGTTCTCACCTTCGCGTGTTGGCAGGGTGTACACAGCGATAACATAACCTGTTCACCCATCTTGGTAAGAGGCATAATATTAGGATTCAATCTTTGTAAAGGTTGGGTTTCTGACCCCACTTTCTTCTAGGATTCCAATCTTTGAATGCTCTAATGATATTAATTCCAGATTAACACATTCAAGTGGTTGCTTTTTGGAAACAGCAGCAGCAGATGAGAAATATTTCCTTATTTGACTCATTGCTCCTGCTGCAATCCAGATCATATCAGGCTTGGAAAGTTATTTTTGACTCTATATAATGGACACTTTACACAGAAGATGGATTCAGTGCTTTTGTAAAATAAGAAGAAGAATAGACAGCAATAAATTGCCTGAAAGCTGAAGTAATAAAGTATCTCATTGGACTGTCTGGTCTGCAACTTGTTTTTCTCTCCTCAGAATGGAAATACAAAATCTTGTCTCCTCTCTTTCATCTCTACACTCCCTTCACTTTCCTCTTAGACATGTTGATTCTTCTGCCTTCAGAAAGAAATTGTTGTTCCCTGAAATTGTTTTGTTTGCCTTTCATGACTGCATCACCTGACAATTCCCTTTCATCATCTGCCAATTTCTTTTATAAACTTGCTCTTTAATCGCTGCTCAGACTTCTGATCAGCTTTTGCCTAAGCACTGCTTGGCTCCCAGTCCATCCGAAACCCACTGGCTTTAATAACAACACAGCATGACGTGAAGATTATTTGTAAATGTGTTTTTCTGATCCTGTGTTATGAATGAACATAATGTAAAAAGGCACGTTCACTTCCCACCCTGCCGAAGGAATTAAAATTGCAGTTGTTCTGAAGGAACACTGTTCATGATCACATCTCTCAGCACACAACGGCTCTGGCACATAGTGGACTTCACTGCTGTGAAGGATGTCAGTCTTGGGGTTTTTTTTCCACCTGCAAGGCACCTATCCATGGGAGGCCGTTCCTTCTATTGTTATCTGTATTTGAAGACCTTTCTGGTAATCTCTCTAAGTCAGCTTCTCCACCTCCTCACTAGTTTGGTCCTTTGAGTTTTTGGTCACTGCAGAACAAACTCTGATGAACACCCCCATCTAACATGCTGGCCAGTCACCTTCTGCATTGGTCAAATACCCAGTGAGTATACACTGGTTGTTTTCCAGTAAAATGCTGGTTGAAATTGCAGTATTATTTATTTTAGGAGTTCATGTACATCTCAAATGTCCAGAAGTCACAATTTGCCAAGGTAGTCATTGCAGTAACCCATCTGGAGGGTCCATGGAGAGGTATCTACAGTTCAACTGATGAAATATGTACAACTTCATTGACTAGATTTTCTAGTAATCTAGTTTTTTAGATTACTACTGACTACATCGGGAGACTACAGACTTGTTTATATGGAAGCACCTACCTTGAAAACAGATAAAGTTAGGAAATAGAATATCTACTGTCTGTATCCATCAGTTTCAGACCCTGATTTTGGGAAGTGAGGTCTGAGAACGCTGTGTGGCTCTCGTACATGCCCAGCTTTTGATATAATCGGACTCAGTAGTTTTTCAGGATATCTTATTATGTGTTCAAAAAACATGTAGATGCGGCACTTCAAGACGTGGTTCAGGAGGCACGGTGGTGTTGGGTTGATGGTTGGACTTGATGATCTTAGAGGTCTTTTCTGACCTTAATGATTCTGTGATTCTATATTCGTATACATACCATTGTGCACTATCATTAGCTGTGAGATAAAGAACAAACATAATCTTTCTGGCTGTTGGTCAAACTTTAGTCTAAGCTTTAATATGTACACCATGCTTGGAAGGACCTGAGCAAGTGAATATCTGCTGGTGAAGCCTGGTCCATCCTGGTTCAATGTACCTAGACAACCAAGAGAGGCCTGAAACTCCTTTTCTAAATATGTCTGGAGATTGGGCTCAGGAATTTTCTTGGAGTAGGTTGGTGGGATCACTGTGGGTGGAGGAATTGAAAACATGGCTACATGCACATTCAGTGTGTTGACTCACCATGTGCTAACACGGGATGCTAACACTGCTCCATGCCTCTGGTGTTCTTACACCAGAATATTTTTGTGTTTTGGGACTCATACACATCATGGAATATCATAAAGGAAACAGAATTATGAGAAAGTGCTCTAGCATTTATTAATCAACTTTTCCCAGGGCCAGTCCCACTACAGTTTAGTGCCATGAATGTCAGTTAGGTGCCTGGCACATTTTCCAACACTTTTCTCCTGTAGCCGGTATACTCTTTTCCAAGGCCATGCAGATTGTTGCAGATCACAGCTTCTGTGTTGGGATGAAATCTTAATGGTCGTAACCTTTGGCCTGCAAGATGAGGCAGGATAACCACATTTCAAGTGCCTCATTGCTTTCCTGGTATTTCTTTGAGCATGTTTTCTTCCCAGGCTCTCCTCCCAGGGCACAGCTTCCATGTGCCAGTCATGTAAAAGAGCGTTGGTCTAAACTTCTGTGTTCTGGACCAGAGTTGAACATGCAACTTTTTATACTTTCAGGATCTGAGTCGCCTTTCTGAGCTTTGTCCTTCATTGTGCTTGGATTAAACTGAGTACTTACGACTCGTTGGTTAGTTGAAGTTAAGATCGAGTTTTGATCACTGCATGTTTTATTAGCAAGAGATGCAGCGGTACTATTTCAGTTTTAATATTAATCTCTAGCATTTGTTTGCTGTTTTGAAAGGATCCTCTGATTTTATAATCAGAGTGAAGTATCCATCTTGATATATGGGGCATGAGGCTAAGAAAGAACCCAAGAAGTTATCCAATGCAGTCCCATCACTGAGGAAAGTTAAACAACAATACAAATAAACCATATTATATGTTTTTTTTGGGATGGAATGTGGTCTTATCATTCAACAATAAAACTGTTCATCAGGGCCCCATGATTTTCCTTCTACCTCTGCTACTAACTAAATAATACAGCCAAAAGCAATTCACCTTGTTCCCTATATATTGTTCAATGTAAGATAGGATTAATATTGCTGTCTCTTGGATGTGTTGTGCAGGTGTGTTGTGATGGAAGAAGCCTCACTGTATGTAATGACTCTTAGTTAACCTAGGTAGATATAATTAGGAAACATGGTGCCAATATTTAAACAAATAATAGCTGTTCACAGGGACAACCTTACAAGAAATCAATAAAGAGTGTGTCCTAGGGAGGCTTTCACATTGCTGTGATACTTCTGTCTTGCATAACTAGTTTCATCTTTAGATAAAAAACCACACACTTCAACAGAAAAATCTCCAATTTATAGGTAAGGAAGCTGAGGTAAAGTGAAAAAAAAGTTGAGATTTGAAATTAGACTCCATGCAAAAGGTGTCCTGGGGTTTAGTGCCCTAACAAGTTTTGCACCTCTTGATTTAATCTGTATTGGTTCTAAAAGACACACTATAACAGCCAAAAGTTCAGAACAGTGTAATATCTAAGGACATCACCATTCAGGAGGTAAGAAAGAGAGGGGTCCAACTAGCCTTAAAATCCAGGAGTCTGCGAATGGCTGATTCTTGTGAGTCACTTAAGAGTAATGTGCCCCGCAGGAATAGCTCAGATAGATAGGGACACCCCAGCAAACCATAGAGCACCTTATGGGTGATAAAGTAAAATAATTCAAGGCTCATTATGAAAGGAACCTGTATGGAAATAATCTCCGTTAAAAGCAGAATAAAAGAACAAAGGAATCAGCAAGTACCCAGAAGGGTCATGTAGGGCACCCTCCCTTGGTATGATTAAATAGATGAATAAGTGAATAAGTAATAATCTAATCATAGAGGGGGCCAGGCAAACTCAGCTTTAAACTACTAGAGTAGGCAAGTTTTTCATTTGTGACCAAATGACCTCATATTTTTTCCATCTCCTTCTATTAAGTAAAGACGTTTCTTCCATCAGTGCAGGGGTGAAAAATCTCTCCAACTGTTCCAGAGAGAGAGTGAATGGTTCCTTCTGGAGAGGGAGAGCAAGAAATTAATGCCATGACATGTTCTTTCCTAAAATCAGTAAGGATTTTGCTATTAATTTCAGGGACCTATTGGGGGAGGACTGAGCCTTGGACAGAACAGGACTGATATTCTATCACTGAAAGCAATAGTCACTTTGCTGGTGAGTTACAGGGAACAGTATCTGAATCAGAGATTGGGGAGTATCTCCCATTTCTGCAGAACAGGTAGAGCCTTGACCATTCATACAAGGGGATGACCTATGTCTTAGTAAACAGGATCAAACGTTGGCTCATGTGGAGCCCATGTCAACAATGAACCCACCTCAACTCTTCTCTACATCCATGCTCTCCTCTGTCAAGTTACACTGCTCCCTGCCTGTGTTGAGTGTTGTGAGTCTGGTCTTGGTAGCACTGGTGACCTTCAGGCAAGTGTCTCACGTGACAGAGCAGGAGGGCACCGAAACGCTGCTATTGAGAGGGCAGATAACAGAGAAAGCTGGGACTTCGCAGACCCACTCGTCTGCGTGAAGCTGGTGTGATTCGGCTAGTAACAGCTGCTCCCTCCTGCAGAGCTTTTCATGTGAGACTTTAAAGCATTGCTTGAGACACTCTAAGGAAGACTCAGTACCCCACAGTGCATTTTTTAATAGACAGAGCAGCCAAGGTGCAGAACTGACTTACCCGAGAGCATCCAGGAAGTCACACACCTGGGAATCAGGAGCGGGCTCTGATCTTCTGCCTTTCAACACAGTTTCCAATCTGTTAGCTTATTTTGAAAAGAAATACCCTTCCCGCTCCCATTTCTTTGGCCACCCTGTTTCTGCTGGTAGAGAGGAGTCTAGACTTTGGCCCACTGGGTTCACATGCGTCCGAAACAGAAAAGCTGATGGCCACTCATCCCAAATCTGTTTGTGCAGCGTGGATCACAGCTTTTCTGCTGGCGTGCTCCAAAAGCTGTGGTGTTAGAAAGGTGCCTGTGGAGGTGGGGAGCTCTGTTGTGATTTCCCGAAGCGCAGAAGCCTAATGGCCATCCTAATACTGCTCCACTGTACTCAAAGCATTTAAAATGGTTATTTCTTGGGCAACAGAAAAAAAGCTCATCCCAGGGTACAAATTTTGTTCTATCAAAATATCTGTTGCAAAGACTGTCAGTTGGTGAATTTGGTAGCATGCCGCTTGTCAGGAGAAAAGCACTCATGGAGGTTGCTCAGCCGTTTATTTATTTACAGAATAATTGGAGGTTATTAACTAGTTAATTAATAAAGATTAGATGGAGCGGTGGTGGAAGGGAACTTAACATTAAAAACAGTTTGGCAGCAGTAGTACCTGCTGTATAATAAAGGATTGTAAATCAGTGGAAGAAGAAGAGGAAATGAAGTAAAATTGATCGTCAGGGAACAAAGGAGTAAGACAAGTAGGGACAGCCTTAGTAGGACAGGTCAGTGTTTAAAGAAGGAAACAAGACAATACCCTCTAACCCGCTCCAGCTGGTGAATAAGATCGGTGCCTCACCTTGCAGGCTGCAAGTGAAATGTGAACTGGGCTTCCCATCCCTAGGGCTAATTCTGGGCAAGCAGATGCTCAGCTGAGTTGAGACATTAAATCAGCGTGATCCAACTGATGGTATGTGGAGGAGAGACTTTTTGGACTATTCATAACAACTTGACTTTTCTTTTCTAGAGTTCTCTCTGCCACAGGATCACAAAGCATTACATAAACCACAGTTGGCTAAGTTTTTTGATGAAGGTTTTCCTTTCTTATTTTAAGGAGTGGGTAAGGGTTATTAGCTTTGTTCCACTGATGAGGAAACCAAGGCATAGAGAAGTCAATATACCTCAACCCACAAATCCCATTGAAAGCATCCCCTGACTGCTGAGAGCAACGAAATCTGGGAGACATGCCAAGACAGCCAAGTGCCAGGATCAGTGACTCACATTGTCGTGGGGAGATGAGAGATGATTTACACCAGTGCAGTTCAAGCAATCAGAGCTGGGCTGGGCTGATGCCGTCAATGCAGACTGCACCAATGCACTGTATCCACTGCTGCCCCCAAAGACGGAGGCTGGTGGCAGAACTGGGCATGATATCAAAACCAGACCTTGAAACCACCATCATTGTCTGCTCGTAATGCCAAAGTGATGCAGCTCTTTGGTGAGCTAAATAATTTTTAGGATATTGCTGTCATTCTCTTTTGACTGTTTGGAGGCTTACATTCTGGTACTGCTCCTCCTGTCTCTGTGCCTCTAGCACGGTTACTATTAAAACCAATAGTAAATCTTGTGTATGTGATGACTTGGAGTTAAAGCACTTCATACTTTTAGCAGAAGGCTCACACATAAGCCTTAGCAGAATACTGATATCTCATCTTCAGATGAGTGGTCATCAGCTGCAGCTGTTTTCCTTCAGAAGAAGAGTTTATTTTGCCCCATTCCTACTGCACACACATATATGCATATGTTTTAACAGCCTTTTAACCCTGCCTACTGACCTCTAAACTATCACCTACTCGTACCACCTCTTTCTCCCACCCAAATCCCTTTGTCCATATTCCCACCTCCATTTCTTTTATACTGGGAAGAGGTTAGTACCCACTGTATTGTTTATTTCTGGAAAGAAGGAGCAGTAGGAAAAAGATACTTTTAAGTAAGTGACATATAACTGGCTGAATAGGTAAAGGGGATAGAGGAGCTCTGCTCCTTGCCTCCAACAGTTCCCAAAGCTCCCGAGTGATATTTTGACACTCTCTTTTGAGCTGAGTCCACCAGTGCATCATGGTGTCCTCTAAAGAAGCTGGCTGGTGATGAAGTCGGGTGGATACTGAAAGGGACACCTGGCAGAGTCTCCTCTAATGCCTCTTAATCAGCAGTTCTAGATTCTGAATAGGAGAGATGGGCCAAAAGAGTGTTTGTGTTCTCCTTAAATAGTGTCTCCTATTGGCACTGTTAGAATCAGAATATTAGGCTTTTCTGGTAGGGCATTTTTGTTCTGAGCTCTGTTATGAGCTGCTGAGTTCAAAGTTTGGATGAGGACACTACTGATGTTGAAGAATAAATAAATAAATAAATAATATTTTTGGGGTCTACAGAAAAATACATTAAAAGGAGACATGAAACTGGTTTGCCTGGTGTGGGGGTACAGAATGAACTGTGGCAAAAAGAAGGGAATAAGATAATTTTCTGAATCTATAAGACAAAAAATAGTTGGCTTAGCTTGCAGTGCTGGACATCCAAATTAGACATGGCAGAGCTTTTCCTGAAGAGTTGGGTAATGACACACTGGTCTGTTAGGGTTGGGAGGCTTCTAAAAGCAGACTGGAAGGTCATTGTTCAGGGATGCTTTCTACAAGGTGAAACACCTCTAGAGGTAGGAAGATGGAGTATAACTCTTCTTACGTTGTCTATGATTCAGTGTTGTTCCAGCCCTGGGTTGTTTAAGGACCTGGGAAGTGTGTTGAGAACTCTCTAGTTCCTAAAATAACATCCCTTACATTATAAATGCTTCTCTCAGACAAGCCTTTTCACTGTCACAGCAAAGGAGCTCACTTTGGTCATCCAGTCAGCACCACACCTGAGGAAATGGGTTTCCACTCATATGTGCTTTTCCCCAGCATCACAGATTTTTAGCAAGAGTTTTAAACAACGAAAAAGAAGAGTCCCCTTGAACAAGCTGTTGAAAAGCTGAGTATAAGGCAAATCACATTACATGTTTGGTTCATTTGTTTTCTAGGTAAAATGTTTCTTAGAGGGTTTCTTTTCTGGCATATGCATTTTTTTCAGAATAAACTCCAGGTGTTGATTGGTTATTGATTTCCAGGGAGCAAGCAATTTCCTGAAATAATCCCTTGCTTGTCCTGGACCCTACAGAGGGAAGAGAAGACTCATAAAGGTGATTCTTTGGTGGGGGCTGTTGGTACAGATTATAATTGGTCTTCATCACCAGTTTATCGACTGGTTTGTTAGATCATTAATCGCCCTTGGCTTTGATCTGGGCCATTAACTAACAAACTTGTCATTAGCTGTTGGAAAATGACCAGCTCTTTTTTAGGATTATTGCACTGAGCAATCACTGCTGTTAAATCCCAGAGGGTGTGAGGCAGGACTCTCCAGAGCACTCTTTGCTTGGTTCATTGGTATGGTATGAGCGTCAAGCCAAGCTGTTTCTTTTGCAGGGATCAAGAGCTATCTAGGATGCTGGGGCATTGTTCTTTCTTCCTTCCTTGAATTGCCAAAGAGACGTATTGCCTTACTATAAGAAAGAAAACATTCTCTCTCTGGTCCCTTTTTAAAAAATAATGAGTTCGTTTGAAATGTTGTTGCTTGATATATTAGAGTTTTCCTGGTTTATGCCAGTAGATCTTTGCTTGGAAGCTTATTTTCATGACTGCAAAAGGTGTGGGACTGAAAGCTGTGGAGATTGAAATATGCAGTACAAGCAAAAAGAAGCTGGACTCCATCCATCCTTCCTCAGTAGGGTCTCTCAGACCACATCTCAGATGGCAGAGAAGAAGTCTCTTGGTTTCATGGAAGAATATCATCAATAGGGTTATCAGCACTTATTTGCCTTGGAGTTCCTGAGGTGCAAGCACCAACTTGGTCAGGAATCGAGCAAGGACCACAAAATCCATCAGGGAGCCATGAAAAGGAGATTCCCTTTTCTTGTGACTGATCCAAACAGAAACTTCAATTTTTTCCTCATTGGTCCAAACAGGAATCAAGCCAGTCCTCTAGAAATGAAACTCCCCATTTTTCATTCCAAGTTCCCCTGAGCCAACTTCCCACAATGGCTCTTCTCCAGGGCACAGAGAAGCTGAGCTATTCTATCTCAGCTTTCCCAGGAAAGAAGATCTTGCTGTAAATAGGTTCACCCAGAAGAAAAACCTACAGCTTTCCAGCACTGCAAAAGGAACTCCATTTTTGGTAAAGCTGGGTATTCTGGAAGAAGCTAGCCAACAAGCAAAAATAAGCAGAATTCATGCAAGCCCCAGTATTAAACGAAAGTGCCAGCACTGTTTCATTTTACAAATACTATTGATGGCAAATTCTGTTCCAGCTCAAGATCTGGGAATTAAATTCCACTGTCACATTGGACCCACTGCCTGCCCCTCCTCCCCCTTCTTTCCTCCCCAGGAATTTAATCATATCAACATCCTACTGCTGGCAAGGGAGACATGGGAAGGAAGAATACATCATTTTTAGAGTTTGTGTCTCCCAAACAGATTGTGACCCTCCGAGTCATATTATTTTGAAATCCGTAATAATAATAGTAATAACAACTAGGAAGGGAGGGAGGACTTATGTCTGCATGCAGCAGGCACTGCAACACAATTCCTTTCCGCAGAGCGTCATTTGTGCTAACGCATCCCAAAAAAATCTTCATGTCTGATTACAGGCTGTGCAGAGAAATGTAAGGAAACTCCCTGGAAGAAAACTGCTTGGGGCTGTAATCTTTCAGAGTTCATCAGCTAGGCAATGAGTCGAGGCTGATCGGTAGTTCAGCTGTGAGTCCACTGAGGAAGGAAGAAAAGTGGGGCTGATATTTGGGCAGTTGATGTTCTTTTTCTTCAACTTAATAGTCACTCAGTTGTTTATAGCCACCTCCCCTTTTCCTCATTTCCTAGCCTGCCTTGCTTGAATATTTGCAGATGTAACAGTAAAATACATGGTTCTGACAGCTTAGTTCACTGAAAATAGGCTGGACATTTCAAAAGGCTAAGGATAAGGTGAGCGATGGGTGAACATGAGGATGGATGTTGTGGCCATTTGCCAGAGGTCTTAGAGTAATTTTTTAACTGATTTATTGCCCCAGTTCTGAGATGAAAGTTGGATCCCTTTAAATCAGGAGGAACTTCCTTCACAGATCCCATGGGACCACTTCTAATGTCACCAGGGATTCAGGGATGTCTCCATAACAGAAGCCTCAGCTCACCAGACGGCCCAGCTCGGGAAGGTTTGGCCATCAGGAATAGCTGGGGTCTCTTCTTTGAGAATTAGCCGTGCCACGATTTCTGAAACTCACTACCCACACTCTTGAAAAAAACTCACTCCCTGTAGAGGGACTCCTCAAGGCATTGAGGAAGGCTTATGGCATTGAGTCCTTAGCATAAATCATGTGCTGAGGGGAAAGAAGGCCCACCGATGTTTCTCAGTGGACCTATCCTCCATCAATTCTTCCAGTCCTTCAAGTGGATTAAACTAAATGCCTTTTCCCTTCCAGAGATGAAAGTTGCCTCCTGACTTTTTCCTCTAGTTTCCATCAGCAATCTTGCCAAATCTCCTTCTTCCCACCAGCCCGTCTTTGATTTCCTCTTCTGAAGGTTGTTTTCAGCACATACCACGACCTGACAGCATGAGTCCCAAGGATCCACAGCAAGGAACATCCTTTACAGATCTTCCTTTACATAAATGTGGTGTTAGAGGTGTTGACATGTAGGTTCCCCCCTTCTTTAGCTACTGTGCCCCTAAAAGGTGGCATTCTTCATTGCTGGAGGTGGGTCAGTAAGAACCAGTTTTAAGCTAGCGTTTTTAGTGTGCCATTCCTTGTTACGCAGAGAATCCTTTGACAATAGCATACGGTATATCCGTTTAACTGCATTTTTCTGTATACACACATAGGTTTGCACAGCCATGAATCCCCAGAGTATTAAAGGATCCAGACTCTTCTTAGCTGATAATTTATTGAAGCAGCATCTTAGCATAACGCTATGCCTTGTACAGTTATTGGTTCTGGCAAGCTTTTCTTTTTAATAGCTTGATCTGCTTTCTATTGAGCAGGAATGGAATTGACTGTAGGACAGCGGTGTATTTTCTAGGAGCACAGTCTCACACTCCCGAGTATCCCAGAGCACTCAATAAAGTAATGAGTTAGACTGGAAGCACAGTGACTGTGGAAGGAAACAGAATTGCCAGCTCAACTAGGCTTATGCTTTAGGCATTTGGGAGTTTGGGGTTTGTTTTTTAGTTTGTTTTGGTTTGGGTTTTTTCCCTACGTGCCAGCACTAAGCTTCTCTCTTTGCTTTTTTGTGATAAGGTGTTATGGGAGCGTAGGTCTCTTTGACAAGGGTTCCCATCAGAGGTGGGCAGGAGGATCCTGCCTGTGCCGTTTCCCCGCAGGGTGCATGTTGGCTTTCCTCCCTCCCCACTTTCCCTAGTGCTGCAATGCAGTGTCAGTGTTGGTTGCAAGCCCAAGCCCTAGCACAGAGTCTGACTCTGCCACAGCCTCCTGGCTCTGGGGAGAAGCATGAACACACTTGGCCCCTCTCTCATAGCTGCTGCAGTCTGCCTGCATGCTCCGGGAGAGAAGGTAGAGCTGGAGCTGCAAGGCAGGACAAGGGCTCTTCTGCTTCTTGTGCCCATAGTGCTTCTGCTGGGCAAGGTGAGAAAGAGCAAAAGTCAAAGCAGCAGAAGCCAGGGTCCTTTTCAATGTCTCCCATGGGTTTGTTGGCCAAAATAAAAATCCCAAAACAAAAGAAGAAAATCCCTTTCTTTTGCTGGGCTTACTCCTTGCAGTAGAGAAGAACCCTGATTTCCTGGAATATCTGGGTGAACCTGGTGCCTGTGGGATATGGTTTCACCACTCTAAACTTCTGCTTTGAGTCTTGGCCTAAAATTAGCTTATTTTTTCAAAAAGAAATCCAGGCAAAACACCAGGCTTGAATACCTCTGCAGTGGCAGGCATTGGGCCATGACTCTGAGCTCATCGCCTATGCCACTGTGCTCGCTTCAGGTTTCCCTGAAATGTTGTGAAAATTCACAGACCATTTCCAGCTCTGGAGACACAACTCAGTGGCTCCGGCCTGAGAGAGACTGTCAGATGAGCAGCCCATGATCTGCACAGCGGTACATTTTACTACACCATTTGGCCAGAGCCTGCCCCGCATTTATTAGACACGGGGTTTCACCAGAGATCCTTCCTGAACTTGGGATTCAGGCTGGAGCCTTTGCTGAGTGCCGACCCAGGCTCCCTGGCTCAACGCCTGCCTTGGTATCTCCCCTTACCTTGCAACACCGCTGTTCACCAGGACAGATGGGAAGTTTGAAGGCTGGATATGACTTTGAGCTGAAAAACTCCTTAACACCCCTGCTGGGTGAGATCAATGGTGTATGGAGTTAGTGCCAATAGCAGATGCCTATGGTAAGAATAAATCAGAAAGGAGTAAGCGTAAAGTAATCCCATCTTTGATGCACACTCCTTACATCCAGCAGTCGCTGAATTAAGGATTATTATGGTTTTTCTGAGCTGGAAACTGTGTCTGAACAAACATGTTCTGTAACCATGGCTGGATTGTGAATCTGTGGAATCCCTCCAGGAGCCGACCAGAGTATTTGGTCTCTAGAGCATGTCGTGGCAACGAGCCCCAGTGATTAACTGTTATATGGTGCTCGGTCAGTTCAGGATGTGTCTCCAGCCCATCTCCCAACCCCCTCTCCTGTTGGTTTTTTTTGGGGTTGTAATGAAAGTCCATGAAAACTTCATGGTCAACCTGATTTCAGCTGGATTGGGTCATGCCCTCAGGCAAGAACAAGAGGGAGAACAGTTAATGAGAAATTGTACAAAGTGTTTCCACCAGTAATCACCGTCTTATAGAGGAGATGGACTGGGGACAAAAATTCCATTATTTCATGTAAACATTAAGACAAAAACCGGAAAAATCAAAGGTAAAGGAGTTCTCTTGAACTGCTTGTTGCCATGGCTACCGTATCATCCAGAGTATCTGGGAAGCACACAGGATTTCATTCCCTTCTTAACTTTTTCATTGAGTTTGATTTTTATTATTTTTGTTTTAATGAACAGGAAATAAGAGGGGAAATGAAGGAAGGGAGGATACTGATTGTTCATCCCAATGCTTTAAAGTGAAAAATGCTTTGAGGCTGCTGCAGAGATAATTGTCTGTTGTCATCTAGGAGGTCTCCCAACCCTTTCTTGTTTCTGAGACAAATAACTCTTCTGTGGAGCAACATCTTCCATTACCAATGACTTCAGAGGGAGCCAGAGGTGCTCATGGCATTGTATCTTGAGTAAGGTGGGATCGGCATGAATAACCTTCTTTCTTATGCTCTCTGGGTAGGCAGCTGTCCTGAGTCAAGTGGGATTTGGGGGGCAAAATGAAGAATTAGGTAGAATAATACTCCTCTTCCACTCTAAACACTATAGCATTTTCAAACAGAAAGGAAATAGGCCTCCTTGAAAGCTAACAGAAGATGCTAAATGGAGGGTGAGGACCCATCTTTTGGCACCACATCTTTCCATTCAGTATTTTTTTCAGATGTTTTGAGTGCCAGTGATTTGCACATACCAGAGACATGAAGAATTCAGAGGGCTACTCAGCAATGTTGCTCTTTATAGTTAATTTTCCAACACTAATTCAGGTTTAGGTTGAAATAATTGATCAATGATGAATCCTCTTCTCTTGGGAGGCTGTGCAATATTACAGAGTAATACAATCTTTTAAAATTATGAGAACAATGTCTTACTAATCTGATTGTTATCGGCCAAGCGAAATAATAGAAAAAAGTGTAATTACAGTAGAATTATATTGCAATTAAAATGTAATTACACTGTAGATTTTTTTTTCTCAATCAATAATTATTTCTGTTCATATAATAAGAACATTAACTGAGAGAGCAAATGGTTTGTGTTAGCTCTCTGGTGTCCCTATGCTACCTGAAATGAATATACACCATTGCAGTGACATTTACGGTATTCTCAGCCATACCGTAAGCCATTCAGTCACTTATTTTGCAAGACACGAGGGGGTGTGTGCATGTGTGTGTGCACATATGTAAAGTACTAATACATACCTATAATTACCAATTATATTATTACATTAATGTAAAATTATATTGCAATACTAATATATGTTGTAATGGACTATAATTATATTACATTTGTATTTGTGGTATTAAAGTGCGTCAGAGAACATACTTATCATAATTACACTGCAATTGCTCTTTAACAAGAGTGGAATTGCAGTCACCATATTATGAAATGTGACAGTGTTATCTTTATACATTATTTGTATTAAAGCACAGCTTAGAGGGCCTTTTAATTGGTGTCTGCTTTAATAAGATAGCCATCTTCCACCAGTACTGGGAAACAGACCTAGAGAGAGCTCTAGTAAAGGACTCCAGCTCAATAACAAGATTTTTGGCACGTGGTCCTGGCATGGGGTCTGGATCTTTGTTTTAGGGTCCTGTTGCTGTCTTTCCGTGAATTGTCCTTACTGAGCAGTGCTGCTGATGAATTTATCCATGGAAACTTATACCTCTTCCCAAAGGCATGGGGACAGGAGTGGTTCACAAATGTGCCCATGAAAGAGTGTCTGCTGGTGCAGGACTAACCAAGGCACTAAGATTTTCGGGTCGCAGTGGCTTGTCCAAAATCCTGGACAAAATTCCATGGACAGCTCAAGGAGCCTCAAGTGGTCAGTTCACATTTGTTCCTCTGTCTTTTAGTCACCTAAGGATAATTCAAGGTAACTCTGAGTCTCTTCCAGGTGCTCCTGCCTACATCTTAAACATCAAAAACCTAGTGGTAAGAGCATTACATCACTTTACAGTCAGACTGAAAATGCCCATTTTTCTCAAGCCTTCGGGCAGCTTGTGCACTTTTCCTTAAAAAATCTTCAGATAAAATGCACAGTATCTTTCTATATTCTAGTTCAACCCACAAGTTACAGTGGTACAATCTACTTTACTTCTCTTTCTGTCTCTGGGATCTTCCTGCATCCTCCCCTTGGCCATTCATCAGCCCGAAGAGGCTGGTTTGCAGATGAGGTGAGTGTGCTGAGAAGAGAGGTGGGGATGCAAGCACAACTCTCCTCCATCACCCCACCAGAGCTGTGGTGAACCCCGGCAATGACAAGGTCATGATGTGCTGCAGGTTCACCTCCCCAGAGTGCATGACAAAGCACTGCACCTTATATCAGATGTATCCTTTAGTCCTTCATCTCAGGCAGGGGAGACTGAGCTGGAGATATTGTTGTCTCAAACGAGGTTTGCTCTCCAAGATCTGGTCGCTGCCCAATGGAGCAAAGACTGATCTATGCAACTCTCAAACTGCCTCACCAAACCAGTGCCAAAGAGGCTTAGAGTGAAGCATTAACAAGCAAGTTTGCAGATATGTGGGCTATTCTCAGGTCAAAATGTAGGGGCCTCCGAATGAATAGCCATTGCCATTATGGTTTACTGAATTACAGTCTCAGATTCTTGAGGAATGTATATACTCTTATGTCTTGGTCTGCCAAAGACAGAAACAAACAACCTGAACCAATATTTACTTTCTGCAGTATTTATGATTCACCAAAACAATTGCTCTTGGCAATTTTGCAAAGCAGGAACTTTATTTCAGTAAAAGTTAATTGGACAAATGTACTGCAATGTAGGCTTGGGCAAGAATGTGTCTGAGTGTGTGGGCTTCTTATAGGATATTCAAGGAGCTCCAAGCAGAGGAGGATGAATCAGGATGAATGAGCGAGAGAAAAATCAAGAGGATGTATAAAAGAGGTCTTTACAGCTGCATGAAAACAATATGTAGGCATTGAACTCAAGAATAAAGAGATGGATTCCTGGCCCCACTGACGTCAGAGAGGCTTCTTGGATTCAGTGAATAACTTTGGATTTGTAATCAAAGATGGATGGTACTTATTTCCGAAGAAAATGGCTACAAACTATACAAGCAGGTTCCCACCCTGCTTGAGTTCAATCTCTAACTCCATTGATTATCGGAGGCCTCCTAAGATATGATGGCTTCAAAATATTAACTGTGGAGTTGCTGATCATCTTCATGACATCCCCTTTCCTCTTTTCACATCCTGTATGTATAGTTTTGCCAGTTACAGATTTTTAAAATTCAAGTGGTGTTTTTCCTTCATCTTCCCTGTTTTTTAACCAGCTTTTTGAGGTTTTTGGATTTGTACAGAAAATCGTCATTATTTGAGTCACTTACAAACTGGATAAAATGCTGCAAAGTATACTCCAGGAGCTCAACTGTTCCCATGGGCGTGGAGAGATGGAGGAGATAAGTAAGGGGGCCTTCTGCCAGGGGTAGGCTGAGTTGGTGAGAGGAGATCTTTATCCTGTCCTAAATATTCTGAGCAGTTCAGAGGTGTAGAGTATGTCCAGGGTGATGTGCATTGCTAAACTCAAACTGTGAATGCAATGTAGAGGCATGATGTGATGGGTGAGAGAGTTGATATCTGTAGTTACTTTACAAGCACAGCTGTTCTTTGCTTTGTAAAAGTCCCACTTCCCGTTCATCCATCTCCCCTACCGTGATGCTGAATGCCTTTAGCCAGAGGGCTGGGGCACTTTTCCCGCTTGTTTTTCTGGGCTGTCATTTCATCCAGCTCCTTCCTGAGCCTGTAAAGTGACACAGCATTTCTGCCTGCTTGGTTTTTAATTGGTATTAGTTTCCAATCAACCAGAAAACCTAAATCATAATCTCAAGAGGTGCTGATGTTGTTTAACATGAGTTTGTGTCTCCTTACCCTTAGTGGTAACTCAATAAGGAGGATAAGATGTAGCTTACAGAGGGGTTGTGAGTAGAGCTGACTGGTTATTCCATTTTCCACTAGACAGAGACTGCTTTTGTATCATTTTTGGTGGGAATGAAACTGACACTACTACCACTGAAAATAAAATAAATTAAAAATATGGATCCTGTAATGACACAATGACCCTCACGTTCCTGCCATTCATTTTTGGTCAATGGTAGAAATTGCTATTTTTGAAATTTTTTACCAGGTTACGAGGGTCTGTTGTTGGACCTCCAAGTTCAGTGGTCTTTCTCTTAAGCTGAATGTCCTGAGAAAGCTAGGAAAACTTCTTGTAGAGCTGGATTCAATCAAAGTTTTCAAGACCAGAGACATTTCCAATAAAGCGCACAGGGTTCACATAACTGTATTTTCTTGCTGAAACTTTGTTCTGCTGTAAAATTTGCTGCTGAATTGTACCTTTATTACCTGAGTTACACAATATGCTTCAAGATCCCCAGAATGGCAAGGACCACAGAAGAGCGATGTGGCAGTATTAGCTGTTTGCCACAGTCCATGTCTAGGATTGTTATGCTTTCCCTGCGGCAGGTGAAACTGCAAGAAAACAAATAAGAATTTCACCCAGTGCTGTTAGGAGTGAGTGGGCAGACAGGACCATTTTCGCCAGGGTCCCTCTGACTAGCATAGACCTGAAACAGCACTGTTTCTGCTCAAAATAGCATGCCACAGGCAGAGACATTTTGTTTTTGCTAAAAGCAAACAGAGTTGCTAAGAAACGAATATTGCAGAGACGGAAACCCACAAAAGGTTCGGCAGTTGCTGAACGATGCATGCTGGATGGAGTGGCTGGGCAAACATGGCCATACAGG
The DNA here is from genome assembly GCF_963921805.1 of Phalacrocorax carbo. NCBI lineage: Eukaryota > Metazoa > Chordata > Aves > Suliformes > Phalacrocoracidae > Phalacrocorax > Phalacrocorax carbo. Next base: position 2,947,719 of record NC_087514.1, on the reverse strand, counting down.
TAGCAGAGAGGAGCCAACCAACTCATGGCTAAGCATGGTCCTTCCAGCAGGAAACCCATCAGTTGCTCCTTACACCTTGCCTCCATCATGCGTATTGCTGATGGGGACTGTCAAGCCAGGAGTACAAGAGGGGCAGGGCACACAAAGACCAGAGGATTTGCAAAGCTGGGAAGGCTGAGTAGATAGAAGGCTTTGAAGGACATATGCTCCAGCGTTCCTGTGTCTCAAAGCTGGGAGCACCAAAGGAGGTTAGTGAGTACTTACAATCCTTCTCATCTTTGCTCCTGAAGGTCAAATCTTGGCAGCCCTTTCTCAGTACTTTTTTTCTTGGATCTCCAAGGACAAGTCACAAAGTTTTGTGTCCACCTCCATCAGTGATGGTTATTCTTTAGATTCTAATCATGGTGAGGGTCAGTGATCCTGTTGGTACCAACTTTCCCAGGGTGTGGGAACACCTTGTGTTTAATTCACTGTTCACCATCTGGAGATAGTAATCACCTGTGGCTACACAGGAGTCAGTTTTTCACATCCACTATGACTCACATCAGGCAGTCAAATTTTAGCTACCTCAATTTCCTATGCTAGGAGAAAAGATCTTACATAACTTTCTTATCAGATGTTAAATGACAGATGCACAGTACCCTAAAGGTGGCTGCATTTCAGCATGTTCGTGACTGTGTGCATGTGGTTTCTCCTTGAAGAACACTTAGAGAGCAGTATGGATGGAAGAGATTGTTGAAATATGAGACATTCAAGGGATTGCTGTCCCCTACTGGGGCATTGTGCCTGGTTTAGAGCTTGAGAAACCAGAGAAGATCACTACCTGGAACAGCTCAGGAGCCATCTCTGCTTTCTAGTGCATTGCTGTTATTGTTAGGTATGCTCTTCAGGAAGGTGGGCTTGGGAGAAAAAAAAAAAAAGAAATATTAAAATAGAAGATAGAAGCAAAGCAGACTAACACTGAGCCAATTCGATTAATAAAGGATGCCAGGAGTTGGTGTTAATTTGTGTCTGATTTAAAGTGCCTGGTGGGTGGAGAGAGAACAGCCCACAAGAAGCAGCTGGGCTCCTTTTCCATCCCCCAACCCTGCTGTTGGTGCGGCGTGGTGGGGGAAAGAGGGGCACACAATCAGGCGATTCATCCCCACGCTGTCGCACTTTGCAAAGGCAAAGGAGAAGAAGGGAAGGAGGGAGAGACAAAAAGCAGTGATCCAGTTCTCATGAAAAGCGTCAGCAGCAAACATTACGCTTCTGCTTGCCTAACCAGGATCAACCCATCCTATCCACCTTTTTCAGCCCTTTGTAAGATGCCAGTGGGCACCTGACAAAAAGGAGGAGCTGGACTGATACCGTTCCTCATCTGGTTGTTGGGGTCAGGCGTGTCGAGTGATGAGGGGAGTGCTTTAATCATTCATGATGGGGCTGGCAGGGTTCACAGTCTTCTCTCAAGACCAAAGTTCTTGATTTATGTGCAGAGCTGGATAAGACAGAGATAAGCTTCCCAATGATGCAGCTTCAGTGCAAAGATCCACTTAAAAACCAATAAAGGTGATGCCTGGGTTCACTCCCTGTGGGGAGATCTCTGCCACCCCTCGGTTCTTCCAGTGAAACCCAAGAGGCCAAACTCTTTGCTGTTCATGTCCATTTACTCTCTTTGAGGTTATGTCTATCGTCATAAATAAATGAGGGATTAAATACAGGCATGAGCGTAGTCCCATGATCATCCAGACCATTTAATTACTTGCATGCTCCCTGGTGCAGTGTTGGCCCAAGACAGTGCCAGGACACAGTCTGGTAGATGGCTGAGCCAAGGGACTCTCCCCCACAGGTCTGTGGGATGAGGCCAGCCCATTTTGCAGGGGAAGAGGGCTGAGGTGTGTAGCTGCAAGCTGTGCCATACTTGGCCCCAGAGCCAAAGAACAGCCCCGGCTCTGTTTCGTTCAGTAGTATAGATGTAGCCTGTGGAGACAGACAGCAAAAGGGCAAATTAGCATTTAGTTGGCATGTGAATTTCTGTTCTTTAGGAACAAAAGGAGGGCCATCTGCTCATTGTGTCTCGCACGAGGTGGGGGCTTTCATTTGCAACCAACCTGTGCTGGATTACAGCCCACCACCAAATGTGGAGAAGTGGCAGGCCCTCCAGGTCGTGTCCTGAGGACATCCACTGTGCCCCACTATTTTGGGTCAACCTACCCTCTGGGCAAAAAAAGGCCATGATCCTCATCTCCTGGCACCTTCCTAGAAGCTCATCTCTCCTGCATTTCCTAGCTTACTGAAGCTGGTTCGTGGGCTGCACACGTGGGTTTGTCATTGCAGGGCTGCTTGGGAACACCTGGGTCTGCGCATACTGCTATGTTATGGTGAGGTTTCTCTAAAATGTGCTGGGCTGGAAGCAGGAGGAACAGTCTTAGAATCTTTCTCTGGAGGAAATCAGAAGGAGAAGAATTGCCTGAATATGTCTTTGTAGCTGACGTCCCCTCCTATGTCTTGGGTCTTGGGTAGAAACCTAAATCTAAGCTTTGCCTGTTGTCTGCAAACCTTCAGCTCCCCTCCAGCTCCTTACTCCAGTCCTGCCTGCCTGTTCTCTGAGCCAGAAGGGAAAACCCATAGAAATGAAGGAGCATGTGAAAATCATACTCTGCTGTCATCGTTGTGATGAAGCACCACCCAAACCCTTCTCAGAATAAATATAAACCACCTTCCTTCAATCCTTCATCTTCATCAAGGCTGCACACAGAGAGAAACTAACCCTAGCCCCAAACCAGCACATTCTCAATGCTGCACAAATCACTCTATAACATCCGTCATCATCTCCTGTGATTAAAATAAGCCCAAGGAAGTTAGAAGAGAGAAGTCCTTTGCTTCCCAATAACCCCCATGGTTGCCCCTTACCAGCAAGCCATCTTCCTTCCCATCTCACATTGCTCAAGGGTTCCTGGAGAGAAAGATTGAAAAGGAGAAAAGCGTACGTCTGTCTCACTCATGCAAATCCTGAACTGCTTGTCATGAGGCTGATAGATGAGATGCAAGGAATAATCTGGCTTGTTAGCGCCTGTGCTATGATTGCATCCCTCTGCCAGCCTGTCTACATTTGAGCATCTTAAGATTTGTTATAGGGGAGCCTAGAAGGCAGTCGCTGCCCTGAGGAGTCCGCAAGGAAAAGGGGGGTGCTCCAGGAAGCAGAGCAGGCAGGCACCCTTTGCTGTCCAGCATGGTTAGCTCAGGCATAGCACAGCATGGGTGTGCGCGTGACACTCCAGAAAGGTTTAGGTTGGGACTATCGCAACGACGGCTCTCCCAAGCAGTGCAATGGCACCATGCAGGACACAGCAGACTGAGCAGGAGGAAATGGATCAGGCTGACACATTTTGGATGGGGGAGTTCAGTGACATGGATGAGACTTGTGACACTCCGTTTAGTTTCAATCTCTGGCCATTGTTTGTTTAACAGTATGGACTTGTGACTTAAGGGTGGTTGCTAATACCACTGCACCTCTCTATAATATATGTAAAAATAATTATTTAGAGAAGGAGCAAAGGTCATAGAATCATAGAATCATAGGGCGGTTTGGTTAGCAAGGCACCTTTAAAGATCATCTATTCTGCTCCCCCCTCACATGGGCAGGGACATCTTCTACTAGCTCGGGTTGCTCAAAGACCCGTCCAACCTGACCTTAAACATTTCCAATGATGGGGCATCCCCGGCTTCTCTGGGCAACCTCATCCAGCGTCTCACCACCTTCATCATCAAATATTTCTTCCCCATATCCAATCTACACCTACCCTTCTTCAGTTTAAAACTGTTATCCCCTGTCCTGTCACTACAGGCTTTGGTGAAAAGCCTCTCTCCCTCTTTCTTGTAAGCCTCCTTTACATATTGCAAGGGTACAATAGGTCTCCCTGGAGCGTTCTCTTCTCCAGGCTGAACAACCCCAACTCTCTCAGCCTTTCTTCATAGCAGAGGTGTTCCAGCCCTCTGATCAGTTTCCTGGCCCTCCTCTGGACTCTTTCCTGTGCTGGGGACCCCAGAGCTGGATGCAGTGCTCCGGGTGGGAGTCTCATGAGAGTGGAGCAGAGGGGCAGAATCCCCTCCCTCAACCTGCTGGCCACTCTTCTTTTGATGCAGCCCAAGGTATACCTGGCTTTCTGGGCTGCAACTGGACATTGCTGGCTCATGTCCAATTTTTATCCACCAGTATATCCAAATCCTTCTCTGCAGGGCTGCTCCCAATCCATTCACCTGCCAGACTGTACTACTGGGGACTGCCCTGACCAAGGGCTATCCAAGTCCAGCACAATAAAAGACTGAAGGAATGTCAAAGAAGTGTTGACACTTTGAGACTGGCAGTTGCATCCAGACCATTGTGTTTAAAAGCAACTGATGGACTTGTCCTCCACAAATTCTCTAATCCTTTTTGGCACTCTTTTATACCTTTAGCCTCCACAGCATCCTGTGGCAATGAGGTCCCCAATTGAATTACGAGCTGTGTGAAAAAGTACTTCCTTTTGTTTGTGTTCAGTCTTTGGGGTCAGTAAGGATGGTTTTCTGCGTCATGAGGCTTAATTCACCGCTGCTCCCCATGTCCCTCGAGGACCTTGGAGAGAAGGTGCTGTAGAAATGTACATATTTGTCATTCTTTTGTTTCGTAAGTTCAGGTGGTAGACTTCTACTGCTTCAAGGTCATAGCAGGATCCAAAACCACTGAAACCTGGGGCTTTAAAGGGGATTGTGTATGTTCCTGATTCCCTCCAACTTTACGGTCTGCGCTCAACTTGGTAGAAAGGTCTCACACTCTGCTTAAGCTCAGATATTTCTACCATCTCCATGCCACTGTGAAGTTCCTGTTTCCTGGTAGTGGGGTATCAGAAGACTTCAAAGCCCCTCATTTCAGACTCTGTAGAAGCAGCTAGAATCACTCCCATAGCTAGCACAGTTCTGTAGTTCAAGTGCTCTTGTGCTGTTCACTCTATGGAAAGTGAAAGTAAGGCAGGGGATGATCACAGTTCTGGTTTTACTAAAAGGACCTGTATTTCAGGTGTCTCTTGTAGCCACAGTCCGAATCTCCATATTCGTCCTGCAGAGACGTACAGAAAAACTGCAAATCTGAGCAATACCATCTTAGAGTCCTTCCGTGTGCAATTTAAAGACATCCTTACTGGGCACTGGAAACTGAATGCCTAAAATTAAGAGCTGAATTCCTGTTGTCAGAAGGGGAAACATTCCCAATATAGTTTTAACTGTGCTGAGACTGCAGCATTCAAAAACTGAGTACAGTGCACCTTCAGGGTTGGTCTAAAATTGTATCCTGATGTAGCCTTTCCTTCTTTTCCCAGCTGCCAGGAAATCTATCCCCATCATTGGGGTAGGGTCAACGTTGTTTGTCAGATGGGGAAACTGAGGCATAGTAACTGAGAGAGAACACAAGGCCATGGAAGGAGGTAGAAGAGCACACATTAAAACTTCTGTACATGCAGGGCTGGTCAAAGGTTTCTGGCTGTGGTCATCCCCTGCTGCTGGTCATACCCAGCCATGTAAGCAGTAGAAATCTAATTTCTTGGTGCTGGGAGAAGCACTATGACTTGAGCTAGTGCAGATCCTAGTCTGGAGCTTGTTGCAAAAACAGCTACTTGAGTAGCTCGTTCCTTTTCCCTCCTGTCCTTTGGCTAGCCCAGCTGGAGGCTGTCAGGGGGCAGGCAAGGGGAAGACTCCAGTGGCTGGTCAGTCCCAGGGGGTCTGGACAGACTGGGCAGGAGTAGAGCTCCCAGTGTCTTGGCCAAGGCACCAGCTTCTCATTTATCCTCTGTAGCCATCTCTGCACCCCAGAGGGCCAGGATATGGCCTGAAACACTCTCCCATCACTGCCTGCACATCTCAGGACACATCCTGGCAAGTTTTTTTGCCTCAGCCAACAAGCACCACCCCAGACCATGCCTGGACACAGGTTGGGAGAGAGCATTATGTGCTGTGGCAGTGCTGCTCTGCTTTGGAAGAATCACAGAATCACAGAATGGTGGGGGCTGGAAGGGACCTCTGGAGATCATCTTGGAGATCAGCCCCCCTGCTTGAGCAGGCACACCCAGAGCAGGGGCACAGGACCACGTCCAGGCGGGGTGTGAATGTCTCCAGGGAAGGGACCCCACAGCCTCTCTGGGCAGCCTGTGCCACTGGCACTTTAGCCACATAGACATGAGCTATGTCAAGACTCTAGGCCTCAGGTGCCCAAAAATGAGCCCTGGTGCATGATTTATGCGGGATGCGTAAGTGAGCGGCGTCAGGACGTGCATTGAGCTCTGGCTTGTGCGTGTGCAACCCAGTGAACCACAAAGGCCAGTTTTGGGTTTGTCAACCACTGCTTTGCCCACACACTCTGAACAAGTCTGAGCCTCAGCATGCACGTACAGCTCCCCCCTCCTCCAAACATCCCCTCTCCCCGAGGGCTCCCACTTAGCTCCCCAGCTAATGCCAGTGCTTTTAACCTCCAGCTGTATTTCCAATCAATCACATCCCAGTCCCCAGCACGAATGAGCTGCGATGGAAGTGGTCTGGCCCCTGCCTGCTTTCTGCCGCTCATTAGGATGACCTTGCCCTCAGAGGCCCTCTTGTTTAACCCTCACACCCAGAAGCAGGGTGGGAGCGCAGGGGAAAAGACCCCAAAGGGTCAGCCATGGAGCACTAATGGGCAGAAATAAGGCAAAAGGGGAAACAGGATTCTTCTAGGATTTGGTAGTGCAGAATCCACAGTATTTCTGGCAATGTGCCTTGCTCTTCGGGTGGTACCACTGATGGGGATGGATGGGAGCTAGGGCAGTCAGAGGGTATGGGTGATGCTGACATGGAGGAAAAGCTGATCTTACCATGATCACAGGAGTTGTGTATTCCCGTGGGGGTGATGAAATGCCTGGGAACAGTGTGGAGCAATGACCAGCCTAAACCCACAGCAGGCTGTACCATACCACTCTTAACTGGGGTTTAAATCTGCTTTGCTAATGGGAAACTGAGGCAGAGAAAGTTATAACTTTATGATGACCTCCATTAACTGCCTTCTGCCAAGAGCTCCATAGGCTTCTTGACTTTGTATGAAATGACATCTAACCCATCCCTATGTCATGCAGTTACAGAATCACAGAATCACAGAATCACAGAATGGTGGGGATTGGAAGGGCCCTCTGGAGATCATCTTGTCCCACCCCCTGCTGGAGCAGGCACCCCCAGAGCAGGGGCACAGGGCCGCGTCCAGGCGGGGGGTGAATGTCCCCAGGGAAGGGACCCCACAGCCTCTCTGGGCAGCCTGTGGCCCTGCTCTGGTACCCGCACAGGGAAGGGGTTTGTCCTCATGTTCAGGTGGAACTTCCCGTGTTCCAGCTTGTGCCCGTTGCCCCTTGGCCTGGCCTTGGGCACTACTGAAAAGAGCCCAGCCCCATCCTCTTGACACCCACTGTTCAGATATTTATAGGTACTGATGAGATCCCCAATCAGTCTTCTCTTCTCCAGACTAAACAAACCCACGTCTCCCAGCCTTTCCTCACAAGGGAGATGCTCCAGCCCCCTCATCATCTTGGTAGCTCTCTGCTGGACTTGCTCAAGCAGTTCTACATTCTTCTTAAACTGGGGGGCCCAGAACTGGACACAGCACTCCAGATGTGGTCTCACAAAGGCAGAGTAGAGGGGGAGGATAACCTCCCTCGCCCTGCTGGCCACACTCCTTTTAATGCACCCCAGGACACCGTTGACCTTCTTGGCCACAAGGACACATTGTTGGCTCAGGGTCAGCTTGTTGTCCACCAGCACTCCGAGGACCTTCTCAACAGAGACACTTTCCAGTAGTTCAGTCCCTGAGAAGCTCCCAGTCCTGGTAGTACTCCCAACAGGCCATGCCAATAACATTGTACCCGTGCAGAGGAAAGCCGAGAACAGACAGAGCTGCAGCTCGGGCTGAAGTGATGTTTAAAAGACACCAAGTACACACCATCTGTCTGAGGCTGTGTTGGACCCAAAAGAGATGCTTCAGAGCCCTGGGCCCACTTCCCTTGGGCAGCCACATCTGGGACCACATGAAGCACATCTGGCCCTCCTCATCTGCCAGGCTTTTCTCTACAGAAGTTTTACTGGGTCCTAGATTTTAGGGTCCAGTCTTTCTGCTCAGCTGTCTCCTGATCCCACTCATTGAAGAGAACATGCAGAGCCAGGACCTGAGCTTACACCCCTGCCTGAGAGTTTTAGCTATGGGTCTATCTTCAATTAACATGATCTGGAGCAGATACCTTAGTCTTTAAGGTTGTTAATCTTACCTTGGGATGAAATCGTACAATCATAGAATGTCCTGAGCTGGAGGGTAACTGCAAGGATCATCGAGTCCAACTCCTGTCCCTGCACAGGACAACCCAAATTCACCCCATGTCTCTGAGGGCCTTGGCCAAGTGCTTCTGGAATATTGCCAGGCTGGTGCCGTGATGCCTCCCTGGGTAGCCTGTTCCAGGGCTCCACCACCCTCTGGGGGAAGAACCTTTTCCTAATATCCAACCTAACCCTCCCCTGGCACATCTTCCCGCCATTCCCTTGGGTCCTATCATTGGTCGCCAGGGACCCTAGTGGGTTGGAAATGAAGCACCATCTTCAGCACTTTGCCAGAGCTTTTCAGATCACAGAGCACTAGAGGAAAAGCACAGGATGCTTCTCACACCCGTCTTTTCAGATAGGAAAACTGAAGCATGTATTGACAGAGATGCATAATTGAGAGTGTGCACAAATCCTAGAGCCAAGATTAAAATCTGGCCTCTGGCTCCCCCTGATAGACTCCCCATCTTGTTAGTGCTGAAGGTGATCAGAGATGGGAGGGTTCAACCGAGGCTCAGGGACCTTGGAGTTTCCTCATTGTGGTTGAAAGCCTCTTGGGGCATCCCCATATCCATTTCTATATATCAGCTGTCAGCTTTCCATTTTCCAAAATTCTCTCTTCCAGACTTTTAAAATTGAAATAAGACCAGGATTCTTTCCCCACAAGCAAATCCCCATCACAGGATCTAATATTTCCCACCCTATTCATGCCGTTCCCGACAGGCTGTTACATGCCTGCTGCAGTCCACCCCTAAAGCCTTTCCAGGTTGGAGCTGAGAGAAATTTGGGATGAAGGATGCTAGTGTGTGTAAATGTCATTTATTAACACAGCAGGCAGGTGAAAATCAGGCTTCCTCTGCACTCAGGACACCGAGATGGATAGAGGCAGTGGGCAGTACATCATTCTGTACAGTGGTGGAGCAAATACGCTGGGTTGTGAGGGATCTATGCAGAAACATGTTTTTGGCAAGTGAAACAGCAGGAGGGGAGCAGGGCTGGACTTTTTCCTCTTTGACCCTTGTCTGCTTTTCTTTGCTTTCCAAAGGGGCTTTGTCTGAGTTCAGCTCTGGCCAGGCCAGATCCTGACCTGGGGAGCTCCAGCTGGAGCTGGTTTTAGCTGCCTTTCCAGGATATGGTACATGTCTGAAATGTCTCTCCAGAAAGTGGGTGTGCACTGAAGTCAGGGTGAGAACCAAAGGATTTCCCAGTCCTGCGGTACCTACCAACTCATCCTTTTGCTCTTTCATGTCCTAGTTTTCATTAGATTCTGCTTTGCCAGAAAATAATCATGAATCTCTTGTAGATAAACTGTTGCTGTGAAAGGCCAGAGTCAAACACTCACAGAAAACAGAAGTGAAGGAAAATGGATCATTAAAAAGAATACTAAGGAAAAATCTGATTTTGAGCACTGATTTTATGGAAGAGGTGCTGCTCCAGGATATGTCCAAGCTCCATCCCTCTCTAGGAGCTGTGCAGGGCTAATTCCTCTCCTCGCAGCCCAGCAGAGCCACTGCAGCAAAATGACAGGCAGGTCCAAGCCCTTCCTGACTCCTCTGTGTGCTGTCGGTTTACAGACGCCACCGTGTTTCTCCAGGCATTTCCACCGTGCTTTGCTCGCTCGCCTTGGTAGCAAAAAGAAAATTTCCAAGAAGTTGCAGCATTTTTGTGCTGCTAGCAGTTCCTTGTGAATAAGGTCAGAGCATTCTTGTTTCCTGTGTTTTCTCTGAGTGGCAAGGGGCAAGATTTTTAGGGGCAGGTGGTTTTCTGCCTCTGGCAAAAAGGGATATTATTTTTTGATATGTGGGGACTTCCCACAGGGAAATGGGAAGCCCCAGGAAAGGAGGCTTAGCTTGACGAGAGTGGTTTTCACCCTGCTGGGATGTCAGCCTTGTGCCAAGGTCAGGAGAAGGAAAAGCAGAGGAAGGTAAATCTTGGATGACAGCACATCTGAGCCAGTGGGCAGAGAGAGGGGAGTCGGGGCACGGCTGAGCTGGTGGGGGGAGATCAGGGTGAGGGTCTTGGGAGAGGTCCTACAGGGAGCAGTGGGAAATTATGCCCTTTCTGCAGTCATAGTTTTGATTTTTTTTCCCCCTTTTTTCTGTGGAGTATTTGTGTGTGTGTGTGTGTGTGTGTGTGTGTGTGTGTATGTCTAAGAGTGCCCTCCATTGGCCACATCCAAGCTGCTGCACCAAAAGTCCTGTGTCACCAGCACAACCGAGGAAGGTGGTGGACGCACAACCGGGGAGGTTGCCTTTCCCACGTGGGAGGACTCTGTGCAATGCACAGACTCTGCAAAGAAGGGCACATTACAGCACTGCCTGCATTTCATGGGCTCCTCCTGCTCATGCAGAGCTGAAACTCCTATGCTGGGGCAGAGCTGCAAAGCCGGGCACAGCAATTTGGAGATGTCCATCTGGAAGGTCTTGGTGGGACAGGGTTAATAGGCATGTGGGGTTATTCAGGCAGAGGGTGAAGGTAGTTGCAGGCAGAATCAGGGTATGCTCTGGTCCCCCCCTGCTCACACATATCCCATGCTGCCTGCATCCCCAGGATGAGCATGGGGTGTGCTTAGGGCATACGAAAGTGTGCAGTGTCATGAGCGTGGTGAAAAACTCCATCCTCAGACCAGATCATCTTGGTTTACCATTACTGCAGGAAGATAGGGTGCACCAGCAAACAGCTCAGCATGGCTTGCAGGCTCCAAAATTCACCAGGACCGGTGCAAACTGGATACCTAAACCCCTCAGGCAGCCCAGGTGCCTGGTTTAACATGTGATTCAGTCCCTGCCTGGTTCTGTTTAAGCTGTGAAGGTCTGTCTCAGGTGATGTTTCTCAACCATGCCTGCTCCAGTGGGTGCCAGGGTGGGATGGCAAACACTCAGCAAGGAGGTAGAAAGAATTACCAGGGCTCTGCGCAGTAATGTGAGGGTGCAGGAGCCGTGACAGTAGTTCACATCTTTTCATAACCCTCTGCTTCATCATCTCTAACACCTGCATAGGTAACCAAGGTAGAAGGGCCATTTGGACCAAAACTGTCAGCCTTTTTCTGTGAGTTGCTTGGGAGGAACAACTGCCTTCTGTCAGGGGCGCACACACAAAGATGATAATATTTTTGCCCGTTTGTCCTTGAGAAATGCAGTGCAAGGGACAGCCCAGGGTACTCCACGGTCACCTGCTGTCCCTATGCTTTACTCCAGAAAAGGTGTCTCCACCAGACCCATCTCCCAGCCACAGGACTAGAGGGAAAGAGCAGGCGGGGTGGCATGTACTCAAAGCTGGAGCCACGGGATAGGACTAGGCATGGATGACTCCGATCACACAAAATTACAGAAATAGCCAGGCTCCCTAGACACTAGCCGTGGCAACAACCACGGGATTATGGGCAAATCTGCCTGTGTGCCATAGGAACGTGGTCTCCAACCCTGGAATAATCTGTTTTTTTCACAGATTTAATATCACTTCCCCAGCTGCAGGCTCCAGCCCCTGTTGTACATCCCCCTTGGGATTCTTCTGGATTAAAGCGTAGAAGATGGATATCTCTGCTGAAATGCAGCAGCCAGTCAACTGCCCATTGCATCTTCCCTCCCTGCCAGGTCCAACAAGTGTTGAGCCAAAGATCCAGGTGTGGAGGGGGGTTAGCCTATTCAATTCTTCTGCTCTAAGTAAAGGTTCCACTTCAGCCAGGATTAGTGGAAGGAGAAAAAAATATGTTTATGTTCCTTATGGTGAAACCTTCCAGATGGGACTGCATTCAGGGGAAATCAATTCTGAGACCTAACAACCGTAACACAGTGTCCCATTAACGGGTCTGTTTAGTTAAAGTTTGTTGGCTTTTACGGTGCTTTTCCCAGAGAAGGAGCAGTGAGGGGGGGGATGCATTTTGTGCTCGCTGCATCCTCATTCAGTAGCAGGTCTGTGTGGCCAGCGTGAGAAAAATCGAGTTTGTGGAGGGCGGGAGGCTTGGGCTGAATCCCACGCGCTGAAGTCACCGTTAGGGACCGGATCTCGGCGCAAGCCCTGTCTCCTAATCATCTCGTTGCTATGGAGGCACCGCTGGCTCCTTCTTCCAACTGGGAGAGGCAGGTTTCTTCACGGTCTGGACCAGAGGTTAAGATGATCCCTGGCTGGCTTATCGCTGTGAAGGTCGGATAGACTTTGGCTTTGCAGAGGCTGTGCCCACTTGCAAACAGCACGAGCTGCTCAGGCACTGCCCTACAGCGAGGAAAAGGCGAACCAGTGGTGCCTTTCAGAGTCTCAGCTAAGCAAGCACCTTTCACTTACCAAAGCTGATATTTAAGGCATTCACAGTCATTTGCAGGCAGCCCCTCCTGCTCATCAGGATGACCCCTCTGGAAATGTATAGGATGTTTGGTTGATGCCCGTGGTTTTCCTTGCAAACAAGTGCTGCTTTGCATCCACTAAGCAGGTTGTGTTCCTGAAATCTGGCCCCGGAGGCATGCAGGAGTCTGGCATGGGGAGATGAGCACTGCAGAGCTTTGCAGGCTGCAAACCACTGTCAAGAGTGGGGACCTGACTTCTAAAAAATTTAAGTGCAAATGCATTTGGACTCCATGCTGATTAGTGTCAGGTCTAACAGACACTAAGGAATCTGTTGGCAGAGGCTGCAGTGATTTGAAGCTCGGATGAAACACAGTTTGCAAATAGCGTATCTGACTTTCGAGTTACATAACCCTTTCCTCCCCAGGAAAAAGGGTTTCTGCAGAAGAAGGGAGATTCAGAGACAAAACTTAGATATAAAGCAAGGAGAGAAACCAAGGGGTGAATGTGGAGATGCATTTGGCTTCTTATCTCTTCCCAGATGCACAGGATGGTCTATGGGCTTCATCTCTTATTTTTCAGTCTCTCCCGGGATTGGGTTTAGCTGCCTGAACTGTAGATTTGCTGGGAATTTGTATGGTTGCTGTGAAGGCTTCCTCTGTTTGCAGTCTGGGAAGGCAGAGCCTGGCAGTGGGGTGGGAGACAGCAGGACTGGGGATGAGCGGCGTGGATACCATGGGCTGTGAGGAGGGTCAATGGCTGCAGCGGAGATGTGTTTTCCCTCCACCCCTTGCAGCAGATGCCCCTCTCCATAAGCTTGCACACCAATTCCTTCCTGGCAGTGCCACTATGGTCCCTGATCATGGAGAAACACATCCCGGATGATCTGAATTATTTTGGGGCTGCAGCCCAGGACAACGTTAGCAACTTGGGAGTGTGGCTTCTTGCACTCAAGCTTCAATGCAGAGGCCCTGAGCACTTGCTTTTCACTTACTTGTGGTCTATCGAGGCTCTTGAAATCAAGGCAGTGGTCTGACTTAGTAGGGGAAACCTTCCTCCCAGGGTTCTGATCTGTCCCTTTCAATCTGGGCAGCAGCCCTGTTTTGGAGGCTGCAAGTGCTGCAGGACTAGGGCAAGCCTCACCCAAGGGGAAACTCCTGATTTTCTCTACCTGGGATGAGCCAAGAGGGCATGAAAGGAAATGGCTGGAAGTGTGGGAAGGAAAAAAATGACATCGCTGTATGCCCAGCAATGGGAGAAGCTCTGCCCCCACACTAAGGGTCTGCCCCTCCTGCCTGTCAATGCCTGCATCTGTTAATAGTCCCCCTCCCCAAACATGGGTGCCCACACTGCATGGGGAGGGGGTACTAGTCAGAGTCCTGCTACTAATGGTGTTTCCCCCTCGTTCTCCTCCCCTGAAAAGAGGAGAGATGGAAGGAAGGGAGCACAGGAGGGTCTTCCTGGTGGGGTAAGAAAGACGGACACTTACAAGGGCGTAGGAGTCTTCGGTGTGGAGGGGGGCACAGGGATCTGGGCAGCTGGGCAGAACAGGGGATCTGGACTACAAAGGGTTGCGGGGAATGTGTCCCATAAGACAATGCAGGATGGATGTCACTTTTGCTGAAGGGGCTTTTGGGACCGAAGGAGGTCCTGGGGCTGGCAGGGACAACTCAGTCTCTGGAGACGCTTTATACCCGGCTGGAGTACTGCAGGCTTTGGGGTGTCCTGCACACAGGGGTGAAAGGCAGGGTGGCTGCCTGATGTGGGAAGACCTAAAATCTGCCTCTGTCACCTTTTTTTACTCCTGTACTGGGTGCACAGCTCCTTCCAGCCCTGGTGTCCTGTCTGGACGGAGGGTTAGACCAGGGTTTGGGTACTGAACAACAACTCCCTTCCCCTGCACTGGTTTGGTGGAAGAGGAGAGAGGAGACAGAAAAGGAGAGACAGAAAGAAGCAAAAAAGCAAGGGCTGGCAGGAAGAAGAGAGGAGGCAGAGCCCAGCTGCCCATGTTGACCTCTAGCCCACCCTCCCCAGGTGCAGCCTGAAGACTGCATTGAACCAGCATCCTGGTTCTGTTGGGATGGAGAGGGGTGTTTCCTTTTGGGAGATGGTTAGAAATCACTGGAAAGGCTGTGCTCAGCTCAGCAGAGGGGCACAGCATGGGCAGAAGGCTCTGGGAAAGTGGAGTCACAGCTATGTTGTCCCCCTGTGTGAGTCACAGCTGGGTCCCTCCTGGGGGTCAGGACATCCCAGGGATGGGGAGACCCCCAAATCTAGCATGGGGAAGGTGATGTGGGGCTGCATCTTCCCCCAATGATATGTGCTGGGACTGGTGTTGCTGTGTGGATTCTCAGCCTTGCAAAGGGTTAATAAAAAGAAAACAAAACACCACCAAAAAACCCAAATCCCAAATCTCTTCTCTTTCTCTCCCCTCCTCCTTCCCTTTTTTTCCAGGTGTTGTTTATGGCCACAGGAGGGAGCTCAAATCCAGACATGGGAGGATTGGCTTGATTTCGGATCAAGAGCCTCTTAAACTCTCAGTTTTCCTCTAAGCTGGTCCCTGTTATGTCCAGGATCTGGCGCCTGCTTGACATTTACTTTGAGTTCCAGAGGACCAGAGACCTAGGATGAGGAGCATTGGATCTGCCCTGAACCTGCTTTTGGTATCGCCACTCTACTTTGTGTGGACCGTGGTCGCTCTGGACCTGGCACAAACACCCTGCACCACTTTGGTCCAGGGGAAATTCTTTGGCTATTTCTCCTCCTTTGCTGTCTTCCCGTTGAACTCCTCTCTCTGCTCTTGGATTATCCAGAACCCTGACCCTCGGAGGTATACTTTGTACATGAAGATCCTAAAACCTACTGGCGTATGTGACCACCAGCACATCCGCACCTACCAGTTTGACTCCTTCCTGGAGTCCACCCGCACCTACCTGGGCATGGAGAGCTTCGATGATGTGTTGAAGCTATGTGATGGGTCCACCCGCTATGCCTTCCTGCAGTCCAACAAGCAGTTCCTCCAGATGAAGCAGACGACACCACCAGGGGTGGAGACCTGGCCCGTGCGGTGGAAGCCCACAAAGGCTCAGGAGAGGGACTTCTCGGTGGAGTACCTCGTGGTGGGCAACAGGAACCCCAGCAAAGCCGCTTGCCAGATGCTCTGCAAGTGGCTGGATGCGTGCTTGGCCATCAGCAGCAGCTCTCACCCATGTGGCATTATGCAGACCCCATGCTCTTGCTCGGGAGGGGAGGTCCTAGATCAGGCCAGTGAGATCCTGGGGCTCACGAGGAAGAAGGAAGATTGCTATAAGGATGGAATTTACTTGGAGAACTGCATGAGCAGCCCCAAGGACAGCAGCGGAGTGGAGTTCCTGGGTGAGTGGAGGGTGGCTGAGGGCATTTGGGAGGGAGGGCTCGTTGGGCTCTCCACTCCCAGGTCTCACACTGTCCTCAACACTTCTGTGTCTAAGTCTGCAGATGCCTGGTATGAAAAACTTACTTCCTAATTGGTAGGCAGGTCCGGTAACCCTCAGTGGCTCTTTATGAGCCTGCAACTGGAATTGCAAAGCAGCTTCCCCTGAATATACCCCAAATTATTTAATTCATTCCCGGGGCTTGTGCCTTGCTTGTTTTACTTCTGCAGCCTCAGAGCTGCAGGGGGGAGAGTCTTACCTGAGGGTGAGCAGTTTTCCAACGTAATTACAGATGTCCTAGAAAAGGCAGGATCCAAGCTACCTCCTGAGGCGGGCTGCACTGAGCAGCCCTATCAACCATTTTAATTCATGGGAAAAACTTAATTCTCTGGTCTGGTTTGAGGGAATGGCAACAGAAGGCATGCTCATTTTGTTCTCAGGCTCATTTTCCTTCTGGAGGAAAGAAGGAAATAAAATTCACCATGCTGCTTCTGTGAGGTTACTTGGTGCTGCTTTGCTGGGGCTGGAGTTCATTCCTCAGATATTTCATCAGTGTTTTGATGATGATTTTGAGTATGGTATGGGCTGGAGAGGGACTAGGGAGATAGAAGAGGCATGACAAAAAGGACTGTGAATAAGGGTGAGATGCTCCTGAGGTCTGATATGGGCACTGCTCTGGGAAGCGAAATGCTCCTTCCAGAGATCCGACACCATCTCCTCTGGTGCTACGGTGCCATGCAAAGCAGAAGGGAACCAGAGGGTCTGAAAGCAAATCCTTTATTTCAACGTCAGTGTCAGATCCGCTCTGATGTGTTTATTCTCAGCTCCCACCCCACCTGCCAGCATACAAGTTATGTAAAGTGGAGGTGTGATGCTAAATAGGAATCCGGGCAGTGGGGAGGGGAACCTGCAATTCGGCAACGTCCAGACCCCCACCCCAGGGTCTCATCTTCTTCACGTATCGGATTGAAATGTCCTCTGCCACCAGGAGAAAGTTGTCATCCATCTGGGTCTGGGCTTTGAGGCTCCTGCCTGGCTTTCGCAGCTACCCCCAGTCAAGGAGGGGGGAATTTCTCAAGGCGGGGGCAAGGAGGCTAAATTTGCTTGCAGTAGGAAGGAGGTTACCAGGCACAGATCCAAGCTGTGCAGCGTGATTTTCTTGCAGACCGCAGTCTGGCGTTAGCTGAGAGATTAGTATATGATCAGGTATCAGTGCTTTCGTCAGTGTATTTTGGGGGAGATTTTGTTTCTCACTGATCTGTGAATCAATACATGAAGGCACACAGCCGAGCCATAAATCCTGCAAATTAGTTCTTCAGCTGTGCCTCCCTCCCTGGCTACGAGTGCACAGCAATATTCGCTCTCCAGATTTCGGATTTCTTTGCAATGCCCTTTTCTCCTGTGTGAACAGCTTGCGAGGAGTACCGTGTTGGCTGCCTCCTCGGAGCGATGCGAGCTTCGTTAAGTCATGTGTCATGCCTTGCATGTGCTGATTGGATGATTTATGCATTCAACCCAAGCAGTGTGACCTTTTTCATTGCAACCAAAGGTGAAATTTGAAATAAGATTTTCAGCAAATCCTGGAGCATTCAAGCTTAATATTGGCTTTTGTAAAGATCTCTCCTAGTCCAGCTTGAGTGCTTGAATGTTCCCAGAAAATAAATATGAAAGAGCCTCAAAGGTGGCTGAATCAAAATCCTTTTTGGGTGTCAAATATTTGTAGAGAGCGTAGATAATTTTTTGCTGGCCGCTCACATCTGCTCCATATTGAGGATACAGAATTATCATCTTCACTGGTGGGATGCCATCTACATAGAAACGATGCTTGCAGGGTGCCCGGCCTCTCCATGTGCTGCTCTGTCTGTCACTGTGTCTGTTTTGATTTTTGCAAAGGCTTGATCAGGAAGATGGAGGCGAGATCCAATTTGGACAGAGAGCCAGCGATCCCTTAACAGCATTTTGTGGGTGGAATATTTTGATAGGGCTCCCAATTTCTGAGCGCTGATGCTGATTATTGCTGTCGTCGTTGTCTTGATTGTATTTGTAGCGGTTTTTTTCCTACAAGCTTTATTTTGTTTCTTTCTCTCCTCCTGTTTCCTGAGTCATTTGTTGTTCCTGGGCCTGTTTTGACACCTTCATCTTTGAACAAGGGTGCAAGCATGTGTTGTACTAATCTAGTCTGATGACTTTCAAGGCATGCAAGGAATTGCCAGACACCCAGATACCACCCCAAAATGTGGAGCCTGACTTTTCCTGATGTGCCTCTTCTATACCCGGGATATTTCCAAAGCAAATGGGCGGGTGCAAATCTACAGAGGCTATGACGAGATGTTGCCCTGGAGGCAGCCATGCTTTGGCTCACAGAGTCTGTGGGGTGAGATCCTGTTGAAAAGGTTCGCTCCCCATCCCTGGGCACTGGTACACCAAAGGATGGAGAATGCATATATGTGTCTGTTTGCTGGATGAGGTGATGCCCTCTCCCGGCTTTATGAAGTCACTCAAGAGCAGTCCAAGAATAAAATTATTGGGCTGGACATTGGCTTTGGTGGCCAAAGAGCAGAGCTAGGAGATGAACTACTGCTGCCAGCCCAGGCCACAGATCTCCCAGCCATGGTGGAGAAGTGGGCGTACTGATGCTGTTGCTCCAGAGCTACTGGGACACCCAAGAAACCTAATTGACAGCCTGATTTCACTCATGGCCAATGAGTTTGCACTTGGTTCAGGTACTCAGGGATGTCTGTGGACATTTCAATGGCACTTCACAAAGTGACTCTGCTGAAGTGACCCTGCTTTGTCTGCAGCATCTGTTCTTCAGTGTCTGGAAGCAGGAGAGACCACTCCAGATTTGCTTTCCAGGTTTAATGAGACACCCTCTTTGCTGTCACACGCAGACGTTGCAGAGGTTACAGCGAGAGGTGGTGGGGGTGGGAAGAATCCATCAGGGTGCAGAGGCGGCAGGAGATATTTTGGTGTCTTGCTGCACATGGAGCTTGTCCTGGTGATCAGCAAGACAAGCTTGGAAATGTATTGACAGCAGCAGCCCACCCTCCACATCTCCCCTCCTTGCTGCAGCTACTTCAAGCTGCTGCTCTGGAAAGGCTTGGACAGGGGATTTTTTTCTAGGAGAAGACAATTCAACAGGGGAATATTTTTGGCCAGCATCAGATCTTGTTTGGCTCACTCAGGCAACATGGGAAAAAGGCAGAGACTGGTTGTAGGTCCTGATGTTCAGAGGTGAACTCTCTTTTGGGGATGCATACTGGTTTGGGGTAGGAGGCTGGGGGGCTGCAAATAGGAAAGCCTCCTGAAACACGGAGCATTGGGTCTTCAAGGTCTGAAAATCCTGGTGATCCTCCCAAATGTGACCTGCCTTCACTGTAATCAGAGCTGGAGCTTTAAAAGGGATGCTGGTGTGACATTGTAATGAGAGAAGGTTAGGTTAAATATGTGCTTAAGTATGTGCTGAGTTAGGCACTTAATGAATGTCTAATTAGTCTTGTCTCCACATATATTTTTTGCTTGGAAGGCCATTGCAGTGCTGTCACATTTTGATGGCCCAAAGAGATAACCAGCATGTTCTGGTCCTTCTGCTCCACATATCCCCATTTTGGAGGGATCCAAGATGCTGACTGCAAGACAGGGTTAAAAGTGTGCCCCTGAAATGTATTGTTTGCTGCCTGGTAAAGTAAATGGCTCCAGGGCTGGAGGGATTTTTATAATGAATGAGTGTGATTGGTTTCCTGTGTTGGCCAGAGAATTTCACAAATTAATTTCAGCAAAGAACTTGAAACTGAGATTTAAATGGAGCTGCTTAGTTCTCAAAAAAGCCTGAATCAGGATATTGCTAGTCTGAAGTGCCGGGGGTTTTCCTCCCTTTCCTTTTCCATTGGTTTGCTGCCTCATTGCTTTGAAGAATCACAGACCCTCCTTCCTCACACATGCTCATCACTGCACTTCTGTTGTGTTAGTGGTGTTTCACCTTCCAGCCCTTAGATTTTTTTCTACCTTTGCTAGATTAAGAAGTCACCTAGCATCCATTCTCTACTGTTTGGAGAGGCAGCTATAGACCCATGAACATGTCGGTTCTTAACCTCTGCTGCATTAAGTAAGCTGAACTCCATAAATCTCTCACTGCAGGACACATCCTCCAAACCTCAGTTGCTGTTGGGAAGCTTTGCTTCATGCTTGGCCAGTTCTGCTGGCCGAAACGTGATGTCTCCTCAGCAGGGCTGAGCTTCTGCCTGGACTCGTGGCCAAGTGACTGATGAAGGGAGCCCTTGGTGTGGAAAACGGGCCAGAGGCAGAGGGACAAATGAATCAACTGCCATCCTCCTTGTTGCAGGAATCATTCTGTGTGGCACAGCTCTCCTGCCCTTGAATCTCCCCCAGGGCAGAAATAATATGAGAAGTTGTTTCCTATGTTTGTGATGAATTTTAGTGACCATGAAATTTTAGGGATTAATGAGCTGTGAGTAATTGCTCTGGGGCAGGGTCTCAAACCTCTCCTTGACCCCTTCAGCTCCTTTTTACCTCACACAGGTTCTATTCCACCTGTAAGCGTCCCCCAGGCCCAGACAACAGCTGGGCTTGGAGAGAAAACTGTTAGGCTTTGGATTTGCCTTGGTTTTCAACTTGCCAACCAAATGGCAAAAGGGGTTGGATGGGTACAGTTTCATTGCCTCTCCTTCCTCCTGGCATGGAGAGTTGCTGAGTGTGCTTGGAGAAGGTGTGCTGCTTTCCAACTCCTTGCTTCAACATCTGTGTTTTCCCCTGCTGTCTAGTCTGTACATCCTTGAGAGTAGAGCTAGGATATAGTGACAGATCACCAGCAAAACATGGAGCAAGGAAGGGCTGGTTTCTGCTCACATGTGAATTTTTTCCTACGTTACCTTGATAAAGCACTGGGGATTTTACCCAACATCTCCTGAGCTTAAGTCCAGATCTCAGCAGCTCTGAGCAAATGCTGATACCACTTCACAGCTCCTGGGGGATAAGGTTGAAGAGAGCCTGACACCTGGCAAACAGGGGACCTTCAGCACCTTGTCTCCTGCAGTGAATCCCCACTGGACCCATATGGGCAGCTCCTGATGGGACTGCCCCTCTTGCATGCAGTCAGTGGGGTGTTTTATGGATGAAGCAAATGTGGGCAACTCCTTTCTAGATGCTGAAAAGAGGGTTCCTGACTCAGTTTAAACACTCACATCTCTGTCACCTGTACAAGCGCTGCCTGCCCCACTGCTTTCATCTGCGGTCATTAAAGACCTTGCAAAATAGAATAGAATAGAATAGAATAGAATAGAATAGAATAGAATAGAATAGAATAGAATAGAATAGAATAGAATAGAATAGAATAGAATAGAATAGAATAGAATAGAATTTCAGCTGGAATGAATCTAGACCAATCATCTAGTCCAGCTGCCTGACCAATTCAGGGCTGACTGAAAGCTGAAACGCTGTTAAGGACATTGTCTAAATGTCTCTTAAACGTTGTCAGGCTTGGGGCATCGACCACCTCTCTAGAAAGCCTGTTCGCATGTTTGACCACCCTCCCAGTAAAGACATGCTTCCTAATGTCCAGCCTAAAACTCCCCTGGCACAGCTTTGAAGCATTCCCACACGTCCTGTCACTGGCTACCAGGGAGAATTAGGTATGAGCGTAAGAGTGGCAGAGGAGAGATTTCCTGTGTCCCTGCCACCGTTTCAGCACTAAATTCACTCATGCATGCATCTGTATGGAGAGGTCCTATCTGGGACATGTGGGGGGAGAGAGAAAAAATGAGAAAAATAAAGCGATCAGTTTCACTGTGAACCCAAAAGCTTGTGGACATGATCACAATGCAGAAACATCACCAATTACAGTCTGAATGTGCTATTGTTGTAGCTGGGAGACCAAAGGTGGAATTTACATCCAGTTGACGAGGGAGTTTCACAGGCAACTACTCCTATTATTGCTATGAGGGGACTTTTATGGGTAATTTAATGAGTGGCAGCCTGGTGAAAGGCTCAGCTTTTCAGTCATGCTTGCTTATTATTTTTTTTTTTTTTAAATTTGCCATTGTTTAACATCCTCTGATATTCAGGACCCATAGCAGCTGCCCCAAAATGTTTTGTATGGGAATACAGGGTAAAATTTAGATGCAGGGAAACACAGACACCGTATTCAGTCATCACATCTGCAGTGTAGTTTTCTGACTGTAACTGCTGAATATAATAATAAGGATGCTAATGTTTCAGAAGAGAGGGTGCACAGAGACACCCCTGGTGCTTTTCACCACCCACCCTGAATATCTGATATATTTAAGTGATGGAAGTAGGCTGAAAATGGAAAACATTGTCTTTCCAAGGGGAACAGGATCCATGGAGCTGTCGAGGTATCTGATGCTTTTAGAGGTGCCTGAGCTCTGTGAGTTCTCTGACCTGGTGGATCCTGTCTCGCATGGTGGGTATAGCTCTGGGGTTTCTCCCAGGTTTCTTCAAAAGGGAGTTTTCCCTTCTTCAGTGCTGGTTTCCTCTATTCAGATGCAGCTCCCAAAGACTTTGGGTGAAGTCAGGACTTAGCTGAGATGGGGCTTAGCCCATCTGCTTTCAAGATCTAGCAGACAACAGATCCAGGAGGGCAAAGGGGCTCTGATCTTTGCCTAAGAGGCTGGGACCAGAGGCTTATCCATGAGTACTCAGAGAGCAGACTTGGGTGCTCTAAGCCACAGCAGTCTCCTTCCATGCTGGGCAGTGCGGTAGATTTCACCCTCTTCCAGAACATTGTTGTCACCTCTGCAACTCATCTCTTCTCCCATATTTTCCTTTTCTCATTCTGGTAATCAGTGAAATCTTGCAACACCTATGGGTGCTGATTCTATCTCCTGTGAGCCCGTCACCCCCCAAGAGAGTACTGAATCCAGTGTGGGCTAAATAGGTTAGAAAATTGGTTTTGGATTCTCAGCAGATATCATTTGGTGTGGCTGTATGACACTTCAACGTGGGGAGGATTCAGCAACTCTGTGTCCCTGGGGTGGCTCTGCCAATGTCACGGCCCGTTGTTGACTCTCGGTGTAGTACACTCACTCCTTGCACTCGCTGCAGACAGCAATTTGACACTGACATCCTACACATCAGCCTTCCAGCAGGGTGAGACAACCAGGCTAGGAAAGGACGTCCTTTAGCACATCATCAGAATTGCAGATCTGTTGAGTTTAAATATATTTCTTTTTGTTCCCTGGCTGTAGTTCTGATAGTGCCGTAATTGCCACACACCTCATTAAGCTGAATGCTCTCAATAGGTCTTGAGTGGTCCATGCCATTAAACAAACAGTTGCTGGCTTGGGATATTCCCAGTGCTTAGAAGCAGCAAGGAAGTGAAGGGACCTGGAGAGGTGAAACTTGAGCCGTGTTCTCTCCAAAATACACAGGCTTTGACCCATGCAAACACCAGCAGCAAAGGGGAACAGGCACGGAGAGAGGGTGGAGTTGATTCCTGTAAGTGTTGTAACAGTTTGTGTGCGTGGAGGTGACAGGACTGTGGATATGTGCATGCGAGTTTGGTAGGCTCTGAAAACACAGGGATGAAATTACTATCAAATAAAAGGGAGTCTGATCCCTCCCTGTGTCCTACAGCAGGAATGAAATTACTGGTGCAGGTCCCTGGCTTTGTCACCTTGCCTGGATGGGGATGCCCTGGTCTCCACCAGCCTGGATATTTGAGGTTTTTTTTTCTGGATGGAAGTTGACACTTCCCTGCTTGTTAGTTTTGAGGGCAGGGGTTTGGGTGTCTTTTATTGAAGGTGCCCAAACCAGAAGACAGTGAAGATCTGCATATGGTACTGAAGCAGGAGAGCATGGGTACTTTCTCTGCTTGACTTCACTGGTCCTGCTCCTGAAATCTGAAGGCTGAAGGACTGAGAATCAGGTTATTGGCATCTAGGCTCATGTTGAGACCCTGGGGCTGATGAAGAGGAGGACCTACAGAGAGTTTCTCCTTCAGGATCTACTGGAGGCTGCAAGAAGACATGGGGTATGATGACTTCACCATGTCTCCCTGTGTCTCCTGCTCCCCCAGATTAAGCCCAGCCACATCAAAAGCTTTATTCAATGATCTGTGTGCACTCTGTATGCAGGCCTATATGCTGTCCCATGTGCCTGCTGGACGGAATCGAGGTGTAGTTTTGGTGTCCCTTCCCATAACTTGACTCTGTTAGGTTTCTTCAGTTAAGCTTGCTAGTGCGACCAAGACCATGAACGGAATCTCATTCCTACTAGTCCTGTGGTCAGAAATAGAGGTATAGGAGAAATGCATTGCGGGGCACATGCCATGGAGAAAACTGCAGTGCAGGTTCAGCTTGGCCATCAGAGACCACTGGAAAGCCCAGCCTAGAGCCCAGATGGGGAAGGAAGCAGCTCTATGGTTGTACACGGACCTTCTTGGCTTCAAAGTTAGTGCCCTGTAGGGCAACCAGGATAAGAGACAGGGATGCTGTGCATGTGTATCTACTCACAGGGAAAACAGTCCTGGCATAGCAAACTGTTGGGGAGAGACAATCCAGTCCCCATGAACAGTTCCAGTCCATGAGGATAGCACCAGTTGTGCTCTTAGCGCCTATTAACCTGGGACCGGGACTAAGCTCCCTAAAGTCAGTGGGTTAGTAATCACTGCAGAGCTGGACCAAGGAGATATCTGCACCAGAATTCCAGTTAGGGACTTGTGCTTGAAAGGATGTCACTGGCCATGCCCAGCAGCAAAACACCAAGGCAGATGGGCCAGGGCTGCTATTTACAGCTGGGCTTGTTCAGCATTTGTCTTCTGTCCTGTTCGCATGGGGTCAGTCACGGGAACATCAATAAAACTGACTGATGACAATTAATTTTGGCCCACCAAATTTCTCTTCCCTTCCTCCTCATTTCTTTAGTTTGCTGGGTTTGGTTTTTTTTTTGTTTTGTTTTGTTTTTTCATTTTAATATTCTGATTTACAAAGCTTCCTGCTCTGCCCTACTCCTTTCGTTAAGCATTGGACAACACACACTTTAGGGAGCTCTGCTGCATTTGGAGTGACTCTACCTTGGGAGCAGCTCCATGAGGCTGTGCTCGATGGGTAGCCATGTACTCAGGCTGTGGATGCTGCAACCAAATTGTGAAAAGTCAGGTCCGGCACCGGCATCGCCCTTCTCGGGTGATTTAGCCTGGAGTTGTTCATGATGCTTTTATCATGACCCAGCAATGCAGCATCTGAACTTGGCTGACCACCTTCCTCACAGAAATGAGATGCTCAGCCTTTTTAGCCTCCCCAAACTCTCCTCCCACATGTGCAGATTTTAAATTCTGGGGGCACCTTCTCTAATTGGCCTGAAATCTAGCTAGCTACCATGCGTTAGGGTCAGTCAAGATCAATAGGTGGTGGTGCGGCTTGAGATCAGTAATATTTATGACAGGAAGGCAGATAGCGAGCAGGAGAGCAGCTGCTCAGAGAGACAGCTGGCTTGCTGGAGGGGGGCGATACTCACTGAAGAAGAAAAGATGCAGGGACCAGGACTGTCCCCAGGTAGCTATAGAGAGGTATTTAAAGAGATTGCTTTTCATGCTTCTGTGTTTTTGGGCCACAGAGGAGCTCAGGAGGCCCCTTTGGGTTGCTCAGCCACCTGCCCCCACGGACCCACTGCAGCTGAAGAACTGACAAGGAGAACAACAGACCTCGTGGGAAAGCTACGATGGATCCCACCAGCTGTCAGGGCAGGGATGGCTTTTGTCCCTCAGCAGCTCTTGCATGCGATGTGGCACCCTGTGCAGCGCCTTCCCTCCCACCCAGGTGTCCCTGCCCCACGGGCAGTTCGTCAGGGCCGTGTTTTGAGCCTATTGTCATTGGAGCCAGTGACAGGTTTGTTGGGAGTTTTGACTTGGTATAATTTAGTGCTTTTTACTTGCTGCAAGGCAGAGGAAGAGTTTCCAAAAGGCTTTTCCAAACCTTTAAACAAAATCACCCACCTTATTCTCTACTCCTGAGCTTGATGCGTTGACTCCAAATTTGCCAGTAGGGAGGGCAAGGTGGCACGCTGTCCCTTCCACTCTTACAAATCGGGGTTTGTGAATGGTAGAAAGGCGAAAGCCTGATTTCCTACCACGTGAAGTCCTGTATTCCCCTGGCAATTCCTGACAATCCCAGCTCCTCTCATTGCTGCTCATATACAAATCCCTCACGGCTTATCTTTTAGCAATGCCTCTGGGCTTGTTCTGTTGCCAGAACCCTCCTGGGTCCCCTAGTCTTTTTCTGGGCAGGTGGTAACTCATCTGGAGCTTTGCTAGCCTGGATAGTGTACCAAATAAACCGGAGAACTGCTGTACTATTTTTTTGGTGAGTGGTATCCCTTAGGCTGACCTCCTGCTCACCAGAAACCTTCATGGGCTGAACACCTTTGGGGTGAGACCGGACTCAAACATCAGTGGGTGAAGGGATAGAAGTCAGGCAGACAAAAGTGACGGTCTTTCTTTGGGGAGCTTCCTGGAAAGAAAATGTGGGCCAATGGTTCAGTGGGTGCCCTGGGATCTCTGCCACATGGTCCCACTACAGCAGTTGGGTCAGCCTGGCTTGGCTTTAGGCTTGTCCTAGGGTTGACAAGGCTCCTGTGCTGAGTGCTGGAGGCAAAGGGACATATGACAAGAGAGTGGTATCCCAAGAGTAGAGCAAAGGGAGATCCAAAGTTTGCAAGTTGTGCTGGGTTATAAACACAATGCTGATCCACGGGGCTTGAGTCTCTCCAGAAAAGAGCAGTGGGTTCTCAGAGACACACATCAGTGCCCCAGCGAACTTTTTAGGAGGGTGAATAGCCCTTGACCCTTTGCATGTTATAAACATGGCTTAATATGTGAAAGGTCTATTTATTTTATTTACTTCTGCTTCCAGAGATCACTCCTTTACCTGCTCCAGTATAATTTCACTCATGTTTCATTTAGCTTTTACCTCCAGCTGAGTAAACTGCCAATCTAAAGGGGAACAGGTAGAAAAAGGCAACAACCTCATGTCCAGGGTCACCAGCTGCTTTTCCTCCTGAGGCAGGAACCTCAGTGGTGCGATGGGACATTTGGTGGTGTGTGACTGTGGGATGGGAGCATCTCTCTGAGTCAAAGCTCTTTGAATACAAGCCCACCATGCACAGCCTTTCCCATAACAACAGGGCTGCTTTGCAGCATCTTCCCTGCTATGCAATGCCAGAAGCAGCTGGTGTGTGGGTCACAGACCTGGGTAAAGAGCTGGGTCACACCACAGGAGTGGGTCTTGCTCTCTGGAGCAGGGCTGAGCAGGGAAAGGGGAGCAGGTGGCCTTGGGAACAATGCCATACGTGGTGTTGGAGGCTTCACAGGCTTGTGGAGGTGTATTTGTCTTGCACCTTTTCTCTTTGGTTCAGAAAAGAGCTCCTCTCAGTAAGAAATGGCTGGGGAAGGGCAGGCACTATGCACTCAAATAAATGTTTTTTAATACTTCAGTAGGAAAGGAAAAGAAATAAAAAGGTAATGGGGGAGAGCCAGAAGCAGCAGTTATAAAATATGAACAGTGTAGCTGGGTTTCCTTTGCTTGACTGCGAGCATGCATCAACACAGGGAGGGGAGGGAGTGGAGGAGGCAGCAGCCAGCGAACCTCTCTCCCTTTTCAAGGGTGCAACTGCGAGCCTGTGGCATGCCCAGACCTGACAGCCTGCCCCTGCTGTCACCTGGCTGTGTCCCACTGACCTGGTGTGAGAAGTGCGGCCACACTCTTTGTCATCAGGAATGCAAAATCTCTCCCCACCTTTGGCTCTACCCTGTCCCACAGCAAGCTGAAATGCACGCATCTGCCCATGCACAGGCAGGTCCCCTCCAGAGATGCTTGGATAGGCACACAGCTGCACCACTGGCACTCATGTCCATTCATGCATGTCCGGAGAGTCAAATGCACAAATACACCAGCTTGATTTAGCACATGGATGTACTTGCACAAGGATATAAATACAGGAACAGGCTCGTGAGTGCATACACGGATGCCCAAGTATGCATGTGTATGGACATACACCTGCACACAGCCATGTAAAACCACGCAGGGCAGGCAGATGCACAAATGGGCATGAATGTTCCTACGTGCACATGAAAACCTAGCAATAAACAGGTGTACACACATACAGAGCTGAGCAGAAAGTCGTGCATAGCTCTGAGGTGGATACGCACTCGTGTAAAAGAGTGTGCAAATGTGTACGCATGTACAGCTACTGCACATCCCCATCCCTGCACACCCCCACAGCCGTGTGAATGCCAGTGCACTCCTATGAACACATCCAGAGGCTGAAACCCCTGTGAGGAGCCCCATAACCGGAGGCACAGAGACAGGACCCCGCATGTCAGGTTTGGAGCCACGGGCTGCACATCCCTCGAGACCTGCAATGTGTAAACTCACTGCAGGAACAAGATGCTGACTCATGCTTCTTCCTTTCCGTGTTTCTTCCAAAACACACCATGAGGCCAATCTGGGAAATGAGTGCCTCATGGTGCATTTTGGAATAAGCTGGTTTTGTTTGCACTTGTGGGATCTTTCCCATGAAAAGTACAACTTCTGTTAATCCCCCAAGAGCCAAAGCAAGCTCATAGATTCCCCAGCATGGCTTGATAGGTTGGTAGGGAAGGACAACTTGCATGGCTTGATGCTCAGAGGGCACAAAGCAAGGACTTGCTTTGAGACTGCAGTCATCCAAAGCTGCCCCCAACCCATTGCTGGTGGGATGTGCTTCCTCCTGCCCTACTCTCCCACAGCAAAGCAGTGCAGTGCATGCGGCAGTCTCCTCCTGCTCCATAAAAGGCTCCCGGTCTGCTTAAAGTCCAGTGTGTGCTTGGGTGGTGTGTTGAACCACTTCTCTGGCACTTCTAGATTGCGCCTCTACCAGCTCTTCTTTAAAGCTCTTTCTCCACTGCCTGATGTGTGGCTTATCAACGGGAGAGCTTGTAGCATCTATCCCTGCAGGATGTGCATTGGTTTTTTTGGGAGAGCTTTATTGGAGAGTCGTACCTTTGGAGGCTGTTGGCTGCTCCTCAACATCCCCGCTCCTGCCTTCCCCACATCCCAGCTCAGATGTGGACACCTGTGCACAAGGCCCGTGCAGCACATGCAGACTCATTCATATGTCTCCAGTCGTGGGCTGGTTTGTACGTGCAGACATGTGCCTCTGACTCCCATATGCCCCTATGTCCTCTCTGTCTTTCCATCCTGGGGGGCCGTTTCTCATTACAGCAAGACCCTTTGATATGCTTTTGAGGAGCAAAGTCACTCTAAGTCAGGTGTTGGGATACTGAGCTTCATCTCACTGTCCGATCCTTTTGCGTTGTCAGAGCAGCCTCAGTGCAGCGGACAATTGCGGCTGTTCCGCTTTCGTAGACTCTTGAACTGAGAAAGTCCCATCTTCAAAAGGCAGCCCTGCCAAAAAATGACAGCTTTGCTTACTTCACATTTTAATTAAAACTCTACCCATTGGCCTCTGTCCCTGCTCCTTCCTTCCATACGTTTCTCTGCCCTGACCCTCTCGCTGCAAACGAACATCTAATGTCAGCTAGGGAAAACGCATTCATTTAGCAATTAAATAATTGAATGCTTCTCTGGCAAAACGAACTATCTCCTGCCTTTCTTGTGTTTTACCACTTTTTGCCCCCTTCTTTTCCCCTCTTCTTTCTTATTCCCTCTGGTGAGATAAGGCTGCCATTCTCAAAACCCATCTTAAATATTAATGTTTTAATTAACAGACTTTCTTGCATGAAGTCTACGTAAGATAATAAATGGACTGCTTGAGGCACAACATATTTTTTTTGTTTGTTCTTGAAAGGGGACTAAGAAGTAAAATGCGTAATATGTTTCCTCAACAAACATTTGAAAGATACACAGAAGTGACAGCCACGGGTCATTTAGCCAGTGGGCCCTCCGTAACCCACGTACTCCTGAGTATCGCTTTGCAACGTGTCTCTATAAGCGTAGAGCACGGTGTAAATCCATGGGCCTCTGGCATGGACTGGTTCCTCCAGATAAGCACCAGGTTCTGCAGTGAGCAGAGGAGGGCAGTGGTTTGCATCCAGAGGACGCGTGGGTGGAGATGAAAGCAGAGCTGCAGCGATCAAGGACACTTCAGGGCTGGGATACAATCTATCGCTGAACCTGGAAACTGAATGTGTTGGTTTTAGTTTGGTTGATGTTTTTGACAAAATTTATTGGACCAGTCCCCTTCCCCAATATTTCTGGGTCGAAAAACCCAAATATTGACTGCACATTTGTGCAATGCATTTTGCTTTTATTGAAGACAAACAAGATGATAGAATGCATGAATTTGTGAAACATCTGGTATTGACAGTTATGTATTTTTGCCAAAAAAAAAAAAAAGAAGAAAAATGTTAGATGGAACTTCATTCTATGTGGGTGCCTTCTTATGGTGCAACATGCTGAAATTAATTTTACATTCTGAGTGTGTCATCTGTGCTGCGTGACATGGGCCCCTGCACCCAGTTTAGCTGCGGTGTTGTGCTGCGTGGGGCCCTAATGGTGCTGGACCAGAATCCCACAGGGAGGCCTATGCTCTGTTCCTGCATCTACTCATGACCTTGAAGAAGTCAAGGCATTTGTGCATGTGGTGCACTTAATGTTGTTTTTATTCTCCTTTTCTTTCTTTATTCTGACTCAGATCTTGAGTGCAATTGGCACTTTCTTAGAAAACAGATGTACAGTGCCTAGCACCAGCACTCCCTGAGCTGTGATGATAGTTCTTAGTAAGACTGGATATAAATAATCATAACAGTTAATAAATACTCCAGTGGTCGATATAGTTAAAGTTTGGTTGTGGAGTTACCTTTTTTTTAGGAAAAGGATTGTCTCTTACAGGGCGACACCCTTGCATTGAGGCTGCTTAGCAGCTAAAAAGAGAGGGATTGTCCAACATTAATGGAGGCAGGTGGGTGGTGCAGAGAAAATATCTTCAGTCACCCAAGATAAGCTTTCAGTGCTTCAGTGATAAACTATATCGTGCCCTGAGGCTGTCTCTATCTATCACATTGATTACTCCATTTGCTATCTGCCTAGTACTGAGTTTTTTCACCCTAAATCAAGAAAGAGCCAGAGTTCACCATTAGCTGCCAAGGTGCAAAGATGGGGTCATGCTGCTGGGTTGAGTTGAAGGGCTCTTGGATTTATACCAGGATGAACAAGCACACAGGTAAGCTGGTTTTAATAATAGATTGTCTGGTGGAGAAGTCTCCATTTTATCTTCTGAAGGTGCTGTCACCTCTGTGATGTTCTATTTGTGGCGGTGAAAATGCTGGACTTCTTGCTTGTATGGTGCCTGTTAATGTCTGGGGCTTCTGCTGCTTCTCTTGGTGTGAGCTATGGGTGAGCAAATCGAGGTTATTTTCTGATAAAGGAAGCTGGAGGTGGTTTAACAAAGTCTAAAGGCAATCTAGCAGCTGGGGAACCCAATAACAGGAGTGAGTCCAAAGTGAAAATTCTTGCTCAATACTTGCAAAACTTTACTGACAGGAAGAGGAAAGAGGAATGTGAGAGGAAGAAAAGCCCAGATTTGGTGAGATCATGTAATAACAGGAATTCGTTTACCTGCACATACATCTCAGGATGTGCCATTGCATCACCTATCTCCAAGCCTAGTTTGACATACCCCTCATTATTATATCTGGGACATCCACTTCACTAAATGGTTTGCTGGTCTCTTTAAGCCATGAGCCCTGGCTCTCAGATCTGTTTAAGTTGTCTGTCTGACTGTGAGCAGCAGAGGATCTCAGCTCTTGGTGTCCCATGTGCTGTAGTGACTAATCCCAGCTGTGCCCAGTGGAGACAGTCACATCTCAGCAAGTCACCCTGAGCTCTCTTCTTAGTCAACACAGACCTTCTTGAAGTGGGTGGTGGGTATGAGGGCAGGCTTCCTCCTATCCCAAAACAGACGTCAGAGGGAAGGAGTCAGGATCTTTAGCAAAGATACTGGATAGTTGTTTTGGAGGACGAGTAATGGTTATGGGTGACATCTCAGCTCAGGTGCAGCCCTGCCACTGTCTATAACTGAAGTGATTGTCTTTGGGTTGAAATGGGTACCAAGGTTAGCCCTGATATGAGCCCATCCCTGCTAAAAGCCACCTGACCTTGCTGGCTCCTCTCCATCCCCTTTCCACGACAGGCTTTTCTGCAGGATCTCTCTCTAAGGGATGGAGCACAACAGCACTGCAGGGAGGGCGTTAGTAAAGCCTGTGCATCCCAGAGTATTCCTCCTGCTGAAGATGCCACTTTCCCCAGCACTAAAGAATACAAAGAAATCACTCATAGGAATTAAAATTTAAAAAGGCTTTCAGTAAGCCTAAACCTTTTGGGAGGTTTCCCATTTCATTGTTACTGCAATCTGCTGTTACACTATCCTCAACAAGATTCAGATTATCCTTCTACCTGCCCCATCTTCACGATCATCCCTAGCCCCTGCCCAGAGGTTTCCTTCCCCACCCTCTTATTACTCCCTTCCTTTCAAGCATGACCTTTATTAAAAGAGTTCTATTAAGAAGCAGTCCTTGCCCACCCCCTCACATGCCTGTCTTAATTTGAAGCTGAGCCTGGTGATGAGCTCTGGCTCAGAGAACAGATGAAATGTTCCTTCATCTGGGACTGAGATCCAACCCTGAGACAAGGGTGAAGCTCGTGCAGACACACCTGGATCTGCTCACGCTTCATTTGGTTCGTTCAGCCTCACTGCACATGATTTGTACATTGCAGGAATGGCTGGGACCAGCTCGCACACCCCTGTCCACCAGCCCGTATTATCACAGAACTATAGAATCACAGAAAGGTAGGGGTTGGAAGGGACCTCTGGCGATCACCTCGCCCAACCCCCCTGCTGGAGCAGGCACACCCAGAGCAGGGGCACAGGGCCGCGTCCAGGCGGGGGGTGAATGTCTCCAGGGAAGGGACCCCACAGCCTCTCAGGGCAGCCTGTGCCCCTGCTCTGGCACCCGCACAGGGAAGGGGTTTTTTCCCATGTTTAGCTGGAACTTCCCGTGTTCCAACTTGTGCCTGTTGCCCCTTGGCCTGTTGTTGGGCACTATTGAAGAGAGTCTAGCCCCATCCTCTTCACACCCACCCTTTAGATGTTTATAGGCATTGATGAAATCCCCCCTTATGAGGAGCGGCTGAGGGAGCTGGGGGGGGTTAGTCTGGAGAAGAGGAGGCTGAGGGGAGACCTTATCGCTCTCTACAACTACCTGAAAGGAGGTTGTAGCGAGGCAGGGGTTGGACTCTTCTCCCTAGGAACAAGCAATAGGATGAGAGGAAACGGCCTCAAGCTGCGCCAGGGGAAGTTTAGGTTGGATATTAGGAAAAGCTTCTTCACTGAAAGCATTGTCAGACATTGGAACAGGCTGCCCAGGGAGGTGGTGAAGTCTCCATCCCTGGAGGTATTTAAAAGAAGGGCAGACATGGTGCTTGAGGATATGGTTTAGTGGTGGACTTGGCAGTGATAGGTTAGCGGTTGGACTTGGTGATCTTAAGGGTCTTTTCCGACCTTAACGATTCTATGATTCTGTGATTCTGTGATTCTTATTATTATGATCCTACCTCTCTCATCCAGCCATGCAGATGGAAAGTCTAGATTGTGAGGTGTCATGGTCTTCTACCCTTTCATCTACTTGTCACTGGGAGCACTAGAAACAACCATGCAGTTCTTGTGTTTTGCAGAAGTCTGGAGCTGAGCGTGGTGTGGGCGTGGGCTCCTCACGCCATATGGCCTGCACCCTGGGCAGAGAGATTGCCCTGACACCAAGGCTGAAGGTGAGCTGGTGGCAGGCTATGTGATTTGAGCCTCCTAGGCGGTGCCTCCCACTGCTTTTTGAGCCTCCCCTCCTCCATGCTCAAAACTCCCCTTCCTTCCTCAGCAATGATGGCACAGCTGCACACAGGTCCACCTGCAAAATTCGATGGGGAGCTCGCCCAGCTTAAAAAGAAAGAAAAAGAAAAGTGTTTTTAATCACTCTAATAGGCTGATTCACTGTGTGGACCCACAGGCAGCCATCCCATCACAGGAGGCAAGATGGGGTGATGTGGGATGAATGGCCAGGGGTGCAAGTTAAATCCTCCGTAGCAGTTATGTACATGAAGCTATATCCTTTGGTGCATTTCTGAGGTACAAGTGAGCCAAACTCATCCTGGACTGGTTCTGAAAGGGGTGCTTTGACCTCCCCTCCTCTCCCTAAGCATGTCTTGCTGTCCCCACAATGTCAGTACCAGTGACGTTGCAGTGGGTGGCAAGTGACTCTGCTCACAAATCCAACTGAAAGCCAACTCCAGGAAAGAAAAACAGGGATGAGTGGATCCATGAGGTGGCCTGAATCATGGTGCAACCACCCAACATTCAGAAAAGGGGGCACATGGCATGGTGCCTCCTGGACACAGCCTGCCTTAAGGTCTGCTTAAGCAGCCTGCAAAGCCCCACCTCTTGGCTCTACCCATGTCTGAGTCACCAGCGATCCCTTTTGTTTGCATTTAATGTAGATCTTGTTAATTGGCTCTTTCATTCCTCTAATTAAATGTAAATGAAGAGTGGATCATTAAACAGGGATACAGAAGCCTTTTCTGAACAAAGCAGGTTTCAGCTGGAGGAGAAAGCATAGGAATCAGATTTTTCTCTGCCCCTTTTACTCCAGGTCTCTCTCTCTGGTAGGGATGGTTTCAGTCTCAGAGGGGCTTCTCTACTCTTTTGTTGCCGAAGGCCTCCTCCTGGGGGTGTGCAACAGATTTCCTGGTGACAATGAGATGGGTCAAGGCCAGAAGCAGTGAACCAAACCTGTCTGTCTTCCTTTTGCTTTGCAAGCTTGCATGTGACCTAGTCCTTCTGCCTGAATCTTGCAGATCTCCCTGCTTGGATGCAAAATCCCCAGGGACATTGCAAGCAACTTCATCGGGCACCTTGTTGGAGCTTCCAACCCTGTGTTACACCAAGTCAAGAGTGGTGGTCTTCAGGGTACCCCACTGTCTGGTTTTGCCCTGGCAGCACCATCCTGTTCAAGACAGAGGGGGGTTAAGCGTTGCTTTGCTGGAGCCTGTTGCTAATGCCTTGTGCTTGGCAGTGCGGTGATGCAGCCGCACAGTGTGGCCGGATCTGTGGGCGATGGGAACAGATGGCATATGCTCTGCTGAAAGCAAAGCTCTCCTTTTGCTCAGGGTGTAAAGCGATGTTTTCTTTCCTGCAGGCCTCAAATCTGTCCCTGGCTTGCAGCTCTTGGACACCTTAGGACATTAAAGGGGAGGTTTTGCTCCTGTGCACTGATCAGTGTTGTTAAGCAGGGGTTGCAGGGGGGCGGGTCGCATGGTGGGGTTTGTCTGGGATGTTTTTCTGGGGTTCAGCAGATATTCTGCATGAGCCTGAGTGACCTGGCCCCAAACCTGTTTGTACTTCAAAGACATGAACTTGATAACTAGTCACTTGGTCTGTGACCAGCTGGACAGTCTCCACATCCTGGTGACCTGGGAGCAGCTGGGGTTTGGAGGCCATTTAAAGATGGAACCCTGACTTTCTATCATTGCAAGGGCTCCCCTTGGGAGTGCAGGTCCCAAAACATGGACACACAGGGAAAGGCCAGGTGATGCATATAACCACACTGCAGAGGCAGCCCATGGTGGGCAGAGCAGGGTGGTTTGCAGTGGCTGCATGGATCCAGGGTGATAAAAAGAGGCTAGGGTACTGGGCCAGAGGGTGAAAGCCAGGTCTGGCACTGTGTGTTCATCTTTGGGGTCACCCCGTAAAGACTGGGGACAGCAGAAAGGGACCAAACAGCTACCATGACCAGCTTAGGTCAATGTGGCTGTGGTGTCTCACTGAGAGAGACAGCTCTGGCCTCCCAAATGCCACATCTCAGCCTAGGACAGAGGTTGCCATTTGGTTAAATGCAGCCATGTTGCAGAAGGAATGAGTTTGTCACATTGAATCAACACAGCAGGAAAAAATCCCAGACCCCTGACATGACACTGAACCTATGCAGTGGCCCCTTCCGTTCTCAGCATCCTGAGAAACCACAACCCTGCTCCTGCAAGCCTGGTCCTGTGTCACAGCCTATACTATTTCCTTGACCGGAGGGTGAGCTCAGGTCATGGGGAAGGGACTGGCTGGTTGGATTTCTTTTTCTCCAGGAGATAGGGTGAACAGGAGCATGTGGCTTGTCCTCTCCTTTGCTTTCCTCTGTTACATGATGGCCCGAAGGGGTCTTTGCCTTTGTGTCCTTGTATGGCCTGGTGGAATAATTACCAGGGAAGATGATGAGCCCAGGGAAGATCTGAGGTACCACACGGTGCCAAGGAGAGCTCTCCCCACTTCCAACCTGGAGGGTAACAGGGCAGAAGCAGCTGACCTGTTTTTTTCTGCTTGGCTGTGCCGTGCTCCTCCAAGCAGATACTGCTCTCACTCCGGGAGACACAGCAACCGTGAGCCAAGCTCTCGTGCCGGGGCTCTGCAAATGCAGCTGCTCCAATGCCACCACTGATGGGACCTGGCATCTATCCCCCTGCAGAGGACTGCCTGGATTTCATCCCCCCATGGTGCTTCTCCCTGGCCCAGCCGCACTCACAACAGGAGAAAGGTGCTTCAGGTCTCTGCTTATGGATGTCCTGAGTCTCTTTGGGCAAGAAATGTAACCTCTCTGTGCCTCAGTTTCCCCACCTGAATAAAGGATTTCAACATCATTAAGATATCCTTAAGATGGAGGTTAGTAGGAAAAAGCAATTTTTTTCTTTCTCTCTCTTTCTTGGTGACTTTTTCTCTTTCCTTCATTCTTTTTCTTTAGTTTTTTCCTTGCAATATCCATCTATGCAGGGATAGATCCAAGGCTAGTGGACAGGAGGATCTAGGACAGGATCTGGTCCTCTAAAGCTGCAGAGGACGAGAGGACCAGAGAAATGGTCTGCTGCCCCACTGGCTTGGGGGACATGCCATGAGCTGGGCTTTTTACTGAGCCATTCCCAGGGCACCAGGAACCCAAGTGCAAAGATATAAAGGCTTCTTTTCTTTCCAGAGTCTCAGATAGTTCACACAGGGATCTTTCATTAGACTTGGGGAGATATTTTCATGCATTTTAAAAGTTTTATCTAAAAGTCCCTGCCTTTTTATTTTTCTAAACCCACTATAAATGTCCTCTTAACTCCCCCAGCAGTGACACATTCCCAGTTCTTGTCTTCCTGCTCCCGCTCAAAATAGGTCTAGTGGGAATGTCCCACACAGAACATTGAGTTCTAACATTTTCCTCTTTCACTCAAAAATATAGAAAAACCCAGATGCTTCCATGGAAATTTTGCCTTTGGGTCAGAAAGCAATTTACTTATTTTAATAAAAAGTGTTTTAGGGAATGCCCTGATGAAACCGCTTTGCTCTGGTCTGTGCTGAAGTCTTGGCTCTGCAGGTTAGTAGATGGCACTGGATTTTTTAGGTGTGGGGTTTGCTTGGTTTTTTGTTGGGTTTTTTTTTTTTTCCCCCCTACTCCTGAGCAGGCTTCTAGCACAGAGGTGCTGGAAAATACATCTTCAGACTGAAGATCCTGATTCCCTGGTGTATCAAAGTTATGGGGCTATGGCTGCTGGAGCATGGCTTTCCCCACACTGCCGGGCAGTTGGCAGCTGGCGTGTCCACATCAGCTGCATTTGGTTGCCGGGTAGAATAAGCTTTATAGTTCTCCTTTCAGCACAGCTGTGTTGTGTGGCTGCTCCATGAGTCATGGGTAGATGCAGTTCAGAAAAAAAACAATCTTATTCATTACTTATGAAACTCTTCATCTTGAAAGGTCTTGGTAGCTCTTCCATATGAAGATCTTTAATCCTCACCTGCGGTATTGTTTCAGGATAGCTGGGTTTTTGTGAAACGGTTTACAACTTCTACCTGAAAAGCACAGTGTAGCTGGGACCTGGGGTACCCTGGGTAGGGACTGTGGGTGTTTCAGGCTGTGTGAGTTGGAGGGCTTGCTAGACAGAGAATGACTTATTCTTCCCACTTGTCCCCAAACTGTGTAACGTTCCTGTAAACTGATGCACATACAAATAGAACTGATAACTGCTGAAAATGTGCATCATTGCTACAAACTCCTACCATGACAACTGAATATCTGCTTTCCATGTTTTCTCTTCCCCCTCCAAAATCAGCTCCCATGGTTCCGTGGACAAGGTGGGCATGCAAAAATTTAACTGAACAAGTCTATTTCCAGACCAATGTGAAATGTGCTGTAACGTTGGGACCAGCCTTTTTTGTTTGATATTTAAAGACTCAAGAATCAGAACCACCTTGGCATTGGCTAGTCCATCCCTAAGACAGGATCTACTCTACCTGTCCCTGATGTTACCAGTACATCCCTAATAATCTGTCCTTCAAAACCAGAGAGGGAGCTAACACATCCTTTCCAGAAGATTTATTCTCACGTCTTGTGGGTGTTTGGGATTATCAGAAAAGGGTACAAAATCGACTCACCTAACATGTGTCACTGTGCTGGCTCAGTCCTATGCTACCAGCGCTCTGAAGGCTCACTTGTCCCTTTTAAATGTGTTAAAAATGTGGATTCAGATTTAAAGGGATGTTGGTTTCTTCTAGCTAGTTAGCAGCTATGTGCTCCCACGACAGTCCCACCCCTGCCGTTTTCTGCTTACATCTGTTGGTAGAGGAGCCTGAAGAGAGAGGAGCCATGGCTTGGGCAGACCCAGGTGCCTGCTGTGGGGTCCCCACATCTCAAGTGCTTCTTTTTTCACAGTCTCCTCTGTGCTGAGTGCATCTGAAAGGTGACGCAGGAGGAGCCTATCTTCTCTTCCATTAAATCATTGCTGGAGACTGTCACTGCTCCAGCGTATTAGCTGCCGAACTTAAAAAGGAACAAAAGAGCTATTTGCAAAATACATGTTGGGAAGAGATTAAACTTGACATCTCAGCTACGGAGCCTTCCCCAGGTGAGGAGAATATACAGAGCTGAAATATGTTTTCCCTTTTCCCCAGCTGCTGGAGAAAGGACCATCCCCTGACTTACTGGTTTTTTAACCCACTTCTGCAGATGCTCACTAAACAATCTCTCTTGCTAGTTATCAAGGTCCCCTAGTGTTCATCTTTCACGGTCATAATTTGGTCATCAGGTGGGGATTGGGAAGAAATACCCTGTCTCCCAGCAGCTCTGCCTGTTGAAGCAGTCTTTCTGAGTCTCAGTATTACAGCAGCGAAGGAGGGAGAGGGATTGTGCTGGCTCAGTACTTTCCCATGCTTCACAGCAAGTGGTTGCTAAAGACAAGTCAGGAATAACAAGAGCTGCAGTGCTCCAGCCAAGTGGGTTTTTTTATCCTTCAGAAGCCTTGTGTTTGAGGATGTGTCTCATCTGACCTCCAAAGCAAGGCAGCCTCCCCTTCCTGCTGCACCTCTCAAATCCATCCGAGTTTGGGCAAATGTGTCTGCAGAGTAACAGTCACTTTGTCCGCGGAGGGAAAAGAAAATCCAGGGCCCTGGCAATAGGTTGTGAAACTTTTCTATCCCACTCTAAAAAATCAGCTCTCATCTAAGGATAATTATTGCCTTGAAGCCTTGATTGTCTAGCTCTTCTCAGCTGAAGGAGCTTTAGTGAGGGTGCAGGCACCATGATGCTTATTTCTGCAATATGGTCATTGGACCATAGGGTGATGTTAGACAAGGGGACTGTTTCTCATCTCATGCCCTGGTTGGATGCTCTAAGCAGTGTTGAGCTAAGGTTGCTGAGGGTCTCGTTATTGTGTGTGTGCCCTTGATGGGAGAGGGATGTGGCAGGCAGCAGGTGGACAGCAGGGGCAACATGAGTCCTGGTGCCATGGTTGTTCTGCCACAGCCGTGGGTCTGTTACCTGAGACTGCTGCCTGCTTTGCTTGAACCATTGGACCTGACCTCTAATGCTTCATAAGCCTCTGGAGCAGGCAAAAAAAAAGATTTCTAACTGTCATGTTGCTTTTCCCAGAGGCTGTGAGTATTTAGCTGGTGCTGAGGACAGACTGATTATTCCTCATCCCACAGATAGACTGATTCACCAAGCTGGGTGGAAGCGTTGATCTGCTGGAGGGCAGGAAGGCCCTACAGAGGGACCTGGACA
Source organism: Phalacrocorax carbo (assembly GCF_963921805.1). Lineage (NCBI taxonomy): Eukaryota > Metazoa > Chordata > Aves > Suliformes > Phalacrocoracidae > Phalacrocorax > Phalacrocorax carbo. The sequence goes on along the minus strand of NC_087514.1, from coordinate 2,907,600 downwards.
GGCTGGATCATTGGGCCGGAGCCGACAGTGTGAGATTCAACAAGGCCAAGTGCCAGGTCCTGCACTTGGGCCACAACAATCCCATGCAACGCTACAGGCTTGGGGAAGAGTGGCCGGAGAGCTGCCTGGAGGAAAAGGACCTGGGGGTGTTGGCTGACAGCTGGCTGAACATGAGCCGGTAGTGTGCTCAGGCTCACTACAAGAAGGACATTGAGGTGCTGGAGCGTGTCCAGAGAAGGGCAACAAAGCTGGTGAAGGGTCTAGAGAACAAGTCTTATGAGGAGCGGCTGAGGGAGCTGGGGGGGTTAGTCTGGAGAAGAGGAGGCTGAGGGGAGACCTTATCACTCTCTACAACTACCTGAAAGGAGGTTGTAGCGAGGCAGGGATTGGACTCTTCTCCCTAGGAACAAGCAATAGGATGAGAGGAAATGGCCTCAAGCTGCGCCAGGGGACGTTTAGGTTGGATATTAGGAAAAGCTTCTTCACCGAAAGCATTGTCAGACATTGGAACAGGCTGCCCAGGGAGGTGGTGGAGTCTCCATCCCTGGAGGTATTTAAAAGAAGGGCAGACATGGTGCTTGAGGATATGGTTTAGTGGTGGACTTGGCAGTGATAGGTTAGCGGTTGGACTCGATGATCTTAAGGGTCTTTTCCAACCTTAATGATTCTATGATTCTATGATTTGGAGGCCCTCTAGACTGCAGCCTGCCTGGGACACCTCACGTAGGCCAAGACAAATGCTTTCCAGCTCCTGAGGTCTGGGCCTAGATCCATCCTCAACCCCCGAGTGATCTGCATTGGTTTCCTTTCTCTGGATGCCACAAAGGTTCCCCCTTGGAGATCGTTGTCTCCTTGGTAACTGAACCACATCGGCTGAAAACTGGACTGAAAGCCATCAGCCTGCAGAGGCCAAGCAATGAGATGGGAAGGAGAGGAAAGGATGTGGGAAGCCCTTGGTCTGGCTGATGAGGTGCATCATGCAGATGTACAGCCTCCACTGCCCTGTGTTTTGTCCCAGATCCTGGCTTGTGCTACAACTCCTGTGCGTGACAGGTCTTGCAACACATCCATCCCCTTCCCAGCACTCCCTGTTCAAGGAAAACTGTGGTGTCCCCTTGCACTTTCTCTGTCCAGTCCATTCCTGGTGACGCCCACACAGCTGAGGAAAGGACAAGCCTTATCTCCAGTTGCTTTGAGCCCTTCCTGCTCCTACCCAAAACCTTCCTATGAGGAGCAGTGGACATGGCCCAAAATTAAACCCAGTGTATGTGTTTGCTGTTAACCTTATGGCTGCAGGCTAAGGCACTTCTTTGGGGATATTGGCTGGGTGTTTGAGTTTTTTTCCCTCTCCCTGTTTGGCCTAACTTTGGTCTTCTTTTAGCATCACTGGGTTATTTACCTTTGCAAGCATGTCTGGAAGTTTTGCCTAATTTTGGCTTTAAATCAGAATTGGTATTTCAACAGAGAAAAATGGCACAAAACAGTAAACAGTGGGTTTCCCCAGACAAAATTAATGACCCTGTTCCAGCATCATTTCCCTTTCATACTCACCCAAGGTGTCCTTTCCCTGTCACCCACCTCCTGAGCCTGAATCTCCTCTTCCCCTTCCCGCCCCTGCCAGCCCACTCCTTTTCCTTTTAAGTGGGCCCCAGCCCAGCAGTGACTTTACTGTCCCCGTCACACGGACATTTAACATCTGGAACATCTGTCCCAAGGCAGAGGAGGAAAAAACCCCAAACCTCTTGAACTGGAGTGAGCATGCACTGACTGTGTCTCCTCCATCTTTGGACAGGCTGGGCAGAGGAAGGGACAATGAGATCAAAAACTCTGGTTTGCTTTTACTTTGGCCTGCATACATATGAGTGTGTAAATGTATATATTTATATTTATTAAGGTACTTTTCTTGCCAAGATAATCATGACTTCAAGGGGTAAAAGACAGCATTGGCAGAGGCGGTTAGGAGTGCAAGGAACCAAAGTCCCAATCTCTTCTGATGCAGTTCCTTTAAAAACAGCACCAGTTGTACTTTTGGAAGGACATCATTAGACAAGCATTTTCCCTTCAGTCCCTGGCAAAAAGTCAACATTTGCATTTAAATAGTGCTTTTGCTCCCAAACGGAGGCATGCTACAGAATAGCTGCACAGAGATAAAGATTCCTTTAACAGAGAGAGGGGGGAAGAACCTAACCTCCCTGAAAGCCCAGCCCTTCTCCCATGTGCTGTCAGCAGAGAAGAGGTTATTTATGCATTTGAGAGTGAGCCCACTGAGATATAATCTAGTGCTCTCAGGAGCCTTTGCTTGCTGGAGGTGGAATTATGAGAATTAAAAATTACAAGCGTAAAACAAGGCCAGTCTAAAATGAAATATTACCCAGTGGGTGTAAATAATTAATGGGAAAAATAACCCTCCTGAGTCCCCCATGGATCCATCTTACTCCACAGATGCAAAGAGGAGCAATCTGTTGAAGGGGTGTTTGAAAACCTCCAGAATGCTTTCAAGGGTCCAGGATGGTTTCTGAGCGGCTGCGGTTCACGTGGGCCATGAATGGCTCCATGGGAAAGGATGAGTGATGGCACGAAATGGAGTTTCCTCTGATAATGAAACCTTTCTCATAGGTGACCAGGGGAGAAGAAAACACCATCTGGTGAAAAAAAAAATAAATCATGTTTTACTCCTGCGCTTGCATGCAGAGTGCACCAGTAATTTAATCTGCATGTGCAGAGATCGCAGAAGGACCCAGCAAACCTTCTTTGGCAAATATTTGCATTTCAGTACAATCAAGTCCATTCCCGAAGGCAAAGGCTGTTTTTTTTTGGAAAGAATTTTGCTAGGTGTGCTGTGTGCAGGCTGGTTGTGTCTGAGGTTAGAGGTACTCCTGTGGCTCCCTCCTGTACGGCCGAGGGGTGGGAAGGACCTACAAATCCCACATGAGCAACGTTTTGGACCACAATGAAAAATGCGGGATGAGGGCTGGCCTCACTGCAGCCAGTTCGCTTCTTGAGATGGGAGCTGCTGCCTAACACTATCACCTCTCTTCTGATGCAAGCCTGCACCTCAAAGGTGACCATACTGAGAGATTGGACTAAAGCAGTTTTATCTGGGAGGGTTTGGTCATGTAGGAGGAAAAAAAAAGTGAAGGAAGAAAAGTGTACTCACAGCTGGTTGTATTTTCCTGATACACACAGATATTTATGTGCAGAGAATCTTTGGAGGCTGTGGAGAGTTAGTTAAGGTCATAGAAAGCTAAGAGAGTCAGTATTGATCCCCCACATCCCTGTTATAGGACTTGTTCACAGACAGTGGTTACCTCTGCCCACCCAGAGGCATGCAGAGCCTCCGGAGCTGCAGCCTTTATGCCCCAGCAGATCCAGCACATGCTGGTGCGGTCTCCACAGTGGCTGTAGGAAGGGATGCATTTAAAACAGTCTTTGTAAAAGCTTTGTCTTTGCAGTCTGTCTCCAGGCCAGCCAGAATTCGTATACACAGCTTAGTGTCCTACTGAGCTAATATAGCCTGGCTTTCAGCAGGGCTTTTTGGATGGTGGATGAGCCCACCATGCCAAGGCGGTGCACCGTGAATCTATGGAACCCCTTGCTGCAGAACACTGCCAGCACCAAAATGTCCATGGGTCCAAAACCCAATTCAACAAATTTCCGCAGGAAAAAATCCATTGATGGTGATTAAAAATAGTCACCACCAGCTAAAAGCACAGGGCGCATTCAGCTTCTCCATCAGTGTACTGTCAGTGTAAGGAGGCTCATTTACCTGCAGCTTTTTGTGGCAGAAAACTTAATTCCATCTGATTATTTTTATTGCTCCTTACGTCTTCCAGTGTGTCCCTCATAGAGTTTTTGGTTATGCTGGAATTTACATGCTAGATCAGAGTGTTTTGTTCTGGGAGGGTTTAGTTTTTAATGGTATGTGCAGTTGTGTAGATGCACGAGAAATGGTGACAAAAGCAGTCCTGGTTGGGGCACGGGGATTAATTTTGGGCTGTTTTAAGGAAAAAAAGTCTTGTCTCCCACACTGACTTACTTATGGCAGAAAAATCTGTTGTATCTGTGTGCTTGCTAACCATTGCCTTCTTTGGCTCCTGTCTCATGCACCTCTCCCCAAAAGTGTAGTTATCTTAGGCACATCTAACCACAGCAGGGATTATCTATGTAAAAGGACCTGGTGGCTGGTCCTGCCTGGGCTTACCAACTACTGGGCTTTCCCTCGTGCACACTTAGTGTCTTCCAATAATTCTTGTGGGTTTTTTTGGTTGAGGGTACTTTTCCACTTTGCTCTGAAGTCAGTATAGATGGAGAGGGGCTGTACCTGCAGGGGTAATTTGTCAGGTAGTGCTGCAATACTGCTGCAAAATGTCCTCACACTTCTTTCCCAGCTTTGCCAAATTCCACAATCCAGAAGTCACTGCCCATCAGGGACAAAAAGTAGCGAACAATCTCATGATTTCTCTGTCTCTGCAAAGCTGGTAAATGAGTATGAAAATCGTTTCCTGGAAGTCAGAGTCTAATTCTCGAGGCAAGAAAAGGTTAACAACTTTAGGAGGAAGAGAAGAGTCACAGGAAATACTGTTTTGTCGCCTAAGGATGCTTAAAGAACATTGAAAAAGGTAAGAGGAAGAAAAGATTAGAGGGAGATGAGAAAGAAAATAAGGCAGTGTTTGAGAGGAGGGGACACAGCTCTGGCTACTGGGATTATTCATTCTCACAGGAAACATAAAAGAGCTAAACAAGGAAAATGCCATGCAGAGATCACACATTGTTTTTAAGGACAGGCCCCTAGACATGATCCCCACTGGCTGAGCTGTAACCCAGCTCCCAATCAATCTCTCTTTCCTGAAATGTCACTAACCTGCACTTAAGTGCAATAAGACTTTGCAGACTAATTGAAATTCTGAGCCACAGTCAGGAGACATTTGCTTCAAGTAGTGTTTTAATTGTCTGCTCCCTAGGCTGGTAACAGAATATTTTGCTCCTTGCATTATTCAAGGAGACACAGAGCTCAACCTTTCCCTTTAGGTTAGTGCCCCTCCTGTCTGTTCTTTATTTGGCCTCTGCTCGCACATTACCTGTGTGCATCCTCGTGTGCCTGCTCAGCCAGGGATCAGAAAAACCTCAACCATCCCATCTGCCTAGATGCAGCATTTTGATTCAACCTACTATCTAGAAATAGGGACCAGCTGGAAAATATGGGGCTGAAACCAGACCCCGGTGCTTCTGTAGCCAAGAGTAATCTTTTTTGTTAGGCATAATGCAGGCTCCTTTCCATGCACAAGAAGACACTTTCCCTTAAAGCTTTCCATATGCTATGTGCTGTAACCAGGAGATTGCTGTCTGGCAGAGAGAGAAGGAAGACTCAAACTTTCTGCAGCCTTTACCTGTTCTCCCAAGAGTGCTGTGCTGAAGCCATGTCTATAAACTTGAGTGTGAAACCAGGTAGAAGTCACATTAGCTCCCACAAAACATTGGATAAGGCCAGGCATTGTCAGGAAGAGGCAATATGAGCCTTTATGAGCATCCTGATCTTCCTGGTCTTCTTCCACCTTCATTGGCCTTGGGTACTCAACACCAGTTCTCTGTGCTGGCCCTGGAGGCAGTTTGGAGGAGCTGGGCCATCATTTCCCTTGAGAACCTGCCTGTCCTCCCCATGAGGTGCTAGGAACCTAAAAGGGCCTAATAATAACTCAGATGTGCCATCATCCAAGGACCAGAATCAATCAGAAGATGAACCTGCTTCTCTGCTTTACCTGCTCATGTTGACAGGTACTATGCCTGTGCAAGGTTTGGTTATGGTCCCTGAGGGGTCTGTTGGGGTTTGGGTTGCATCAAGCTCAGTAAAATATACACAGGACTTATCCCAGATGGGATCTGTGTCTATAGATCATGGTCAAAAAAAGCAAAATTTTCCTTTCCTCCCCAGTTTCAGCATCCTCTTATGTCATCATATTCTCCATCATGATCAGAGACAATCACTAGCTTAGAGAACCGGGACAGAGGGAAGATGACCCTTCTGAGATCATCCACCAGACTTCTAGCAAGCCTAGCATCATTTGTTATGCTAAGCTGCCACTTTGAAATACACACACACATGCACACACATGCTGGTAGCTCTCACTCCCCCCACGCCAACAGGCCTAGCCTCCAAATTTGGACCATTTATGTTTGATGTCTAAAGTTAGACCACTTCAATACAGCCCACTGTAAGTTTCTTACAGCTTTGGTGGCAGTAGGTGGACTGCTACTCACCTTCAGACTGCTTCAGCCCAGGAACCCTTTATGGAAAGTTCAAGAAGGACTATGCTGTGAAGACATGGAGACACACAGGTATTTACTGCCCACGAGGATGCGCTACCTAGGACACAATGGTCTTGATGAGCAGATTTCAGATTAAGCATGGATACGAGCTAGATCCAGATGCGGAGAGCTGAGATATTTGCTTTGATGACAGCCCCCACAACTGAGAAGTGCTGGTGCTAACCCTTGTGTTTGGATACTACCTAAAGATATCTCACAGATGTGTTGTGGTCTGTAAAATCCATGGGTTGTTCCAGATCTACACTTGGTCTTACTAAACAGCTTGGCCAGTAGATGTTGCTCTTGGCTCACACTGATGTGCTCAAAAATAATGTATCCAACCTGAGGCATTTGGGAACCCTTCAGAACCACAGAGTGCAGGTCTGTCCTTCACCCAGCTTTCTGCTTTTGGCCATCATGGACAAGGCCAGATGACCACAGGGAAAAACAAAATACAGTACAACTCCTCAGACAGCAGTCAATTCTAATTAGTAGATATAATTATTAGCTGTTTGCTTTGTGCAAAGTGAGAATTGCTGGGCAAGCAGTCAGTATTTCTAGTGGAGGCGTTGGAACTTATCAGAAAGGTGGTGTGGACAGCTGCAGAGAGAGAAATGATGGGACTAAACCATGTTAAGAGAGGCTAGAGTCAAACAGGTATCGGTCTGAGGCTGCAGCTCTCACTTGGAGTTGGCCACCGTGATCCTTTTGTGCCACGTGGAACAAGTGCCGTGTGTATCTGATGGCTTCAGATAGGAGTCATGGAGAGAGGAATGGCGAGCAGGGCCGAACGCCTGGGCTTGTATTCATGTGGTTATCCAGATAAGATTTAGCCATGGAGTGTTAGAAAAAAGTGAATTGCCTGGTGTATTGGTTCTTCATCCTGAATAGTCCTGGCAGTGAAAACCCAAACACTCCTGACTCCTCTAAGCACCAACGGTAACAAAAGGAAAAAAGGATGCAGAGCAATATTCCGCCATCAGTCTCTATCCTCTGTCCTCATATGGATTAATTTCGACTCAATTATGGGGAATGTGATGGGAGGAAAATAACATCCTTGGTCTGTTCAGAATTCACCTATTTGTGCAGACAATCTTATAGCTCAGGGCTGTTTGTCTGCATTTTGTCATAGAAAAAAAAAAGCTAATGCACACGATTATTAACGTTTAAGTACAGTCAATAATTTGTAAAGTAGTCTGAATCTCTGTATATCTGTTAATATATCCACTCTTCCCCTCTTCCCTCTCCATGCACATTCACCTCTCTGGCTCTGTAGTACCAATCACAGCAGTATTTAGGCAGTGCCTAATGCAAGCTCTTAGGATCAAGGACTGTCTGTGACTGTTTTGCCCGTAGAGTGCCAATCCCAGGACAGCTCTCATCTTACTCAAGGCCTCTTAACACTGCTGGAATATAAATGACAAGTATGAATAACAGAAAAAATCACTTACATACGGCTGGGTAAATGCTGAGCCTCCGTGGCATCGCCTCATCATCTGTGTTGATACAATCTCTCAATACTGTGCCTTTCTTTTCTAAAGCAGGACCTCAGACCAAGGGAATTTCATGTCAGATTTGTCTGTAGGAGAAAGAACGGTTTTAAGCAAGACAGACCCTGATCTCTGTTGGCTGAAGATTATGGGTATCAGTGTCTGACTTAGCGTGCTTAGGGTTATAAAACGCTCATGAAGATGCTTCAGATGTTCATTAGGGAAAAGGCTTTCGTTTAGTGGTCATAACAGGAGAAATCAGAGGAAGACTTCACCTGTAGCAAGGCAACATGTCCACACAGGCCATTCTGCATCAATCCATTATGAAGAACAAGAGCTCAACTCCTATTTAGTTTTCAGGATAAAAAACATGGTATAAGACCACAAGTCTGCTGCCTGCAGGACCAGATGGAGTTGCATTTCCTCGTGTCATCCTGGGACTTTGAAAGGACATAACAGGCATGTGTGAGTAATCCCCTCTCACCATTGATAGAAAAGGTGATGACTTTGGGAACAGTTGCTTACGAATCAGGCTGAGAATTGCTTATCAGTATAATCCAGTGTCTCTACGGGTTCTGTGAGTGAAGTGCTGTGCCTGCAGTTTGTTTTATAGTGCCCCATCTCCAGATTGCCAGCAACGATGCTAATGACTCAACGCACCTACCACACCTTAGCATCAATGTCAAAAGATCGATATTAACCTCTTAATTATAATGTTGATCAAGGTTGATAGTATTGATTTCTTGCCCTTGATGCTAAGGCATGCTGGATACCCCGTGGTTATTATCCCAGATGCAGAACTATTGCTGGCTCCTTAAACTATCATGAAGCAATCTAGTGGCTGCTTTTCATTCGGGTGCCTCCGATGGTTTGAACGTATCTTTGCCTTCTGCTTGGACTGTACATGGTGGTCCCAGTCACCCATGGGACACACCGATGAAACCATTGTCACTGACTGCAGGTGTTTGCTACATAACAAAAGCCCTTCACTCATCTGCAGCCAGGATTCCAAGGTCGATCTGCTCATACCTCAGATTTCTGTTTCCTACCTTAAACACTGGCAGACTCAAAAAATCCCTCCATTTCCAAAATGGTCTAATTAATTTGAGCAACAAATGGTGCTCAATGAGCGGTCAGAAGAGCACAGACTGAGAGAAAGCAG